>NC_071404.1:77789871-78389871 GCF_017976375.1 Cuculus canorus
TAGGGACTTCAGCGAGTGTCCGGTTGGTGCAATGAAATATAGGCAGGCATGAATTCTGGTGTCATGGTAATTGAACAAGGATCGTTTGATCTTCAGCTCTTCTTGCAAGTAGGCTTCAAACTGTGCATCGATGTATTCTACTATAGGCTTGTAGCTGGAAAGAGAAAACACGGCACAGAGAAAACCAAGACATTCATGGTTGGGACAACACAGGTCACTGATTGACACTCAGAAAACTTCATGGGTGTTCTGTACGTTGAGGGACAAGCACTGCTCTTTGGACCCTCCTCAGCAAGTGTGTTTCCCCTTGCTGCACAGAGAGAAGATTATGGACATGTTCGCAAGATAGAGCAGCAGAAATACTGGACTTTAAGTGCATGTAAACCACAGAAGGCTGAGGTCCTCCAGAAACACCCTTCTGAAAAGTAGCCAGCAAGGCTCCGGTCCAGCCCCTCTGCTCCAGATGCAAGGGCAGCTCTTTGAGCAGTTGCTCAAAACCCTTAGTAAAGCAGAGCAGGCTCTTGCTTGATTTACTAGGCGAGAGCTAAAGCGAAAGAGCCAGTGCTGCTTGAGGGCTGCCAACAGCAGGGAACTTCTGAGAACCCAAAAACCTCAGACAGAGGCATATTGCAATGAAGGCAGTAAAGCCTTACACTGGAAGATTTTACTAGAGAAAGCATCATAAGAAAGCAGAGCAAAAAAAGACTAGGAAGACTCAGACCAGGAGCATGGAGAAAATTCCACCCCCTGAAGCCATACGTGTCAGGACACAGCAGGACAGAAGCTGTCCCTAAGCCCTGATGTCCACGTCTGCTACTCTATCCAGCTGTCCAAGAGGGGGAAGCTGGAGGGGCTTCACCACCCACGCTGCTGGCTCCTCTTGTCTGCCGCGTGAAGCAAATGCGAAGTGACCTGACAGCACCAAGCTGCAGAGCATCCCCGCTCCAAGCACCTGCTCCTGCTCTGAGAAGCTTTTGTTCTCGCCTCACAGCATATGGCAGCGTCCGATGCACAGAGCTCTCCCTCCAGCCAGCACGCGCCCCCCTCCTTTTTGGTTCCATAGCATTAGTTAAGAAGCTGGAGCAGCAAATTGGGGCAACGATTGCATTGTTAAATCTCTTTTAGAAGTCTACAGTTTTCCTTATGGAACAGGAAACAGAACCTGCTAAATCCTCATGCTACCAGGGATGCTGGAGGAAACTTTGATGTCAGGCTTGCATTTTCTATGAGCTTACACTGTCTAGCTAGTGCCCTAAAGGCTTTTGGTCAGTGCACCCCTCACCCGGTCAAGTGCAGAACAACCCTCCAGAGGGGGCTAGGATTACTGCAGTGAGGGAACGCATAGCTCTATGGTATAGGAGATGCATTAATTAGCGTTATTAGCCGCGATCACAGAATGACTATTTTTAACACTAAGCAAAAGTCCATAGCAATGAACAAAAAAGAACTGTATGGGCTGCCCAGAATATTTACTTCGTGCGCACAACATGAAAAGCAGCACCCAGGTAAAACATTCAAGCAAAACCCTCTTTGATTTGAGCATTGCAAGATGGTGGTAACAGGAACTACTATCTGCACCCCAGCTCCCTAGAAGATACAACGCAACTGCAATTTGAATTCATGCTAATACTTATGTGTTTCAACTCAAGCAGAGATCTTAGCTGCACAGAGACAAAAAGGGCAGAAACAATTCTAGTTCTGTAGCCTTGTTGCTCTGTCTGTTCTTCACTTCAGTTTCTCATCACCTCTACCTGTCCCATGGGGTGAGTGATGGCAGCTGCCACAGCGGGATCAGGCAGCACCCCCAGGAACAGCAAGGATCCGCTTCCCACAAAGGGTCAGGTCCTTCTGATCTCAGAGCACCCCAGCACAAGGATTCCTTCTCCTGACAGAAATAAATTTACCTGTCATCTTTGTTAATTTGATCACCAAATCCAACTGTGTCGACAATAGTCAGCTTCAGACGGACATTGCTCTCCTGAAGTTCGTAACTCCTCGCCTTCAATCTCACACCAGGCTCGTTGTGCGTCGCAGGTTCACTTTCAAACTTGGTATTGAACAGAGTGTCCATCAACGTCGACTTGCCGATGCCAGTTTCGCCTGAGCAGAAAAAGGCGACATTAGTACAGTTCAATTGCTTTTCCTCACCTCCTGCTCAGGCACATTTGCCAGGCTAAGGAGTTATTCCACTTAGGCAGCAGGGGAATTAGGCTGCGTGTACGTGGCTAGGCAAAATAATCCCTACAGGAACAGATGTCTTTTGAGACAGTCCCCATCTTTATCCACCTCCCGGGAACTCTGCAGATGTTGGGAGGTGACAGCAGCTCTGTCTCCTGCTGCCGAGCTCTGACCGATTTCCTCCATGGGTCACACCGCATGTGCCTCTGCCACACAACATGCAGACGTGCCCCATCAAAGCACCCCACGTGTGCGCTGTGAATCCAAAATGAGCCCCTGCTATGCAAAAGCTGCCACCCCGACAGACGTCAAGATAAACCAGATGCCTTCAGAGCTGGAAGTCATCACCTGCAGAAGAGCCAAGCTGCTGTGCTGGGACAGGCAAGGGACATCTGTGGGCTGGGTCTTCAAGGGAAATGTACCGCAACCACAGCACCGGTGCCAAAAGGAGCATCAGAGACACTAAGCACCACTGACCTCAGGGACTCCTCAGTAGTTTGGGGAAGCAAAGAGGCTTATTTCTCACACACACAGACTGTTCCAGCACCGCTACTGTTAATGTTTCCCACAAGAAGCAGAGGAACTGGAGAAGATGGGTCGAGGCTTATGAGACTGCCTGAAGAGAAGGTACTAAACTGGAAGAGAGAGGCAGGGGGAATTAAAAAAAAAATTGTGGCAGAACTGTTACCTAGACATTTGCCCCTTCCTTGGAGAAGGGAATGACTCTTTCCACAATGAACTAGCAAATGCCTGTTGCTACTAGAACCCTACTACTGGACTGTGGCAGTGCAGGAGAGACAAATGATTGTTCCTTTCCCATAAAGGCATTTGCTGCCAGCAGCCTTTAGCTGTTGCTCACAGTTCTTGCACCAGTATGACCTGACCAGTGATGCAGGCTCCCTCCTGCCTGATAGCATAAAGGGTAAGCATGTGATGTACAAAGCAAAATATCAGGTGGGAAAAGGGAGTCGGTACCTGGGATTGGCCTCAGACGTCTCTCTAGGATGCACGCAGCGATCCTAGCACGAAAAATCTCTCTCAAAATACACAAACCCCTGCTTAGATGACCTCAGAAAAACATACAGTATTTGTGACAACAAAACCAAATACTACTACTCGGCAAATACCACTACTACTGCCTGTTGTTCCGTGATACTCAACAGTTCATTTTGCTGGCTTAGGCTGTGGCCATTTTCTGTAATAGGCTGGGGAAGGTAAGTGACTACTGACAGCCCAGTAAAATAATCGAGCAGAGATTCACTTGTCACAGCACGTCTACCCTAGGAAGTCACAGGACATAAGGCAAACTCGTCAAAAAAAAGAACAGATCAAAGATGAGGAAGACAAAGAAACAACATTATAGCTCAGGATCTTGGTCCACACAGAACAGTCCTAACCTGATGGCACAGACTGTTAATCTCTCAAGCCACGTTTTTTAGTGAGCTCCTGAGGTGAACTCAGCACAGCTGCATGCTGGGCTTTGCAGTATTTTATCCACACACATCACAATTAAAAGCCTCACCTTACAACGCCAAAGTTAATTGTGTCCTTTCTCCAAACACAATTTCAAATGTGTTTGGTTTTACTTTCAAGGGGAAGATTTCTATTCCTCGGGCAACTGCAGCAATTTGTGTGAAATTTTAATTTCGGGCAAAAAATGGTTGATCGGCACATTTTACAAGACAAGAGTTGGACCCAATTGCTCTGTTAATAGAGACCCATCAAGTCATGCTAAGAGACGAATATTTATTGCAAGAGAAAAAGGCAATTAATTTATGCCATTCTGATCAAAGAGCTGCCAGCTAATCAGACTGTTCCCTGCTGCATTTCAAATGGCTCCATGCTGCTAGGAGTGTCACGTGAGGGTTGGGAGCTGGAGTGTGCAGAAGTACAGCTATTCATTCTCCTCTCATTCTTCCACATGCAAAGCTCCAGAGAGGACTCCAGTTTGTTTGCCAGATTTCTTTTCAGGCAGCTCACCTTGCACTGCAGACAGGAATTCTCAGCTTGCTGTAGAAAATTCAAAGCCAGAAGGTTGTGTTTTTTTCCCAGCTAATGAACGTAACTAATTAGAAGGGGGAATACTCCCTTATCAGAGGCGTAAAAGAACAACAAATGGAAAGATGGTATTTTTAGACTGCTCTGCCAAACTAAGAGTAAACCCCACCATTTTTTTCCATTTACAAAACTCCATTCTGGGGGCACCTTGAAGGGGTTGAAGCTGTTTCGGCACGCAGCTTCCTAGGACTGAGCCACGGATCTCCAGTTCCAAAATATCCATAGAGATCCCTCCCACCTTGGTGCTCTCTGTAGCCAAGAACAGGAGTTCCCTCTCCATATATCACCCTGCAGACAATTTGGGACAAGTAACACAGTAACTTGGGCTATAAACCCAACTGGCAGCATCAGATTAAACAGAGATGACAGGCTTTGTTCTCAAGTGCATCATTTGGAGACTAAACGTGGCATTGCTTCCAACCAGAGAAACTAAGATAACGACAAGACAGGCAGGCAAAGCCTGGAAAGGAAGGAATGCAATGTATTGAGAAACAGCCTCTGTGCCCAACCCAAAGGAAGGGAGATTTAAGTTAACATTCTTTTAACAATACAAGTTCCCAAGTTAGCTCAGTTTCCTTGTGGGCGGCTCTTGGGGAAAGCAGAGCCACAGGACAATTGAAAGGGTAGATTTTAACAACTATAGACTTCCATGTTTTGGCTCAGGGACAGGGCAGAGAAAAGAAAAAGAGTGATACTAGATTTTACCCTGGAGCAGCGCTGGGAAGAAGCTGTCACTTTCCTGCTGCTATGGTTCCCACTTGCTCAGATCTCCCTCTTCACGGAAAGAAGAAGGTGTTAATTTGAATACGCATACACCCCTTGGCACGAGCTGACTGCTCAGTGGTGCAGGAGGACTTACCCACACAGAGGATGTTGAAGCAGAAGCCCTGTGACGTTGACTTGTTGACCAGCTGATCAGGGAGGCTGTCGAAGCCGACATGGCCTGAGAGGGACAGGTTCCTAAGGTCATCGTTCTGTAAGACCAAGAATTAAAACATGTAAAAGTTGCAACACGCCTGTCAGGAAAGAAGGCCGTGCCTAGTCCTGTCAGAACCGTGTAGCAATACAGTTTTAGGTTTGCCTTCCAAATGTGCTCTCTTTCTACATCTATGCAGCTCTCCACGGTAGGGCTCAGGAGCTAAAACTCCAACCCCGAGGCGTGCAAACACCACCAGGCTGTTTCTCCATGCTTGCCACTAACAAACTGTGACTCTGTATCAACTTGGAACACCCAAACATCCTCCTGAGGCCTCAGCATCACATACCCCTAGGGCTACCCAAGGATTATTCAGACAGACATCTGGAAGAGATACAGCGAAACATAGATATAGCCATGACCAGACCAACTACTGTTTAACTGGTGAAGCAGCAGACTGTGTGTCCAAGGTACAGGTCTACACAGACACCCACCAATCTCCCCTTTCAAGAATCCCCCCAGCGGTGTGGGAGCATCCCCAAACCACTGAGTGAGACCAGCTCCCCCAAACACCACATGAAAAGAGTGACACAGGTTGTGATGAGGTCCTGGTGGCAACTCCAGTATCTATTCCTGATAGAAACCTGCGCAGGCAAGCTGAGAGCCAAACTTGTGCTTTCCTTAACTCAGTTGGTCAAAGGGAGGGAGCAGCTCTCGCAGACTTGCTCTGTTCTCCTAGCAGTACAACAGAAACACAATACTCAAAGCTTTGCTGCAACAATCCAGCATGGCCGCAGCACGACATAACTTAGATGGCAACACAGCTTTCACAGGCCTTGACTGGAAGGGAAAGCGGTGTGCATGCTGCTCTGCGGATGTCTTGGTTTACAAATAACCTCATCTAAAGCAAGGCGAGAAAGCAGGCACTGCTCTCAGTGTTTGCTGCATGACCCACCAACCCCACGGTGCTGCCCCTCCATGCCTTCAGCAGGAGAACTGCCCGCCAGACATTCCCAAGATACAAGTCATCCCTCCAGGCTGCTCTCCTCCTCCTACTCCGAGCTGCCTCACTGAGCTGAGAACAGCAAATCCAGTAAGGCCATTTCACAGAGGGCGAGGGGGCAGCGCAGACCTCACAGAAGGGAGATCTGAAAGCTCCCAAGATTATCTTTAGAACTTGTCCACAACAACTGTACCGTAATTCACAGGGAGGTCTGGAAAAAGCAGCCATCCTAGTTATCTCTTCCCCGTCAATTCGCAGTTACACCAATATCCTGACCACAGATAAAACAAAACCCAAAAAACCTCCACCAACTCAGCAGACCTAGAACAGCTCTGCTGTTACTTTATACAAAGTTTTCCTCCACAAGTTTGTTGTCCATAACTTTGGATACAAATGGTTTTCCCAACCCAAACACTTCCAGCAGAGCTGCTCCACCAAGGCTGTGCTTGCTGAGCTAAATCACAGTCACCAGTGGCCACAGCCTGGAGGCCGGAATGCTGGAAGAATGAAAGATGCCGGAAGCACCAGTTTTATTTCCACAAAATGAGTGAGCTTTGGACCAGACATGGAAAAAGACACCCTTTAGTTGTTAAAATAAGAATCAAAAGTGGAGGAGGACTTCCCACTCCCTGCACAATTGCTGAGCATCTCTACTTCCCTCCTCAAAACACACAGACCGACCACAGACTGCAGGAAGAAACAAGTTACATCTGGGCTGAGCGTGGATGAAAATACTGCTCAGACTTAAAAGAAAAAAATACAGCAGCTCTTCGAGAAAGGCAACACCTCAAAGTAAAAGTGTCTAAACCCAAAAAGGCTTCTTTTGCTGTGTTGGCAGACATAGCTTGACCCCTGGTACGACCCACGACTTCCACTGAACATCTCAGCCTGACTTGTCTGGAGACTCAAGGCCAATGCACCAGGCTATGCAGCTCCATCCCTTCGTATTGGACAGCTGTTCACCAGCACAGTATCACAGCAGCTTAAGGTGATTAAGACATGCCACTTCCTTCATTCAAGCTGGGTAAAACAATACCACAAAAGAAACCATCACTACATTTACTCTCTGGAGTGATTTTCCTGGGAAAGTCCAAGGCAATGGGAGGGGACCCTGAGATTCACACATTATGTGAATGGGTTAAATTTGATACTTTTAGCATTAGTATTTCTAAAATGCCAGTGGGCTTGGGTTTATGATCAAGCGAAGGGAGCTGGGAGCAGATCCCAGAAAGCAATAGGTGACCATGACTCATAGGCTTCACAGAAGGCGTGGGCTTTGAACATCTCCCAGCACAGTACCAATATCTCCTTCCCTGATATATTTTGGGAAAGCAAGTAGTGCCTCATCATCAGTTACTCAGCAGGAACAGGAGTCAGATGCAGCTCTTGCATCTGTGTCAGTTATTTTTTGCTGCATATCTGCTCTGGTTTAGTTCCTCCCTTTCCTTTTCACCCCTGCAAGTGGCAAACATCAACAATGGAAAACAAAACCTCTCTGTCCACTTCTCAATGCCAAGCATCTTTCACAAACTGTGCTGCATGAGAGGAGGTAGAAGCATGGTCTGACATCTGCCCCAAACACTGAAACACTCCCGCAAAGCTCAGTCCCAAGACATGGGCAGAGACGAAATGGCAACCCAAGTCTCCAGCTCCCTCAGTATTCCCTGGACCACAGCACATCACCTCGAGTAGAGTGGATACAGAAAATACATGCATTTCTGCTTAAGTATCACAGATAAGCAGTTTAGACAAGGCCCAAAGGGTCACAGTTCCCAAATACTTCCCTCCACACGCAAATGAAAGCACCATGCGACATGACGGCCAGTTCCAGAGCCCGCAGACAGAGGAAAGCTGGCACTTCTTGAGGGAAGACACAGGCCACTCCTCTTGGAGAAGGATTCAAGGACAGGAGAGCTGCTGGAGAGCAGCAAGCCCGATTGCTCAGAGTATAATTAGCAGAACAGGCAAATGATTCACGCATTCAGTCTGGCAAAACAGAAGTGTTTGAAAAACAACGGGATGCTAAGTCAGATGGCCTCACTGCGCGGGCTTTGAATTGCTGTGACAAGCTCCTGAGAGAGTCAATGGACTGGAGTTTGATCCTCTGTGACTCACCCTTCTGTGAACTGGGCACCTCCAGCTCAAAGGCTGACAGAGAACAAGGCCCCTGCCCTACAGAGATGAGCCCAGAGCCTCCGCTTGCACCCAACAATGCTAAAAGCATGGACTTCTCCCTCCTTCCACAGGGTTGCTCTTCCAGAGGAAGGCAGCAGTGCTGTCCAGGCACTTCACCCTAAGTGGGAAGGTATATTGTCACCCTTCCTCAGATTTCTTCACAAGTGCATTCCTCATTTTCCCTCAGAAGATAGGCAGAGCTCAGCATGCCTTCAAGTGCAGCACAGCTCCTCCCTTTCCCCAGCAACGCACCCAAATGCACTCCTGGACTAAAACAGCTCCTCAGCCATCACCAACAGTAACACAGTCCTCAGAGATGCCTTATCAATGCATAGACGAGTCGCTGTATCTGGAAGTGCTAACCTCTTACAAATACGCTAAAAGAATGTTTACCAAGCACTTTGATTGCAGCTTCAGGAACAACAGACAAGAACAGCACATGTGAAATTGCTGATGCAGACTTCTATAGGTACCAGCCAGTCTGCACCAGAAACGCTGCGAGACCTGGGTGTCTAGATGTTCTCAGACATCAGAAAGCTTAAAGACATCTCAAGAAGAGCCTTTATCTTTAAACTCTTCCTTAAGACACAGTCATGTCTCCTCTACTGACCCTTCACTACAGGCAAACCTTCCCTCCTTCTCCAGGTACCACCTGCGTGAGCAGGAAGTGACTCAGAACCTCTAGAACTGTACACTAACCCCTACAAAAACAGTAACCTGAACAAGTAAATGCTTAGTGATTGAGAAGGATGCCAATCACTTTACTCTTTGCAGAGTGACCTACAACTATCTTGCAGATGCTGTTACCAGTTTTAACTCTAGCAGGGTAACGGGAAGGGGTAAGTAAATCAGAGAGAGACCTCCATAGGCACAGCATCTCCTCCATACCAGCACCAGAAAAAGATCAATTGCCAGGGCCACACATCCTGGTGCTCTTAATTTTAAGGGGGGAAAAATTGCCTTTCAAACTTTTGCCTTTTGCAATCCCAGAGCCCTGTCAAGTCTACTTCCAATCACTTTTTCCTTACACACAGCTCCTGGTGGCAAAGTTTTTTTAGGGCAAGCAACACTGTAGCAGATGCTCTATAGCAGACAGTGGGTTTGCCTGGATGGAATTTAGCGAAGCTTTATAAAACAGTTTGGCTGACAGGGCACGTGCAAGGACAGAATCAGCTCATTCCTCCTAAGCCACGGTGGTTTGGCACAGCTAGCAGGAATAAGGGGAAACATTTTCCTCAGTGGAGTCAGCAGCTGTGTACAGATGGGGAGATGGTTACAAAGGTGAGTCTCATGGTTCGAAATGCATCGCGTCTCAGACACAGCACAAAGCAGAGCTGTGTCCTCATACTCCAGAAGGTGCCTGGAAGCTGATCAGAGACAAGGCAGAGTTGCTTTTCTTCTGGGTAGAAAAAGAAAACATCACTCCTAGAAGTCTGAGGAGAGGGGGTCTACAAGGACACCTGCATCTATTGCTCCGGTCTGCTCTCCTCGCTTAGGACTTAACTATCATGACTGCTGTCCCTCCAACCCAAGCAAGCGCCTGGCTGAGCCCCTTCTGTTTTAAAGGTGCTGAAAAAGCATTCCCCATCAGCCCCTCCTGGCCACTGCTCCTGGCAGCCAGGGGTCACTTTCACACGGCCTCCCAAGAGTTAAAGAAAACAAAAACGAGCCTCAAATTCAAGTGGGGAAAAATGTTGGTATGCAAAATATCGAGCTCAACCACAAATATGAAGCAAGTGTTTAGTTATTTGAGGCCACACGACTTCGGAGGCACCTTTAAGAAAAGCTGAAAGCTTTTATTGTTGTCAGCAGCTCAGGCCAGCCACATTTTTGTCCCATTACCAGACGCATGTTCCCGCATTTCTGAAGTAATCTTAAATGCTGCATCCAAAACCAGGGACCTCAGAGATACTTGATACTACTCAGGCAAAAAGGTGGCTCAAGAAAGACCAGTGAGCAAAGAAGCAAAGAGCAGTTGGCAAGAGATGAATCTATCGTACCTTCGCCCTGGGTTAACCCAGAGAGTTGGGGTTCCTGCCAGCAGGGTGCAAAGCATGCCCAAGCACCTGTGCCCGAGCCAAGTTCACTGTTTAAATTCCTGAAACAGCATCTACATCCCCCATCCCTTTCCTTATACAGACTTAAGCGATAATTAGACTCTCAATTCTTAAAACAAGAAAACTCAAGAACAGCAGTACGGGGACACACACATAAAAAGAATTAACAATTCCTTAAAGCCCTCTCCTTACTATAGCTAGCGCAGTCATGCCAAAACAGCCCATCGCAATCTGTTAATCAAGAAAGGAAGGATTTCTTTGTTGTTGTTTTAGGTTAAGATAACAATCAGTGTCACCAGCAGATGAAGGGAGTTCCTGTCTCCATGCTTCTGGTGCTGCCTCTCTGCAGACTCCCAAAGATGTCTCTGCAAGCTACTGTGGAGGGGTTTTTTTGCCGCCCTTTCTTTCCCTTCTGCTTCAACAGGGAGAGCAGACCCCTTTGGAAGACATATCCCCATTCTGTAGAATAAAGCGATGAAGACCCTCCAGAGAAGCAGGCAAGCCGGACAGCTGACACCGCCTGCAGTGACTCACTGCCTCTCAAGGGCTGGCCCTTAGTAAACCATCACCATCTTCCAGGGTAAAAGCTGGCATCGGCTGTAGTTGCTCAAGGGCTCACAGCTTCTCAAGAGAGCATGTTTCATTCCTTAAATCCCCTGCCCCAGCCATCTAAAATTGCAAGGAGCTACATGTCCCTACTCCCAGGAACAAGAAATACCAAAATGTTACACAGTCGGCTCCCTCGCCCAGTAACCATGGAGGTAGCAGGGAAGATAGCAAGGATCTCCTCAGATGTGCCGATTTTTCCTTTTAATCCCAGAGAACTGGGATAGCAGAAAAGGTTATTCTGTGGGAGGAAGGCTGGAAAACAATTTGGCCAAAGCGGCAACCAGCAGCAGAAGACTGGGAATGGGAGGTGTGGATCTCCTCAGATGGAACATTGCTTTATAGACACATGAGGTTTTATCCTGGGAATTGCCAGCAAAGGAGGCTGCCAGTGGAAAGCAGGGATTTCCCTGAGGAGATGTCCTCAGAGACTGGGTGATTCTGGACATTCTTACACTAGCACAGGCAACATTGTGCATAAGTGATGGGGAAGGAAACATGGTCTCTCCAAGGCTGGCTCCCTTGTGATCCGCAGGATGATGCTGGGGACAGTGAGCAGGAATCACAAGCCAGCCCGTGCCTGCCAAAGGAAAATTGACCCAAGTGAACCCCCTCTCCCACTACCAGCTTCCCCAGCACAGAGACAGCATGGGGCGGAAAGCAGAAGCCCCATCTCCCTGATCTCTGCTGCCAAATATCCTGGTTGCCAGAGGCTGGCAATTACAAGTCACAGCCTCTGCCACGCAGCAAGGACATACTCCGCGCAGCCAATCGAGCCGCTGCTGTTCCTGCACCTCCAAAGTAAGTCTGGCCAGGAGGCAAGGGGAACTGCTTACATTGGCAAGCTGCAGCAACTCAGCAGGAGGATGGAGAAAAAAGGATACAATCGCATTCTTCTGGGAAGAGGGAAGTCAGCAAAATTTGACAATTCAGAACTGGCTGTAGAGAGTGGGAACGAACATTTGTCTTCCAGGCAAAATGTTTGGCTAAAGGTCAGCGCAGGCTCAGAGCACTAACAGCTCCATTTGTGCCAAGAACCGACATGAAAGACATTTTCCTCCATAGGTTTCCAAAAACCACGGACCTTGCTATTTGGAGTAAAAGTATCTAACGCCTCTAACAGCCCCTGATGTCACAAACTGCTAACCAGCAAAAACAAAAGCTGGACTTTAGGGCTGATAAGGACCATATGTGCATTCCAGCCAGGCTTGTAAACTCACTGAAGGGAAGGAAAAAATTGGAGAGAGGAAGGAGGGAAGGAGGAAGGGGGGGAAAGAAAGACATAATGTGACAAACAAGAATGAAGACCATGCAAAGGCAGAGCCCAATGAGAACCAGATGCGCTTTGCTTCTCAGGCCAATCTGTCTCCTGACAGGACAACGTGCAACTAACTGCCTTTCTGGCCACTTGGATGAGGCTGATAAAATCAAATGGGATTTGTTATTCACTACCAGGCTCCCCAGGCTGAGATGATCCCTTTCTGTTTCAAAAATGGCCCGCGATATATTGTGATTTCCCCCCTTTTTGTCTTCTGAATGGCCACATGCAGGGAAAAGCAGATACATCCCTTCAGCAGCCCCAGCCAGCCTCTCAGCCAGGCACAGCAGAGAAGCCTGGAGGCTTCTTCAGACCAGCCCCTAAGGAAATGTTTTCAGCAAGGACTGAGGATGGCAGCCCAGTGGAGCACCAGCTGCTGCAGGGCTATCTGGCACACGAGTTGGTCTGGGACACTGGGCCAGTTTACACCAGCAAGCATTGGAGAAAGTGGGGTTTTTGCTAGAGTTGAGAACGTGTAACCTTAACAGTCAAAACCAGACCAGCAGGGCTAACCAGGAGATAGCCAGAAGGCACACTGATATACGGACATCAGAAATACTTTTTTTCCCCACAGCTCTTCTGCCCTTTTCCAGCCTTTCTGGCTCTGCAGTCCCACAGCACCACAGACACAGATGTAGTCCAGCAGGACAGCAGAAAGGAAAGAGCCAACAAGAGCCGTTTCCTCCTGTATTCCACCATCATGTGCTTGAAATAGCCTTGAAACAGCTGCAGCGAAGGGTGGTAAATAACTGGATTTCTACTTTGCTAAATATCTTTACCTGGAGGCACAGCACAATGTGGGACTTGACACAGAGGAAAGGGTCATGTATGAACTCAGCAAAACTTCCAGTCACACTGATGCTGAGAACATTTGCAGGGAGCTCTCTGGGACACCAATCCTGGGCACAAGGAGGTAGAATTAACACCAACCTGGGAACTGAGTAGCTGATCCCATCGTCCAGTGTTCCTTAAACCTTCCCCAGGCTTCCACTAACTCCAGTCCAGTTCAACACAACCAGAGCAAAACACAGGGTCTTTTAGAAAGAAAAGCAGCCCATAAGGCTTGCTTATGAAACTGTAACAAGGCAGCACTGTTCCAGTACCTGAATCAAATTAACGGCCTTTCCAAACATAAAAGGCAGCAGCTTTCCTTATGAGGCAGTGCAGGCTCAGCCCGGCAGGGCTGGCTTGTGGTTCCTTAAGCCTGTGTTTTCTTTCCTGAAAAACCACAGCCGCACATCAAGGGCATATGTTGTCAGTTCCTATTCAGCAAGCTCCAGGACTGAAAGGTGCCCCATATCGTGCTCTGGATAATTAATTAGCCGTGGGACTTACTACCCTGATCTGCGTTAATCCTGTGCCCTGCTGGCTTGCTCTGAGACAGGTGGGGGACACCATGGCACAATGCTGCCCAGTGCAAACCCCATTTCCAACTAGGGCATGCAGAGCAGTGGATATAAAGGCACAGAACTTAAGGTCATTTATAGTCTGGACTAAAGAGTTCACCTTTGTCACAGTAATTATCTTTGTATCAACATCCTAATACAAGGATAGCAGATGTACATACATGATTTCTGCAATGCCCAGGTACCACCACTGGGTATGAGCAGGTCTCAACTTAAAAAGCCCATCATTCAGCTACGTGATTTCACATGGTCAGGGCACTGGCAACTTAACCTGGGCTTGCAGTTACTGGAGGACCTAAATGAAACAGGACAATGTACTGCTTAGAAAATGCCCATCAGGACTTTTAGGGTCCCAACAAGTGGTAGAAACTCACTGGAATTCCTCAGGGAAACTTTACTGGTCTAGCACCATCGGAAGAGTTGAAGCAGCATCAACTGCATAGAAAGAGCTGACTCACCATCTCTTCTTAAATTCCTGCTACCTGCACATGCATTTATGACAGTAAGGATATTCAATAAAAGGCCAGAGAAAACATTTCAGATTTCAACAAGTTCAGTGTTTTTACTCTCACTACTAATGCATAAACTGGAGTGTACCTCTGACAACGTAATGCAGGCAACAACAGCATAGCAGGAAAACCAAATTTTAATGTGTTCATGGCACAGTTTAATTTTCCAGTTGTTAAGTCACAGCTCTCACATCTGCTCATAAGGAAAAGGATACGTGCACAGCCCCTTATGGTACATGAAGCTCTTCTAGGGCGCCACAGAAGTCATCCATCATTAATAAGAAAAGGTCAGCAATCAAAGAATATAGAGGATTACAAATAATGTGGTTTGCCTTAGTGTGCAGTTTCCTGTCTTCAGCAGGAGCCAAAGTGGAATTAAGTTGAACTGAATCTGTGTGCAGAGGAAAAGGTCAAGGTTTATTGAATTATTTAGCTGGCAATCTTGAAACATTAGTCTGTAGACTTCAAGCTCTCACCCCACTCAACAACATTCCCTGCTTGCCTTCAGCAAGCCTTCATTTTCCTGCCTTTAACAGGGAAAGTCTACACAAAAAAGTTCATAAATAGGACACAGCTTCAAGGAGCAATTCCCCATTTCAGCTCAAGTCCTTCCTTCCCTCCACCTCATTAATTCCAAATTTCTGTGGTCGCCTTGAAAGACTGTTTTGTCTTTCTGAAAACCTTAATTGGCCAGAATTCTTCCTGAGGAAAGCCCATCAGCTTGAGGTCCACGACATAGTCATAACAGCGGTATCATTCAGAAGAGATGGGACCAAAAGGCTGCTCTGCTCCAGGCTTTTTACCTCCTGTGTGTTTTGCTGCGCTGATAGGCTGTTGCAGACAATTCAGATTTCTGGACGCAACAGGCAGAGCAAGACAAAACATTTTTTGCACATACAGCCAGCAGACAGGAATGTTCCCACAGTCCTCTTCACATCCATCACTTGCAGGGGGCAGGATCACCCAGGCATTTAATGAGTGCTACAATCCTGGTGATGCTCCAAGTCATAAAGAACCCCCAGACAGAACACCGGCAACTGCCCAACATAGCTTCAAAACCTTTGAGCTTCATAAATGTGTAAGTGATAGCTAAATAAACATTCACATGACCGGAAGAAAGGAATAACTCTCTAGGAATCCAAGAATGAGCTTTGCAGCTCCAGTTTTTGGGTTGTGGCGGAGATAAGCCCTTTTACTTCAGAGATCTAAACCAATTCCCATAAACACAAAGAGTCCCACTCTGCCGCAGACCTATTTTCTGCGCTAGAATTCACATTGAACTATTCCTCCCCAAACATCAAAAAGCAAAAAGGCTTTCCTTGCTCTCTAGTTGCTTGTCAAAGTAACACAACATGGAAGACACTACAGAAGAGTCCCCACCAAAGTGTAGGCCACCAAGGCCTTTTACACCGCACAGCCAAACTCCCTCCTGGAGCTGAACATTTCTGTCCTCTCCAAAGCACATGCCCAGTCTCCACTGCAGAGGCCAGCAAGGAAATCCAGCTCTCGTGACTGTTTTGTTGCCTGGTCCAGATGAGCCAGCTACACAGCCAGAGCGATGTTCCACCAAGCGGATGTCTCCAAAACGGAGGCGAGAGACTTGAAATCGCATCTCCTGCTCGAGTCAGCCTGGGCAGCCCCAGCCAGCACTGAAGTAGAGAAAACACCACTTTTTCTCCCTGTCCCCTGCAGCCCCCATTAGACCTCCATGATTGCTGACAGAAAAGCATGGGTACAATCAACTTCATCTGCTAATTAACTCAGGAGGAGACTGTGACAACAAGCAAGTGAAGACAGCCCAAATCAAGCAGGCTACCTACCATCTGGAACAAGTCAACTGGAATGAGGCTTTGCAGACGCTACAGCAAATGCAGAGAAACCTTGTACTGCCTCCCTGCCCTGAGCCACAGGTCAATAATCTAAGGGGATTTCGGTGTTACCAACAGGCATCAGCAAGAGAGTCCTGCAGCCCTGACTGCTCTCACCTCACGCTTCACCGGCTGCAGGTCACCCACAGGCAGGGATCAAATGACAGCAATACTGTTTCCTCCCTCCCCCAACCCCTCCAAGCGTTCTCGCCTGCAAAGGTGGCTCAGGCAGACACTATCACCCTAAAACAAGAGCGGGGTTTTCCTCCAGGAGACGAGTCTGGGAACTTGGCACAGCAGGGAGGGATCCTTCCCCCAGTTACAGACAGCGATAGCATTAGGCTTGTCTGACAAGTTTCTTTTGCAGCGACCTATTTTCCAAACACCTCTATTATTCCTGGGGAATAAAAGATTTTCATTGCTGCCACTGGGAATATATTATAAAGGCAATGAGGCCGCACACAGCTCATCAGATGCACCAGGCTCTTGAACTGTTTGTGCAGCTTCCACCCCGGGGCTGGATCCCGGCACGAGGCAAGGGGTTTGTGCCAGCACAGAGGGGAGGGGGTCCACGTGCAACCCTCGGCTTGCTAAGACACGCACCAGGAAAACAGCGCCTGCACCAGCCTCTCAACCCCTGCTGCATGCAATTCCCAGCACTTCTGGCAGAGCCTCCGAGCCTCCCCCGTGCCCCCTCTTCTCAAGCACAGGCAGCACTCACACGGCTCCTGGCTGTGGTTTACCTCTCAGCCTCTGAAAGGCCAAGCAAGCTTTCCCACCAGACCAAGCTCAGAACACACCAGAAACTGCAATTCCCACAGTCACTTCAGCTTTCCTTGCTCTTTATACAAGCTGTGATGATTCCTTACCACAGCTTCCTTCACAGCGAGGTGCTTCTCGGCAGGAAAAGACATGGTTTAGGGCAGCCACAGAACTTAATTTCTGAGGGCTACAATTTTATCACCTTGAGTAAAAGTAGCAACTTTGTCTGTGTGAGACGTGTCTAGAAGGGAAAAGCTGCACAGGAGAAAGGAGCTGGAAGTCTAATAAACTGTGGGATTCAGAATAACAAAGAGCCACACAATTTGCCTTTATTTTCTTGTGCCTTTACCCTTAGCCAGACAGGAACAGCTACTGAGGCAATTGAAATAAAGCCTACCTGAGCTGGGGGAAATCCAGGCCTTAACTTAGCAAAACACAGGAGCACAGACAAACCTGTCATTTTAAAACCTCTGTGGCTACACCCCCACCTGACTTGAGTGCTGCAAGAAAACCAAGAGGTTCGGTATCCTGAACTGACACCAGTTGTTAGTTAGCAGTGCTCAACAATACTCATAAATGCAAGCCAGAAGAATAACTGTTCACTAAAATCTACACAAAGTCCCAACACCAATTTTACACCAGCACTGTACTGCAGAAATCTCTGAAGTCTGTAACAAAGGCAAATTTCTGGCTTAACAAACAGCTAAGTCACAAGTGATAACCCACTAGGAGAAGAACAGGGCACAAGCGTTACAAGCCTCGTAATCCATCATGCAGACCAGACACCCAGCTTGGAGAAAGACTTTCCTCCAAACCACACAGTGCTGGCAAACGGCAGTTTCCTATCATCAAGACTTTCAATCAGATTTATTAGTTTAATCCTAATAATGCAAATAAAGCCAGATGCAGAACTGACATACGTCACTACATGTGGCAACATCTGCCCATGAGCCCCCTTCACCTAAGCACAAGCCAGTACAGTTACCCTTTTCCTTCTTTCCCATCCTCTGGAAACCAAGCCTGTTTGGTGCTACCAGGCTGGGAGTGCAAAGGGGACAAGGCTGGCACAGGGGCCATTCCAGTAAGGGATTTCTTTCCCAATAAAAGCTGCTTCTGTACTTGTACCTAGTTGGAGGTCTTAGCACTTGGCGCCAAACAATGTTTGCCGTGACGGACTTTGAGGAGTCACAGTTCCTTCTCTCTCACAATTCAACCCCTAGCAGAGGGGCTGCAAATCCCCCTGTTAAGAGCAAGGGCTTTGGAAGCTCAAGTGATACCTGTAAGTCACACTCTGCTTCTCCTTTCTTCACGCCACTCTCTGCAGTCAGATGATCAGTGGTTAGGACCCTGCTTACGAGGTGAAATGCAAGAACACCCATGACTGCCAGCTTAAGAATTCAGAGAGGGCTGGCATAAGCAAGGAGAGAGCAAAGCCTGTCACGGCCCAAGGAGCTGGTTGCTTTGAGGCCCAACACAACTCCCGGCCACCACAGAGCACCCTGGAGGCTCAATGTGCTGTGGGCGTGAAGCACAGCTGCTACGCCAGACCAGGTAGACACCAGCCATCATTAGAGGCTGTGCTCGCTCCAGGCAGTTTCGCATCATACAGCCTGCAATCTGCTTGCACATCTCTCAAGCTCAGCACCATCAGTGAACATCCCCTGCAAGCTCCTAAGCTGCACATCGAGATTTAGGGGGAGGAAATTCATTCTTTAAGAGATGAGACTAATCCCACATTTAGCTTCCCACAGACACCAGTTATGCATCAGCAGTCAGGAACAGACAAACCGCCACATCAAATTCCTGGGGCTGGGAAGGGGGAATTCTCTTCAAGACTCGCCATTGTGAAATGGAAAACAAGTAAATGCAACATCAAGGTCCTGCACTTCCCCCAGTAGATCCAGATTCTGTCAGCTCCTAACCCTTCAGCCAATGATAAGTTTACATCAGCTTGGCTTTTCTGGGCCAACGGTTTTAGTTTTGCCCTAGGAAAAGGGACATAGACACTCAAAACCAAAAAAGCCAAACAGTAACAGCGTCTAAACACACAACGTAAGGAATTAAGCAAGGGAAAAACATTTTTCTTTTTACTAAGTTCTCTTACCACTAAGCGTTATTTGAACAACTACATCTAGAAAACAAGACCTCCTAAGAAAATGCTAACAGCGTTTCTACAAACTCACATTTGTGGTTGAACTCCAGAAGCTAAGTAAATGCATCCTATAACCGTAAAATACTTTTCTTACTCACAAATAATTCTGAGACCTTGATCAAAAACCTACTATCAACTTGAGGGCTCAATGCTGCAGTCACACAAAGTTGATTTCATCAGGAAAACAACACAAAAACACCAAACAGAAAAAGGCAAAAAATCCCCTATGACCTCAGGAAGGAGGCTGCACACCAATCTGACCAAAACCACAAGGTTTTCCAGCACTAAAAGTCCCATGGTCAGCAAGTTTGTTCTCAGGAAACAGTCTCCAGGAACACCTCTGGCATCACCCAAGCAGGGAGCTGAAGAAAGACGCTGCAGTTACATATTTAACAGCACAGAAGAGCGAACTGATCTATAAACTTGAGGGAAGCAGCCATGTATTGACAACACCATATATACTTAATCAAATTAATTCATTTAATGATGGATAACCACCTATTAGATACTGCTATGTTCCATGGGGTTTTCACAGGACTATTCTAACCTCCCTCCGATAAAACAAAGAGTGCCCATAACCTGGCAGCAGGTTCATCATCTGGCCTGTCATCCTGTGGGTTATGCTGGCAATTTGCCCTGTTCCAGGTGATTAAGAGAAAAGGGGTGCCATGGCCTTTGGCGGCACTCAGGAACAACGCAGGTTAGCAATTACAGTTCTCATTCATATCTCTGGGCTCTGGACAGCAGACCCAAATCTAACACACAGCTTTTACACCTTCTGACCTGCTCAAAGCATGGAGACTTGCACCTCAAAAACGGAGGAGACTTGCCATCCAATCCCTGGATGTTTTCTCCACGCTTTACCATCCGTAAGGGGGTTGCGTTTGGTTCCCCCCCCCTCCTCCAGTTTCAGGAATAGCTTTTCTATAGCTATTTTTCCAAAAGCTCTCTGCCCCAACATGGTTCTGGCAGAGCTGTGTGTGCAGTGATCTTGTGACTATGTCCAAGCTCCAGAACATCTGAGGATTACGTTGCATTTCAACTCAACTGCTAGAAACACAGACATTTGTGACAAAAGAGACAGCAAGTATGCACACACCTACTAGGAGCAACACTTATCCTGGTAACAACAGGAGATGTTTCCATGGCAAGCAAATGAATAAGCCCCAGGAGCACAGCAAACAAGTTATCCGAGGCTTCTGCAAGCAGCAACCACTAGCGCAGCCCAGTCTGGACAGACCCCAGGTATCCTGCAGCCAGGAGGAGTGGTGCTCCTCACTGACCACACAACCATGGCCCCAGCCTGCTTTGCTAAAACTATGGGGTAGCTGCAAATGTCATTTTTCTTCCTCTGAAACGGGACATTTACTGGCAATGCTCTGCTGGCCATAAACACTTCGTTGTGCTTCCCAGCACCACAGCTCCGCCAGGAAAGGGCCTGCAGTAAAAATGCTGTTTGGTTATCAGTTTCTTCACAGAAAGAGAAGACCCTGTGCGTTACAGCCAACACTTACGTAAAAGACTATATGCTTTTGGGGAACATAGGGTCTTTAACTGTAGAACAGTGAACTTGCATTTGAGCTGGTCGTTGACCCCCCATACAGGCGATGACAATGTTCCTATTGCTTCCACAACGAGCTCCTGTCACTGGTATGGCCAGTAGGGTGGGGCAGCGCTCTGCACTAGCCACTTCCCTACAGGTGACAACACCACCTGAGCTACAAAATTGCCAAGTGCCCCCTCTCAGGCAACTACATCCTGCCCACCCCTATGGGTCTTTGAGGGGTTTCTGCTGGACAACAGCCCCGCCTCTGTGAGCAAACCTCACACAGGAGTTGTGCCCTCCTGTCCATAAGCCATGTCTCCTCCACTCAGAAGCTCAGCGATGAACCACAAAACATTCCTGGGCTATGACAACACCGAAATACCTCTGCAGAAGGCAACTACTCCAGCTGTTCAGATGCAAACATTGCTTTATCATGTGACCATGTTTGGAGCCACACCAGGTATGGCAGAGGAACTGTGGCAAGTTTCCTTTGTAGCCTTCTGTAATCATTCTCAAAGCAACAAAGGCTCTCGCAGCTGAATGGTGGACACGAACTGTTGCAAAGAGATAAGAGTGAGACACTGGGAGGGCTTGCAAAGGAGTAGTTATCATCTAAGGTGCTTCCCAGGTGCGAGGATGCACTTTGTTATTAAAACCAACATGAGGGGGAAATACCACACTTTCCTGGTGTTTACAGCCCTGCCAGAGCAGCCAGATGAGCAGAGAGCAAACCACAATTAGTGGGAGGCAGGCACTGACCCTGCCCTACACTGCTGTCAAAGGCTTCCCATCCGCATACCAAGGCTCCCAACTGCCTTTGTGACCTGGACCTTTGGCTTCTGGTATCTCGGTCCTGCTCTGCCTGCCGTGTTGCGACAGTTTAATTAAAAGCAGGAGGCTGAAAAGCTGGAAACATGCAGGGAGTGCTGCTGGGCTCACATCTGGCTCATGACTTCAGTGACAAGGCAAGGCTCTCATCACTTCAGTGGCAGAAAAGGCACCCAACACCAAGCTCCCAGATCTCTAATGGCACTGAGGTGCTTTGCAGCAGTGAGATCAAGGCACTTGGCATTTACTCAGACAGTCCAAATACTTGAAACAAAGGAACTGATGGAGATATTGAAAAGGCTGCTTGGGAAAAGATGGTAGCTTCAAACTCCCTCCCTTTGTTACCTCCCACTTCTTATTTGATGTGTAAAGAATACTCATGTTTAACACATTTCTACTTACTTCAGAATACCCTGTCTAGAGCCCAGCACTGCTCTGCAGAGCAGCCAGTCTTTAGGAACCACGTGTGACCATTCCAAACTTCACCCAGAGTTAATCCAATGTTGTTTTTCCAGCAGCAGGCCACTGCTCACAAGACCACTGGCAGAGATCAGCAAACTGCTGGCACTCACCCACATGCTCGCTGGAATTGTATTCTGAATTCTGAATTCATTAATTATTCCACCCATAGGCTGCTGCCACATCTATGGATGCCCTGCTAAAAGGTTAAATTGCAGCCAGTATCCAGGAATGCAAAAGCAGTCGGATCCAGGCTTACTTTTAATTTCTGCCCTCCTGTCAAGACTTGTGCTGTAGCAATCCAAGCTGCTGCTTGTAAGAGTCTTTAATTAAACCCACACTTCCAAAGCCATTTCTTGCTACTCCTCAATAACATACAGGACAAGTTGTCTAGCATACTACCCACCTGGACAGTCCAGCTGCCTGGACTTCTCCCAGCCACTCTAGCTGAACACATGCCTGGCAGAACCTAAAAACTTGAAATCTTACAAGTACAGACAATACAAATAGCACTCCACTTTGCCAAAAAACATAGCTCAAAGACAACTTTTGTAAGGGAAGAATGGAATATTTTGCAAGGGTGTTTCTCCAAACAATAATAAGCAAGAAGATTTGCCATTAGCTTGCATGTCCTGCAGTTACTTAATGTTGTTCCTTCGTACACTCTGATTTCTCTTTCCTCTCTAAGTAGTATTACTCTAAAGAAGTGTGATCTAGAGCCCAGTTCCATACTAGATCCCAATCTCAACTCCATTTTTTTCCTGGAAGCACCAGGATAGGCAGCAAGCCACATCAGGTGTAAGCGAAGCACTGAGCTGTTCAGCGTAGCCAACGAACAATGCCAGCACAAATCCCCTAACAGCTAGGCTGGAGAGGACCGTGGAGCAAGAACAACTCTGACAGATGAGCAAGGGTGCTGCCAATTGAGCAGGCTCCACCACGCTGCACTTCATCTCTCTGCGGCAGCAAGGCTTTAAAGACCTGACAGAGCAGGTAAATCCTGCCACAACTTTCTGGAGCCAAACCTAAGGATTCGGGAAGACAAACATACCCAAAGGCAAATTCAGCTCACTGCAAGCAAGCATTTCCTGCAAAGGACTAGGCAAGATTAGTTCACATGAAGGAGCTTCCTGCTCTGACACGCTCTACAACTCCAAGTGCTGCAGACCTGCTTATCCCAAAAGTAGGGCACAATTCCCATGTGCAGGGCATGTTTTTGCCCTTGGCTCGAGTCATTTAATGAAAGATACTGAAGTAAGTGACCTGCTACTGCACATTCCCTATTAACACTGCAAAGGCTGGGATAGAGTGGTCTCCATGCATGAAGCCATAAGCATCATCACATGGGTTGCATATACCCTAGAGGAGCTGGGGTCTGACAGGTAAATAACTGCTCCAGGAGCCTGGCAAGCCTTTGGAGATGAGGATAACATTCAGCTCTTCCTCTCCCAGTTGTCCAGAAAAGAGCTGGGTTCGCACATGCAGCATTGAGGCATGTCATGGTACCAACACAGCACACGCGCCTGGTCCTACTCAGGCCAGCACACATTTACCCCAGGAGAGTCAGTGCAAGCAGGAGAATAGCCTGTCCTTGGGTGCATGATGTTTTTACATCTCCTTGGGCCACTCAGTAGCCCCAAAAGGTATCAGTACTTAAATCTCAAAAGCAGGCTTGTGCAGTCTTCTTGCATAGAAGCCAGGACAGTACCCATCCCAGACATTCCCATCCTCCCTCCCACCATGCAGTGCCACTGAACCTGAGATGCTGGGCCATGACCCTCCTCTGTAAGGCACTGCATTGAACCAGAAATACCAGGTCCCCTACCCTGAACAGCTCTCAACTGCCAATATATATTATAGAATCACAGAATGTTCTGAGCTGGAAAGGACCCACAAGGATCATAAAAGTCCATCTCCTGTCCCTGCACAGGACAACCCCAATATTCACACTGTGGGTCTGAGGACATGGTCCAAACGCTTCTGGCCTATTGTTAGCCTATTGTCAGCCTTGGTGCGGTGCCTGCTCCCCTGGGAGCTGTTCCAGTGCTCCACCACCCTCTGGGGGAAGAACCTTTTCCTAATGTCCAACCTAACCCTCCCTGGTGCACCTTCCTGCCATTCTCTTGGGTACTATAATTGGTTGCCAGAGAGAAGAGCTCAGCATGCAGAGTCCAGAACAGAACCCATTTACCACAATTCATGTAGATGGGGACAGCACTTGTAGGCTCTTCCCTTGAGACATCTTACTGCGTGTCTTACACAGGCATCAACCACCTATTTCACACCAGACACACTGCTTTTCCACCTGTGTGAACTCTATACTTCACTGCCTGTATGCTGTATCACAGCAAGCCTGCCTGGAATTATACTTCTGGCTTTCTGGCTCATCCCGCTAGAAGAAATCAGGTTGCTTGGGTAGGCTATAAAAAAAAAATATTGCTTTCCTTAGGTTATATTGAAACCAAGTACCGCACATGCCATTGAAAACTGCTTTTTGAGCTGTGCTCCCAGGGAGGCCAAACCATGTGTTCGCTAACAGGCAACAGTCACACATCAGACTACAAGTTTAAATAATGTTTTTGTTTAAACAGCAAAACATATCTGTCTTTGATGTTTAAGTGGTTCTAGCCTACAATAGAGAAATTTGCTGTATCTTAGGAATGCTCTATATGAAAATCACCCTCCATTGCATTTACATAAACCCAGAGGAACAAGGTCAGTAGAGTTATTTGCACTGCTCGCTTTTAAACCTTCCTTGCTTATTGAAATTACTTGTTAAATTTCCTTGAAAACATAACCTGCATATTGCCCTATTTAAATAGTTTATTTCTTTCAAAGTTTTTAAATAAAAGCATAGGACTGTTAACACTTTTAAGCCACAGGAGCTCCCTAGATCTGGTGCAGCAGGGCTGGGTCTGTAAAGGTGACTACGGCCACGTTATCAATTAATTCATTGCAGCTTTGCACCTCACCAGACACAGGAATTACTGTCTGCTTTACCGATGCAAAAAACAAAGGGATACCAAAATGAAGATATGTGCCCAAGACCACCCAGCAAATCAGCAGCTGAAACACTTGCGGTGTGCCAGCTACACAAACCCCAGTCATGCATGGCTCTTCTAATTAATGATCCAATAATGAATAATTGCATAATTCCAAATGCTGAATATGAAAAGGGCTGTTCAGCTGCATTCATGTGGAGCTATCTGGAAACACAAAAGCCAAGGTCCCTCAACACAGCTACTTTTTGGCAATTATATATCAGAAGCCAAACAAAATCATTCAGTGACCATCAACCGTGCATCCCAGAAGACATGGCCTTTCTTCCAGAAGTTGCTTAGTTTCATTCTTCAGCCCAGCTTCTTCGTAACCCAGAGTATCAGAATGGGTTTACGCTGCTTGGTCGAAGAGCTGGCCCAAGGCCAAAGCACAGCCTTCACAAGCCAGTCTTCCCCAGTGCGAAGCAGCTCCCAGTTCCGGTGCAACATCCCACCTCCACTCCAGGGACCAACCCCCCCATCCACTCCCCACAAGACCAGAACATTTGTTTTGCTTATGAGAAAGACAGAAGTGCTCTGCAAGAGCTCACTCAAAGCCGGGAAGGAGGGCTGCCTCCAGACTTCGGTCAGGGACTCGTTTCACAGCTTCTGAAACAGGTCTGGCACAGTGGCATAGCACCTTCTGGGTGCAGGGGCTGGTGGAGAGGCAGCACCCTGACCTTTCTCATGCCCAGTCTCCCTACAAGAACCCCTCATACATCAGCCTTGACACCGAGCAGGTGAGAGGCCTTAGGCCCTACCAAAACCCTCCCTGAAGATGCTCAGCACTTCTCACCCCACTGGGTGCTTAGAGCACTGGCTAGCACCAAGCGCCTTCTCAAAAGCACGATGAAGGGTCCGAATTCCTGACGATTAACCAACCTCTGAAGACGGATTTGAGAGGGCAGGAGGAGTAAAAAACCCCAATAAATTAGGTCAAATTCTCCTGGAAAATGCCAATTACTTTATATATAGCAGACTGCTCTCAGATGTAATTTAATCTCCGCTTGCCGATGTCAGATATTAGCTGAAATTCCCCGCTTTGCTTCATCTGCCATATGAAAGTGCCATGTATTTAATATTAATGGCAAAGATGAAACAGAATGAGACTGGGTTGGCATTTTCTGTGATAAAAGATACTTTGTGATAGAAAAGCCTTCATTTAAAAGCATCAAGGATTTTTCTTGGCTTGGAAAAAACATACAGTGTAGAGGCAAGGAATAAAACCATTGTCAAATGCAATTAAAAATCTTAATCTCCTGATTCTATACGCTAACAAAGGCATACTCGTTGATTCATTGTTTCTTCTGTTAACAACAGCAGCAGCAAGTCAAGTTACGTGGCCACAACCGGGTACAGCTTTACAGAGAAAATTGCTGGCATGAATTTGAGAAATTACTTCCCCTCCACCCCAGTGTCTACACCCTTGCGCCTGCACACAGGGAAAAAGAGTTTCAGAGCATGGAACTCTGACTGACCAAGAAAGACAAGGCACAATCAGACCTGCCAGGCTCAATCTGGACAGGAAACGCATTCAAGGGAGGAAAAAGCAGCAGCCAACAGATGCAGTGGTGAAGTGGTGTGATTTACCACTACAACAAGTCACCAGACAATCCTGCAAAATCCCTGCTCCCCTTGGGGTCTTGATGTGAAGATTTGAAGAATGCGCATATGTTCAGTCCCAGACGGCTGCGTTAAGCCTTATAATCACTGCTAGCAACATACCTGCTCAGAGTACGACAGACTAGTCCTTCAGCTGTAAACGATGAGAATAAGTGAAAAAACTGTTCCTAGTTATTTCATTCAGCAGTTTTTTAAAACATCAGTCTTTACATCTCAAACGACGAACTAAACAAAACCAAAAGACTGTTAAAATGTCATTAGCTAGGTTATTCTAAGTTCATCCAACAAATGCAATTATACTGGTTAAAACAAAAAGACAGAAAAAGAAAAAGCTTTAACCATAGAAGCAGCAAAAGAAGGAAAATCAAGCTAGCCTGCGCACAAGCTTTTTATTGGCAGCCCTGTATGTTTCCTACACACATCTGGAGGATGTGGGGTAATCCATGTCACTGCAGAGATGCCAGGAATGAGTGTCAGTGATAGCCAGATACCTTCACCTTTCCAGGTTACAAATCTCTCCGTTCCAAGCTAGGCTGCTGCCTGCCAAACTCTCTCTGGGAAAAGATAAAGCCAGGACTGTCACTCTGCTACTCTTCATTCATCTGGAAGGTGCCAAAAGCTCCCTGGCTGACTCAGACTGGAGGAGAAGGGTTTTCAAAGGGCCTGAAAGGAGATGGTTTGTGTACGTAGCAACACAAAAGTTTGGCAGTAGCTACAAGCAGGAACCTCTATCTGAAAGAATAAAAGCAGACTGGCTATTCCATCTCTACTGCAGTTTCTGCTCTCATACTTCACTGCGAATCAGGCACCGTGCTTCCCTACGGAAGAGGGAAGTACAAGTTCATGCTGTCACTAAGCCATCTACCAAACTCGCTCTTCTCCCACCTTAATGTTGTTTACAAACAAACACAGTGGCGGCCACCACCAGGCTGTCAGAAATGTAATGCAAGCCATGGTAACGTGCTGAAGTAAAAGCATTTGGCACGCTTGGTGCATTCAACGCATGTCCAGCAAACAGATTCTGCTGAGTCTCTCACTTACGCGGGACATGGTACTTCACATCGCACAGTAAATCCCCTGGTGAAATATCCTCTGCCTCTGGAAAGCACCACAGGCAGTCCCACACAGTCCTGAAAATTCATTTACAGAGATGCCTCTCAGGATTCAAAACAACGTTTCTCCCCCTCCACTCCTATCACGTGAGAGAAGTTAACATAACATCTGGATGACATATATACATGAGACACATGCAGATTTCTAGAAACAATTCCTACCAGAACTGCTGCTATGCACAGGAATTGGTTCTCAGGAGCTGCTGGCAAACTGGGCAATATCTGTGGCAAAACCAAACCGTTTCTAAAACAAGTCTTTCTATACGCTTGTGCCAAGTATTCACGACCAGATCTGGTAAAAAAATAACCTGCAATTATAGTACTTCAATAACATATTTCCAGCAGCTAAATCCCATCTTAAAATAAGTCTGGGATGCAGCAACAGTAACAGAAAATCCAATTAGATAATAGAAAGTTCTTAGGCAGCTATAAGTTGAGATGGAAAACAAATAAATGAAACCACTCAAACTGGTAGCAGCCTGCTCTTAACCATCACCTCACGTGGGATGCTACCAAGGCAAACAAAAAGCCTAACCCTACAAGAAAAACATTCAGTTCTTCCACATCTCCAGCAAACTTCAAAAGCTCTAATTGCAAATTCAGACCCTAAGGCTACTTCGGCACTTCTCTAAACACAGGCACAGTTTGTATTTTTAAATCAAGAATCCCAAAGATGGCTCAAGACTTATCGATTGCAAAGCTCAGCAATGTAACCGTACCAGCAAAATGCCCATATTGGCCTTTGCACTACACGTTTCACGCCAGCACAGTCTATCGCTTATGTTGGATGAGTAGACGGGACAGTCACAGGGAGAAAGCTTGCAGAAGGGCTGAGTGTTGCTAACGGAGGACCACAGGGAGTTTTTTCTCCTTCTCAGGGCTCTTTCTCCACCACCTCACACGATGCCTAGACCTGCATTAATCACACCAGCCTGAGATGGGGATGAAAAGGGCTCTGGCTACTCCTGCAAGTCCTGGCCCACACATGTCTAAAGCAGGCACCATGGCGTAGAGGAAAAGAAATCCATCCGAATGTAGCGAAGCAACCGTTAAAGAGCATCTCTTACCCCCATCTCACCAAATGCATCACATAGCAGCATGCAAACTAGCATTTACAATATAGGGAGATGATCTGAGATGGTTTTTTGTTACCATCACTCTTAACTAAGACCCTGACCTTGGTTCTCGGCCTCTTATCTGGAGCCTTCTCCACCAGTATTAACACTGAATGCTAACGGCCCCGTGGTGTTTGTCTGACCCATTATCACGCATCACTTATTACAGTAGGCTGGAGAGCTGTTCATAGAGCTGGAAGGGAAGGCAGTTAGCTGGCGTACCTAAAATAGCTTGAAGTACTATGGTGGCACTTTTTTTTTTTTTCTTTTTAAATCACCTGGTTGCACTCAACTGCTCTGAGCTGAAACTGCTTCAGTAACTTTTCCTGCAAGAGCCATGGTAGCTTACAGGACTGAAGACTTCAGCCAAACCAGGCCAATGAAGAGGCTGGGCAAGGCAGAAGCATTTGCCAAGACAACTGAAGATCCTGTCCCCTCCTGCCACTGAGCAGCCTCATGACTGTGCTCTCAGCATTACCCCCAGAGGAGGAGGAGGCAGAAAAGCAGTGACAGCCCTCATATCTCTCCAGAGCAGGCAGCCAGCCAGTAAAGCCACCTCTCTCAGGGGCTGGGAAGGGGACCTATAAAACATGCCTCAGGTCTGAGTACATCTTTTACTTCTCAGGTTCACGCTGCTTGCTTAATCAATCCCCATCATTATTTCACAGGCTCTGCTCAGACACCAAAATTGATTCCCCATGGCCTTGTCTACACACAACAAGGATTTTCCAAGTATCTTCATCAGATCTTGACTCCAGGTCAGCTCACTTCATGCTGGGCTTTGGAAAAGCCCAAACCCCTGAGCTTGTAGTGTGCTGGACACACAACCTACCCCACGACTAAGGCTGTGCTGAAAACAAGGCAAGGAGGAGGCAGGTTCCCACCATTGTTAACATCAACGGGAGCAACAAGAATTGTCCGAAAGCATTTCCTACTGCAGGCAAGGCACCAAGGTGAATAGAGGAAACAAAGAGTTCACAAATTAAAACACAGTCCTGTGTGAACCACCCAGGTCTGTTTCCCTGGTGGAGGCAGCTGAGCCAGGTCAAGCCCCAAACCCTACACTTGGCAACTGAAAGCAGGCAAGGAAGTCAGACCCCACGCCATTTCAAGCAGCCCCGGCAGTGCCACCCCAGCCCATACCACCACCATGTTCACTGGGAGGAGAGCATCAAGCCCTGCGATGCTCCCCAGAGGATATGCAAAAGCAGAGTCATCTCAGCCTTGCTTGTAGAGCGACAAGTTGCAAAGAAGCCAGGGCACTGCTGACCTGTGCCTGGAGCACAACGATCCACTCCTGGCCCAGGGTCCACATTCGACCTGTCTCATCCCCAACCTCACTCCATCTCAGCTCTCCACCCACAACAGCTCTTCTCCCACCCAGTTGTCAGTGAAGATGACCAGACACAGCTAGAAAGAGCACAGAAACACTCAAGGTGGATCCCCTTTCCTAGTGTTCATCTCATTGCCTAAAATCAGTGGGCCTGCTCCAGCCACCGACACGCTTGGCTGTGGTTTTCCAAAGGTGCTGCCACAGCTCTTGCCAACCCTAGTGTGTGCTGGCAGATCTGCTGCTCAGACAAGGATGAAGCACACAGAGGCTTCGGCTCCTTCAGCCCCACTCTACCTTCTTATCTCTCATTCACCTCCCCTCTGTGGAAACTGGCAGTCTCTCATTATCAAGCATTTTTAAAACAAGTGGAAGAATATGCTGTACAGTTGGAATCTTTCAAATAATGTTCTCCATGGTTCCCATTCAAAATTCGTAATCCAGCTTAATTTTCCATCAATTTTTGTTTGACTTGGAGAGGAGTATACATTAGTCTATGTATATGAGCAAATGTTAGCTCTGCTCCTTTAACTAGGCAAGCTATGGTCTGTAAACATCTGGGACAAACAAATAAAGAGAAGGGTAGGGAAGCCAGAGCCCACATCCATGCTCTGAACTACTGAGAAACCATCCAGCATTGGACAAGATGCTGGGAATTAACCCAGGAGGAGGCAGGGGGTCCCCTGTCCAGCACATCTCAACCGTTTCCAGACTGCCAGCAGCTTATCTCCCACTAAGCCTGGACAGAGCCAGCCCAGATGACCATATGCACCCTTCCACACTGATGTATATTTAAGCATATGCGTGGCCTTCATCAGCCAAGAGGTCCCATGGCTGCTCCCAGCACCAATCCTGCCAAAGCTTTGCTTATGCATGCCTTTACATTTACATACCAAGATCAGTCTTAGTAAGTCAAACGAAATTACAGGCAGTACATTCCACATGTGCCCTCACATCTGTGAGATCAGGCCTCCAAATGAAAGCTACCCATCCCACCAGACCACGCCCTGCCTGGCTACAATTAAACACAGACACTTCAGAGTTCTTCACTCAAGTTATTTTTTATGCATGCTTTTACAATTAACATAATGTCATATCCTGCCAGGACGCAAAAGGTTGTGACTCAGGAATGTTATCTTAGTTTTAAGTCCAACTGACTTGCTTTTAGCTTCATTCCCTTTTTTCTCTCCTCACTTATTCCCCCTTCCTTTAGTTCTACCCCTATGGTCCCTCCAACAAGACACCTACTACTCAAACCCCTTATAAAATATGATTATTATGTTGAAAGCTTGATAGGCAAACGTTTATCAGCCATGCCTTGTTCTGCCATGTAACTATTTCCTCAGATTCTGAACCTTCCCCCCCCAGGAACACAACAGCAGCATGCAAAGTGGTAGTGGACAGGATTAGATAAGAAGGTACATGAGATGAAATGCCGCAAACATCTACCGAATACCAGCCCCTTGTCCTTTCTTCTCTTATCACCCCAAGATAAAACCACTCTTCTCCAAAAGCACCGACCCTGGAGGATGAACAGTCTGCCTACCAGCTGCTTATGAGGAAGCTGAATGCCCTCATCCTTCCCTCTCTCACATGGTTTTCCCACTGAGGGATGCTTTACTCTGCAGTCAGTCCCACTGGACTGGACTCAGTGGCACACAGCTATGAATTTACTTTAACTGCTGCAAAACCCTCTGTGGATGCTGTTTTGGGATGGCTTGTGGACATCAATTAACCAAAAACATTGAGAGGCTGTCTAGTGGCATCAGTCGAATATAATGACAGATAAACAAAGCAAAACACATACTCAAGAACAAATTGCAATCGCGTCCTGCAATAAACCACATTCCTCAGCCTATTAATGTTGTGAGGTTGCTACTCTACACAAAGTGAAATAGCTCTGCTGGGCAATACCCTTCAGCCTGCCCTAAAAAACAGCTGCAGTAGTGATTTCAATGAAAGACAAACTTCAATTTCCAAGCACACTTTAGACCTTAAGATCAAGGAATAGTTTCTGAAGAAGCTTTACAAACAGCTGGTATAATTTATAGGTATTCTGTTAACAAACATCAGCTGTTATTTTGCTTAGTAGTATAACTTCTCCACCTACAGTAACACCATCAAGCCCATCTTCATACATTTGCTTTGCCACATCAGAGGAACCAGTTAGCCCTGCGGATCCATAAGCACATAATAAATGCTAAAAGAAACCGTCTCATCCCGCACACATCTTGAGCACAGACCATTTTCTTATTACTAGGAGCAGCCACATTCAAGTCCTCCGCTCATGGGCAACATCTGTTTTACTCGCAAGCACTGAAAAAGTTACTGGGAAGTCGGTCAAATCTCCCTCCCTCCCCTGGCCGATGCACAAAAGTGCGTTCAGGCTGGTCATGGTGGAGTTTCATTCACGTTTCTGCAAGCTGGATGCAAGAAAGGCTTTTTTTTTTCCTTCGGGAACTGCATCTGTTAGTTTTTGTGGGTTTGGCTTCTAGGATTTTTTTTCTCTTTCTCTCTGTAAAGGGGAAATTCTTTGTCTTTCTCAACATGGATGTAATACACTGCCAGCCACCATATCCCAGCAAAACGGTCACGCTGGAAGATGCAAACCATGTGTGCCCCTCCGGAGACTCTCACGCCGGGATTCCCATGAACGTTGCGCGCCGCAGCCGAGCGCCCAAAGCCTTTTCCCAGGGGCTACGGGCACTTCCCCGCCCGGCCGCCCACCCTGTTCGAGGCACAGCCCTCCCAACTCCCAGCTTGTCCCACCCAAGGGAATCGGCGGGGCAGAAACACTCGTGGCAAGCTCGCAGCTAAGCGAAGGGCTCCGGGAGAGGCTGCCCGCCGCCGGGCTCAGCTTCGCTGCAACAAAGACCCGCGGCCCCCCGATACAAGAAGTAGTTACTGTTCGCTATCACTCCTTCCACGGCCCCGGTATCGCTCCCCGCAACGTTCCGCATCGTCCTCCGGGCGCTGCACCCCCGGCATCGCCTCCCGAACACTGCACCCCTGCAACACTCAGCATCACCCCCGGGCGCTGCACCTCTGCAACCCCCAGCATCACCCTGCTGGCACTCTACCCCCAACATCATCCTCCGGCACTGTACCTTCGGCCACCCCAGCATCAGCCTCCGGGCACTGCACCCCCGCCACCATACCCCTGCAGCCTCCAGCATCGCACCCGGGCACTGCACCCCTGCCCATCCCCAGCATCACCCCCAGCACCGCACCCCCCGGCCACGCCAGCATCACCCCGGCAGCGCACCGCTGAAGCTCTCCAGCATCAGCCCCGGCATCGCCCCCCTGAAGCCCTCCAGCATCGCCCCCCGTCGCTGCTCGCCCCGCTCGCCCCCCGCACGCACCGCCGGTCTCCCCACGGCCACGGCCATCGCGGTGCTGTTCGCGCTGCGGTCCCGCCGCCTCCTCTGCGCTGGCAGCTAGCGCTGCAACATGGCCACCCGGCGGGGAGGGCCCATGCGCAGAGCAAGGGGGCCGGGCGGCTAGGCGGGACCCCCCCAGAACCGGCCCAGCCCCGGGGAGAGCGGGCGGAGCCGCCCGGCAGCGCGGGGCGCCCCGAAACCGCGATGGGGCGCGGGGCTGCGCTCAGACCCCGGCACTGATTGCAATGAATCGCTCTCCAAAAGAGCCCTCTGCGCTGCTCTGGTCCCCAGCCCGCTCGCTCAGACTCTTCCCCCAAACCCACCACCCTCTCCAGCACCCTGAAACCAGGCTGGAGCCCGGGGCTGCGCAAACCCCCGGCACCCATTGCCATAGATCCCCCTCGTAGCGAGCTCCCTGCACTGTTCTGCCCCCCAGCCCACCCGCTCAAACCCTTCCCCCAAACTCATCCTCCCGCTCCAGAACCCTGAAAACAGGCTGGAGCCCAGGGCTGTACTCAATCCCTGGCACCAGTTGCAATGAATCCCCTTCCCAGCAAGCCCCCAGTGCTGCTATGCCCGCTCGGACTCTCCCCCCAATCCCGCTCCCCTCTCTGGCACCCTGAAACCAGGCTGGAGCCCAGGGGCTGCATTCAAACCCTGGCACTGACTGTAATGAATCCCTCTCCTAAGGAGCCCCCCACACCACTCTGGCCTCCAGCCTGGCTGCTCACACTTTTCCCCTTCCCTCAAACCCACCTCCCTCTCCTGCAGCCCTGTTGCAATGCCAGGCGAACTGAAAGCAGAGACTCCCTCTTCTCCAAAGGGGCAAGCAAACGATCGGCAAGGTGCTCCTACCACCAGTTCAGTCAGGATGGGGATTGGCAAAGAGGGATTTATAACGGGGAGTCATGCAGGAGCTTCCACAGCTAGGGTCATTTGCCAGTAGGAGCCCCCGATGTACTCATGCAACAAAACAGAGGGCAAAGTTAGGCACCTTGTTCCTCTTGTTTCTCCTCCTTTCCCAGACATGCACACTGTGGTTTTAAACCAGCTTGACCTAGCAAACAACAGTCGTGCCCCTGTGCCCAGCTCCTCTCCCATTCCAGTCAGATTTCCAGGAACAAAGGGATGCACGGCTGGCTCTTTGCTGCTCCAACCCACAAAACAGTTAACAACTTCGTGTTAACCTTAACCTGCAAAGGTGGGACTCTAAATTCAACTCTGCTCACAAGACTTCAACAGAAGCAGCCACGAAGAAAAGACCCTGCTGGGTCAGGTCCTGAGGTGTTTTGCAAGGCATAAACCCCCAGAAGACAGAAACCCGATTCACCACACATGTTGAATTCCCAGCACTACCCTCTTATTTGAACACCCACAGGAACAAAACCAAAAAGCCAAAAGGATAAAAGCTGAAAGCACCTCCTCCAAGTAAACAACCTAGGGGAGTACATAAATAGACCTCAGGGTACACTTACCATTTGCACAGCCTTCAGCCTCAAGCTTGCTTTTACCTTTTTACTCCAAAGGCCATTTTTGTACAGCTATGACAAACCTTGTAGCTGTTTGTCATGGACCATGAAGATCTATACTTCTCCTTCCTGCGACTCTTTTTACAGTATTCTGAAGGACTCGTGAGTTAGGACCCAAAAGCCATCATCCCTGCTCACTCTCACAGCCACCAAATTGACCAGGAGCCCAGGAAAGCACAGAAGCACAGCCTGGCACTGCTCCTCCCCTGGGCTGAAGAGCTGCACCTGGGGCAGCAGCCCCTAACCGCACACAGCTGCAGCCAGCAGCAGCAAAGCCCTACACCAAAACATGCTCATGGGGCTCCTAGCAGTAAAATTCTGCAAGCAAAGTTGGTGCAGTGCTTTTTTGACACTAATATATTTAGGTGTTACTGCTCATATCCTAGGGAAGCTGCTATATTAGACTCATGTTCCTGCTCTTACAGCAAATTTCTTCATGCACAGCTCCAGGTGAGGAGGTGCTGCGTGCGCCTGTACTGGGAAACAGGCTCGGACCAGTGCAGCCTCTAGTGGAAACCTGATGATGGTATCTGAAGAGTTGCCCTCATTACACCTGTGGGTGAGGCAAACACAGCTTCCTCTTGTTTGAATCGGACGTGCAGATGATACGCCTCCATCAGCGTAACCCAGCAAAGATCTTCTGCATTTGCAAAACCTTATTCTGACTCACCCTGTCCTTCCTTGCTTCGAAGCTGGGACAGCTGCAGCCAAGTTTCCTCTGTGATCATCAGGCATACAGACCTTTTCGGGGTATGGCTGTTCATGCCGAAAGAGTAAAAGGAGAAAAAAACCCCATCAAGTCAAAGAAACAATCTGCAATCTTTCTAAATCTCAGCTAGCGCATTTCCTTGCATTCCTAGTGTTCAGTGGGAAGCAGCAGACCTCCGGCCCCCAGAGTTGCATAACTGCTGCTAACAAATTGGCGGCTGTGCCCAGGGAATTGCCAGCCCCTCATACTCGAGACCCTGAAGGAACAGTTTCCATTTTTCCAGAGCTGATTTGCACCATTTTGCAGACAAGGCACGTCAATGCTTTAATGACCTTTTGTGTCAGCTGCAGGGAAGTATGATACATGACACTGGATGAGAAAATACACAACTTGGGTTAACTGATCTCCTGTTTATAAACTGACACACGTATGTAACTCCCTAAAGGCAATATCTTCTTGCATAATATCAAATGCTAGCCTTATTTTTTCAATACTGAAGTAATGCCGGTTCCTGCCTCTGTTTTGTGATTAGCACTACTCACCACTTACCAAATTTCACCCAAAGAATCAAGGGACCTGCTGTGCCCAGAACTCCCAAAGAGGGTGATACTGGGGTATATTCAGTCATTCTGAAGACTTATACTCACACTCACAATCAAAAATGACCAATTCGCAAAGGGGGCAAACCATTAGAGCTTAGGGGGAAACAAAAGGTGTCTCTAAACCTCTCAGCATGAAGCAGGCAATGAAACAACTCCTGGGCTGCTCTTCTCGTTGCCTGCATGCAGCATTATACCCCCTTCAAGCTAAAATGTGACTTGCTATTTGGACTGAAAGGGGAGAGATGCGTACAATGACAATTCCATAGTAGTGTTGTCATTTGCCACTGTTATTTACTCGGATTTTTTTATCTTCATAATCAACCCTCCTCCCTTATTTGTGATCACAGTTACATCACTACACTCCATTCCTTTAATCCCAATCACTTCCACTGAGAGCATGCTGCTGTCAAACACAGAGTTGTGACTTCAATTCAGTGCTCAGAAGAAGAGGGAGAAAGCTATTTATGCCTTGAAGAACTGTACAAAAAGCATGTGCAAAATCAGAAAGTCCTAACATGAACCTTGCCCTCTTCCCAGTGCCTGCACCCTGCTCAGATGAACACCACTCTCCTATAATATGTGCCACAGAGAAAACCAAAAGCAGGATGCGGCAGAGCATGTAGTGTGTTTTCTTTGGCTGGGCTACCCAAACAATCCAAATCTTGGCACACTGGGAGACTTTCTGATACATTGACTAAACTGTAACCTAAAAACTTTACAGTTTCTCTTAGTGCCTCTCCCACCATTCCAGAGGTTACAGTTCAGCAGTTTTGCAGCTCCGCAGGGCTATTTATCCTGCAAATTGGCATAGTGAAGTACTACGCAGAAACTAACGGTTCTGAGTCAGACTCCCAAAAGCACAGACCTGTGTAGCTTTCTTACTTCAGATTAACACTGCTGCATGCATACAGAGTTATCCTAAGATTTTGCACTGCTGAAGCAAAAATCTCAACCCTGTACACCCCATCTGTTGCAATCTCTGCCCGGGGCTTGTGAAGACTGCACACACTTTGGGGTTTGCAGTGGACTGGAGGACAGTCCAGCTGCCTAGATGACAGGCAGCTAAAATTATTTATGGATACCCTGGAGCCTGCAGCAGAGATGATTCTGGAGCGTAACTTGGGGCCTGATCCAGACCTCTTTAGAGCAAATGAGCCTATACTGAGCTCAGTCCCTCCATGGCTCTGTTCTCTCACTGTAAGACAGAAAAACCAGCACACTGCCTCTCCCATGCTCTCCATCCACTATTCAGTCCCCAAACTCCTTGGGGCAGGGGCTGAAACTTGTTCGCTATATATAGGACACATTGGCCACTAGGGCACTGATTTTATCCATTCCTTTCAGCTGGAAGGTACACGCTTATGGCAATGGCATCAGCGATACAGAACATTAGCTCCCCATGCCAGTATAAAGCATGCCCAACCTACCTCAAGCCACACGGCAAATACCGAGATGACAGGAGATGTAACTTGACTTCAGGCACTCTTGGTATTTGTGTGTGGTTGTGGTACATGGGCACAAAGCCATACACTGGTGATAACACCTCCCCTGAACCACATCACATTCACGTATCTTTATTGACGGCTTTTCTAAGTCACAGAGCACAGGGTGGTTCGGGTTGGAAGACACCTCTGGAGATGGTTTGGTCTAGCTCTTGCTCAGGCAGGGTCACACAGAGCAAGACTGCATCCAGTGGAGCTTTGAGGATGGAGACTACAACCTCTCCAGGCAACTTGCTCCAGTACTTGACCACCCTCACTGTCAAAGAGTGTCCACACCAGCGAATTCGCCTGGCGGTGCTGCGAGAGCTGGAGAGGCTCCCGTGCCCTCTGTGCCCCGTTCCCTCCTCCACGGCCGCCACGGCGGGCGGAGGCGGAGGCGGGGAGCCGCGGTGGGGCAGGAGGCGGGATTCGCACCTAGGTGCAGAGCCGAGCACCGGGTCGCAGCGCCGAGCAGCCCGAGGATGGCGCGGGAGCTGAGCCAGGAGGCCGTGCTGGATTTCCTCTGGGGGGCCGGGGGACGAGCCTCCAACTCGGCGCTGCTCCGCCACTTCCAGCGCTTCCTCCGCGACCCGGCGCTCACCGAGCAGCAGCGCCGGGAGCGCCGCGAGTGCTTCAAGAGCATCGTCAACTCCCTGGCCACCGTCCGCCCCGCCGCCGGGCCCGCCGCCTCCAAGGACATCGTCCTCCGCCGCAGGTACCGTGACCTCCTCGATGAGGACTTGCAGCAGCAGCAGCGGGAGGAGGAGGCGCTGCCGTCCCGACGCGACCCTGACCCGGGGAAGGCTGCGAAGGAGCGGCCGGCGGGGGCTGCCGGGGCCGGGGGCTGCGCCGCCCGAGGCGGACCCTGCTGCGAGTGCCGCCGGGCTCTGCGCGCTCCCGCCGCCGCCGGGACCCCGGGCCCCAGCGGGACGCCCCGCTCCCCGCCGCCCCCCGCACAGCTGCCCCCATACCGGACCCCGCCGCTCTCCTCGGCAGCCCGCACCGCGCCCCCGCACCGCGCCCCGCAGCCGCCCCCGGACAGAACAGACCGGTCCCGGTCCGTGCCGCTGCCACCGGCCCCCGAGGTGATGCCTCCCGCATCCCTGCAACCGCGACGCCCCAAAGCATCGCCCCCAATCCAGTCCCTGCCACCGGACCCCAAGATGCTGCCTCCCGCCGCATCCCTGACACTGCAGCGCCCCAGAGCATCGCCCCAAATCCAGTCTCTGCCCTCGGACACCGGGGTGCTGCCTCCTACTGTGTCCATGCCACGGCAGCGCTCCAGAGCATCGCCTCCAACCCAGTTCCTGCCGCTGGACCCCGGGGTGCTGCCCCTCACCGCATCCCTGCCACCACAACACTCCAGAGCATCACCCCCAACCCAGTCACTGCCCCTCGGGGTGCTGCCCTCAACTGCGTCCCTGCCACCGCGATGCCCCAGGGGGTCACCCCTAAACCAGTACCCACTGCTGTCGCTGGACCCTGCTCCCGCTGGTTCCCCGCCACCACAGTGCCCCAGAGCATCGCCCCCAACCCAGTCCCTGCCGCCGCCCGAGGGCCACAGGATGCTGCCTCCTGACAGCACCTGGTCTGCGCCGCAGCCTCCCACTGGGATGCCCCCGCTGAAGGCTCCACCACTCATGGTAGGTCCTGGGGGGCAGCATCCCACTAGAGCATGCCGGTCCCCGCCCCCACCCCAGTCCCTGCCATTGCAATCCGTCCCAGAGCTGTTGTCCCTGTCCCGGTCTCCACAGCCACCCCCACCCAGGTCCCTGCTATTCCAGTCCACGTCAGGAGTGCTGTCCCTGTCCCGATCCCTGCAGGAACTCCCCGCCACCCCATCCCCACTGCTTCTCTCAGGCCCTGATGTTCTGCACTCCACCATGCTGCTGCCATCCCAGTCCAGGTCCCTGCAGCAGCTCCCCACCAGGCCACCCCGCTCCCCAACGAGGGCATCCAGGGTGCTGACCCCCAACAGACCAACCCAATCTCAAGTCCTGCTGTTGTACCCACACCAAAACCCACCACTGCAGTCAGATCCTGGTGTGATGCCCCCCACCAGGCCACCCCCATCCCAATCCCCGCCACAGTCCTCTACCCAGCTGTCCCCATCCCGGTCCCTGCAGCCACCCCCATCCCAGGCCTTGCTGCCAGCTGCAGGGCCCCGAGCCCCAGAGAGCAGCCCCCCAGAATCGCTGCCAGTCTTCCGGAGCATCCGGTGCCAGCTCGCTTTGTTGGAGGCACAGGGCATCTCCCGGTCACTGCCAAATGACTCTAGGCGGCAGCCCCGCACCGTGCCCTCCAAGAGCTCCCCTAGAAATATCTCAAGTCGGGGGCTGTCAGTGCCACTGGGACAGCGGGAGCACGCCTGGCTTGTGGCGGTGTCAGGGGGATGCTGGGCTCAGGTGCGGGGGCTCTTCCTGGAAGAGCCGGAGCTGGCCCTACAGCGAGACTTCATGTCGGGCTTCACTGTGCTTCACTGGCTGGCCAAGCACGGCGACGGGCTGGGCCTGCAGGAGCTGGCAGCAGCGGCACGGCAGGCAGGGCTGGCCCTGGACGTGGATGCCCGCTCCGGCTGTGGGTACACTCCGCTGCACCTGGCTGCCATCCACGGCCACCAGTTTGTCATCAAGGTGCTGGTGCTGCAGCTGGGCTGCCAGGTGCAGGTGCGGGACAGCAGCGGGCGCCGGCCCTGGGAATACCTGGGCAGTTCCACCTCGGGGGAGATCTGGCAGCTCCTGGAGGCACCCCGTGGCACAATTATGTTCCCCACCGAGCCTCTGGCCTGCAGCAAGTCCTCTGTCAACAAGGCCTTGCTGCCCGCTGGCAAGGCAGCGCTGCCTGCCTGCCTCCAGCTGCAGCATGGCCACGGAGCAGCATCCCACCGGACTAGCAACAAGAGTGACTGAGAGACAGCTCCCTGGAATCCCCTGCCAGCAGAGATGGAACCTTGGTGGCCATCCCACAAGAGGAAGTGAGGCAGGCATAAAAATGCTGTGAAAGATTGAACCTATTGGAGAATGTACTCTTAAAGTAATCTAATGAACCTTTGTCTGCGACTCTCTGCCCTCCTTCCCATTTCTCACTTTTTTACCAGAGGATGCAACTCCTCTGCTGGAAGCAGGCAAGTCCTACGCATGCCACAGGGCAGGCACCAGCTGCTGCAGCCACAACCACCAGCATTAGTGGGACTTTGTGTTTGGGGTCTCAGATGACCCCAGTGTGAAGCTCAGAGCCTGGCCCCAACTGGAGCACAGTGCTTGCTTTTGCTCACAGCAAGATTGTTGTTGGTCCTGGTGTTTGCAAAACACTTTTTCACACCGCCTAATTCTGGGGAGTCCCTAAGACTGTGTCCCTTTTAAATCCCAGCAGATTAAGGATGACTCTCGCTTTTAAAAATGCAGCTGATCAAGGTCCAGCCTTGCAGCAAGAGTCCTCAGAGAGCGTCCAGCTGTCGCAGAGGGCCTGAGTTGGAGAGCCCTCAGCAGATGAGGGTGTAGCACACCCACTCCATTTCTCAGCCCATCTTGCCCACCAGCCCATGCAGAAAGGAATGCAGGGCAGCAGCACAGCCCTGCTCCACCCCACGCCTGCCCCAGGCTGCCCGGCAGCACCGATACTGTCCCCTCCTTACTACATCGCCAATCCCTTTCCTCACACCACAGGATTAGGAAGTGGTACCCACATTGTGGTGAGAGCCCTGTTTCCACACCTGGGGATGGAAAGCGTTGCTGCAGGAACCTGTATTGGGCAGAAAAGGAGGTGTGCTGCAGTACAGGTCCCAAGCTGGTTGGAGAAGGCAGTTTCATAACTAGAGCTGCATTTCCCCAGAGACCCCAGCCCTAAATTGCCTCATAGTTGTTTATGTGATAGGAGTGGGTAGGACTGGGGGTCCAGGTGCAGGTGCAGGTAAGAGATGTCCAGTGCAGTCCTTCCTAAGATCTTGTAAGTAACAAGATGGCTTTAAGAATTTCACTGGATTATGTGGGTCCTATAACATACTCTGCTCTCTGATTTAGCATGAATGAGCTTCTAAACAGTCAAAAAATGCAATAGATTAATGTTGCACCTAATCTGTCTCTCCTATAGATCTTTAGAAAGGCAGGAAGAGAGCTAAGATATGTGAGATGGGTACATCACTGCCTCGGTTGATGCTCCCACTGCTGGATGACCCCAGACAGAGGACCAGCGGGTGTCAGTGCTTGTGAAACTGGGGCTGCTGGCTCTGCTGCAGTGGGATGCTCTGGGGCTTACCAGCGCTGTAGGTGGGACTGCTCATCTATTTGAGGCATGTGCCTAAATGCCTTCAGTTTCAGGGAGGAACGGGAATCAGGGCAGCAGAACCTGACCCTTGCATAACATGCATGCTAGGGAATGCCTCGAGTCCTTGCCCAAGCATTAATTGAGGTCTGTGCTTTGCTTGGGGTTTATTTGAAGGAGGAATTCCTTCCCGCAGAAGGGAAGCTTCTCTGCCTTACTCTGTGGCCACAAAAGGTTGTGGCCTCTTCCCAGCCTGTTTTTTCCCTTTTACAAGGGAAAGAGCTCAGTAAACCAAGGCAGTGTCCTGTGAATGATCACTCTTTGACAGAACAACACAAGCTTGAACTCAGAAGTCCAATTCTGACGTGGCCTCTGAGCCACGGGCATGGACACCTGGAGGGCCCTCCAGGGCTCCCCCACAGCAGGAGGAATCTTCCTTCCTTTTAGATCCAGCCCAGGGTTACAGCCTAGATCAGCACCAACATGCAAAGTGGCTGTCGCCTGGCAAAGTGCTGGAGTCTTTTCCACCATGTTCAGATCCATTGCCACAATTCACATCACGCAGCAATCTCCCTCTGGAAAGGGCTCGCTAAAGCCTTCCCTTAGCTTTAAGAAGCTCTTAAAAGCAACCTGTTGATGGGGGTATCAGGGATGCCACCAGAGCTTTTGTGTCTAGCAAGCTTCAGGAAGAAACCCAAATGAAAGAACTTCGTGAGCTGACTAGAGCTGTCTGGTGGGGAGCATGCTTGGGCTCCACAGCCATCTACAGCTTCCAAAGAATAAAGTTTTCCTCTTACTATCTCCAGTGCTGCTAGGACAAAGAGTGAAGAGAATAGTGCTACCTCGGGATTCTCATATTACAGCCTTTCCATGACCTTTCTCCGTAATGCAAATCTAAGCAGTGCTTTTTTTTCCCCGCACACTGTTGCAGACCTTGTCTGTCATCTTTTTCAGAGCAGTTTTCTCTCCCTACTAGTATTTAGTGCAGCAGTCTAACAAGTTGTGAAATCATTTTGTGACCACTGTTTGCTTGCCTGTTGAGATGACATGCACAAACTGCTTTTTCCAATTTTTAAATTATAAAGCAAATCTTATGAAGTTTGAAATTACCAAAAACCTTTCTCTACTGCATCCAGGGTGCACTCACTCTGGTTTGTCAGTCTAGGAATACCGGGGAGTTCTTAGACTGCTAATACTGCTAATACCGCACAGTGCCCACACTGCACCTTTTAAAAGCTGTCAGTCACTGCTTGGGGGAATAACCACTGTTTTAACTCACAGAGAGCCTCATCCTCCAAGTTTTCTGCTGGTGAAATAAGCAACAGACAGGATGAAACCCATCTCCAGTCCATTGTGGAAGGAAGGGCCAGATCTTTAATCAGCCACACCTGGAGGAATTGCACTGCTGCTCTAGAGCATCAGGCAGGCAAGGCAATGCAGGCGTCATAGGTCCAGTCCACCAGGAATAATCCACCCCTGGATACACATACAAGCAGCCTAAGCATCTCTGTCTCAAAGTGCTTCCGACCTCCTTACTTACTCGTCAGGCGGCCTGGCCCCTTCCACACCCATGCATGCTGCTGTTTCCTCATTGCAGGTGGACGTGGCTCCGTGCCTCACACCCAATCCAGGCATCTGATTTTGCACCACCCTGAAACACAGGACATGCCTTGGATTAATGCACAGCAGGACTCTGCCCTCTCCTCTCATTGCTTTTGAAAACACACCTCCCACTTGGTGGCTGATGATTAAAGTCCACCTCTCTGCTTTCCAATGCTTATCTCTAACCAACTGCTTCACACTCTGAAAGCCATGTCCTTCAAAGTAGCAGAGTGTTTTTTCACACAGTAGGATCTGCCTATCCCCTTCTGTCAAGCCTGTGAACTCCAAGCCCTTACAAAGTTATGGTAAAGGTGACCCTTAAAGTGCTGTCCCCATCTTTTCACCACCTCCCTTATCCTGGGGCACATGCTTTCGCACCCACTCATTAGGCTGCTAAGGGCAGACAGCGCAGCAGAGCTGGATGTTGATCTTGATTCATGTGGCTTCTGTTAAGGCCTCAATTATGTTCTCAAATTGTGGCTCTGATCAGACTCATGCTGCAGCCTTTACTAGCAGAAGTTGCGCAGGTGAGCTGGAAGCCTGACGCAACAGTTTGGCTATCGCTGAAGTCTGTGTTAGTCACTGTTCTTTACCTACATGGTCTCTGTCACTTAAGCCCAGTTGAATGGTTTCTTAAACCATAGGAGTCCGCAAGACTAGTCTTTAAAGTAGCATTGATTTATGCTGAAGAGGGTAAAACCAGCGCAGAATGGGAAGTGTGTCAATTCGAGTCCCGTTTTGTGGCAGAGCTATTATTTGAAGATACGAAGTTCCTCTCACTCAGCAAATCAAAGCTTTCCATATGAGAGGAACTGCCCATCTACAAATACACCAAATGTACACTAAGCTTCTCAATCTCAGAGCAGCAAGCTGGTAACAAATTGCCATGCTTCAGGTTTGGCTTTTTAATAGCCTCTGGACAAGGACTGAATGCTGGAGCAACGGTGGGACCCCAGCTCAAACAACCCAAGAGATTTTCATGCAACTCAGAAAGCTTTGTTGGGCAGAACAGGTGAGCCATAGAGCAGTACATTGCTGACTTCAGCTCATGGTCAGGACATCCTTTGAGTCACTGTACTTGCTGAAGCAGTGAGACAGAGAACTTGTAGAATTAAAAAAAAACACACCACATCAGAGAGTCCACCACACAAAACGTACTTTTTTCTACTGTGACAAATGCCATTTTCTTAAATAATTTATATACAGTGACAAGAATGTCTTGCACACTTTTAACAAGCAATGAGACAAGCCCAGTTGCTCCTAGATCTTGTTAGAGCTAGAATTTCTCATTACGATATTTACTGCAAGTAGTATCGGATGGCAAGTTAGCAGGGGGAGGTTACAAGAAGAAAAAATCCCAATTCACTCTACAATTTTCTCCAGCCTAAGTTTTCCTGTTAAAAAGAGAATTGTTAGCCCTTCAGGAGAAAAAAAATATTGTCTTTGGAACTGAGTCACACTGGAAAGTACTAAAAGTTAAATTCTTAGTTTAGCTAAAGTAATATCCCTCATACCCAACAGGAGGCTATTTAAGCAAATAAAACTTGTTTTACTATTAATAAAAAGAGAGGAAAAATATTTTAACACATCAACTTGAACCATTCTAGCAAAAATATTTAATGTTACTATATCAAATCAAGCTACCAAACCACTTTCTTTCAGCATATGCAAATCAACATTTACTAAATCAGATTGTCTGCCTTAAGAAATAAATATAATTGAAGCAAACAGTAACAGTCCCATTTCCAAAGCTTCTAAGAGTGCCAAAGAATGTTCTTCCCTGACCTCCACATCCTCAGCCAGAGATGCAACCTCACGCCTGAAGAAATTAATGGTTCTCATCCTCTTATATACGGACAGTGCTGGGCAAAACCTGGTTAAAAGGAGGCTGGGAAAGGTGTTTTTATCACACATGGTGGTTATCTTCTGAGCTGAGAGTCTTGGTAGAGCTCACCTGGAGAGGGGCAGCATGGCAAAGTAAAAAGAAAGGAAAGCTAGGTAATTTTTGGAGTATTATGTTGTGGATGAGGGAATATGGCTGTGTTCAGTTGTGAGGGGAAAAAACACCAATAGATTTTTACCTTACTTTTAGGGAAAGCTTATAAAGGACACATGCTGAGGTAAGAAACTTCTAGTGCAAATCACCTAATTATTGACTTAAAAAAAGCCCACTAGTGAAAAGGAGAGGAGTGTTTCAAATGCTGGAAGGGAGACAACTAAAGGGAGGTATAAAGGACACAAAATCAGAAAAAAATGATTTAAATGATTTTTTCTTAACAGGTGGTGAGTGGAGAAAATGTGGTGCAGCTCCTCACATCACCTGCGAGTGAGTTTTGGATAACCGCTGGAGAAGCGTTGCAGGCTTCCATAGGTTAGCAGTCTGGTGTGCTAAGTGCCATGAACAGGAGGCTTGGTGCTGAGCACTGTTGCATTGAAACCTACCCAAGCATGGCACCTCCTAGTTTGACAGCTTCTCTCTAAGTTGGGTGATCTTGCATAGGTTATGCTCTTTCATTACAGCAGTCAATTTGACCAGGTAGAGCAAACCTTTTCTTTCTGGGTGGTTTAAATAACCCTAAGGCCATAGGACTTTAGAGCTGTCTTGGACTCTGGCAAAATCCAGATGCTTAAGCTCCTAATGTTTGCCAGGACTCCCCTGCTGTACAGCCTGTACATAAAATATTAGCAAAACAAGATCAGTTTGTGGAATAGACCTTTACCTTGCTATTAGTTGTTTTAGCTCTGATGGCACTGAAGGAAAGCGCAAAGCTGCTCACAGGCAGATTGGCCTGATAAAGATTTCTGCTGTTGTCTCCATGTGATAGCGTTTCCTAGGCAGATGCCTTCTGTGTTCCAGTAGCCACAAGCTATTTAAAAATGGATTTTAAGTCACAGTTTCTGTTGTGAAGGAAACACCCATCAGAACCACTGAGGAGCTCCTCCACACAAGCATGTCCGTCTATGGGCGCTGGCCTCAGTTTGCATTTCTAATGCTGCCACAGGAAGCAATGACAAAAGTCCTTCAAGATGTGTCCCAGCGGCCTCCCCCTTGCTGCTCCCCCCTGGCAAAACAGTTACTGCTTTAAGGCTTTCCTTTCCTTTTTCCTGAGACACAGCTCTAGACTTGAGGAATGTTCTGATGAACCTGATACCAGAAGAGCTGTTTAATGGTCTTTAATGTGGTCCAGAATATTCTACTGGGAATTGTAAGAATTTGCCTTTGTGTGCATCTCGGGCCTGGTGTCCCGTAATATCTCAGCAGGGAACAAATAGCTTGACGCAGGCAAGCACACAACAGGTGTTATCACAGGTTGTCCAAAGTTCGCATAGGAGTTGCATGCCACTGGTAAAGAGAAGAGATTGCTTGAGGAAATGAGAAGGTCTGGAGAACACCTCTCAGGCCTCAGTGGGGAGGGCCATCGCCACAGGGACGCAGAGCTGTGCTCCCTCTAATAACAAGAACTCCGCCCTCCTTATCTCCCTCGTGGTTTTCGCACTGCCTGGTGATGGTATCTAGAGCACAAGGATTTGGGCTGGTCTCTTATCAGGGGTGACTGAGTGCACAGGGCTGCAGCCTTGCTGCTTTGGCACTATTGTTTCTTCTCCCAGCCCTGAAACCAAACAGGGAGCTGACATGGATGGGGGAGCGTTTGTTCCCAGCGGCAGGGGATTGTAAGCTAGCAAGTGGTTAGGAAAGACAGTGGGGCTCCAGAGCAAAAGCCCCAGGGAAAAGAAAGTGCTGCTGCTCACTTGCAGCCTGCAGGGCCTGGGGGCAGCAACAGTCCCTCCTCTGTACCATCACTGCTTTCCTCTCGTGCAGCTTCAGTCTCCCTCTCACCCTACCCAAGCGAAAGCCTGCCTGTCATTGTAGATTGCTTCATATCCCTGCCTGGATATGCCAGCACTCTTGTTCAGCTCCCATCCATGTACGCAGGCTGGGCAGCCCAGGTGGGACCCTGTGCCGTGACCGGACTTGACCCCCAAAATTGCACTATATCCAGCGTCTGAGTGAGGCCATGTCCCTTTCACAGTGTCTGTGCTCCTGCTAAGCCACATCGAGTCACCCCAAAGGCAGGAAGGCCTTTGCTAGGGACACGCTGAGTATTACTGAAGAGCGTGAAATGCCAACACTGGGACGAGATTGACTGTTACATAAGGAAAGATGTCTAAAACAGTCCAACTGCATTAGGAAATACCTTACTCTTTTCCTTCCTAGATAGCTCCTTGTATTAAAATACTTCACCAGCTGAGTTTCCAGCTCTGTGAGTCGTAACAGCAGCAACAAAGAAGGTAAAGCCCTGTTTTAGCATATTTTTTGTGGGAGGTTTATAAGCCACAAGCCTGTTAACTTGTTTGTTCTCCCCACCCAAGTCCTGGTCACTACAATCCATAGGCAAAGGCAAGGAATGTACCACAACACGAGGAGATATCAGTTTACAGCAAGCACAAGAAGCTGACAAACCCCATCAGAAATCTCTCTACATTAAGTTTCATTTCTAGAGAAGGGGGATGAGCCATATTATTTCATAACATATAATATGTATATGTCAAAACACATCTGTTTCCAGAAAAAGCTGAGCTGCCACATGGCAGTGTATGAAGTTGTACATCTCAGTCACTACAAGTGGCCTAAACACTTCAGAGAAGAATAAAAGCAATGAAGTGCTCTTGCCAAGGCAGGGCAGCTCCAAGGCCAGCAGCTTTAATAAATACCATCTCCAGGAGGTCAGTGAGCCTGGCAGCCTTGTCGCTACGTTGAGATGTGCAGATGGGCATCACTAAGGGGAATCGCACATTTTCTCTTGCATAAACAATAGAACTGGCTTAGTCATCTGCTGGATGGCATGCTCAAGGGAAATGCAGATCTTTCACTTCAGGCGTTATTTGCATGTGATTTGGATTTTTTGTCTCTCAGTTTTATAAATACTGAATAGATGATTTAAGCAAGCATCTTGCAATCCTCCTCTCTCCTTGGGTTTCTTATTGCTGCCTTTCATCAAGCCCAAGGTTGCTGTTCTTCATGGTGCTCGCCTGTTGATTTAGTGCTGAATGGCGTTTTGTCTACTGGATGGTCTGTGCTGGACACGAGCAGCAGCCAGCCATGGATCTGTATGTCCATACACCAGGAAAGTCTCGTTCTTCCTGCAGGTGGCTGAAGAGGAGGGCAGATGTGGTGGTGCTTCCTTTGGATTTTGATATCTTGCAGGCTCTGGCAGGTGTGCTGCTTGTCTGTCCTTGGGCTGAGATTCCCAAAAGTGTTGTGGGATTATGTGCACTCAAACAGACTGCTGACTGCTGGCTCTCTGGTGCTGAGCACACCTTGCTGCAGACTTATTTACCATGGAAGGGCAGTGCCAGAGAATTTGCCTTGGTGGAATCTGCCACCTTTGCAGGCTGATGTGGTGGCGGCTGCACTGACATAGCGAATTGGGTTTCTGCTCTCCCATGGGACTTGAGGGCAGTGTCGTGAGTCATGGCTGAGGCCTTTGGCATGAATCACTCTCCCAGTTTCCTGCTCCTCGTCAGTGTGAGAAATCCCATCTGCTCTCCTTTTCCCTTGCACCCTGCAGTGCCCAGGGCTCCTCACCACCTGCTCATTTCATCATGCTGTGGTCAGAATTTTTTCATGGACCCACCCAGGAGCTGCAAGGGAGTGCACTGCGGCCTTCAGGGGATTTAGGGGCAGGGTTTTTGCCCACAGAGCTCAGTTATGAAGCTCCTGCTTCCAAGCAGAGCTTACTGAAACGCCTCTTGTAAGTGTACTTCTCAATGTGTCCATATGTGCATAGTTCCAACTGGCTTGCTCTTCTTCAGCTTCCAGCTGAGATGTCGCCTTTCAGCCATCTGAGAAAGGGCCTTCATCAATAACAGGAGGCAATGAAATGATCTGTCTGCATTTGATACTGATATGCAGCTGCTGTTATTAAAGTGACCCAGTAATGTTAGCTTTACACCTGAGCGTATCTTTGTTTAGTGCACATCAACACCCAGAGAAGATCAGAGCTTGTTAGTGAAGCAAGGGAGCCCTTATGATCCAGGACTCATTTCAGATAAACCCTGAATCTAATCCGATTGAAGGAGAAGGGGGCAGGAAGGAGAAGGAATTTCACCCAGGTAGCATCACATTGAAGGCCCTCAGTCTCTTGTGGCTCAGAACGGACAGTGTTAATGTTTCTTCAAATCTTGTTGTTACATTTTTAATCAGCTCTTTCTTTCCAAGGCATTTGACAGCTTTCTCTTGCCTAAAATTCAATATAAGAAACTTGAACCAGCTTTAACACAAGCCCTTCTCACTGTGGGTGGCTCAAAGGAGACAAATTTTGGCACACACGTGTTTTTGTGGGAAAGAACTCCAGATGGCTTGAGTTTCTAAACCATCCCGGCACGCTGAATGTGCTATATGTCAGGCTAGAGCAGAGCTCTTCTAAACCAGCCCAGCTTAAGGTTGATGGAGTGTTTCCACGAACACTGGGCTGATGCAGAAAGCTTGGTCCTACCCTACTCAAAATCATTGTGAGATATTTTCCCCCACTGATTTGAGCAAAGCTGCAAAACAAACTACTTTATAGTCCTTCAGTACAAGGTTTTGCATAATTAGTGACATAAAGAAACATACGCCTTAAAAAAGTCATAAAAGGACCAACAGACATCCTTCCTGTCAGCTGCTGGGCAGTGGGAAACAATAGCCAGTGCCATCCTCAAAGAGCTCCTTTGAGATAAAGCTAACTCTGAGGAGAGGTGTCTGCCACCTACAAACTTAAAAGGTACAGGGAGAGGTGCCAGAGTGAAACGAGTCCAAAATCACAACGCCTGAGCTCTCCTGGGGAGTTAATAAATTGCTCTAGTTAAATGTAATCCACTGAGAGATGAGAGGAACACAGGGATTGTCAGCTTGGGTCAATGTTAATGACGGAAATAAAATGATGAGACGCACTTTAAATCCCACTGAAGGGACCAGCAAACTCCTTTCATCACTTTGAGATAGTACAAGGAGTTCCTTATAATTGACTTAATTTATAATTAACCTGGGATAGAGGTGCTTCTCTTTTAATGTAGGGAAGGCTGAAATGAGGAAACGTTCTGGGACAAAAATGCTGTAGTGACATGTGGCCCTGCAACCCCAGCTGGCACCCAGGGCGGGCTGGACCTTTGGCCCTTCTTCCCTGCACAAATCTCCCTCTCCAGCAGTGCTCTGGGAGGCTCGGAGCCTGCAGGCTTTGGGAGCGCCTCAAAGCCTCCTGCCAAACTGGACTGTGGCTCCAGAGCTTTTTCTTTTGTTTTTGGTTTTTTCTTTTTGCCTTTCAAAGGCAGACAGAGGACTTTTCTTGGGAGTCCAGCTCTAGTCCTCTGTGGTCTTCAGACCAATCCTGAAATTTCCCCCATAGATAGCAAAGAGGTGGAAGGTGGTGAGAACATTGTTTCAGCCAGCCATGCAAGGGACCTTTGGTGTGTGTACATATATAATGTGTATAACTATTATGCTATGACATTGTAATATTTAGCTCGCAAGGGTAACTGGGGGCTACTGCTGAGACCAGGACCCCATCCAAACAGTATTCACACATATATTCCCTAAAGACAGTGCAAGAGAAAGATGCTGTCTGCTTGCAGAACTGAGAATGAACTGCTAGAGACAAGAGCAAATCTTCCCTAAAGAAAGAGCAAACCCCTTCATAACTTAATTAAGTTTCAGCTCACACTAGAAAGGTTGAGGAGAGTTGTCATTATTTAACCAATATAATCCTTGCTCTGGTGAAAATAAATTGGAGTCACTTTTCTCCCTCCCTGGCCATCCTAAGTGACTCAGGTGTGTGTTCCATCGGGTGTGATGGCTGAAGCAGTGGTGCCCTCCCAGGGAAGCACATGTACAGTACTGTTCTGCTGGAGCTGAGGCCAGGCACCTCCTCCAATGGAGGACAAAGCTGCTATTTGCTTTTTCAGCAAGAAGCGGGACCTCTTTCTCAGCTACAGCAATGAATAACTTTGGATATGTAGCATCAACAACCACCTGTGCCTGTGGGTTCAGTGCAAGCCAAAGTGGACAGAGATAGTGAAGCGCCAACAGTGCTGGCCTCTGCACCACATGTCACGCAGCCCTTGAGTCAGCCAGCCACAGAGGTGTGTTCTCAGACTTCCAAAACCAGGGGCAAGCCACTTCTAATGACAGGAGAGATTAGCCAGGGATATGACTTGCCAAGGGCTAGGGTGTATCTTTTCCCAAAGAAGATTAAAAAGAGTAACAATCAGCATGCTATATCCTTCTGGTATTTACTTTTTTTCCAAATCAAATCTGGGGCATTTCTAGGGAGTTACAAGAAAACAGACTAACGAGCCAGTTGTCTGACCTCAGCCTGTGCAAATCAAGAAATGAATGAAGAGTTTGGGCTGGGGAGCCGGTGCTGGGCAGGACCCCGCATCCTCAAGCAAGCCTGCAAGGCCAGGTGCTGGGAGGGCACCCTTAATTTTACCCACAAGGAAAGATGCCTCTGGGCATCAGCCTCTGGCTGAGCAGATGACTCTTCTCTCCCTGCCTCTGCTGGAGCTGCCTGGTGGGTGCAACGCTCTTTCCCAAAAGCACGTCAGAGAGCAGTAACTTCTGGAAATGGGAACATGTATGCTGTATGCATCTCAACTACTTTCTGAGGAGACTGTACATATGATGTCTGACACAAAAAAACCCAAGACTGACCCTGTAACCTGGGAACCAAGAGTGGGAGTGGAGAGACAGAGAGATGGGTATGGGACATGTTCTAACCTGTCCCAGTGAGACACAGCTCAGGTCAACCGCCTCATTCAGTGCGAGTAGACGCGTTCAAATAGATGTTTATCTACCTTTGGTCAGAAAACGTCAATGATGTGCAAAGAGTGAACAGTGAGTGAACATCAAGACATTGTGTCAGCCCAAAATGATTTGCTGTGAAGCAGTTTATAGCTAGTGACAACCTTACTGTGTTTCAGCACCCACTCTATTTGCCAGACCTGGGTCCCTGCGATTTCTATTTCTCCCCAAAGATCAAGCCACTGCTCAAAGGAACCCGACAAAGATTCCCAACAGTCTTGCAGAAAATGACCTGGGGAATTGTTTTGAATGTTGGCAGCATATTGTGCAGCCATGTGTCAACTCAGAAGGGAACTATTGTGAAGGTGATTGTAGCTAATTTTCTTAATTTGTTAAATAAAAAGTTACAGGCACAGTCTCAGGGTCTTTTTTGTGTCAGAACTCCTATTGCAATTGCTTGCTCCAATCCAGATAAAGCTAACTTGGACTTTTTTCTGCACTCTGTCCTCTGCCCAAGGTTTCTTTGGAGAACATCACCTACTGGTCCTGGGGTATAGAGTGGCCTGTGTAGGGCAGCACCTCTTTCTTTCCGTCCCAGGCCTTTGAAGCACACCCTAATCCTCTGCTTTTCCACTGTGTGCTTTATGTTTTCCCTTTGGCACAAAACTCCATCCCAGCACGGAGAGTGTGTTGGGGAGAAGTCCCCTCTCTGCAGGCAGTGCCAGGTGTCCTCTCTCTCATATTGTGCAGAGGGGCTTGCTTTGCACCCCGTCTCCCTTTACAAACTCTCTGAAAGTTCAGAAAACCCACTGAGGAAGTTTCTCCTACTTCTTCCCACTGGAGGCTGCAAAAGGGAAGATGTTCTTTCTTCTGCCTACCCATCATCGGCTTTAATCCCTAGGTAAAACAGAGGGCAGTTGGGCATCTAAGCACTGTAGTCTGAGAACAAATGCTTTGCTGATTTCACAGGGTGTAACACCAGGAGTGCTTTAAATCCAGGCGAGACTGAAGGGGTTGTTGCTAAATCAACTGGGCTGCCAGGGCAGAGCACTCAAGGAAAACAAATAGTGCAATCTCCATGTGTTACTAGAAAGGCATTTCCCTATCTGAACACAAGAGACGGAGGAGGAGACTTCAGGCCAGAAAAGCCGCTCACAAGATGTGTGCATTTCAGAACAGGAGTCAGGGTGGCCAACACCTTGGCGCTGAGCAGCCCCAGCACCTCAACTGCATTGGCCTGCAGCTCTTCTTCCAGAAACGCTGCAGCACTGAACGCAGGAGAGAAGACTCCAGGGATTTCACAGAGCTGACTGGAAAGCAAATACAAAAACCCAACCAACCACACAGAATTTGCTCAGCCGCTCACACGTGGCAGCAAACGGGAAAAACAGCAGAGTAACTCAGGCGCACAGAGAGCAGGCGCCTAAAGCCTATCTGTAACTCGTGATCCCTGCTAACATCGTGCTAGGGACTGGGGCAAGCTTAAGGTAGAATTACTTGGGCTTTCTCTGAACCATCTGTGGAGGGGCCTGCTCTCAGTGGGGTCTGCTGCCTGCACCAACTCTGCTCCTGCAGTTAACTCCTGACTTCAGCATGGGTCTTGTGTACACGTGGCATGGCCAGGGAGTTAGGTGGAGGCTAGAGCGCATGTGGGATTTTCCCTGTCATACTTTCAGTCAGCATTTTGCACTCTTTATAATATACTCCTGTCACAGGGCTCCAACTCAGGCTTGTGATTTTCTGGTTCAAATGCAGCTTGGCTTTGATTCTCCCGGTATCATATGGGATGCTGGAATGCCACATGAGTGTTCCAAAATGGGGTGGAGGGGGGATATCTGGGGGCAAAGGGTGGTCTTAGGATGCTGTTTGTGTAACAGTGAGCACACTGTAATGAAGCTCCAGCATGTTTCCTCCTTCTTCCTAGCCATAAATTCCTGTTCTGCTTTGTAGCCTGCCCTGTGCAGCCCTTCCTGAAGTTATCTGCAGATAGCTGTCTACCAGGTTAGGCATGGCTTAACCAACAAGTAGCATGCTGCATTCATATAGCAGCTCTGGCTGAGGTTTTACAAGCGGGATTGTGAAGCTGCATGTCATTAATGTCACTTCATGTACGAGGGAAACCGAGGCACAGAGGCCTGAGGACCCTGCTAAAGCTGACTCAAAGCTATAAACAGCACCCAGCTGATCCAGTCACAGACCCACAGAGCACCCACTTTTGCTCTGCAAAGACCTCCGGGGCAGTGATGCTATGTGCTTTGAAGTGACGTAGTAAAGGGAAAAGGCATTCAGGACTAGCTGGGAAAGCAGCCTCCCTTCTTGGTGGCTGCGCTCAGCCCTGCTCAGCCTCTTCCTCCACTAACAAAGCATTTCTCTTTTGCCTCTGGAGTCTTTTACAATTGGAATGGAACCATCGAGATCACGCTGCTTTTCAAAAGCTGTAGCCTGAATTCTCACATCCAGTGGTGCCCCACACAAACAACTCTAACTTTAAAATGCTGGTACAGACTATAAAAAACCCTTGGGTTTCATTTAACTGCAAGTAGTGATGATTTGTACCCAGGGGCTCCTGTCAGTCCAGGCTCCTTGCAGGCACGGGGCTGGGAGGATGTGAATGCACACATTCTCAGAGGCAGTCACTATACAGCAGTAACATGAAGACTCCAACCCACATTTTAGATGGAGATCACTTAACAAAAAGCAGTCACCTTGCTTCAGGCACAGAGCCACACTCAGGCTCCCGGGATGAGAGCCAACATACACTGCGTAGCGGCTAGAAGAGCTTACAGTAAGGATTTCTAGGCTCACGCAGAAGCAAACAATCACAAGGTTTTAAAATCATACACTCCCTGCCTACTAAAAACAATATAAATCGAGATCTCCTACTGCCCACTTTAAATGGCTGGGAATGCTCCAACCCCAAACAACTGCTATTGATCCCCTCCTTTACCCCCCCTCCATCATGTGATGGTCCTGCCCAAGTGATTTAAGCTGCGGGAGCGCAGAGCTGCGTCACGTTGAGCTGTGGAGCAGGGGTGTCCTGGCTGGTGTCTGCAGCATGGAGCAAGTGAGTGCCTTCAAGCTGGACTGGTGTGCCAAGCAGGACCAGGGGCTGGCTGTGTGTGGGGTTTGGGCTTGGTGCCAGGGGTAGGAGGAGAAAAGGATTAGCTGAGAGGAAATGCTGGGTTGATGGATGGCTGTGGGAGGAATAGTTAGGGCTGACCAGCCGGTTTTCTTCTCCTCTTCTTCTCTATTGTGCTGTCAAAGTTGGGAATTTGTTCTAATGCATATTTATATCCTTGAGTGCACTAAAGGTTTGGGACTGCTTGCAACTCTACAGTTTGAATACTCTTTATACCTTTTTCCCTTAAACTTCGTGTTTTTTTTTTTTTTTTTCTGGAAAAATGCCTTTTGGGTTTGTGACTTGAGCCAACTCTTCATGGAACAGCAGAAGAAAGCAGGATGGCAGCATCCTGTAACCTACCCTCACCACCCCTAACTTGCCTTTCTTCAAAGGACTCCCTCAGTTTAGAGGGTGTTTCAGACCACTGTGCCACTTCTAGCCCTGCACTAGAAATCGAGCCAGAAGGCAGTGTTAGTGCTGCGACTACCGGCAGTTTAGTGACTGGGGGGAATCTGACTGTAGCAGCCTGCGTGCGGGCAGAGCAGGGGGCAGGAATGAGGACTAAAACTGCTGGGGATGGGTTGGAGTCCTAGAGGAGTACGGGGCTCCACAGCAGCCTGCAGCAGCTGGGCACAGACCTGCACAAGCCAGGCTAGGAGAACTAGTCAGAGTAAACGATACAGTGAAGTTAGGAAACTAGTCTTCCTGCCTTACCTGGTATATGGCTATGTGGAGCTGAGTATCACCATGCTTGGGCCTGGGGCACTGCATGATTTGAGCTATGCCTGGCCTCACCAAACTGCATCCTCACCTCAGCTGAGGGAGGCTCGCCATGTTAAGTGCTGGCTTGTGGGTCTGAGGCTGGGGGGGTGAATGGCACAGCTCCAAGGAAAGGATAAAGCCCTCCCCTCTGCAAGTGGGACCTTCTTGGGGGTGTTTGTTCTGCTTTATGGAGCTGCAGCCAGAAGTGGGCTGCACCAACTCCTCTCTCCACGTCAGCTGCTCTACATCAAGACAAACTTCTCTGGTGGCTCCTGTTGCTTGGGGACCTGCCTAGGGAGGGGGACAGATGAACTCACTACTGTTAATCCTATGCTAATGGCTCTGAACACTGCTGACTTGAAGGTGCAAGCATGTTTGCAAGGATATCTTCTGCAGCAACTGGTAAATCAATGCCACTCTTGTTACACTGCCTTGAATCGCCTCCTTGTCAGCTTATGTTGCTTAGTGGGGCGATGGCTGTGAGATAGGATTCCCTGGCAGAGGGCTGAGAGAGGCAGCTGGCCCTACTCAATCCTTCCTCTAGCACAAGACGCATGGGGATCTGTGAGAGCTCATGTGTGCTCAAGCGCAGTTGGTAGGCTTGCTTTGGGAGAGACTAACTCCTGCGGTTTGGCCCTGCAGGGACTGGTTGTCACTCAGCTGGACATTCAGCCTGGTGAGTGCATCAAGGTCAAAGGGAAGATCACGTCTGATGCCAAAGGGTGAGTGACGAGATAGTGAGTGGATTGATATGGTGCTGGGGTGAGCCTAAGCTCCTGATGTGCAGGAACCTCCTTTGCACGGCCTCTCTGTTCCCCCAGGTTTGCTGTGAACGTTGGGAAGGACAGCAGCAACCTCATGCTACATTTCAATCCTCGCTTCGACTGCCACGGGGATGTCAACACCATCGTGTGCAATTCAAAGGAGGATGGCACGTGGGGAGAGGAGGACAGGAAGGCTGACTTTCCCTTCCAGCATGGTGACAAGATAGAGGTGAGGCCCTGGGGTGCATGCAAGGCCCTAGCACAGACCACTAGTAGGCCAACAGCACAGATTTTTAATGCTGCCTTGTACCTCTGTGGTGGAGAAGGAGCAGACATGGAAGGGGGACTAAGCAAAAGGGGAAGAGTCTCACAGCTAAACACAGTGCACTCTCTAGACCTGCTTTGGTCAAATCAAAGCCCAGCAGCTCAGATGGGTTAAGTGCTCCACTCTGGCCTTCCCTTTGCAAGCCATGCAAGTAAAGGCAACTCAAACACTGGCACCTAAAACAGACTAGGTCTGTGTCATCCTCTGCTTACAGAAGCTTGGAGCTGACCTTGGGGCAGAGCAAACAGGCTTCCTCTGCCAGGCAGGGGGGAGGCTGAGCTAGCGAGCACGGCCTTGACACTGGTAGCCACCTCCACTGTCCCGAACCTGTCTGGAGGGAGTGAAGAGCAAGGCTTGTGAGCTGAATATGTGTTAGCCTTCCTTCTTGTGGCTCTCTACAGATTTGCATCTCCTTCAATGAAATGGAGGCGACGGTGAAGGTGCCTGATGCGGAGTTCCAGTTCCCTAATCGACTGAGCATGGAGAAAATTGAATACCTGGCTGTGGAGGGGGACTTTAAAGTCAAAGCCATTAAGTTCAGCGACAAGCTATAGCTTGGTTTGTTTAGTTTGTCCCACCCCCCCGCATAGTAAAATAAACCCAAATTCGCACTGGCTGCTTCAGCTGCTTTTTTTTCTGCTCTAATCTGCTTGCTCCTGTGTACGCTGTAGGGGTAAACAGCGGGAGGGTGTATGTGTCCATCTATGTGCCTACTTAGACTGTGGCCTTCCGGCTGGTACTGAGTTAGATTGCATGCCAGACCAAGCATGACTGACTGACCAAAGCTACCTTAGCAGTAGTTGCTCCCTTCACTGTTTTTGTGGCCATGAGCGACCCCTCGCTGTTTAGTTTCCAAGCTCTGGGATGAGTCCCAGCCAGGGAAGCACAAACAAGTGTATGTTGGGCATGCGTTGTGCCACCTCTGACCAAGAAGTGGTGCTCCCATCCCCTTGCTGGCATGGGGGTGACAGGGAACAGGGTGTGCTCTTGCAAATAGCTTTGCTTTCCAAGGACATGCTTGGCAGATGGAAGCATTGTGAGTGCTAGAGAGTAGAGAAGAGCAGCCAAGACAGGCCAAATGCACTCGCTGGGGAAAAGACATGGAGTGTAAGGTAAACCCTAACAGCAGGCTTAGGAATGAGGTCTTTAGAATCCAGGCTATCTTTGCTGCTTCGTGAGCTGTGGTCTTTATGTTGTAAGAGACCCAGTATTGTGTTGTACCATGAAGTCAGTGGCTCAGCAACACTGCGGGTATGGGTGACAAGCCATGTAGCAGCCTGTAGGCCAGTGCCTGTAACACTTGGCTGCTAAGCTCCGGGGGCAGCCCAAGGGCAGTATCAAACAGGGCTACTAGAAGTATTAAATCCTGAGTGCGCCAAGCACAACTAGTTACAGTTAGGCAGACCAAGAAGAAAAGAAAATGCTTGGTGAACAGTCTGTTCTGCTTACAACCTCTCTGCTGCTGCATGCCTTTGGAGTGTGTCTGCCGCTGCTCTTCCTCCACTGCCTGCTAGCCGTGCCTACCCAAGATGGAGCTTGAGATGGGACTGCTGCAACGTTTAAGGATCTGATGAAAGGTAAAACAATCCCATCTGTTGGGACGAGGTGGGAGCCTGGGCATGCTGCCCAGGTTTAGGGGCTGGCTCTGTGACTACTGAAGCTACAGCAGTGCTGCCCCAGTGCAGCTCAGCTGGCAACAGACTGTGCTGGTGAGGTCTTGTGCAGCCAAATGCTGCTGAAGTGGTGGAATTTGACTCTTGTTGGCTAATCTCTTTCAGCACGGCTGTTCCTAGTCCAGGGCTGCATTTGCTCTTCCTTTGAACAGCTGAACAGTTGGGTCAGCTGCTTGGGTAGGGACAATACCACTCTGCGGAGTATTTAGGCCCTTTGAAGGTTTTTTATGGGGTGCCTAACAGGCTGCAAGCCTGTTGCCTTTACGTAAACACAGTGGCTGCATGGCAGTAATGCTGTCTGGATCTATACTGCAGCAGCTGCCCCAGAGCGATGAGGGGATTTGCTTTGGAGCATGGTACCTCCTGTTCCACTGATGTCCTTTTCTTCGCTGTGTGATAAGCCTTGTTATGGAGGCCTTCTTACATCTCTGCTGGGAGGGCATGAGTTGTAGCTGTGTCTTGCCAGTCACTTTGTGGGTACAGGCATGGTGACAGTGGGTAGACTGGGCTCTTTGTCTCTTCTCTGGAGCTGATGCAGTTGATAGCAGGGGACTTGGCTTTCTGGGCCCCTGTCCCTCTGGGAAGCAACGAAGGGCTCTGCTGTGGTGTCCAGGTTCAGCAGAAGCTTCTACTCTGCACTTGCTGGAAGAGTGGGAAAGGGGTTGCTGTAACCCATCTCCTGCTTGGGAGGAAGACAGAGATGGTAGGGAGCCCGACCATGCTGCAGGACTCTCTCACTTGGCACTGAATGGAGCATGAAGAACGGTGTTTGTAATTCCTGTCCTGCATATGCTGTGTTATTTACAGGATAGGTTGTGTTTATGAGGCAAAAGGTGAGAGAAGGCTTGCTGATATCAGGTAAGTCTTGAGATGGTTTTGGAAGGCTTTTTGTACTTGGGATAGGGGAGAAGAAGATGGCTTTTGTCTTGTTTCCCCTTCTATCTCTGTTATTATCTGACTGCAAGTAACCTAAATGAGGTGTACTAGCTTTTAAAGTTCAAGGCCCTTACGCTGCAGAGGCCCAGGGGAACTTGCAGCAGGCCCGTTTGCTGTCCCTGTTCCTGGCTGCCCTGATTAGATGAGGTGTCTGTCTTTCACCACTGACTAGTAAAGCTGATCTTATTTTTGCCTGTTCTGCTGGCAGTCCTGATTTCTAGGTAGGTTAGCCGCAACTGTTCCTGACCACTGTGCTCAGAGTACCAACAGTGCATTTATGGGGGCTGAGCACCTCCCTCTTGCACTTTCCACAACAGTAAATTAGGCTTATCCTGCTTTCTCATGCTGGCAGCTACCACTAAGGAGACCACAAAGCAGGAGAAAGGGTAGGAAGGAAGTTATGCTTTTGCCAGTACTTCCTGCATCTTGAGTTTTGTTCTCCCATGTCCCAGAGCTTACTGAAATACTCCTGTTCCCTTAAGTGATGCTGGTAAACAGGCAGAGTGCCTTGCCTGGTGCCTAGAATGGGATAAGGCTTCTCTTCTGGGTAGAGTGGTCAAGAAAGCAAGAACGCTCTGCCCAGCTGCAGACAGAAGCTCACAGTGAGTGTAAAGTCTCTGCCAGGCATGCTCTCCTGGAAGGCAGTGAACTCGGCTTGGCAGTATCTCTGGGAGGACCCTGTGCCCTGTTTGCTTTGTAGAGAAGCAAAAAGCACCACAATGTAGCCTGATGGTGTGGGTTTCCCACTTTAAACCCTGCCTTGTGTGTAGTCAGTCCTGCAGTTCAGCAACACATCCCAACAGGAGCCTACTGGGAGAACCCGCCCCTTGGTTATCTGAACACTGAGACTGAGGGGGTCGTGGGTAGGGAAAACCACTGATGCCCGCAAAGAGGGATGCGTTTGCTGAATCCTGCAAGTTTGCTAATCTGTACTCAGCCTCCATCCCTGGCTGTTCACCAGGAACCAAAGCTGTATCACTTTACTTCCTTACAGCACTGTGGTGAGAGAAAATGGGACCTTGAAAACCCTGCAGAACAGCTGTGAGGCTTTGTGCTACAACATGGAAATTTAGATTGGATATTGGGAAAAGTTCTTCAGCTTTGTCAAGCAATGGAACAGGCCACACAGGGGAGCAACAGAATCACCATCCTTGGAGGTATTTAAAATGTGTAGATGGGGAGCTGAGGGACAGGCTTTGGTGCTGAAGTTGGCAGTGTTGGGTTTATAGTTGGACTTGATCTTAAGGGTCTTTTCCAACCTAAATGACTCCATGAATGCAAATTAAGTGATAGATGTTATCACCTCATGTCTAGGAAGAGAACAAATGCCCAGTTGCTGAAGAGTTTGGAAATGCTATATGTGACAGGAATTGAAATTGCATGCAGGACCTAAAGGAGGAGTGATGGCTAAGACAGAGCAGCAGCTTTGTCTTCTCAAAAAATAACTTCTCCCTGAGCAGTTCACATTAACTTCACTTGACAGAAATAGGCCACCCGAGTGACTCTGCAGCTCCGCAAGCAGGCGTGTGACACTGTTCAGCAACTGTCTTTGGAGGCTGTGATGGACACTGTGCACCCAGAAGCTGCACATGGTGTAAGTACATCTATTGTGTGGAAGGAGAGTCCAGGGGGAAGCTCATGAGCCATTCAGGCTGTGGTGGGGCACAGCGGGGAGCCTGCTAGGTCACTTCCCACTGGAATTGACAAGCAAAAGGGGTACAAGACAATTTCTTCCAAACAACAGACATAAGAAATTAACCGATGTTTGTTTGTTGTACAAAATGGGAAAAAAAAGTGACCACCAGCCAGCTTTGCAGTGTGCTGACAGTCATGTTCTTCATATTGCCTCACCTCCTGCTCTCCTGGCTCTAGTTTAAATGTTTCCAAACCACAGAGAGCTTCTGTCACTCACTTTCAGAAAGTCAGCCCTGACCCCTGAGCTGCATTCCCTGATTACTGGCCCCCATTCTGGTGCAAAACATGAGAAACCTTAACCACGCTGTGGCGTGGGGGGAAGTCTGAGCATAAGGCTGGATGCTGCTGGTGTGGAATACCAAGCCCCTGAGGCTGGGCAGCAGTGGCCTCTTCTCCAGGAACACTGTGGAGAGCTGTGTGGGATAAGGAATGAGGGCAGGTCCTGCCATGTGGCCAGGGGACACCACTGGCCTTGTATAAGACACTCTGGATAGGTGCACTGCCACATCCCCATGTGCCAGGGCCCTGTGGAAACTGACGCGCCAACAAGACTGTTTCCCAGCAAAGCGGGACATTTTTCCACCTCAGCCCCACTCCGCTGAGGTAAAGAATGTATAATCATACAATAGTCCTTAGAGATTGAGTCCAAGCCTACCTGTTCACTACTAAACCACATCCCTGAGCACCTCATCCACCCATCTCTTAAACCCCTGCTGGGATGGGGACTCCACCGCCTCCCTGGGCAGCCTGAGAACCCTTTGGGGTGAAGAAATTATTTCCTGATATACAACCTAAACCTGCCCTGGTGCAGCTGGAGGCGCTTCCTGTCACCCTTTCTCTTCTTTCCTGGGAGAAGAGACCAACACTCACCTCACAACCACCTCCTTTCGGAGAGCAGCGCAGCAGGACGAGGTCTCCCCTCAGCCGCCTCGTGGCGCGCGGGCGGGGAGGGCGGGAAAAGCGCGGGCTGAGGCTGAGGCTGCCCCGGCCGGGGGGGCGGCTGGGGGGGGGGGGGGCGCGCGTTTGTTATTGTTTGGGGGTTTTGGGGTTTGGGGTTTCTTTTGTGGTGTTTTTTTTCTGTGGTTTTTTTTTTTAATTGTTTTGGGTTTGGGGTTTTGTTTTTGGGGTTTTGTTTTTGGGGTTTTGTTTTGATATTTTGTTTTGGGGGTTTTGTTTGTTTTTTAGTTTCTTTTTTTGTATCTTAGTTTTGGTTTGACTTTCAGTTTTTGGGGTTTGGTTATTTGTTTTTTTCGGCGGGTTTTGGGTATAGTTTTTTCAGTTTTTTTTAATTTTTATGTTTAATTTTGGGGTTGGTTTTCTATTTTTTGTTTTTCTTTAGGTTTTTTATTTTGTTTTTTCTTTGTTTGGTTTGTGGGGTCTTTTTGTTTTCCTTTTTGTTTTCCTTTTTGTTTTCCTTTTTGTTTTCCTTTTTGTTTTCCTTTTTGTTTTCATTTTTCCCTTGTTGGGGTTTTTTGTTTCTTTTTTTGTATTTTTTTTTTGTTTGGGGTTTTTGGTTTGGTCTTTTTGGTTTTTTTTTTAGTTTTTTGGTTTTGTTTTATTGGGGGTTTTATGTTTTTTTGGGGTTTTTTTTGGCTTTTTTTTTAGTTTGGTTGGGTTCTTTTTGGTATTTCACTCCTCAAAGCCCTTTCATGCATTTCGTGGCTTTAAATTGGAGGGGAGAGACTTAGGCTAGACATTAGATGGGATGGGATTAGTGGAAACAATTTTCAGTTGAAAGAGTGGAGATAGAGATGAGATCTCCGGCAGAAATGTTTTCCTGTGAGGGTGGGGAGGCCCTGGCCCAGGTTGCCCAGAGCAGCCGTGGCTGCCCCATCCCTGGAGGGGTTCCAGGCCAGGTTGGATGGGGCTTGGAGCCCCTGATCCAATGGGAGGTGTCCCTGCCCATGGCACGGGGTGGGACTGGGTGGGCTTTGGGGTCCCTTCCAGCCCAAACCATTCCATGAAGTGCAAAAATAATTTTGCACTGATTAGCAGTAGAATTAGCAATGTTGGGTTTATAGTTGGACTCAATCTTAAGGATCTTTTCCAACCTAAATGATTCTACCAATGCAAATTAAGTGATAGATGTTATCACCTCATGTCCAGGAAGAACAAATACCCAGTCAGAATGAGTGAAAGAAGTACTGCTGCCTTCTCTTGTTTAATTAATGCCCAGCAAACTCCACAAAACTCAGAGCTACAGCTGCGAGGTTGTGTTACTGTGTGCACATCAGCAGCAGCATGAGCTGCATGCATGGAAGTCGCAAGCCTCCACCTGCTCGGCACCCTGAATTCTGCCCACTTCTGCGTTGGAGTGAGACAGCGGAGTCTGGCCAAACCCGGCAAGGAAGGACCATCGGTGAGACAAACCACTTCAGCCACATAAATACAAGCACTTGCACAGCACAAGTGATGTTTGTTCAGTCACGCATTGCTAGAAAGCATCCATGAGGTGTACAGCACTTTGTTCCTGTGCAGAGGCACGAGCAACAGTCCTGTAGGAACGAGCTACACCGTAACGCCACGCCATGGGCAGCATACCTCCCCTCTGCAGGGGACATAAAGGAAGAAACAGCTCCTGGGTGAATCAGGCGTAACGTTGGCTTGGTGGATGGTTGAGCTCTGTACAGAGAAAGCTGGGGGTTGGGTCTCTAGATATGCCCCTAGTTTGCTCACAGTTATTTGAAGCAGGAAAAGCAATGTCTGTTTCCCATTCTGCAAATGACAAGTCACTGCTCATGTTAATATTCAGGGGCTGCATGGAGTAAAGTGCTGTCCAGTTTGGTTTGCTCAGTTCTTTTAATTAGCATTCTAAACAACTGTGACAGCGGCCAAGTTGTAGAGATGATCGATCAGGCCTGACACATAAACTGTTTTGGTGCTCTGTGTTTGACCAATTTTATAGGTAACCTTCACAAAAGATCTTGTGTGTAAACTTACAACAGACCTAGGATGTAAACACCCTACTAGATTTAGTCTTGAGGAAAGCATTGGATGTGAATTCCTTGTGACTATCAACTGCCTGAGGGCTCTGATTTAAAAAAAGAAAATTGTAAGTCGGATGACTGGATTTTCACAGCGCTACATCACATGGCATGGCATGGCAGAGCAGCCTGTAGGTGCAGCATGTGGCTAAAAGCATGCGAGGACAGCTGGATTTAACAGACCCGCTTCGATATCCTATGGAACAGAGAGCATCGTGGGGGCAAGTGCACGCCTCCATCTTCTTCTGTTCCCCCTGCTCCGGCACTGGCTCTGGGGGCTGTGACTTTCAAAGTCCAGGAAAAGTGCACTCCAGCTTTCTAGTGCCAAGGCTACAGCCTGAGCAGGAGGCTGTGGAATGATGATTTATATCTGCCTTTTCCCCGAGAGGTCCCTCAGAAACTGGCTGAAAACTGAAGATAACAATTTAAGGAATGCTGACTCAGAAAAAATGCAGTTCCACTCTCTTCCCTATGCCTTTTTCTGGCCACAAAGACAAAGGACAGTAGCGCTGGGCAAACTGGAAGTTTTCTCTTCAGTGGGATGTGAACTAGGAGTGAGAACGGGCAATGTTGAGAAGACAGATAACACACTAATATCCTTTAGTTGCAGAGGTGTGTGTTCTAAGCCAGAAAAGCACAGAAAAGAAATAAGCAGGGCAGAGGTCCAGATTCCCAAGTAAGCGAGACAGTTCTGGGAAAGTGCTGTGTTCCTAACTGCAATGTGCAAACACAACGGAACGTAACAGGCAACGAGCCACCCTGTTGCTTTTGTATGTCCAGCTTTTACTTTGAACTGGGAGTGTATGTTGAAAATGTATCTGCTTTGTCCTTACTAGGATTTTTCCTCAAGCCAGTGAAGTGAGACTGCGCGCTTCACCCTGTGCTGGGCATTAATTGCAGGCACTGAATGAGCCAGGTCACTGTCACCAGATCCTGTGACAGCCTTTGGAGAAGATGCTTGACTCAGGTAAGCCCCACAGAGGGAGGGCACACCAGCTGGCCCCGCGACAGGCTGGGAGGTGGGGTATTCCATTCCACTACCTCAAATAAATGTTTCAAATATAAAAATAATGCTGTTTTGAGGAAAAATGCTCACCAGTTGAGAGCCACTGTTTGTTGCAAGGTGTGTTTAGAATAATTCCTTTTTAGCATGCTGCAATGTTTAGCTCCTGCTGCAGCTGCAAGGAGAAAACCCCAGTTCTGGGATGTACAAGATGTCATGCTCGCTTTATCTAGCTTACTGTTTTTTTTCTACTGCAGAAACAGAGCTATAGGTTCAGATCTGAACACCTCAAGTAGTCAAACCCAAAATTCAGATTTCTTTCAGTAAGTTTACAAAGACTAGACAGTAAGTGTAAAATTCTGTCCATGGTGTTCCCATCCCATGAAATCATGCCATCACTCTGGGAAATGAGCTTCCGTTATCCTCTAGTTTAAAAAACACAAGAGAAAAGCAAGATGGGATAAGAGGCAATGAACACATTCCCCTTTTTGGCAAAGGCACTGAGAAGAAAAACTGCTGGCTTGGCCAATGTTTAATTACCTTTAAGTACATGTCAAAATGTGCTTCTATCAAACTGAGCAAAACTTGCAGTTAGGGGAGCAATTCTTGTGCAGAGACTGTTTCCCTAATGCCAAACTTACCAATGCTTACAACAGAAACAGGGGTTTTAAATTCATTTTTCACCTCAAGACCTAAGCTGTCATAAAAATGTAATTATCACTTGCCTAATTAGCCGACGGTTGTGTGCACAGTAGGAGCACGCGCAGGACTTTCATCATCAGCTCCAAACTTGCTGGATCACACAGCTACGCCAAACATCTGAATTTCCTATAAACCACCATGAACCCTTAACCTCAACATTTTTAGCTGGAAACCTGACAAAAGAAGCTGTTTTACACACTATTTAGTAAAGCCTTATATACCACCACCACAAGCCTGGCCAGCTGCCCATCACTTGGAAACACTTGACTTGCAGCATAACGCCGGCATGCAGAGTGACGATTGTGCATCCCATGTGGGTGACGGCGGTTGGACCTCGCAGCTCAAGGTGCTCCCCTGGAAGCCAGTGCTGGTTCTTGGAGTGAGCGGGCACACCCAGCTTGGATGGGAGGCTCTTCCTGGCCTTAGGGTAGACTGCAGGACTTTCTTTCTCTGGGAAGAACTTACTCAAGCTATTCACAAGAGCCTTTCCAATTTGTTTTAGTAAGCGGAGGATGGAAGAGTGGCTGTAAAAAAAATCTAAATGAAAACAACTTTTAAATATGATAAATTGAAGTACTGTGTAGGATTTCTTTTTTTAGGACGAATTAAATGTTTCGATTGGCTTGAAAGAGCTCCCCCCACTGTTTTCCTGAAAGTCCACTCAAACAAACAATTATTCTTGAGTGACTTAAAAAATACTTCTCCCTCCAATTTTGGTTTTGATTCTGCTAGTAAGACATAAAAATCAGTTCCCCTGCTTAGGGTTCTCATGAAATGCTTGAACAGCATTCAAGCTCAGAAGTAGTGGAAAGGATAATTTTGCTGTCATTGCAAGTGATTGGCTTGTTGCTTTGAATACCATTACAAAACTGGGTACATCTTCTTTGGGCGTTGGAGAATCAACGCTTGATATGACAGAAGGGCATTGGCATCTTCTTTAGTCTGCTGAGCTGCCTGTGGAAGAGCTATGACGTGAGCTATTAAAAAAGGGGGGCTTTAAAAGCAGCACCAGAAGCAATGAATGTTTTAATTTTCAGTCACATGCTGGAGTTGAAATTAAAAACGAACGAAAAACTTCACGACTAAAATCTCTGCTCTGGTCCTGGTGGCAAGATAGGATGGGACGAACAATGCAACACCTTGGAGAATGGAGAAGCTTGAATCACTGCTGCAGCAGGAAATCTCTGCAAGGTTAGAGGAGACATGACCCAGACCTGGCTCCCTAGCCGTGGTGGTGATCTGCTCATGCAACTTCTAGCCGTTTTGTTTAAACGGTGATGCAGAGGAAAGCATGTTCCATACAGAAAAAGGGAGCCTGCCCCTATCTGCTTCGCTGACTGCAAGCAGGCAGCAATCCTCTAGCGCTCAGTAAGTTGACCTGGTAAAGTTCAGTCAGACAAATTGAGTTACTCCAGGTTGCCCTGACCACAGTCTTTTTGGTAGGCTCTTGTCTATCTCACCAGGGCGCACAAAGTTGTCATTACTGGGGCATGATTTCTGTGGGCAGGAAGAGAATATTAGATTTCAAGCTAATGCCTCTTCTAGCTTGTAAAATAATTTCTGATGAAGCGGGTTCAGACAAATGAGGTATTGCTGTATGAGAAAAGTCCTAATGAACATCATCCCTTCACAAGAACAGGCCTATAAATAATGTCATTAGAGATCCCTCACATCTCACAGAAATGCGTTTGGGCTGCAACAGTAACACAGAACATGAGTTAGATTATTCAAAACAAAGACAGACTTCCCCCACGCTTCCACAGAGAATCCGGACCCGAGTTCGTTACTTCATGCTAACTTGGACTCCTGAGGTGCAAGGTCTCGTCAAAGTGTGTTTAAACTCCAGTATCTGTGGATCACAAGATCCAGAAGAGGAAAGACTGTATTTTTCTGGTCAAAATCTCCTTCACAAGGCCACTTAATGGTATATTGAGTATCTGTTGGAACAGGGTGAAGCTTCTCCTGGCAGCCCTTTATTATATTAAAAAACAACAACAGCAACAAACCACGAAGAGATGCTCCAAGCTAACGTGTGACTGTCTTTGGGGCTCCCTCTTTTTGTTAAGGTTTTCACAAAATACAAAATTAAATGTCTTTTCTACATACAGAACAAAGCAGAATCAAGTAACTGATTGGAGTATGTACAAAAACTTACACATTCTGTATTGTTCTTTAAAAAATATAAATATCAATAACGTTCAGTAGAATGGGTTGGTTTTATTTTTAAGGCTTCATTCTTTTAGATCCTTCATTATTTAATGAGGTGCCAGGTAGGCAGGAAAGGGAAGGAAGAGAGGAGGTCATGTTTTTAATTAAAGGTAACGTGTTTAATTCTTGTGAGATTCTTCCTCATCTCTGGCAGGAGAAGATTTCCCTCCACATTGATTTAAGTTTCCAGGAAGCAGAGGTGGAAGGAAAGGAAAATAAAACCTTTATTATTGCTATTTTTTTTTCCTTCATTAAAATCTTGTTTTAAACCTGTCTCTGTTCATTGTCTTTGTAGAGAACAAACTGCCAAGTACTTGGATTAAATAGCCTCAAGCAGGAGGACCATCCCAGGTCCACCTGGGAAAGGTTAGAGTGAGGAAGAGACTGCTGGAAGTGTTTTACCACTGACCCCGGCAGAGGTAGCAAGTGCTGCAGCAAGGGCAGCTGCGGCGGTTGCGTCCCGGGGTGTGAAGTCTGTGGGGAGGCTTTCCATCAGGCACTTGAGCTGTTCCTGACCCAGTTTGATTTTATCATCTAGCTCTCGCTGCTCTATAAGGAGCGCGGACTTCATCTTTACAAAGTGCTGGTAGTCCTGGAGCTGCTCCTCAGAGAGGTAGTTGCCCAGGATTTCCAAGACCACCCGTTCTCGACGGTCAAGGTTTTCCTTCAGTTCCCGGGCATCTTCATGCTGGCCAGCCAGCAGTTTCCTCTTCTCGTTCAGCGAACTCTGCACACACCAGAGACAGTGCTTCAGTATCAGCAGCACCAAAGTCACTAATCCCCCCTCTCCTTCCCCCAATACCATGTTTGCCACCTCCAGGGCTGCTAAGCTCCCACACGCACAATCAAAAGCCTGGGGGAGGAGGATGAAATCATTGTGGGTCGACCGTGAATCCCACTGAATCAGACTCTGAAAGTTCTAGTCAGTGTGGGGCAGAAATTGCCCCAAGAAAGTCAGTAAAACTGGCTTCAAAGCAACAATGACCAGGAATATCTAGCTTTCTCCCTCACAACCACTAAAGAATGTTAAAAAGCGGCTTCAACTGAGGCAGAAGGCGGTGGGTTGTTACACGGCACACACCACCACACAGCCTTTCCTCCAGCCGTGCGTCTCAGACACACTATCTCAAACACAGCCGTTCCATTTCCAGGCAAATGATGCAGGATCTGAGACGTTTATACAACCGGGACCAAGACTCCCCATGGACAGAACTGCGTTTGCTACTGCTTATACATAAGCACTAAAACACCTGCCTTCCTGTGAGCCTTTGGAGGTCCCAGCCTATACACGCATGTTCCTGTGACTGCTGCTGTCTCGCATCCCAAAAAAGGCCGAGACACTATGGTTGTGCAGATACATACCCGCTCTTCACTGTTGGCATTTTCTCCTAGACTACTCAGAACGTTCTCTACCCGGGCCAGGCGTCCCGAGAGGGAGAGCAAGAGGTTCACCACCTTATCCAAATCGCCAATGAACATCTTGTACTTGTCAAACTCGTTAGGTTTGCATAGCTTGCTGATCAACAGCTCCACCTCCTCTCCAAGAGCATTATTCATCTTAATGTCTGCAAGCAGGTCTTCCTTGGCTTCCTTCAGGATTTCCAGTTTGTGGGTCAGGCTCCCAATGAGCTCAGCCTGTCAGAAGGGAAACACATTGCCACATTGGTCATTACTACGATCATCCTGGTCATACGGATGACAACAACAAGAGGATATGGATACAGTTCCTGAGGAACTGGGTCAAGTCAGCACTAGCTGACAAAGAAGACATTAAGGAGGAAACAGAGAAAACTCTGTAATTCCACATGTGGGTGATAATGTGAATATCTGATCTGACTGCATGGAGATATATTTGTTCTACCATCAACAGACATTTATAAAAGAGATATCTGATTTGGTGTACCATATTCTGATACCCAGCTACCTACGTCTGAAAGATCTAGGTTCTGAACATCCAAAAGATGTAAGTTCTTTAAAGTCTCTGAGCGAAAAGAGCTACAGCCACATCTCCTGCGAATTCCCCACTCCCTGCCCCAGTCTGAAGTTTCTGGTTTGGCTGTTACAGTTTTTATGACCCAGAACTGTACAAAACAACTGGCAGAACAATGAATTTAAGCTTTGTTAATGGATGACAGGAGGCTGAGCCAACACTTACAAGTTACACATGGCTGAGCAAGAAAGAAGGAATTACTACATATTTCCCTCTTCTATAGCATGATGAAATGATGGAGTGCTCCTTACTTGGCTGCCTCAGTGTTGAGGTACCAGCCTCAAATCCAGCCGTGACCCAAACTCCCTGCCTCGCACAGAGGCATCGAGCAAGCACTCGCACCAAAGATGCTCTCAATTTCCTTAGAGACTGAGCAGAGGCATGGAGAGCACACACCCTTTTTTGTGAAAATGCTGGCAACTGCTTCCCTGTTGAAGAAAAGGAGGCCCCCAGGGTTCAGTTACTTCAGAAACAGCAGTGCTGCACATGTGCGGGAGGTCCTCATTTCTGCTGGGATTTAGGGGAAAGACGTATGCAAAAGCAGAAGTCTATGGCCCAGGGCCTGCAATTCTTGCTTCCATTTACTCAGGCCTGAGAACACAGAGAGCAGGAAAAGCTCTTCATACAAGGGTTGGGTATTTCAGTCTTTTCAGTTCATGTGCTGCTGAGGCACATTATCTGTATGGTAATCTACTCCACACACAGACACTGCAGGATGAAATGGAAGTAAACCACAAGGTTGCCTGAAAATATCCTCCCAAAGTTTACTAACACAGTCTTCTTTCCATCAAATCTGGCAGTAATTTCAAGTAGGAAGGCATCTGCTCCAAAGGAGGAAGGATCTCCAGAGCCAGGTCAGACTGAGGGTTGCTCCGATCTGGCCCTTATCCCCAGGCATGGCCTGTTGGGGTGGGGTTTCAAAGGCTGGTTCTGCAGCTGGGAAGCAAACAGCAGTGTTTAGCCAGACACCACTAGATGGTAGACTTTGCGTGCATCCTCTGGAGCGCGTGGTTCTGTGGCTGCACTACTGCCCACTGTCAGCTTCCACGGACATGCCAAGGCTGAATAAAATGTGATATTCTCCTAAACTAAATAGACTGCTAAGTCCCACCATTTGTTAGCAGATTCGTTCCGTGAGACAGGAGTGCAAAGGTAGTACTAAATTCCACCTGCTAGGATAAGGAACAACTCAAACGCCTTCCCTTGGATTCTCCCCTCTGGGACAGGTAGCATACAGAGACAAGAACTAACATTCGCCCTTCCCTGTGCTAATGATGCTAATGCCATGTTCAAAAAGAAAGATCCAAGGTCCTTACCGGTTGATTGTTGGACCAAATTCTGAGGAGTAAAGGAAGGGATCGGTTCTCCATTATTATGATGCCAGGGGGAAAATTCTCTATAGCAGCACTCTCTGGGCTGGACACAAAGCTTGACATTAACCTTGACATGCTTTCATGAGGACCGGGCTGCTCAGAACTGGCAGTTGTTCCTCCGTGCTCCGGGAGCTTTGCTCCAGGTGCAGACCTGCCCTCCCGCCGCAGCAGGAGGCTACAAGACTGTCGGGAGTGACGTACCTTTGGGGGCTGGGTGGGGACTGCGAAATACTTGCTTTGTGTTCATTAATCAGTGACTCTCCTGCGATCCCAAATGCCGACCGGTACAGCTCCTTTGCATACTTACAATGGAAATGAGCCTGGTTTATCCAAATGACCTCTCAGAGTAGCTGCCTTCTCAGATAATGCCTATGCAAATGTTATTTCACACAGACCACGAACAAACACACCAGGCAGATCTTGCTGTCTGGGCCTCATCACTCCCATCTCTTTCTGTTTTCAATGCAAAGGTAACCTTTGAGGCCTGAGACTTGTCCTCCAGGGCTGGCCATCTACTTGCAGCCTGTCAGATGCTTGCAGCAAGTCCACTGACTCCTTGGAGCAGCATCCTCATCTTGTTTAATCATTCCCTACCTTTCACATTGGTATAAGCAGGCAGCCGGTTTGGAAAGGAGCAGCACCCCAAGAACCAATCTAGTGCTACAGACATGGCAGGGACTGCAATCACCTTTGAAGCTGGGCTCTCTACCACCAATAGCTCAGACCACATAATCAAAATAGCAGGGAAAGGCTTTGGGCATTAATTAGCAGCAAATGTGTGATGTGTCCATGTAGACGTGCTACCCAGGATTTGTGTAGGACCACAGGAATAAGAGACGGCAGGCACAGTGAGTGTCTCAATCCCATTCCATAGTATGACAACCCCCAAAGACCTGGCGGGGTCTGACCTGCACCTCAAATGCTCCCCAAAATAAGGTTAATCGACTCACTTTGCACTCATAATTTGTGTTACAGAGCACTTTGAGTGAGGTCCCATTCTAGCTGTCATTGCATTACAGCCTGGCAATTTTGCTTAGCAGAGAAAAGCTGAGACAGAAATAGTAAGGCAATATGAAAATAGAGGTGAGCTCTCCAAGTCAGGGCTGCAGGGCAAACAGCATGCTCGCAAACACTACCCACCTCACATCTTCTCTTTGCTTGCTTACACTTGGCATGCGGGCGAGGACCCAGAAGAAAAATGTGGAGTTGTACTAGAGACACGTGAATTCTCTGCGCTTCAATATAGAGCGTGAGCTTGGGAGACTTTCTTTAAATCTCTGCCTGATTCTGTAGCTGCCCCATCCGTGGAGGTGTTCCAGGCCAGGTTGGATGGGGCTTTGAGCAACCTGATCCAGTGGGAGGTATCCTTGCCCACGGCAGTGGTCGAACTGGATGGGCTTTAAGGTCCTTTCCAACCCAAACCATTCCATGATTCTATGATTTCACAAAGAATTAAGTACTATGTTTACAGATTATGGGACTTGCACAAATATTTGTATCCTTCAGTATGTTTAAACTCTGCTGTTGTACAAACAGAGTGAAACATGGACTGTGCTACTCTCTCCTGTGCAATGTAGGATGCTTTAAATTTACAGGCAGAGCTGGTTTTGACTCGATGGCAGTAGGTGCGTGAAGAGAGGCACAGACAAGGAAGTACCTGTTCGTGGCCCTTGGGGATTTGTGAACTTTGCAACATGTCTGTAATTAGCAGGGAACCAATATGAGACTACCATAGGGACAAATTAGAAGGCCCTGCAAAAGTCCCAGAAGACAGAGCACCCAAGTCAACAGCAAGAACTGCAGGGGCCATTCATCCGTGAAACATAGCCGCAATAAGAGAGGGAAATGTTTCCTCCTCTCCTCCACCCAAGTCATCACATGGATGTTGGGCTGACTGAGCTGCTGAAGTGCACATGTCTTTCAGCAGCGCAGTGAAACAATGAAGTGTGGTGGATAAAGAATAACCAATGTTTCTTTGGAGGCAAGGGGTGCAGAGAGCAGGCGAATAGGTAAACTGGCTTAATTGAAAGGGAAAATCCTAGGACAAAAGCTCACACAGTCAGCGCAGTCACTAGCTGGGCCCTGTTCCTGTTCCTGTTTCTGACCTAAGCTATCCTTGCTCAGGTCACGTCACCTCTCCCTTTTCTTGCCTTGCTACAAGAAACAGGCTCCCTCTTCCAATGAGTACACTCAGCATTTGGCACAATACAGGCCCACCTTAGGACGTGTACTCATATTTGCAGCAAGTACTCAGATTAGCTCTTCATTCAGTCTGGGTCACCCTCACGAAGTTTCACGGGTGGCCTAAATGCACCCAGCCCCACGGAACTTGGGACTGCCAAAACCTGACATCAAATAGAAATGTGCTTTACTTTAGGGCCTATTACCATTTCAGGAATGTAACCAGCAAATGGTGGTGTGTGCTGAATTTACCTTCTTCTCATTGATGTCCAGCAGCTCCTCTTCCTCACCTACTTCTTCTGGCAAGTCCTTAATTTTATTCAGCAGTTCTGCTTTGGGTGCTGAAACATTGTAATAGGCAGGACAGGCGACCAGGGTTACAGGAGCTTCCTTTTCTTCTCTCCTACACCACAGTGAAGAAAAAGCAGGAGTTCAGTCTAAGCCTAGCTTTTTCCCAGGCCTAGTTCCATGATTCTTCAGCACTCCCTCTTTGGTACCTTCCCAGCATTATCAGTTCCAAAGGACCTGGCGGATTCCTGCCACCTGAGGATGCATGTCAGCTGCTCTCAGATCTCTACCCTGTGCACAACAGCACAACTACTCTGTTTAAATACTGACTGGTTGACAACTCTGGATGGGATGAAGCCCCTGCTGAAGGTAAACCAGCACAGATCGGCTGGTGACAGCTGGGTTAACCAATCTCATCTGGCATGAGCATTGCAACTCACTTCTACACGCTTCTCCAGCTGCCTCCTGGGAGTCTTCATCTCTAAAAAAACCACATTGGAGGACTTGGGCTGATCTTTGCGTCATAAGTAGGTGTTCCCACCCTCCTTGCAAAATGTGGCCTCTTGTTATCTTTCTGCCCACCGCTGTTTTGGTCCTGGTTTTACTCTCCTGTCTCTGTTACTGTGCTTTGGACTGAATTGCTTGAGGTTAGAAAGGTTAAGATAGCAAAATCAAACATCATCTCCAGAGATGGTTCATTTCCCGCCCCGCTGCAGAGCTCAGCATCGTTTTCTACACCGCACAGAGAGGTGAGCTCAAAGGCCACATGTGGAGCTGAGTTTGTCAGAAAGGGCGCTCAGAAATGCCCTGCTAGTCCTCACGCCTGGGCACCGAGGAACTTGCTCTCTGACACCACCCACCAAAACAGAAGCAGAGAAATTCAGCACAGGCTTGTCCTTAAAAGCAATCAAGCAGCGCATTCTGCTGCAACATCAGCCCACAACCCCCAACAAGCAGTGCTTACGTGTCTTCTTCAGCTGCTCTCCTGCTAGCTGTCTTCTGTGTCATCTTCCTTTTCATGTTCTCCTTCAGCAAGCTGGTTCCACTGGGGAAAAGCCCTTCCATTAAGTCCATGGTTGTCTTCATTCTGGAATCTGGATCCAGGATATCAGCCAGAGACTTGTCTTTATGGACAATTTCTTTTGCTAGAGCCTCTGACTTCATCTCCTCTGGGCTCTTTTTCTTTGTCTTCACTGGAGGTGCTGTGCTGAGTGCTGGGCTGCCATTCTCTGACTCTCCGGCGATGACTGCTGGCTCTCCGTTGCTGCCTTCACGTTGAGTTACAGGCTGTCGCTCAGCACTCTGAAGCCCTTCAGGAGAAGCTGGTATCTGGTGCTGCTTATCCGCAGTGGATGGAGAGCAAGTCCTCTTTGATGCAGGCGGTGAGAAGGGCAAATTATTTTCACTGATACTGATGCCCAATCCTGTTATCTCCCTCTCGGCCAGAGCTTTGGGAAAGCTTTTGAAGCTGCTATGGACAGAAAAATTCTGTGAGACGAAGATAAACTTACAACACAGGACCATTGGGGACACACAGTGAAGGCCTAAGACAAGTAAGTTTTCCTCCTCTCTCACTTATTTTTGTGTCTTACTTCTCATTTCAGCACAGAAAGGCCCACAGCGTGAAGCTACTGGCACCAGAAGCACATTGTCTTCTCCACCTGGACACTGCTGATTTGTTGTTCCAACACAGAAGGAACTGGTGAACAACAAGTCTGTCTGTTTTCTGCTCACGGGCTGGGGACACTGAGTCTCCCCACCTGGGAGCACCATCCTGAGCAGTTTAAACTCCCTTGTTCTTTTCATGTTGGAAAAGCCAGTCACTACCACAGCCCCGGCCAGATTCTTCCCAGATGGAAATCAGAGCAGCTCCCCAGGAGTGAGGGAAGCTGCGCCAAGTCAAACCAGCTGGGCACCTAGCCCAAACTCCTATCCTTCAGGAAAAACTCACTATGCAGTGTTCCTGTGACATATTTGTGTTGTTGCTTCTTGGCAGATGGTCACTGTTTCATAACAGCGTTATTTTGTGCCAGGTCTAAAATGTATTCTGGGAAACTCACTCTAACTGTCTGGAAAAAACTGCCATGGGTTTTCTCAGCTCTCTCTCAAAAACCAGTGACTGGAAGAAGTCAGTAGCCATTTCAACTCTTCATGCCGGGCTGAGTAAGAAGGGACTCCACTGAAATTCATATGGTAATCACAGGGAGAACCAGGCCAGGACAGTTTCTCACCCACAACCCCCTCTGCTTTGCTTAAGCACCTGCCAGTGCCTCCGCTGACGGCCCGCAAAGCCTTTTCCCTTCTTGCTTTGCACCCTGCCCAGGCCACATCATTTGACAACACTCTTGGCAGCCAGCAAAGCCTAGCGGCAGTGAGTCTGTCTGTCTGTCTGTCCCTCTGCCCTTAGAACGTGTGTACTCCCCTGCAAGCAGCTGTGGGTGGCTTGTCAGAGCGTGCGGAGCTGCGGAGGTCAGTCACATTTGTCTGGAGCCCCACATATCTTACTGTATATGGCCCTACAACGCCCGAGACGCTGTGTTACAGCCCACCCTTACCTCACTTCGGCCTCCTCTGTGAGCCTGGCGGATTTGTCTCCAGCTGCCCCATTCCCTTCAAGCACCGCCGGTGGGGGAGGAGGTGGGAATTCCTCTGTGCCATTTGCAGAAGTGTAAGAGCTCAGCTCAGGAAGAGGACAGGACGGCAGTGGGGGTGAAGAGGGACAAGTGACGACACCGGGCTGGGAAGACACTACAAACACCTCGTCATCTTCATCATCCTGCAGCAACGGCGGGGGCACGAGCTGCAGGCTCGACTCTGAGATCCGGAGATGCGTTGTGCCCCGCGGAGAAGGAGTCTCTGGGTCAGAAGAAGTGCTGCTCTGTGTTGGCAGGGACTGCCACCTCTGGGAGAACTTCGGCCCGGCAGCTGGAGGAGACACCACAGCCGTTGGGGAGCTGTTGTCTTTGACCGAATGAGCCCACACCACTTTGGGTGGGTAGGATCTGTGAAGCAGCCCAGCTTTCCTTCTCCACATCATTTCTTCCATGGGAATCTTAGGGGATCTATCCTGGACAGCATCTGAAGACTGTGCCTGAATAGTACCGTTGCCCTCAGAGGGAACAGCATCCCGCTTGGCATGGTACTGTCTCAGAGCCTGGTCATCGCCTGCGCTCTGGAAGTCTGAAGGAGTCTGGCTGGGTGTCTCAGAGGAAGATTGGCCAGATGCAGAGGGAATAAGGTTAAGGAACAAGGGTTTAAAGCCTTGCTTTTGCTCAGGATAGTGAATCCTCGCCTCTTTTGGGGATGAGACAAGTGCAGAAGTCCTGCTATCTGGCCTGGAAAGTTCTGAGAGCTTGTGGTTCTCCACCAGTGTGGTGGACCCCGTGGCAGCCTCGCTGCTGCGGTGAGGATGGGGATAATAAGTCGGGAATGCCATTCTTTCAGAGTGGCTTCTTTCTTTCTTGCTGAAAGACCTGAAAACCAAGAGACAGACCACGATAAGATTAATAATTAATCAATGAGCAAGAAAAGCTATTATGTACTCCTTAATGAACAAATTATGCAACCATATCAGAGGCCTGGGTCAGTGCCTGCTGACTTGAGGTGAGGTGCAGCTGGGCTTTAAAACTGGTAGTAAAATTCAGTTTGCTAAGTCCAAAGACACAGAAACAGAGCCATTCCCACTGCCCATCTCCCATTATCTTTGGTGTGTGCTGGATCGCACACACATGCACACAGGTAGCAACCATCCCAGCAATAACCGAAAAGAAAAAAATCTAGGAAAACCTCAGTGCCTGCTTCCTTTTCCTTTGAGTTTTGTTTGTTATAGAGGGGGCATAGCAACTGCTGTAAGATGGACAAGATGCTTGACATTATCTACTATCAAACTCCATTCTCAAGTGCTGATAATTTTAAGAATTTCAGATTTATGGGCCAAAAACTCCCACAATGTTATCTGCTCCTTTAGGAAAAGTGCTATTAAAATGATTCAACTGTGTCCAAGAACAAAGTGTGGCTGAAAAATGAACTCTTTTTACTGCAGAGAAAAATAAAAACCAGCTTTTACAGCCTCAGAATCCTGTTGGAAAACAGAGCTCCGCTCAGACTGGCAGGTATTGCAAAAACCAAAGCCAATACACTTCAACTGCAAACGGATGTTAAAGCTGCAAAGCCAGCAGATTGAATTGTTCCTTCCAGGTCGTTCGAGATGTTCTCAATGAGTCTAAGAAAGAGTGTTGGGCCTTTGAAGTGAGGATCCTGCTCAGAATACAGAGCCAAACCTACTTGCCTGTACGGCTATTTACATGGAAAACAATTCAAGCAGTAATAACAGCACTAGCAGATGCAGAAGATGGCCTAAAACTACGAGGCCATAGCATAAAACAATAGAATCCAATAAAGCTCTACTGCTAATGTATTTTCTGTTCTTGAGATGCATTGTTCAAATAATCCAACACTGCCAATCTGTCATGTTTCAGATGTACTGGTACAAATTTAGAGTAACTCTGTCAAAGACATGGGTCGTTCCGGCTTTATTCTAGCATAACTGAGAACAGGATTTGGCAGCCCTTGCCTGGGGGTGGGGAAACTTCCCAGACAGACTGCTCTCGGTATTGTCTGTGGTTCCTGGACAGTAGCAATGTGTATTCTTTTCAGATGCTCAGTGTTTGTCAGAAACACCAGATGGTAATTCTCTAATTGAAAGGTCTCTCCTACTGTGGAAGTAATTGTGGATTCTAAAACTGATGGAGCAACAACCCTTCCCAACAGTGCTTCTAAGACAGCCACTGGAGGACACCTGGGAGTAGCAGAAGACCATGAAGTGTTAGTCACAGAGCATGTGTGACCGGACCAAGGGATTGCTGACCAGCGTTTCCATAACTTCACCATCTGACAGTTTTCCTCCTCGAGCAAGAGAGGTGGTAGGGATGGTCCCATCTCCTCTCTAGCACATTAAGCAGCTGTGTCCCAAGGAAGCCTAGAAGCATATTCCCTGCTGTTGCCTTCCTTGAAGGGCTCGTGCATGGGGTACGCCGCAGGCAGCGACAGGATGGTGATAGTTAGATGTGAGAGGACCGGCCAGAAACTCAGCTGCTTTGGGCTGACAATCTCAGGACAAAGACTGCATCTCTCAAAAGGTGAATTAAAGATGCTGCAATAATCCCACATGAATCAGACTGTGAAATATTCATTTACACGGGGGCAGGGGAACATTCAACACTGCCCTAACAGTGGAACTCTTTCTGTGAATCATTGACACATGGGTAAGGTCCTCGTCAACCTGTCCCTTTCTGTTTGTAGAGGATTCAGATCTCGTTCTCGCTGAAGTAATTTATTTGTAAATTTTGTATAAATATATGTATAAAATTTTATACATAAAATTATATGTAATACTTCTACTGACTTCAGCAGTGCATGATCTGAGCCCTCTGGCTTCCAAAACGCACACCCATTTGCTTTCACTTCTTTTCAGATGCAGTAACATAAAAGAAATCACTCAGCAGCAGAGGTTTTTAGGGAGCAATTTACAGCCTGCGTAATGGGACTCTGGGTCCGCAGAGTCAAGAGCTTTTCCCTGTCCTCTCCCATCTTTTCATCCTATCTTTTGGGAAATCAAATCCTCATCAAGAAGGGAGAGCAGCCTCACATCTCCCAGGAGAAATGTGCTTGCAGAGCATGCACGATGCCTACACAGCAGAAACGCCATAAAACTATTACATTAAACCAAATAACCTTTGTGCAGTGGAGCATGGAAATGAGAAACCTGCATTTCGTGCCCCAGTAAACTTGTTTTCAGTCTGGGTGTTCAATCCCGTTACTTGGAAAATAGATTGGGGGTGACGAGAAGGAAGCAACAAGCAGTTCTTGAGAAGAATGATGGAATGCCATCTCTAGAAGAAACTGGGAAGCATGATGAACTAAACAGCTCTAGTGTTCTTAGGGCAAAACCAGAAAAAGCTATTCCAAATCACAGTAAATGGGTGTGTTTCAAATAATCACAAAAGGATGTGCCTGAAGGCAGACTGAGTCCCTCAAAACCAACATCTATATTGTACTAGGGGCAAAACTGGCCAGGCAGTCGGAAGTCAGACCCAGCCAGAGTAGGAGCCTTCCGCAGCTTCCAGCTGTCGCTCCCTGACTCAAAGCTGCACGGTGAAACCTTTGGAGACAGCAGCGCCAACTCCCACTGTCACAATGGAGCGGTCTGGCATTTACTGCAAGTTTGTGAGTAACAGAGCTCCTTTGTGAATAGTTCCTTTAGTCCCTCTTGATGGTTTTTACTGTAATAGGAGTTAGCTGTTTGGGCACTCAGAGCTTAGGGCAAGCAACTATTTATTATTTAAATGTAAACACAGCCAGATCAACTTCAGTTCCAGTTAAGTCCAAAACAACCCCCTGCTAAGTGGGGAGTTACATAAGCCCAAATATTAAGAGTTTTATGATTACACTTTTCTATTTTTAAAAACATTTCTCTCTCCTCTGTTGCTGAGCAAATACCCTGCCTGAACAAAGGAAAGCAAGCTCCCAATTCAACAAGATAAATGAGATCTTTTGGTTTTGGTCATGCAAATGTTTGCTTTCTTTTGAGGAGGAAGCACCTTGGACTGGGGAAAACTGACAGAGTGGGACAGCAAGGTATTTGTTCCTTCGGAATCCTTCAGTGATGACAGCATCTGGATGTGAGTTCTGATGCACATCAAACACATTTTGGGAGCTAGGTAACCGGAAATTTGCCGCAGAAACATGGTCCAAGACATCAGAAGGACTTGACAGCGAGTTAATGCCTACAGTGAAAAAAACCCTCACAGCAATGTATTCCTCCCGGCTCCTGTGCCCATAAAGATGTTTTCTCTAGCTTGCTATAATCCATCCTTTTATGCCAACACACAACAACCGCTGCTGGCAGCAGGATGGCAAAAGCTGACCCTGCGGTGACAAAGGGGATGTTACCATATACCCACCTGGCTCCTGCGCTGACCATGTCAAACGGATCTCTCACCACGAGGCCAAATTCGCTGCTTTCCCTTCTCAGCAGGTCCTGGAGGGCAAAGAGAGTGTTAGCAGCAAGCAAAACAAGGTAACGAACACTGATGCTTCCCAGTATAGGGAAAGCACAGCATGTGCCATACAGAGACAGGAGGAAACCTCAGGTGTGGCGTTCCACTCCCCAGCACCCTAGTCTTGCTCACAGGACACATCTGCCTGTTCCTGGATGGATCCCGGAGCAACAGACAAGCTTATTCAGTTTTTAAAGCCCCTCAACAAGTCCTTGCCTCTTCTAAAACCACGCTCAAGGGGATCAGAGGGACGTGGGTGTTCAGCTCAGTTTGCTTGTTGTGCAAGCCAGAAGCTGAGACATCACTGATGCTAAACAGTGAACAATCTGTGCTCAAACCCAGTGCCAGAGCAGGACTGAAATGCTGCAGGTGCTGAATGGCACAAAGGCCGGGAACTCCAGCCACAGGCAGAGGGGCTGAAAAACATCACGGAACCTGGCACCTGGTTCTTCCGAAAACCAAAGCCCAGGAACTCCCTCCTCTTTAGGTGTTCATATCACCTAAAACCGGCGAAACTTTGCAGCTGAAATACCTCTGTGAGTCTGATTCTCGGCCCTGGAGCTCCCATCACAAGATGCCAGACTATTATGGGATATAAACGCAAATGCTAAGCCTGTTTTTGAAGCCATCAGAATTTTCTTTCCAGCAGAGAACATTTCAGCATCCCCCTCCCTCACGCCCTCAGTGATTTGCTTTTTTTGGTCCACATCGCTGCAGAAGCAGGGTAAGGCAGGAGCTCGATTTAGGAGCGCAGGAGATATGCAGGCTGAGACAGACTAAAAAAAACCATGAGGAAGGCAGTCCGAGAATGCGTTTTGAAGACTGAGAGCTCATAATTCCACCCGGCTATCAATTTCCTTATATCTTTAAACAAATTCCTGCAGTGACACTGCGATGTGATTTATACACAGCCTGAAAGGATCACTGGATGTTTTATACAAGACCCTGGAAAACACATAGCGAGGCAGAGACGTCTGCTGCTACCGTGGAAAGAAACATTTCCTGAAAAAATTCTGAAAAGGCCAAAAAAATGATAAAAAAAATCAAATTACTCTTTGGCTTTGCCCCCCACTTTTTCAGCAGTGGGTTTCTATTGAAGGCAGACCAGAAGCAAACCCAATTAAGAGAGTGCTTCGACATACCCTTCCCTTTCAGACACTTACGGACTGGTGTATATATTCAAAGTTAAACATATGTTCTTGAACCGAGATTTAAGAACAGGATTTTCACAAGAGCCTTGCTGCCTATGGGAGTAAACCCTCATTCCAGACGTGGATACGGCTAATTCTCTCTGAGAAACAGCAGCAAGGGCCCTCCTCTCTCCTACACCTGAACTAAGACCCCATGAGCAGGTCTGCACTGCTGTTGATCGTCTTCCTTGAGGCAGCTTAAAGCAGGCAGAGACTCTGGTTTGGCTGCTGAATGCAGGATTAAAACTGGAAAAAGATCTTATGAACTACCCTGCATGTCCCCTGCCTGAGAGAAGGGATGTGGTGAACATGAGCTAGGGTTGCTCCTTGTCCATTTAAAAGTATATTCTAGTGATCTTTCTCTTTCTGGATGCCTATTTTGTTGCCACTTTGTCCTGGGAAGAAGAGGAAGAGTGGCAGCTTGGCCTTCATCCTAACTGTCTCAAGGACTGTCTCCTTCCTGAACACAAGACTTCACGATCGATAAGTATGACAAAACTGCACAGATGATGCCTGGCTGGTGTGGAAAAATACTGATGATGGGATGAGAAGGCAGTGGTTATGGGAATGCATTCCAGTCACTTGATAGTCACAAGCTGCTTTTTAAATTCTCTCTATTTAAAAATGCAGCGTGGGATCTGAGGTCTGCTGAGATCTGAGGGCCTGCCGAGGGAGAACATTAAGAATGAAGCACATGAGTGGGGGAGGCCGGCTCCTTTCCCCACGCCTCAGTTTAGCCCATTTCCGAGACGCTGCTCAGAGGCTCCGTATGTTACTTGACACAGCATCCCTTTGTTGCACCTAGATAATCTGTTCTGAGCCAGAAGCAGGTGTACGAGCAGATGATGCCCTGGATCTCAGCTTCCCCGTAAATACACAAGATTGTCCACACATTCAGAGTATGTGGATTGAGGAGCCTGTCCACACGTTTTGGTTGCTTCCTCCCTCTCCCCATGATGAATGGAGCCTGGCGTGGAAACAGGGATGGGGCAGCAGATCCATTATTGTGCAGCATAACCAGCTGCAGTTCCCTAAATAGGGCTGAGCAGATTCCAGAGGCCGAGGAGCCCCCTGGGCAGGCCTTCTTCAAGAAGTTACTCTGTTTCTACTATTTACCACCATCAGAGTCGGTGAAATTCCCCAGTTGTGACATCAGTGCAATGTTCCCAGCCACCAAGCAGGGGACACGGAAAGAGCGGCCAGGTTCTCCACTAAGTTTTCTCTGCAGTGTTTCCCTTCAGGGCTGGAGGCAAAACATAACGGTTACTTGGCAATGCCTCCGCTGAGCGTTTCCCAGCACTGTCAGGCACAGCGGGAGCCAGGGCAGTTTCAAGCAACCTTTAATTTTCTCTACTTTGCACCAGGAAAGTGGGCTGAGGCAGAGCAGCAGCGTATCAGCACATTAAGGGCAGATCCCACCAGACAGGTGATGGGTCGGTGCTTCTCTGGTGATGCCGGCAGGTAAGAACAGGACTCTTGAAAGGACATCAGGAGCAGCAAGAACATACGTACACTCCCCGCATCTGCACTGAAATCCCAGCACCCCTGAAACAGCCCCAGCAGTAAGAAAGCTGACCAGAAGCAGTACCCCACTGGCAAGCAGTTAAACCAGTGTCCTGGTAACTGAAACAGTCAAATGCTCTCCGCCTCACCATGCATCTAACCTCTCTCTAACCAACAGAGACATTGCAATGACTGAATGTCGCCTTGTCTTCTGACATCCCCCCTCTTTCCCTGGTTCAGAGAGCCCCGCTTGCCTGCACACGTGATCCGGTTTCTACATACCTGGTGTTTCTTATCGGCCGTGGGAGACGATCTGGATCGTACATGCACAGGGACTCTCTGATTGTCGTACCTATCGAGCAAGTCCTCCACAGACACTGATTTCCCCGATTTCCTGGCAGACGAGGGTGCTTCAAAGACCTGCTCGTGCTTCCTGTAGCCAGGCCGGCCCTGTACGCCCAGGGGGTCTGTCTGAGTGCCTTTGGTGAGCTCGGTTTTGGCTCTGTAATCCCAGCACCTCTCTGGTTTTGGTTGGCTCATGACCAAGCTGTCTTGGAGCCCTTTCTTTTCATCTCCACTCATGTTGAAGCAGCCCATCAGCCCTGCAGGAAGGGTAGCAGATACACGCCCCGTCCTGCATATACGCTCTACAGACTCTTTCCGGCGGTAAAGGTTCTGGTCCTGGAGGGAATTCATGCTGGAGGATGAGGAAAGGCTCTGGCTGTCTGGGCCACCTGCCTGCAGGTAAGAGCTGTAGGAGCGCTCCCTCAGCAGCCCAAGATCTTGTGAGGACGGTCGTCTCCCTGTTTTGCGCTCGACGTAGTCGGCGAGGGCATTCTGCTGGAGTTGCTTGAGCTCTGGCTTGGAGAGGCTGGCTGTGGCAGAAGCTTTGCTGTCCCTTTCGAAGATTTTACGCCGGTCAGCCACTGAATTCTCTGGGAAGACAAAATGGATGCTTTTCTTCTGGAAGAAGAAAGGCGATGGCTCCCCATCAGAGATGCCCACCTCATTCATCTTCTCCGGCTCTGAGTAAGATCGCTTCTTCTGCTCTGCCGTCAGCCGCCTTCTGCCCCCGATGCGCGAGATGTGCTGTGTCTTGGTGTAGTCCAGGGCAGAGAGGCTGCTTTCAGTCGGTGTGACACTGTGCCTCTCCTTTGGGGTGTGGGGAGATGCTGCCATGCTCCTCATGCCCACGTGGGCTGAGGCAGGCCTCTGCGTCACCTTCTTGGGCGTGCTCCCGAATGGGGGGCTGATGCGACGGAAGGAAGTGGCCCTCAGCACCTTGGACTGAGCATCTTTAATGCTGTTCCTGTAGGCCCGGTTAAACGATGTGTCCATCTGTGAACCGTGGGTATCCTGGATGTTATCCTTCCAGAGGATCTCCTTCTCAGGCTCACCTGCCAGCTGGAATGTGCTTTTACTCCTCAGCAGCTGAGCTGCCCTTATTTGTACCTCATTTTCAGGACACAGGCTGTAGTATTCGCTGGGTCTTGTCTGCTTCGCTGAAGCTGTCATCTGTAGCTCTACAGGGTGCCAGTCAGCCTCTTCCAGCTTCCCGTTCCTGATGGAGGGGCTGGAGACCCTGCCTGGTTCACTGGGCAGCTGGCTGGGCTCGCGGAGCTTGTTCCTCATGTCCTCCAGGCTGTTGAGAGAGCACCTGGTGCTGGAGGGCTGGCTCGTTCTGCTCGGCCCATAGTGCTGGCCAAAGCTGGGAATGCCAGTGCTCTGCGGCCAGTGAGTGCTTTGCTCCCGCTGCTCAAACTTGCTGACCTTCTCTAGCACCAAGCAGCGGGGCTTGCTGGCGTCTGGTTTCCCATAGGGGAAGCTTTGGGTGCTGCTAGAGCTGAGCCGGCTCCTCCCAAAATCGGAGGTCTTTGGGTGCTGTGGAGAAATGGGCTCTTCACATTTTGGCTCGGCAGCATGGAACAGAGTTGCGCTCGTGCCCTCCTCCTCCTGCCTCACAAAGGCCTGTGGGTCCACATCACTCCACTGCTTGTGCCCCTGTCCCCTGTGATCCTTCTCCTCTTTACTGCTGCTGTTTGGGAACAGTTTGGTGTTGGAAAAACCTTCGTCTGGCTGCATCTCTTTTAGCTCGAAGCTGCTTTGCCTCCTGGAGCTCCCTGGGATGTTCTGCAAGGAGGAAAAGCCATACTGCTTGGCCTTGCTGTGCCCCCACTGGTGGTGAGCAGCAGCATCTCCCTCGTTTATCTGTGCATTGCCATTTTTCTCCTCCTGGGGTTCAGCTGCCCAGTCCTCTTTGGGCTGGTAATGGTTTCTTCTCTCACTAGCATCCCTCGGCTGGGGCTGTGGAGCTTGAAGACTGTGTTTAGAGGCCTGAGCGGTACTCAAGGTCTCTTGATTGCTACGTGCTGCCCTGCACGGGCGTAACGGCTCCTCCTTTCTCGACGCGGTCAGGCAGGCTTCTGGGCTTGCCATGCTAGGAGGTTTTTGATGGAGAAGTTTTGCTGCAGCATCCTGCTTTTTCTCAGCTGCTGAGGGCTGGTAGAAGATGGTTGATCTGTTTGTAGTGCTTTGGTTTCCATTCTCATCAAAGCCCAGGGTGCTGCTGGCTACGGCCTTGTCGTAAGAGGCTGGAAGGGGTGGAGAGTAACCGCTTTCTTTGGCCAGAGCTGGATAAAGTGTCCCATTATTGCTTGCAGAAGGCTGGGGCACCTGGGCGTAGTGCGGCTCCGGAGATGGGACTGGGTAGACACCAGTAGGCAGCAGGGGCTGCCCCGGCTGGGCTGACTGGGCATAGCTCTGCTTGGGCTTCATGGTGGGGCTGCTCTCCGGGCTCTTCTCCACCACGGTGTGCAGGTGCCCTTCTCCGAAGGGGGGTTTCAGCAGTGGGCCCTGGGACAGGGTGCTGACAAACGCAGGCCAGGCCCCTTTCGGCTGGCTCCGACTAAGCTTGTTCAGCTCCAGGCCAGTGCAGGAGCTGGGCCTCTCGTGATGCCTGATGGCTGCGTAGCTGTCGCTGCGAGCGGGTGGCAAGGGAGGTCCCTTGGGGGTCTGGCTCTTGCTGTCCAAGGAGCTGTGGCCTAGCTGCGCGCAGGAGGGAGCTGTGCCGTGCCGGCTGAAGCTGTGGAGCCTTCCCTGGCCGTGACTGTCCAGTGAGGCCCGGGCCTCGCAGCTTGGAAGCAAGGCAGAGGACTTCACCTCGTACTCCTCAGAGATCCCCCTCTGGGCATCGTAGACTGTCTTGATGTACCTGATGTCAGCTTGCCTCATCCCGTCCTGCAGGCTGCCTCGGGAGTGCATGCTGTCCACGGAGCAGGAGTGCTCCTTGCTGAACGGAGGAGCAGGATACTCAGGGATGCTTGAGTTGGTGGAGAAGGAGCTGTAGGCAGAGTCTCTCTTGCTGTGGAGGTGGGATAGCTGGTCGATGCTATTGGTGGATTTGGCCGGGGAGAGGTGACAAGGGTGGTAGCCAGGGGAGGAGTGGTCCAAGCTCTCCATGCTGCCTCGGGAACTGTATTGGTCAGGACTTCTCCTTAGATAGCCATGCTCATAGCCAGAGAGATCGCTGGTTGAGGAGCTGGGGAAGAGTGAGAGAGGAGTAAAAACCCACTGTCAGCAGAGCAGAGGCACAACAACTTATAAGTGAGCTCAGAAGCAAGATGTTTAGTTTTGAGGAGTGCAGATGAAAACCCATATTTGGGCCTTACTCCATCCCCTCTTCGCAGTCATCCCAGTTCACAGAGAGGAACTGTTTGACATTGCAACACATGGCTCTTATTTACCACAGAAGGGTGGGAGGGAAGCACAGACAGAAAGACAGCGCATCTCTGGAGCCAGGGAGGATCAACCCCACCCATCAAACCTATCCAAGGCACTTGGAAAGCTGAATGAGTGCCGACGCCACTGAGAAGGAGGAGAGGAGCATGAGGGATGTTCTGGGGGGAATCTAATCTCTTTCTTTTTTTCCTATTTCATTTCTTTTTATGGAGATGAAGGCTATGGCCTGGCAGGCTTCCTGGAAATTCAGCTGTCCCAAGGACAGTTTGTTTGCTGCGAGAAAACTAAACTGACAAGACAGAGAGGAGATGCATGTGTTTGTGTGTGGAGGCAAGTGGGGGTGCAACAACAGAAACAGCCTGAGAACGCCCCAGGAAGCCTTCACGGCTGCCTGCTCATGGGACTCAGAGGGCGCAGAGACACCTTGGCACCTGCTCCGAGATACATGCAGCCAAAAGGGGATTCCTGTCTGCCAGAGGTGTGTCCCAAAAGAAGACAGAGATCTTTCTACCAGTGGGAAGTGAGATCCTTGTGTCTGCCACAGTTCCCTTGTTCTTCTCTGGGGATACCACAGATTTACATGGGGTTTCTCCTGGGTAATTGCTCCTCCCTGATTCAAGCCAATACACTGAGGACTGGGGAGCATAGCCTGAGGATTTCACTGTTCTTCATTCTGTTCCCTCCCCTCCCTTGGATATTGCTTCCCCTTAGCTCCCTCTGCAGCCACGTGCACTGTCCTGGCAGAGCCACAGCAAAGCAGCAAGAAAGGAAAGGAAAGACTGCTGTCCTGTGTGAAAGGTGGCAGGGCAAGGCTTGGAGCTGGGAGCAGGGATGGAGAGGAGCCTGGGTTTGCCAGGAGCTGCAGCCCCAGCTGGCACAGGAAAAGGCAAGCTCCATTTCTGTGTGCTTTACTCTGCTGGGATAACAAACCCAAAGCTGCTCTGTGCGACTGGGGAGCTGGGGATGCACAGGACACCAGAGAATCGAGGAGGCAGGAGGTGTGTTTGGTACCCCCCCCCCCCACCTAGCTTTAAGCTTGCTTCAGATCGCAGCCCAGCCACAGCCACTTCCACCACACTGGATTAAGACTCACGATCCCACAGGACGGAGAGAGAGAGGAGAAGGCTGCTAAGGATTAGGAAAGGCAGAAGGAAACCTGCCTGCTAGGGGAAAAAGCAACTGCTCTGCAGAGAGACGCAGCGGAACACAGGCAGCAAGAGATATGGCCTATCTCAGGATAAAGCTGCTTTACTCCTTTAATAAAACCCTTTATTCCAGTTTAAAACCAGTATCTCCCTGGCAATGCCCAGCAGAACCCTGGCCAGCTGGCCACTAGATGTTCCCCGTGCTCCTCTTCCAGCACCCAGGAGACAGAGCCGTGCTGCCAAAGGCTTTGCCAGGAGCTGCGGCTGGGAAGCAGAGCCCCTCGGTGGGAAGTGAATGTCCTACAGCCTGATCACTCCTGCAGGCCAGAGACGAACATAACATTTTTCCGGCAACTCTCTCCTCAGTTTTTTTAATGCTTTGTTTTCTTTTCCTTCCCCTCTGCCAGGGCTCAGTCTCGCCTGTAGAATAGATGACGTTTAAGTCCCAGTAGCTCCAGGGAGAGTTCCCTGCTCCTGGAACTCTTCTGCCTTGCCAGGGAAAATCCTCCGAGGGCAGGATTTAAAATTGCCCCAAACCCAGCTGCCCACCAAGTACGGCTGGGGCTGCTTGCGGTAGCTGAGGGGTTTGCCTGCCCCAGGCAGCTCTTCTCCCCGTACTCACCACACTGCACAGCCTCAGAGAAACAGCCCCAGCTTGCTGGGACCGCACTGCTGCTGCCAGTCTGCCTCAGCCTCGGTCAAAACCAGCAGCACCTCACAACACCTTCTTCAAACAGCACTCAGGTCACTAGTTTAGTCTTCTAGGGACTGATAAACCACTACGGTCACTTCTTAGAGAAACAGCCATGCACGTACAGTTAGGATAGAGCCGCCAAACCCAGGAAATCCCTTGCTGAACTTCTCACCCTAGGAACATTGTCGCTGATGCACTACTGTTGCCTGCTCTGGAGAGTGGCTGCCTTCTGCTGACAGACACAGTTGCCTTGCTACCTACACTTTCTTTCTTCTTCTTAAAAGGCTCATTTTGACTTTGGATTTCTTTTCTTTTCCTGGAGAAACAGCCATCCTGTGTTTCTACATGGTGGCAGCTCGCAGGATGCAGAGCAGGACACCAGCAGCAGAAAGCTGCATTAACGTCCCGAAAGTGGGCTCCCGTCTTGGTAGGAAGGGAGATTTTTCAAGCAATTGATTTCCCATCTGCTAATCACCTCACAGAGCACTCATCGGAGGAAAACATGGCCACTTTATCTGGGTAACCAAGCAGGAATTTAGACTTTCCTAACTATAATCCCAGCCCTGGCTGTTTGTGAACCTGTCCAGCTGTATGGAGGTGACTGGTAGCATTTTTCCATCACATCTTTTGTCTCCTTCCTTTACTCCTGTGCTCTAGATTTAGGCCCTGATCCGTGGTCAGTGCCAACAAAACATACCCTTGGGCATAAGGCTGAACCTCCTGTAAGCCAGCATGACATGAAATGGAGGGCATAGCACTAGGGGACTTGTTTAGAGGCACGCACGATCTCTACACCTGCGAAAGCAGGGAAAACATCACCAGATTAAAAACGCATGCTGCTTTACATCTCTGCCTGCTCAGCACACGACCCCAGCTGCGTAGCGCTTACCTGGAGTGGTAGGATTGATGCCAAGGGGTGCCAAGCGTGCCCTGAGATATTTGCATCATGCTGGGATTGGGTTGGTTCTCCGCGAGTTTGGTTGAATGCCAGGAGTGCGGACGGCCTGGAGTTTCACTCCGCCTAGGTAAAAGCAGAAGGATTTTGTACATCAGCAACAGGCCAGCTCTTGCAAAGAGGATGAATGTGAAGTAACATCAACGTTTAAAAATGCTCGTGCTCACTTCTGTTTCACTGTTACGTTCCTGTCTCTTCCACGTGACTCAAGCAGTAATCACACAGCGTTAGACATTCACACAACACGCTGCCCCTCGTATTGACAAGGCGACAGGCATGGGCAGTGGGTTATCAGCGAACGCGGGGTTCCTGCCCTCTATGCTGCAGCCAGCAGCTTCACCCCTCGGGGATGAGCCTGGGGGCCCATTCACCGGGATTAGTTTACAGAGAGGGCTGCGTGTGGGCTCCCCAGCGATGCCCCAAGCAGGGCAGCCGCCGCATGTGATTTTTGGAGATGCTGAGGGAGTGTTTTTCCTTCACTTTAAAGTGACAGCTGGCAAAGTCACCTAAAGAATTGCACACCATGCCCACACAATGGTGGTTTGATCTCTCCTCAATGCTGATAAAAAAGGAGGAAGAGACACGACAACTGACCGGCAGCACTGCGCATCCTTCGCGTGACGCAGGGCCGTGCAGCTGGCTGGTTGCCCCTCTGTGGCACGCAAGCCTGGCTGTGTCCCCAGGCACAGCGCGGCACGGCAGCCCTTAGCACGCTGCAGCCACCAACGCTGAGGAAGCCCGCAGCTCTTCAGAGAGAAAAAACACCGACAACCTTATTGGAATAACATAATGGAAAGTCCAAGCAGGGGATTAGCGATCAAGCACCCTGAACACACCACACAGACTCTCTTTCCCCCAGCCTTTGGGCTTGTCTTTAATCCTCCTTCTGCTTTCCACGGGGGATCTCTCCCCCTGCTCTAGCACTCATCTCCACAGTTTCTAACTTCCTGTGGGAGTGAGGCGCACCCGTGTAGTGCTGAGCCCCAAATGTGACAGCCTGCAGGACAGCCTTGACTACCTATAACGCATAAATGCAAAAGGAGGGTATGATGCAGCCCTAAAGCCTTTATCTCACTGCAAATTCCACTGCACAGCACGTCCTGAATAAGTCAGTAAATAGATTAAAATGCCCTCTGCAGACATAAGGCAGACTCTGAAAGAGGATTCCCCTTGCACTGCCTATGACTATGAAATGAAATGACATAGGAAAACGTACAAAGTAAAAAATGATCGTTAGGGTCCAATCCTTAGGCTGCAAGAGGGGAAACTGAGATGAGATCTTCGGAAGAAATGTTTCCCTGTGGGGGTGGTGAGGCCCTGGCCCAGGCTGCCCAAAGAAGCTGTGGCTGCCCCATCCCTGGAGGTGTTCAAGGCCAGGCTGGATGGGGCTTGGAGCCACCAGATCCAGTCGGGGGGTGGGTTGGAACTGGAAGGGTTTGAGGTCCCTTCTGATCCAAATCATTCCATGATTTTCTGATCCTTTCCTGTCACAAGTTAATGTTGGCACCAGCTGATGTTCCGTGACAGGGAAAAGTATTGGCGGAAAGTAAAAGGTAGAACTGTTTCACCAGTAGATTTTCTACACCAATTTCAGAAGCACAGGTCATTCACTGTCAGCTAAAAGAAGAAAGAAAAAAAGAGACGTTCCTTTCCATTTAACAGCCGTTGGGACAGGATCATTGTAAGGAAAGCTGAACAGGAGGTTTACAGCATGTGAGCTGAACCCAGCACCATTTTCCCATCACATATGTAGGTGTGTTTAGAACAGAGCTCTGCTGTCAATCTTCTTGCCCAAGAAACAGGGCGGCTGAACACTGCCAGGTGGGACAGTGACAGAACTGTTTCTAGGAATAACCTGCATTCTCGTGTTTTCCATTGCAGAGATGTAAAGACTCTCTTTGCAATCCCAAGTAGTATGAGCCCCAGCATTATTTTTTTGCTTGGGAAAGCAAACAGAATGATCCCAAGTGTGTTATCCCTTGTTTCAATCGGCAAAAGCTGCACGGGAGTTGTGCAGCCAATCTTCCCAGCCAGAGGTATTTTAAGCCCTTTTGCTCAATATCCTTGTAATAATACAACACACGGAGAGTGAAGCTCTGAACTGAAGACAGAAGACATGCCGTACCAGCTCAGCACGGGATAACCTCACATTGTTTCCACACCCACCTGATCCTGGAAATGCGGATTAAGGGTAACCAAATCTTAGCCTGGCTTAAGCCAAGGGAGGAAGCGCTGCGGTACACATGATCTCTAGCTCATGTTGCAGGCTCCCGCAGGTGATCACTGTGGAGGCAGCAGGATGGAAGCACGGAAAGTCTCTGTGCACACACGTGCACCAGAAGGCAGAGAACAGAGGCTCCAATCCAGTTCCCACTGAATCAGCAGAAAGCCTCTCCTTGGGATGGAGCTCGGAGGTTGTAAAAGGAAGGCATGGCCAGTGCCCAGTGCCTGTGTGTGGGTGTTCAGGGAGCGCCAAGAAATTCTTAGCTTCAGCCGTCCGCAACACCTCAAAATAGCACTTTGCTTCACCCTTCTTCCTTAAGCTTAGTTTATAATTATCATTGCCTCATTAGGGAGCAGGACTGGAGCTGGAGCGCAATGCAACAGTGAGACCCACAGCGGCTGCAGGAGAACATCTCCCATTACAAACGAGGGGAGCTGAACGTGGTCCAGCTGCCAAGTTTGCAACCGCTTCTGGTTACACGAGCTTTGCTGCAGAGCGCAATGTTTGGGAAGCAATAAAAACCAGTGCAGGATTCAACTCTTTTTGGCAAGCGGGGCAGAACTGGTTTTGCACAGCCCACAACGTCAGATCCTGATTCATTCTAAACAAACTTGATGAGTGATAAAACATGCTAATTCCTGACTTGAGGGAAGGCAAATAAATCATTACATCTTTATGGAATAAACTTGGTGTAGCTGATTTGCCTTGAACAAAACCAGGAGCAGCAGCCGACGCTTTGTCCCAGGAGGCTGTGGGATTTCAAAATGCAGAACTGCAATAACAATAACAACAACAATAACAAAAGGATCTCCTCCCCTTATTCTTTGTACCAGTTCCTCAAAGGCTGTACCTGTACCCTGCTTGTGAAAGCATCTGGACAATCTTAATACTAACAAAATCTCCACTTCAGACAATGAAGAAAATGATATCTCTGTCGTAAATGCCAAGGCTGGAAAAGAGACTCTGGTTCCTTGCAGACACCTCCAGTGATCAGATAACTTGGGTACCCAGGTCAGGCTGACATCACGACAAATGCCTCAGAATGAAGGTACTTGGAGAAGTTAGCGGACCCTGATGCGATGCTGGCATCTAAATCAGCTCCACAGCAGCTGTAACACTGACTACAACCCAGGTACTCCCAAATTCAAGCCATAAATTGGAAGATCAAAGGGAAAAGAATAGTCTGTAATTTTATCGAGCTGCTGGTGCTCCTTGTTGCTATACTGGGCATGGCATTTTCAGACAGAAACGTGACAGGCACACTAGCGGCCTCTTCTAATACAGCATGGCAAAGGTTTGACACAGTCTGGGCTGTGAGGACCACACTGATGTTTCTGAGGCCCTTCACCATTAATAGCTTTGTAGGAAGAGCCAAGCAGGCTCTCTGTAATCTCTGTAGATTATTTTTACACTCTGTATGCAGAACAGTAGTGGAACTTTATAAAGATACCTCAGCACGAACTCTATAAATGAAGCAGCATCTAAAGAGGAGCCAGCTGAAGCTTTCTTCACTGAGTAACTGATCTTTTCCCCAAGGTTACAAACTAAACCCATGCAGATCAGTGTATTCAGTCTCATTTCTGTTCTTTACATTCTCTTCTTTCCTGCTGCCAGAGCACATGCACAATCTGTGTGCTTTGCAGTTCAAATATACTCCAGCCCAGTATCCTCCAAGGGTGCACAGATGCTTCTGGATAAAAAGCTCATCTTTAATCAAAGCAAACATCCTGGCTTCTTCAGATCACCACTTTCATTTTATGTACATTTACCTAGAGAAGTTTCCCTTTTCCCAGCCCTCCAAGTGGAGCAGTTTTGGAAGAAAAGAACAAGGTGCTTAAATAACCCCTGCAGACTCCTCTGCTCCAGGCTGCCAGGAGCATAGTTTGGCTGAGGTCAAGGAGCACAGCAATCCAGCAATACCGACAGCTGCTGCCCTGACAATTGCAGGTGGATCTTTATGCCCAGTTTACAGGGTGGTGGGATGAGAAGCAGGAAGAAAGCAGTTCCCTCCGCTCACATGCCATATCCCAGGATCCTGGGGCACACCATGGGAGGGATTTGCTGTGCAGACAGACACAGGTGAGAGTATCAAAGTAAGCCGCTGAAATCCTTCTCTTCTGGCAAGGAAAGCACCATCCCTCTGGAAGCACAGACTGCAGACCACAGCAGAATGTAACTCAGCCTTCGAGAAAACTACTGAGTGAAAGCCAGAGAGGGGATATTACGGCTCATGAATTAGCAACTCAAAGTCACCAACGCCCCAGTAAAGGGATTGATTTCTGCTGCAATGCACTCAGAGCTTGCAGGGAGCCAAATCTTCATCAGGCTCATGTCTGGCCAATACATTGTCCGAGATGGCTCAATAGAGACCATTTGTGAATACTTTCTACTACCACTGACCTTGTGCTCTTTTCTTCTCTGTCCAGCAAGCTTCAAAATCATCCTCGGCAGCGATGCGGAACGCTGAATAGAAAGGCAGCTGAATCTTTCAAGAAATGCATCTCTCCTCAAGGAGCAGGAGCCATCTGCTTATCCAGGCAGGAGCAGTAATCAGCAGGACATGTTTTCCACGACCTGCAGGGGTGACCTTGACCAGCTGCTGGTGCTAATGTGCCCAAGAAAGATGGGAAGAAATAGAGAAGAGACCTAAGGCCAAGAAGGTCACTCTGTGCCATCGCAGACAAATGTGATCCCTGTAGATGCGTTTCCCTGCAGCAGTTGCGTGGCCCAGGTGGCTGTGTGGGAGGTTGCCAGAGCTGGCAGAGAGAGACATGGCCTGGCCTGGCCTCTTTCTCTGGGGAGGCAGAAATGGAAGTAACAAAAAGTGTGTGGCAAAGGTAGTGTGTCCTGAGCTGTACCCTGCCGTAGGCTGTTTCTGTACGGAGAGACTCTGATCATAGGGATTTGTGAGTACCCTCCCAGGGCAACTCTGTACCTGCATAAACACAAAGCACGAAGAATGATCTGAATTTTCACTGCTGCGGACGTGTCTCCAAGATGGTTACATCTACAAGGAGCGCTGGCATAGCAAGGATACATTCTGCAGACACCCTCACGTGCTGCTGCAGTCCCTCTGCCCAGCTATTAAGCAAGAGATGAAGGAAAAACTAAAGCACTCGGAAGCCTATTAGGATTTCCACAGAGTGAGGCCACAATCTCCTCAAAGCAATGTCACTCTTAATTAAGGTTCAGTCATGGTTCTAAAAATAAGCATAACAGACAAGGCCAATTAGAGAGAAGTAGGACCGTAACGGGTCAGCTTGATGTGTCTTTCACTGAATCTGTCTGTTTAGACTCACAGAGCCCTTCTGGTAAATTCTGGGGTAGGAAGGGTCCTGAGTGAGCTCTGTCCCCGCACAATGCTGCCTAAAAAGAAGGAGAACTCACTAGAAAGATTGGAAGTGCAGGAAAGCATCCCTTTAGGGTATCTCACAGGTTCCAGCAGTCTCAGTCTTAAACAACAACAACAACAAAAAGCCTTGAGAAAAACACCCCAGCCAAGTTCAGGGCTCCACTCCAGGCCAGCCGGCCCCTTTCCCAGTGGCACAGGCAGATGTCGTGCCTGTGTGTGGTTTCCAGTTGATGTGTCAGACTTTGTTTGCTTTTCCCCTTTGACGAGCATCACCCGGTACGGCTGGGTTGCATCAGGCCAGGCCCGGAGTGCCACGTCAGAACTGCGAGACACTGAGCTCCCTAAAGTCCCTCTGGGGCAAGGAAGCAGAGAATCTTAGGCTTCTGCTCAGATCTCCTATTGTTACCATCACCAGTTCTTAGGGAAAAGCTCCCCACCACCCCACTGGAAAGAAAAGTCTGGTGTGGAAGCAGAGATGACACCCACACGTGCGAATGTACACAGATTTCTTCTATTGTTCTTTGCAGCTCCACATGCGGGAAACAAACATCCCCTCTTCCTCCTCTTTTCTCCCCGGCACCAAAAGCAGGCAGAGAAAAATTCTACAGGAAGGTAATTTTGTGGACGGGAACGACCAAGGGCACAGCGATGTTCATCCTGCTGCCTCTGGAAACGGACATGGTGTAGGCAGCTAAGGATACCTGAAAGCACCAAGTGCTGCAGCAAAACCTGTCAGAGTTTGCGAGAGACCAAAGATGGCTTTTCTAAGAGAAATTCTCTCCAGCCAGGCTGCAGCAGAAATGCTGGGATCACTCAGAGGTGACAGCAGCTGTGAGCAATGGTGGCTCCTTAGCTGAACTTAGGAACAGTCAAACACTGTAATTAATGATTATTGGCCTCGCATATCACACCTCTGTGTTATCACATTTCTTCAGCAACCCGTGGCCTGTCTTATCCAAGATGGGGATTTATCCATTCTCCAGGAAAAGAAACAAAGGCCTCAAGAGGTGAAGCGACTTACACCCTATCGCAGAGCGCCCTCCCTGCCTTGACTTCCCTTCGCCCAAGTGCAGGTCTGACAGGCAATATTTAGATTAAGGACAAAAGAAAGGGTCCCACTGACATTCCCTGAGGCTAAGCAGACAGCAGGCCCGAACAGGAACAGCGAGAATGCGGTTATCAGCGTGAGAGGGGATGTGCACAGGCTTCACTCTTGCCTGTGTTGACCGGGCCTGATCACCCAGTTCTCTTGCATGTGCTTCACGATAGCACTCAAGATCACCTTTGTCCTACTGGGATCTCCTGACAGCTTTCTCTTTTAAAGAAAGCATTACCAAGCAACACAGTAAGTACGATTTAACCTGCAAAATAAAGAGTATTTCAGATCTCTATTTGGAGAAAGTACTTGCTGCCAGGATAGTCCATCTGTGCCATTCAACAGAACTGCAGCTTAGGGATATGGAAGCCAAGCCAGCCTTCTGCCTGGAGCATTTCTGGATTCAAATACGGAGCTGGATTAAAGCCCCTCTGCAACTTTCCTCTTCTTTCTATAATTTTACTGTTTCCTTTGCTGGAAAAAGAGGATGAAAGAATAGACATGAGAAAGAGACAGCCGATAAACTTACTGTCTTTAAGAAGGACCCGATTATTTCCAGTCTTCTCCAGGCATTCACACCATTTCTCAGAGCATGGGCGGGAAATCTCTGCAGCCAGCCCCAACAGTGGCTTTCCCTGCCCACAACTTCGCAGAAGCCACAGTACTGCGCTGATTTATCCATATGGCCCAACGGGCTTAATTCAAATAATTTTTCCTCATTCCCCTCCATCCATTAAATTAGTTAAAAAGACAGAAAAACAAGCATAGCTTAGATTCTTTCGCACCCTGATATCAAACACACAGCAACTTGCAACAGGAGAGACTTTGAAACAATGGAAGGAATGTGTTTTCCTGGTCTTGTTCAGCGCTTAGGAGGAACTCGGTGGCTGGCAGCAGAAACACCGCCCTGTGAGCCTGATTATCCAAACGTAACATGGACAATGAGTCACGGCAGGTAACCAAGGGGATTTGCAGGGCAAGCAGTTCAGACAGTAGCTGGGTTCTCCTCCAAGTTGCAGGGTTACAAATCACAGGCAACGCTAATAAACTCAATCCGAAGTGCTAACGTAGAAATGATAAACGGGGAGAGAAGAAGCACCTCCAGGTGTATGTGCTGAGTGTATGTACGTATTTACATACATTTGGGGGAGGGCGGGGATCTGTTCACAAACAGACTGCTTGCTGAGGTACCGCAAGGGCTAAAAAAGGCAAAGGGTACCAAGGGGAGTTCAGACTTCTAACATGCCACATGTAATCGTGATTCACTCCCAGCTGGGAGTTCACCTTCTTACCGTTCCAGCAGGAGCAGGTGGGATAGGTGGCTGTCCTTGAGTGCATCACTGCGACTCACACCAGTGGAGCGAGAGGAATAGCAAACCTGCAGTGATCTAACACAATTGCAGTCACAGAACAGCTAATGAACCTGTCCTCTCCCTCAGGATAACTTATAATCACTTGGGTAATAACCATTTTTTTTGGTGAAAGACACTCTCGCATCTGAACTTCTAGGCCTAATTCCTCCCTCCTCCTCATCTCAGATCACCCTTTACCATTGGGCAGAGCTGTGGCCACATCAGCAGGCAATACTGCACTGGTTATGTTTGTTTTGCAGGGTGGAGGAAGCAAGGCACGCTTCTGAGCAGTCACCGAGTGTACGCTTAAGACAGTGAACCATAGCCTGGTGTTGTGCTGCTCCTTTCCGTGGATGCTCAACTGCAGCACCTGAGAAACCAGTCCTGCGCTCTGGAGTTCCCCTTGGACTACGGACACTCATTCATCACCCTGAATTTCAGAAACGGATCTGGGCTGCTGACAGCCCGTCGCCTTCATCGCCCAGCGTGAGTCTGCAGAGAGTAAACAAGCCAGGAAATTGTATCCGGTGCTACCGCCAAAGCAAAGGCCGCCGAGTCTGATATACCCTCCCACACTCAAATTTTTATACATTAAAGAAACTTCCTGTTTGGAACCAAAGCTTCAGACGAGTCAAACTGCAGACACAGCCTTCAACATAGGCAAAACATTGGTACTGGATCTAAAGACAAATTCATCCACATAAAATGCTAACCTGCATTATTACTGCAGTCTAGCAGTAATTGTGCTAGACTGACCAGCAAGCAAAATTTCCAGAGGGCATACGCTGAAGGACTTGGTGCTATAGGAAAGTGGTGGGCCTATGGGAGCTGTGCTCCCACATTTGATGTGGGTCACGTACCTCAGTAACTGCAGGGTCCCACACCCCAGCCAGAGATAAATCTCTCCCTGATACCTCTCCCAGGCTTTAGCAGAAAGAGGGGAGGTTGAGATGAAATCTACGGAAGAAATGTTTTCCTGTGAGGGTGAGGAAGCCCTGGCCTAGGTTGCCCAGAGAAATTGTGGCTGCCCCATCCCTGGAGATGTTCAAGGCCAGGCTGGATGAGACTGTGAGCAACCTGATCCAGTGAGAGGTGTCCCTGCCCACGGCAGGGGGTGGAGGGTGGAACTGGGTGGGCTTTGAGGTCCCTTCTGACCCAAACCTGTCATTGTATGATTCTATGAAAACCAGCTTGAAGACAGATTTCAGCCTCTAAAATCGGCCCCACCTGAGAGAATTTATGGTGCAAATCCTCCTTTGGTGGAAAGCAATACAAATCCAGCGAGGTTACACACATGAATGCTGGCGGAAGAGCTGGGCCCTTTCTCCTCCCTTTGCAGCTGCCCAGGCTGAGCAGGGTCAGCATCTGTAACTGCTTGCAGTGGGAGCACCACCACTGAGGTCAGTGAGTTTGTTCCAGATATGCATCCTTGCTGATAAGATCAGAATGTGACTTCACCTGTCACATTCCCTCCTCTGCCGCTCAGGAACAGGCCCCAGGCCACATTTCCTGCAGCCACAGGACATCAGTGCAGCTTCTTGACTTTAAATAATTCTAGGTCTGGCCCAAATGCAATGCTGCCAATAAAAATCATGGCTTTGACTTCACGGTGAAGTCTCAGGAGACTGAGACACAAAAATCGATGAGGTCATCCAGATTGCCTCTGACTGAGGTAAGAGGCTCGTCTGATGGCAGCAAGAGCTTTGCCTGAGTAAACACTGTAGGATTTGGTCCTAAACTGCATGAACAAAGGAAGGAAATCAGGCTCTGCTACAGCATTGGATGATCCAGAACAATTCAGGAAACTGACTGCTGAAAGCATTTAATCATTTAAAAACGCAGATAGGCACTCAGCAGTGTTGCCATGAACGCCAAACTCCCACTGAATTTCCCAAACTCAGAAGAACTCAGGGGGTTTTGGAAAGCCAGGCACCCAATCCTGGTGAGCCACAGCAGGCTGACATCACTGCTGTGGAGATATTTTGGTCTGGCATCTCTGACAACCTCTGCCACCGCTGACAAAGTGTTTGAGGAGAAACAACAAAGAAACAACACCTCTTGCAGGACTCCACCTCAGCGAGTCACCCTCAGGCATACTGGCAGCCAAAGCAGTAATTATTTTACACCCAGGCCTGTGTAAGTGGTACCGACATCCAGTAGCGACTATGCTTGACTCCAGTCCCAAATGGTGAATTCATTTCCCTGACACTGTGCTGAGGGCATGGAAGCCATAGGAAGAAGTGGGCGTGATGTTAAGGAACCATCCTGAACCTCTTTCACCATGTGATGCCTCAGATGCTGGGGATTGGTGCTGCTCCACTCCAGCGCTACTGCTGCCCTCACTCCCACAAAAGGGAAGTGGAGTTTGCCAGCCTCTCTCCAACAGCAGCCACAAAGCACACACAGCAGACAGGGATACAGACACACGCATGCTTACCTGCTCTTCAGCCGCAACTTAATTCCTCCCGACCACGAGGTTTTGCTGGGCTGGAAGTCAGTGGTCAAGCAGTCCGGACTGAGTGGGCTGGCAGACAGGTCAGTGCATCCCTTCGCTGCATGGGTGTCCCTGTCAGTAGAAACCATGGCCACGTAAACATCAACACAAAAAAAAAATTAGCCCTTGTATCCTACATTTAATAAGGATTTTAGGAAAGAAGGCAATGCACAGACTTCGGAGCAAGGCAGGGGCATCAGTTTTTAAACAGTGCAAACAAAACATCCCAGAAATCCACACACATCCCTTTTCTTCTCGAGTGAGATTTTGCTCGTCTTTATACTGAGGCAGCACTCGGCCCCTGTGAGTGCCCCTCACAACTGTTCTGGAGGACCTGCACACCACCGCAGCGCTGCTTCTCTGCACATGGGAGAGGGATCAGCTGCTGCATCCGCGGTGCAAAACTCATTATCCTACATCTGCATTTTGGAACTCTAAATCCCTAAGTATGGAGTTCAGGGGCTGCACTGTGGGATATGCCCCTTCCACGAGAGCTCAGGGAATGCTCTGAACACATAGGAGAAAATCTAATAGAAATGTCCACACGAGAGCAAGAAAGGGAAGCCCACCCCCCTCTCTACCGATATTTCCACAAAGTTAGCAAAGGAATGTTTACCCTGCTTCCTCACACGCATGCAGCACACAAACACTGTGCAACCATCCTGTCAGCTCCTTCCTTCCCGCAGACACAGGAGAGCCCAAAACAATCCAGCATTCCCGCTTGCTCCCATGTTTTTGCACAAAAACACAGACGAGATTTGAAATCTGCTTCTGAAGGAACCCCGACGCCTCAGAAAAGGGTGTCTTGCCGAGATGCGCCGTAATTGCCTCTTGTTCCCTGCTTAGCGGGCTGCAGGCTGAGTGCACATGCCGGCATCTGGGGCTTTGGATAGCTGAGATGGCTTGGATGCCATTCCGCTGAGAGGCCAGCCGTCTTTGTGTCCAGCTCGGTCCTCCCCCACGCTCCCTCCCCAAGCCCCCACGTGCCAGCCAGGAATGTTAAGCCTCACATTGCGGATGAGATATAGCGGGGAAGCCAGCAGCACTTTCACCTTGATTAGGGAAAGCGACTGCTCCGGAACAGCTTTTTTGCTCATCGTGCTTATCTTCACCCAAATTTTACCCCATATCCTGCTTTAGCTGCCTTTTCTTTCCATGTGCCACGTTCTATAATGCTTTGCCTCTGCCACCACCTCTCTCCACTGAGATGATGCTGAGCCTCTCATCAAGCTGGGAAGATCCTTCTCCCTGCTCCTGTACCAGCCAGGCTCTGTAACCCCAGGAGCACAGCCTCCTTTAGTGCAGCCCTGGGAAGTGCCAGCACCGTGAGCTGCTTTGATTCTCTTTCCTTACCAAGTTTACCACGAAAACTTAAAAATTTTTAGAGGTGATTTCACTGCCAGGCAGAGAAAGGACAGGCGGCCTACTGCAAATGAGGGTTTAAAAGATTGCACATAAACAATTTATATGACACAAACATAAATAATTTTGAAAGCAAAATATATTTGCAGCTGTAGCATTTTGAGGAGTAAGTCCTCTGTGTAGGGCTTTGTATGGAAGACTGGAGAGGTGGTCCCAGCCACACTGAACTGCACTTCTGCCCCACAACGCTGCCCCTGAGAGATTCCTGTGACAAGGGGCCTCACGAAGCCCCTGGGAGTGCTTAAGCACAGCTCAAATTCATGGTGAAGCTGCTGCAGGTTGTGCCGAAGCCTAATGAGGCGTCTCGCTGACAGCGTGGTGGCAGGATCCCATTAGAGGGGAAAGGATTGCAGCAGAGGCACTTATCTTAACTCCAGGGTAAATCTTCACCACCCCTTCCTCCTCCCCAGTTTGCTAACGGGGCCACAAAGAGAGGAATCAGTTTAGCTGCAGATGCTTTGCAGGCAGTCCGATGTTGGGGTGATGCTGCCTTAATTCAGAGGGGAGAAGGGGCACCGGCTGTGGCTGTACCTCACTGATTTGGGGTGATCTCGCATGAGGTAGGGCTGCTGGGTCCCTCCTGGGGGCTGGCCCAGCAGCTTATCTGCAGAAGCACCCATGCCTACAGCTCCGGCTGCTTTTGAGGGGCAAGGCAGGTGCTGAGCCCTTTTGGAAAAGGCAACAGTGCTGCAACCCTCATCAAAACCCTGAAACACTTACAAAGTCACAGCGATTGCTGTGGGACAATTCTCAGAGAGTTGTCTCAACCTGTTTGAAAGCAGATACTGACACAGTAGAAGACCTTTGCCATGTTCACAGGAGATGCTTTGGATCAGCAATGAACTTTCCTACCATGCCTGCAGCAGCGCTCAGCCGTAACCTCCCTGCTCCTTTCCCGAACAGCAGTTTGGCTCCCCTGGACTACAAAAGAGTAGTACTTGGGCAGTGAGGAAAGCTGCTCTGGTCTCCTCGCTGCTCAGCCAGCTCCGAAGAGCCAGTGACGATATCCAGGACCGGGAAATCTTCTCTGTGCCCAATACATAACAAAGAGTAAACAGCAGCCTGGGAAAATGATGGAAAGGAGTGGGTGCCTATGGCTCTCCCATCACTGCAGCCCAGGGAGCTTTCAGCATGTGGGGTCTTTTTTTAAACCAGCTTTTGAAACATATGAAGAAACAAAGAGACAACACAGACCCTAAACTCTGCTGCGAGCAAAGCTCTCCAATTCAGTCGCTTCCAAGTGTTCCTATACGGATCTGCACAGTTCCAACCCTCACCGTTGGCAGCTCCAAGCAGCACGAGGTGAAGCAGCCTGGGTGTTCCCCTCGCACAGGGAGAAGCCCATCTTGCCAGCATGCATAGCTTTGGGGTTTACCTCCAGAGACAAAGGAGCGTTAATTGGAGTCTGTGGGGGCTCTGGGGTTGTTGTTCAGGGGGAAGAAGGAAACGCAACGGAGCTTTTCCCGTGCCTCTTAAAAAACTGTAATTACTGAGCTCTGTGTGGAGTGTGGGCTAAATCAGACATTGAAAACTAATCAGTCAGGCTATAAGTAACACCATTAATCAGGCCCAGTGGGGAACACAGGGATAAGGATCCTGCACACACACACATCAGGGACGGAGCAGAGCCGCTCTTCAGCAATGGTGGTGGCCGGGTGCTTCACCAGGGAGGACGATTCCTGTGCAGGGCTGCCTCCAGTGAGAGCACAGCCGGCTGAGCAGAGAGCACTCCGGCGGATAGCACCAGGGCTGCGGCTGCAGAGGTGGAGACCTCCCTCAACAGGACCCACAAACCCAGCACCTTCCTCCCCTGGCAGCTCTCTGCCTCACACTCAGCCAAGCGACCTGTCTGCTTATCCCAGAAGATTTCCTAAGGCAGCTCAGCCTCACGATCAGGAGCGGAGCGTGCTAATCTCTGTAAAGACACTTCTTCAACCCTACCATGGAAACAGACCCCAGTGCAAAGACACTGAGGGCCTACCTTGTGTCTTGACTGTGGCCCCTCACATCTTCTCCTTAGCGCAACTGTTCTCCGGAAGCTTGAGCTGCCCCTGGATGGCACAGCATGTTGGCTCTCTTCAACAGCACCCAACCCGCTGGGATGCTCTTTAAGCTTGGGGCTGCATTTTATTTCAGGACGTTGCACAGTGCCTCACAATCACATAGCTAGAATGTGGCCCTGGCAAGGAGTGGCTCCAGTTGTTCTTTTTGTGATCATCTCGTTTCTAACACTTGCAAGTGGGAGACAGGAAGGCTTGTGCAGTCTATTTAAAACTCCTTTACCTCCCACCTGAGGCTGGCAGCTGCCTCTGAAATCTTTCCTTTTCTGCAAAGTTCGTATTTAATTATGAATTGTTATTTACACTTGCCGCTTCCATGGTGCCATGGGTATTTCATACCTAACATGTTGATGAGAGGCTGAACAGACACTCCGCTCAGCCTTTCTCTCATCTAAAAATACGGCCTGGTAGTTTTTTTTCCTGGACGCTCGCTCCACAAACATTGAAGGAATACAGTGCTACAGATGGAAGCCTTTGAGAAAAGCCTGCTCCTCAGAGGTTGCATTGCCCCCAGCCTGGCTGCCTCTGCCATGTGCAGCGAGCACCAGCTGCCACCAGAAAGCGGCAGCGCCTCTTCACCACGCAGCCCTATGTCCCCTGAGCACTCTGCGCTGCCTTCTCTGAAGCAGGCATCTATGAAAAGTTTGCCTATTTTCTACCACCCTCTTCAGAACTCTCCAAGGAAGCACAGGCAGCCTTATCTTATAGTAATCAGCTCCCTACAAGGCTGATTTGCCTGTTGCTGCTATCCAATGTCTCAAGTCCTTCCCAAGCTGTGACAATCCTTGGAGAACCCATTCACTGTTTTATCAGGGAATCATGGAATGGTTTGGCTTGGAAGGGACCTCAGTCCCACCCCCTGCCATGGGCAGGGACACCTCCCACTGGACCAGGCTTCTCAAAGCCCCTTGCAACCTGCCCTTGGATGTTCTTTAGGGAGATCTTTTGTTTCTGACCATCGATGACTCTGACCTCCTCTGGCCGCCTCATTTGCCTCTTGTGCTGATCTCCCACTACCTGCATACTTGAAACATTTCAGACCATTTATCTTAACCTTCTGGGCTATTGCCTCTTCCTTCTCACTTTCTTTGGTCTTCCTAATCCTTATTCCTTATTTATAACCTTCACATTCCAGTAGGGATTGGTTTCCTAAATCACACCCAGACAGTAAGTGGAGGGGTGTGCCTCTGCCCAGCAGATCCCCAAGGTATCCTGTCCGAACTGGCTGCCCGATTCAGCCAGGGTCTGCAGAGTTATTACTCTCCATGAATTAAACTTCTTGTCTCATAAAGAGAGTTCCTTGAGTAATGGAAGCAGCATAAAACATTGCTCTCATTTTCAAATGGTTCCACCTCTTGGAGTCATGATTACTTCTCTGACACTAACGCCAAGTTTGCTGCCACAGTAACAGAAGATGTAATTCCAGGAGGATCAACCTCTCAGTTGTTAATAGGTTTAGTAATTTTTAATGTCTCATTCCTTCTAAGCCCAGTGTTATTTCTAGAAGAGAGGACAGATCCTAAATTCTGATTTTTAAATCATTCCAGATTGACAAGAGTGTTTATAACCACTATCAGAATTACAACTTCCCTAGAAATATAACTGCTTACACGGTGACACTATTGAAATGGAGATGAAAGCAAAGAACTCCATCCATGTTCTACAGTGATTTGTAGGCATCTCCTGATGTTTTTTCCATCTGTCTTAAATTGGAATGGAAGAGGCAGCCCTCCTTCTCCACAGAGACAGCCAGCAGCAGAGACACAAAAATAAGAAGCGCAACAAAGCAGAACTTAGGTTTGGGAGACGAAGGAGTTAAGGCTGCTGTTCTGTCCTCGTTGCACACCCAGTTACACAACGTCACAGTGCGACCTAAGAGCCCCAGCTCAGCCGAGTGACATAAGGAGAGTTGGGCAGCTTCACCTCTGGCTATCCTCATCCTGCAGGCTGCAGGCCAGCTCTCGGCAGCTGATGAGCTGGAAATACATCTCAATGCGAATGAAACAGCCTGCCTTCTCCTTGCTGTGAAGAAGAGGGCTCCCCTGGGCAGGGAAACGAACTCCTCCCAGGCACCGACCTTGCACTCACTGGTGGGCACGCTGCTCTGCACATCCTCCTGAGATGAAAAGACCTCATTGCTTACGTATTTCTTATTTTGTTACCTCCTGTGGCTGGTCCAGAAATAGCCCATAATCCATGTATCTGTCACACTCCCAGAATCTCCTTTGGCTGAAGTGGGAGTGCCCTGCGTACTAAAGCACAAAGGCCCAGCTCCTCTCCTGGACAGAGCGCACATGAGGCTGAGCTGGTAGCGCCAACATCTGCTCAGGTTTGTTAGTCTGAGGTTTTGGAACCCCCAAGCCAAATGAAGAGCCAGGACCAGCTGGAAATGCGTGGACAAAACCATTTTTTCATCAGAAATATTCTGATAAATTGAACTGAAGCTTCTCCTTGGAGAGCATGCAGCTTGGACTTAAGCTTTTGCTGGGAAAAGCATCCCAGCTCCTGGGTAAAACCTCTAGCGTGCCACTCAGGACACTCACCCAAGATGGGAAAGGGCCAGGTTCAAGTCCACAGTCTAATAAGGCAGATAAGGAATACAAGGCTGTTTCATGGACGCCTTGAAACACAACAGGCTCCACCTGTGAGAACCCCTGGACTCATCCTGACGCAGAGCAAGGCAAGTTTTGAAATCTCAATAAGGGTCTGTTGGGCACACAGATCTTGGGACCACACTAGGTGTTCTTCACAGAGCTCTGCAGCAAGATCCAAGTCTCAAGCAGAAACAATATTATCCACAACTTGGATTCAGATGGGTCAGTAAAGCTCAGAAGAAAACACACAACCCCAGACCATTCAGAGTGCTGCTGGCTGCTACCTCTGAGAAACAGGACTATTTAATACAAGGTGTTTTGTATGCATGACTGGCAAACTTTAGATGGATACACCTCACATTCAAGCACTCATCGCTTTCAGTCTAATGGCTCCTACGCGGTGTTTCAGGGCAAAGAAACACAAAGGCCAAGAAGCCACCTGGAGTTAGTTCAGATTCACAGCTTCAGTTCTAGGAGGGCTCCTCACTTCTGCAACTCCAACTTAAACAACATCGATAAGCACTGACCTTCAGGCCTACTGAGAAAAAGTCTGGAGAAAGGAGATCACATTTTGACCATCTACTCCTTCTTGTCCAGTGTATTTCTGGCCTCTCCTTTCCTCTGAGATTGGATGGGTTTATTTGACCTGACCTCAATCCCACAATCTGCCCACACTGTGTTCGCAGAGGCCCACACCAACACACAAACAAGCCGCTCTAGTGCTGAACCTGTTTCTAAGCAGGGAGCTGAAAGGAGTATTCGCATTCATTTGGGTTCCTCACTTCGTTTGGTCTTGACCAAGGGATCTTTGAGAAAATGAACTCCCTCTTTGTCTGCGGGAGAGACCTAATCCCCATTTTGCCCTGTGGATTACTGGGTATTTAAGAGAAGCACTCACATGCACATATTTGGTTCATGCCAGCCGCGTTTGGGCCCACAACGTGTATCGTTTGCTTTGGTCTTTAGGCTTGACAATAGGCACTCCAGCTGGCCATGCAGCCCTGGTCACCAGAGGCTTTTCTTGTGCCGCCAAGCTGGTGGTGGGAGCATGCAGTTCCCACCTGGCCCTGCCAGAAAGATCAGGACCCAAGCTGGAAGGAAGAATCCATAGGGCTGAGAAATTAGCTTTTATCCCTAGTCAATTCCTGGCTTTCTGTGATAGAAGTTTACAGTTTTACTCAATTATAGCTCGCTGTTTGCGTCACCCAGAGAGCCTGCTTGTTCCAGCACTGGAGCCCACCATCCCTGGGCTGTACACACAGCTATATAATAAAAGGTGATTAGATATAATAAGAAGTCATTCCTTCTATAATAGGAATAATAATTCCTATTATTATCATCATTAGAGTATTCCAATAGTTCCAATAAATTCCCAGCATAGCTGGGCTTTTCACAGAATCACAGAATCACCAGGTTGGAAAGGACCCACTGGATCATCGAGTCCAACCATTCCTAACACTCCCTAAACCATGTCCCTAAGCACAACTTTTACCACCGTTGTTGCCTGTGTACAAGGTGGGTTTGTTACCTGCCCTGATTTTGCTTTGGCCATCAAGCTCAGGAGCCTTTCCAGCCCACTGGTGTTCCCACCCAGGTGAAGTGTGCTCTGTGTAGTTCTGGCCCAAATCTTGCTGGGATTGTGGCTTGATTCTGAAAAGGAGTAATTCCAGATGCAGATCAGTGGAAGTAAAGGAATCTCATCTTCACTGGAGTAAATTAGTACCGACCTCAGCAGCACGCTGTCCACCTAGGGGAGATCTCACCTTCTCAGGAGGCGAGGCTGGAGAGGTGGCAGGTCTCTCGGTCTGCCAAATTGTACCACCACAAAAAAAATGGAGTGCAACCTGCCCTGCACCCTGAATCTACCTGTAAGTGAAATGCTTACCTGCATCTCGTATTCGGAGAATTTTAATCTCCTTAGAAAACAAGTCTACTTATGTAGTACATCAAAACAAATCACAGAGAAATGACACTTTCATTATATTCTACCCCAGAACTATCTATAGATTTGCTTTTGACCATTACTGAAAAGCTCTTTTACAGACTCATCAACTCACACTGGCCTTTGGGGACGCTGTGGGGAATCAGAGCATCACCCCTCTTCCCAGGCTGTTCATGGCCAGCAGGCCACGAGGAACAGCCTTTCAGACCTGGCTATAAAAGACTCGGATCAGTTCTCTCTGAGGTGCAGACAGGCCCAGAACTGCCACTTGAAAGTGCCCAAAATAAAGAGAATGTGGAGCAGAGCTCACACAGACAGAGGGACCATTAACACATCTGTCCCTTTACAGAAAATGACTGCCACACACAAGGAAAACAATAACGTTACCTTCACAGGTTCAGGGGTATGACGTGGATCAAAATTCATTCTGTATAGACTACCATGTTTAACATTTCTCACATAACACAGAACGAAGCACAAGCTGGCTCTGAAGGACAAGCGTAAATGAATACACTAATCTCAGCTGCTACAAAGAAAGGCAGCCATAAGAAGGAAGCAAAAGTCATCTAAAATACAGATTGGTTTCCACCTTAGGGTTTTCATCTTAGGGTTAGAAAATCAAAACGATTCCATGGGAAAAAGACTACAAGCCCTCCATGCCAAGAAAAACCTATGTTCACAGAGAAATTCAATAAGCAGAAAGTATTGTCCTATAATCACTCTTCACACTCACCCTTTGGAACGGTGATATTTTCCAGGTACAAAAGGGCTGTCTTAGGGAGAGCTCTGAGTGTCAGGCAAGATGCATTCCCACCTGGGACCTGCCCTGGGACCTGAAAGTCAAGACCAGCCCTCACCAGGAGCCTCTTCCACCAGCACACAGGAGGCAGGGCCAGACCCGATCCGCCAGTGCCGTGGATTGCGTGAGCACTTCCTAATATGTCAAAGGCAAAACAAACTAGGTCAGTTCAGACCGACAATTTAAATGGTTTAAAGCTAAAGATTAAGGGAGTGCTTACACGAACTGTTCCAGTGGCAGATGGATGAGATCTCTGGCTCTGATGAGCAAGCGAGGGCATTAATCTCTTCCGCCAGCACAGCTGGATCTCTCTTCCTGGCTTGCATACACATTGCACTTCACAGAATGCGTCCTGAGACTTTACCCTAGCTCTCTTTTGAAAATACAGAAGGACTGAAGAGCTGCTCAGATGGTTTGTGAAACACTGGTCTCAGTACTGAGTGAGTGACAATCGAGCATCTATTCAGAGGGGGCGGGAGAAAGCCTTAAACTCACATTTGTCACAGGCCCGGTGGACATTCAGCATCAAGAACTGACTCAGCCTGCAGCCAAGTTGTCTCTGCTCTCTAACCTCATTATTTTGCAGTGGTTCCTGGTATGCCAGGTTGTAATTGCAGTAACTTGAGGGGTGGAGTGCGTTTTACAGACCTAAATCATCCGCACAGGTGTATCAATGCCTAATCCTCAGAATACAAGCTACTTCTTCTGAACCGCCTCTACATCCCACTCACTCACCTCTTCCTGGACAAATTCCTGAATCCCTTACTCAACACAGCGTCCATTTACTCCCTCAGACCTTCAGCAGGAGATCTGCTCAAGTAAGAAATGATAAGGATTGAGTAAGGAAATAAGGACTTGGCCGTCTGCTTTACAGAACACAACCTCTGCAGCACCTGCAGCGTTTTTGTGCACAGAGCTCAGAGACCTGCAGCTCTCGGGGACTGGGGTACAGAAAAGCAAAGAGAAAAATAGAGTTAGTTCAGCTAACAGCTGCCCTGTTAGCTGCCCATCAATCTCAGAGGCAGGAAATGCTGTCACTTGTTCATCGTCACCCCCTCCCACATCATGCTAACAGCACAGGGCCGGTGGAAAACCAGAGCACACGTCCAGGGAGGGCACAAAAATAGTCTGACAAGTGCAGAAAAACTTGAGCTTTTCAGGTACACGGGGTCTGGCTGATCACTTCCTTGTGTTTTTGTTTTTATTTAAAGAGTACAACGATAGTTTGCTGTGGTTACTGTCCCCCTGCAGCAGCGATATCACAGCTTCTTTATCACTTCAGCCATAAATGCAGCTGTAAATCAATGTGGGCAGCAAAGCCCGTGGAAGTGAAGCCACTCAAGTTCCAACTGTGGCCAAAGCAGGCTCTGCCCTCTGAGGATCTTGTGATCCTTTGACTTTTGATGAGAGCGCCCAAGGCCAGATACAGAAACGCCAGCTGCAAAGTTGAGAAATAGATAATGTATGTTTCTCACTCAAATTAGTTTTAGTACCTGCCAGTCCAGCAGGGGTGAGAGCTATCTGACAGAAGTTTGGGAAGGGATGAGGGCTGTAGCCACGATAAGCCACATGAGACAAGAGAGGAACCCTTGGTCCATCTTACCAGATGCTACGCCTCAGCACATCCCCTCTGTGCTCACAAAATCCACCTCTGTTCATAGGTTGGGGCAGCGGGGGGCTGGCCATCCCGAGCCCAGTGCCAGCGGCACGGGAACAGCCACCCCACGGCACAGCCCTGCCACCAGCAGTGAGGGGCGCGCTCAGGAAAGGGCAGAAAGCAGCCAGGTTGAAAAGAGCAGGTGTGACTGTAAACAACAATAAAGCAATTATTCCAGTTGCAGGGGCAAGAAAATATTGTGAGGGTGGAAAAGACAAGCAGGCTTGAGTCTCATGATGAGCATGGAACAGAGATGGATGAGAAACACACTGGAACCACCCAAACCTCGGCAGGTGCCAGCAGCTGGGTCCCAGTCCTGGTGGGATGCTGGCTGTCGTTGCACAGCACAGCTACGGAAAGAGGTGACTCGTCCCTATCTCCATAACAAAGCCTTACACAGCCTACACTAGAAATAGGATTAGCAACATCAGCACTGATACATGAACAACTCTTAGGAGTGAAGACACCAGGAACATTTTCCTTCCAATCACAGGACTGGGGAATGGGGAATGGGGAAATTCTAGGCCACTGAGGACTAAGCTGTGCTGTTATGCAGCAGAAATAGCCCTCTGCCTTCCTCCACAATAAGACAAGCACCTTCCCTGTACACAGCCCTATGTGTGGGAGCTCTTCTATGCACCCCGTCAACAGGAGAACTCTTCCACATCACTTTATCTCCCGTGTTTTGGTCCGATGATCCTTAGTCCAGACTTCAATCATTCCTTGCGCTCAGAGCAAGATCCAAAGCTGGGACTTTGGATGTTGAATTGCGTGCGTGGCATGGGCAGGGACCCCTCCCACTGGCTCAGGGGCTCCAAGCCCCCTCCAACCTGTCCCTGAGCACCTCCAGGGACGGGGCAGCCACGGCTGCTCTGGGCAACCTGGGCCAGGGCCTATCAGCTTTTAATGGGGCTTTCCTCCCAAGTCACTTAAGCGACATCTTAAAAAACCACCCAAACCCTCTGCATGTGAAACAGTATGAACCGCTTTTCCTTAGAGGAGCTCCAAGCACATTTGGAAGGCACAGAGTAGCTGCCCACTCACATCTAAGCAGAAGGCAGACATTTACAAGTTGACAGAAGACAGCTCACGTGAGAAATCGTAATTCCTTGGTGTGAACGTCAGCCACCTCTCAGAGAGAGATGCCCCTTTGCTAGGGACACAGAGTGATCTGCAGCCACAGTTTGGAACTCTGTGCTCTGCATGGCAATAGGAGAAAGTGAAGCAATGCCCATCCCTAATCCCAGTCTCTCCTCATACACTGGACATGCCGTGACCATCCTCATTAAAAAAAAAAACCCTCCAAAATTAAGCCTTGCTGGAGCCAGTCCCAAACACAAAGTGTCTGTTGAGTCAGAAGTGCCAAACTCTTTCACAGAGCGAACAGCAAACCCAAATCCTATTAAACAGCCATCGGTGTCAATATTTATTCCTCACAAACCATGGACAATCAGTCTAATAAATGGTGTCAGACTGAGCCTGGTGAGATGGAAGAGGTAGGGGACAGCCTTGGGGAAAGGACATAATATTAATCAGCACAACCCCTGCAAACCCCCTGACAGAAACAAGGTAGTAAACTCATTAACCACTTAAAAACTAAGCTCCTTTTTTTGCTTCACACAATGATAGCCCACAGTTAGCACGCTGAAGGTTTGGCATCACAGCAAAGCCACTGGGCCCCATAAAATCTTTTCCTTTCAGTCTGCCTCTCAACACACACCTTTCTCTGGTCTCTAGTTTTGCTGGGTTAACTGCTCTCTTCCCTGATGCAGAGCAGCACCGTCCTGAGGTCTGGCCTGCAGTGCATTAAGCACTCAGATCAGCATGGAGTAAGAGAGATTCCAGACCAAAGATGTCTGCGCAGGAAGGCAAATAAAATGATGATTTCACAAGGCAAACTCATTGGCCACTTCAAATATCGCAGCTTCTCCTTCTCCTCCTGGATCGATCCTGCCCCAGGTGGTGGTACACACTGTCTTGCTGGGTGTGCTGAGAGCACCATGTGTGCAGCTGCACCGCAAAGCTGGGAAAGGAACCAGCACATCTCCACTTCTGCCAGCTGATTCTGCTGACGACGCCTGTGCCAGAGCCCGGGAAGAGACCCAGCGTTCCTCTGCATCTCGTCACAAAGAGGAGTTCACGTTGGGTGAGACACAAAGATGGTGCCAGGTCTTCCAACTGACATAGCTCAGTGAGGGCAGCTGGATTTATATATGCCCCTTGCTTGTGACACAGGCAAATGTTGGTTTTGTTCATGTGCTGTTGCCAGGCCTTCTTTCGCCCCTGCATTTTCTTGTTTCTCCTTAACGCTTGCTGCTCTACTCCTCCTCTGCATCTGGGATCTAATAATCTGCCTGCAGTAGCCAGGACTAATACATGCCCTTAACAGATAAAATGTTGGGAAATCCACTTAAAAAGAACTTGTGAGCTGCATAACAATATGGCTTCCTTGTCCCTGCCTGGATGGGAAATAACAATATTAAGACAAACACACTCCAGGCTTGATCTTTCCTTCTGGGCTCTAGCTTAGTTTTTTGAGCTCTGCCTTACAGCACAGATTTCCTCCCATTTACCCAGGGAAACTTCAGCTGCCGTAGCACGATTAGGATGCAGTGCTCTTGCTCAAGGGGCCCTGTCCCCGGACTCTGACTGCGCTGTGCCCCATCAGTTATCATCACGTACTTTACTTAAATTAGTCTGAAATGGAGTCTGCCTCCAGCCTGGAGCCTGCTTGTAACTGCAAAGGAATCCGGGCCCTCTGTAACGCACCAGACGGGATCAGGTCACTGCTGGAGAGCACTTGGCCCGGTTATTTTTATTGTCTGCCCAAATACTGTTCTCAGACGCCTGCTTTCAGTTGCTGAAAGAATAGTAAAGATGAGATGTTTTTAAAAACCAGATACACTGATAATCCAAAGGAACTGCATCCTTTTGACTTTTGGGTGTTTCTCAAATCTTTGCCCTTATTGCCAGGATGCTGAAGACATGATGAAGAAATCTAATCTGGGTGAAGTGGCCTAGTTTAATTTTCATCAGATTCCTCTTTAAAAGGCACAAATTTACTTTTCTGATCCTTCTCCCTGTCACTAGAACCAATACAGCAGTCCCTGCCACAGCAAAAACCCACCCAACCCTCTTCCATCAGAAACAACTGATGACTGCAATTCATCCTGTTTCTTTAAGCTCGAAGGACAGTGACACTGATCCGAGCACTGGTACATGAATGTAAAGGATTAGAGAAGTGGCTCTCATCTGAATACAGGCGAGCATGCACCAGAGCATGGCCAGCCAAGCTTTTTACTCAAGTTATACTTGGTAACAACACCCCTAAATCACCGCTGTCAGACATACACAGCCCTTCATATGTGTCTCTGCTTTCCACGTGGGTGTCACAAAGGTTTAGGTATTTATATCCTCTTGAAACTTTGGGTTCCTTGGAGTGAATCACCTATTTTCACCACAGCACTTGCCAAGGAAAGGGAAATGATAGCGAAGACATGAGTGCAAACTGACAGACATGCTGTCCTCCGCAGACAGATGAGCCTCGAAGAACATCCCTGTTGCACCCACAGCAGAGAGGCAGCTGTGGTGAGCAGAGAAGGGTGACCCACCCTCTGTCAAAATGAGGGACAGTGCCATTCCGGAGGCTGCCAGACAGGACGGCTGAGACAGCGGGAGGCTGTGAAATCCTACTTTTGGAGTGGAGTCAGGGCTTGTCTGAAACTGGTACAAGAATTAGGGGAACACTGTCATTGTCTCTGCTCTGGTTTACAGGAGTTTAGCTGAGCTCGAGGTATTGTTCATTCAGGGCAATGCGCTTTATCCCCACTGTGCAGCTTGCTCGTGCACCCCGTGATATAAAGGTAGTCTTTGTGTGGCCAGGCTCAAGACTCCCAACCGCACTCTTACAGGAATCCAGAGCACAAGTAAGCTTCCACTTGGGGACATTGATGAATAAGCATTTGTAACGGGCAATTAGCACTTAATTTCAAATGTCTGACCTGTCACAGGTTTGGGGCTGGGTCTGCAGTTAGCAAAAATCACCTTCTTTCCATTGCCACATTGGTAACCGGTTTTCCTTCCCAGCAACTCCAGCGTCTGAAATATTGATATTATAAACAGTGTGGCTACAGTGGGCCTGATCCTGCTGACCATGTGCCATTCTCTACTCCTATATGCATTACAGTTTGCCAGCATCAAGAACTCCTCACACTAGTTCTGCTGGAACCCATATCAAGGGTCAAGAGGTTTAAAATTGAATATGTGTTGAATCGAGGCCCTCAAAACAGAAGCTCAGCCTTCACCCCTTCTCCTGCACCCGTAACACCGTTCCAGAAGCAGCACGACTGGATCTTCTCCTGGCTGCACAAAGGCCATGCACTGAGCCATAGTTACAAACACTGAGTGCTGGCCACAGTAACTGTTTGTTCAAACATGATAGCCAAGCTAGGAATTCCAGTGGGAATCACGCAGGGGTAGGGAAGAGGCGCGTTATAAAATACCCCGTTTCGTGCCATCTCCTGCTGATTTATTTACTGACACCACCCCTGAAGTGAGGAAGCCCAGGAACGGACCAGGCGCCACTGCACCAGATGCTCTGCAAACACTGCGGTGAAGGATGATTGCTCACTCAGAGGTCTCACCGTTAAAGTAGGGTCCTCCCTAACTAAACAAACGCGGGAAGGATGTTTTCCCCATCACCACTGCTCCCTTTGCGAGTCCATCCGCTCGCTAACGCCGACTGCATGCAGCAGCAAGGAGTGCAGCCTTTCTCCGGTGGCTGCCACGAGTTCAGCTACTACACTGAGGGAGAAGGGCTCTACATCACATTGATTTTCTTCTTGTAAAAGATCTGGGGTCTCTTTGTTTGCCACCTACCAAACACGGGGACGCTTGACAAGGCTTTTGGCTTCTGCGGAAACACAGCTTGCCCGTCTCCCCAAGGCAGGACTCCTTCCCGCCGTGGCAGGGCCCTCTCTGCAGAGTGATGCCAAGGAGGCTGGAGCAAACTCTGTGCAGAGTCGTTGGCTTCTCAGCAATGTTTTATACCTAAACTTCTGGCCTGCTGATCTCTGGAAGAAAAGCCTCTGTCGTTATTACAAGGCAGCCTGAACATTCCCATAAAAATTATAGTAATCCTGATTCTAGCCTTCACCTCTCTTAGTCAGTTTTAGAGTTTTAGGGCATGGATTTTCTCCACTGCTGGGAAAATATGCCGGGCTGCTAAGACTCAACCCACCGCTTCTGGGCAAAAGAGAGCAAAACTTGTCTGAGGTTTGGGATGAAAAATGTGTTGCTTCTACAGTGTCATCTAATGGGCAGAGAGCATGGAAAGATAGGAAATACAAGGCTGGCTGCAGGCAGAAGAATATCCGAGATTGGTCTTACAAAGGGTTTATAACAAAGAATGAGAAAAACACATCCCTGGACCTTCTGGGCAGAGGAAGCAGAGCATATCGGAGTGAAAGCAAATGAGGTCTGTGGGTCACATCCTCCCAAAGTAACAAGTAAAGATGCTGGCTGATAATGTTATATTCAATTCTAATTGTGCTCTCAGCCATTTTAAGGAGTCTGTGGGCCATTCATACCAGGTGATACTATCTCTCAGCTCGTGTCCCAATATCTCACCGCAAGGTGCATGCCAGCAGAACCACCTCCAAGGACAGCACTCGACTCACTGAAACACGCAACAGCCACGGTACGTAAATGAGAAACCTCCTGCAGTTTTGCTCTCTGGCAATTTCCTTTAGGGAAAGTGCTGTAAAGGGATTCTGAAACCCCGGAACGCTTGCCCAGCTGCAGCACAGCTGGCTGGAACAGTTGAATGATGTGGTCCTAGAGGTGCGTGCGTGCAATCGGAGCAAAGGATGAGGTTTAAATCACACCTGGAGAATCCCTCTGAGCAATGAGTTTTCACGTGTGGACAGACGGATGAACAGCACGGCGGGGTCTGATCCTACACCCCTTCCCTCCCACCATCCAGAGGCTCCAAAAGCACCAAACCCGAAGGTACCGCCCGGAACGGGAGGGGGCGGCCGCCCCCAACCGCCCTCCCCCGGGAGGCTCCGCCGGTGCCAGCCGGGCTCCGGGACCGTCGCTCTTTGTTCCCCGCCTGCCCCCGGCGCCCCTGCCCCTGCAGCGGGACACCGGGACCTGCTGCATCCCCCTGCAGCCCCCCTGCAGCCCCCCTGCAACCCGCGCATCCCTGCTCTGCATCCCGCTCCCCGCGCATTCCTGGTTTGTCTGCCCCGCATCCCGCTCCCAGCTCATCCCAGCCCTGCATCCCGCTCATCCCAGCCCTGCATCCTGCTCATCCCAGCGCTGCATCCCGCTCCCCGCGCAGCCCCGGCTCCCCGTGGGCACTGCCCGCCCTCACCGCGGCCCCGGCAGCTCCCGGCGTTGCGGCTCGGCGCTCGGAGCCCCGGGCGAGGGCGCCTGCGGCCGCCCCGGCAGGTGCCCGGCGGGCAGCCCGCCCCCAGCCCCGCCCCGAGCCCCGGCCCCCCGCCTCCCTGCGGGCCCGGGCTGCGACCGAGCAGGGCAGGAGCGGCTCTGCGTGGAATCAGGCAAGGGTTTGGGGCGGAAGGGACCTCAAAACCCACTCAGAACCCCCTGCCACGGGCAGGGGCACCTCCCACTGGGTCAGGTTGCTCCAAGCCCCATCCAGAGCATCCCGCAACAGTTTGGGCTGGAAGGGACCCCAAAGCCCATCCAGTTCCTCCTCCTGCCATGGGCAGGGACACCATCCACCCAGGCTTGAACACCTCCAGGGATGGGGCAGCCACGGCTTCTCCGGGGAGCCTGGGCCGGAGCCTCACCACTCTCACAGGAAAATATTTCTTCTCATCTCAGTCTCCCTTCTTTCAGCTTCAAACCCTTCCCCCTGGTCCTATCCCTGCCCTCCCTGATCAAGAGTCATTCTCCAACTTTCCTGGAGCCCCAGTCTTACTGCTGCACCCCACCACGACGGTGACTGCCTCCCGGTCACTACACCAGCACCAGATGTCACCAAAATCTGCTCTGGCACTCAATGAAGCAGCACGGACGCACCCTGCCTCGCACTTTTGATGGGCTGAGCTCTCATCCATAACGGTGCACGAGCCCTGGGCTCCCTCCAAAGCACCACCACCCTTTTCCTGGCCTCTGCCAGTAAAAGCCCAGTGCCACCATCCCACAGATCAGCAGCCGTCAGGCTGCACTGATGGCACGCTGATCCCGTATCGCAGACCTGTGGTTCTTGGGAGCAAGTCTCTCCAGCCACTGCAAGCCACGTCTGCTCAGGGGTGGCTTTAGCAGCATCTGCCATCACCTGCTCAGGTAGTTCCATACAGGACATTTAATTAGCAAGTGATCTATATTAAATTAATTTACAAGCTCCAAGCAGCTGAACTTTTGTATCTCGTGGAGGAAGATGACAGGCAGAGATGAGATCTATAATCCCTTCTCATTTCTCATATTTGCTGTGAATAACTACAAAACTCCTTTCAAGCCGTGGAAGGATTTGCATTGACACAAAGGAAGGAGTTAAAGTTTAAAGCAGGTATCTAATCCCCTGTTCTTGGCTGGTGTAAAATGAGCACAGTGCCATTACTGAGCCAAGCTGGTGTATGTCTAGGAATTAAAGCGGCCAGACTTCATGTCTTCCTGTCTGAAGACTGGAGGATTTCACTTTCCCATTCCCAGTGATGACAGATTTTGCAGGTGAAATGCAACTGGTTTCTGCTTTCCCTCCCTGCTCAAAACATGAGCATCTGCTCTGTAAGGGACCTTTTATCCCAGAATGTCCAAAAGCATCCCTAGTTTATAGAGGGAGGAAAAGAGATGCGCCTTTAATTCTAGTGGGAAAGGATCCTGCTCCCACATGTGCTCTTCACAAAGAGGCACTGCCTTTCCTGGAGCCATGTATTCCCTCACTGTTAAGCTATCATAAAGCTAGTGGCATAGTTTTATTTCACTTCATAAATCACTTATTCTTTCTTAGCTTAAAGCGGTTCCTGTCGGTCTTATTTGAACTGAAATATTCTACTTCCCAAAATAATAAAAGTGGCTCCATGGCCTTTGCACAGTTGCATCTGTTAAACTGCACTCAGCCCGTGTTCCTTTTCATGCTGACACCTCCTCCTCTAACGCTTACTGACAATCATTAATGCTTAATGTTTAACAGGATGCATAAATCGCAGACCCTGTGATAAACAGCAATGTGAGGTGTAGGAGAAACGCCTGAGGTGATGTTATGCAGACAGCAAGTATTATTATGAGTCTGAATTATGAAACCCATCGTGAAGCCGGCAGAGGAAGTACCATTTTCCACTGTTTTCCACTTGCATTTTCTAGTGAAAAATACTTGTCTTATAAAGCCTGGCAGCCTCTCATGCCCCTGGGTGCAGCCTGGGCTGTGATGACTGTGAGCACGCTGTGCAGTTAGTGTGGCAATCGCGGGCGGTTTCCCACAGCAGAATAAGAACATGCTCCTCCGTGTGTGCAGCTGAGGGTGGACCATCAAAAGGGATGGAATTTCAACAGCTCTAACTTGCTGTCTCATGACATGAACGGTCTGGATTGGGAAACAGGATTAATGGTGAGATCACTGAGGTGACACCTCCCTCCAGTTTGCTTTACGGGCAAGGGTCCTATCCGACCTGAACCACACGCACCTAACATCCCACTAAAAACCCACTTGCTGTATCCAGAAGCACGTGTGACTGCTCGCTGCCACCAGAGATCCTGCTTGCACACATCGGTCAGTTCAATACTTGACTTTTGCTATCACCTCTCCAAGCGTCATTTTTTCTCCCTCTGACTGGAAAGCTACGTGGAACACTGTATGTTCCCACAGCAGCACAGTCAGTGTATGTCACCTGTGCCGGATCATTCCATTAGGTGGACTCACAATAGTTTGCTTCCTGAAATTATTCCAGATTTTAAAGACTACAAGTGTACTTTGCATCTTGGCCAGAAACTCTGAGCAATACGGAGCAGTAAACAGCTTCCCAGAAGCTACCAGGCAATGAAGCAAAGTCCTTTTTCGGGGTGTAATCATAAAAGCTCAGGAACGTTTGTCCTTCTGTGATAAAAACAACAACAAAAAAATCACCACCTGTAGCATAAACTCGTGGCTCCCCATACTCTTGACGTATTTATTCAAGCATTATGTACCTGCGATAGCAGAGCACTCACCCCAAGGCAGGTGAGAGGCACCTATTCCAAGTGGTTATTAACTATGACAGATCATAACAACCACAAACTGCTGATGAGAGGAAACCTTCAGCACAACTTCCAGACGCACCACCCTGGAACAATGATCACAGCTTCTCCTCTAGACTAAACAGGCATGGGTTGGGCAAGCATCCACGCTGGGGAGTTCTGGAGCTGCAGGCAGCTCTGCCTGACAGTCACATCTAGAAGGTGCTCAGCCACATCGAGGAGGTGCTAAGCCACATCTGGGAAGTGTTCAGCATCCACAGCTCACCTTGCGTCTCTCCTGCAGCAGTTACACTGCTTCTATTTCGAGTTTGATAGCAATATTGTTCTAAAATGCACAGACCGTTCTCCTGCAGGACACAGCCCTGCACCAGCACTGGACCAATGCCCTGCAGGGTGGCGGTGGCCGTGTCCTAGCTAGGATGCCTCGCTGGCCTTACATAGCTAGAACCATTCTGCTCACATCAAAATCCATATTTACATCTTGCTGGGTGATGCCTGGTCATCCTGCCAGCTGGGAAAATTTGTCTTTGTGCAATTCTCCTGATCCTGCTTGAACAGAAAAGTGGGAGATGAGTTGGAATGGCCCTGAAAAGAGAGTGGTCCTGTACCTGTCTGTGTCTAGGGCAGTCTGCGTGTAGGCCGGCATGAAGAACAGGGCCACCTCTCCAGCACGGCTTAGCTCCTACGGAACCACCTCCATAACTTTTTCCAGTAGGGATAGGCTAAATGCCGAGCCCTTCAGTGCTTACTCTACAAAGAAAAGCCCTTCCATGCAAACAAATGGAAGAATATAATAAAGCATCACTTCTCCACCAAGTGACTCTTGTGACACCAGTACCAAATGATACATCCTGCAAGAAGTAAGCACCAGGGAGAGGACTCAGAGGGTTGTTTTTAACACTTTTTGCGGGATTTTGGTTTCTTGCTTGGAGTTTGCTTTCAATGGTAGTTTAATCCTATTTAAGCACAAGAGCAGAGGTCATGCAGTCTCCCTCAAGCATTGACATAGCAGATAGTCATCAGTCCTGCAGGCATTTTCACTGCCTTGGAAAACTTATGTCCTTAAAAGAAAAACTGAAGGAACTAGAGCCGGACTCCCCACTGCCCAGACAGCTTTCTGACCATGTTCTGTGTTTCTCCTTATTGTTGCAGGTTGCATGAGAAGGTGAGTGACATACAGCAGGGATGGATATGAATATTTTTTCAGTGGGTGCCATGAAGACCTTGCCCATCTCGCTGCCCCTTCCCACCTCGCAAGGGTGGGAGTCAGATCAAGAAAGCAGGCAAGCAATTTTGTTTTAGCTCCCACACCAGAGCAAACAGCTGGAGTGTGCGCCACTGTCATCAGCGCCGGAGCCTGACAGCTGGATCCGGAGCAGGGGAGGGAACCTAAGGAGATGTGTGTACACACCACCTCAATGGGTATTTGATGTGTTTGCCTTTGGGAGGAGATGGAAGACACCCTAGGCCTCTATTTGCACCCTTCCTGAAAATGACTGTTAGAAAACAGCTGCAATCTCCCCTCATTAATCTGAAAACGGTCCTCCCTGGTCCTCTTCCTGCCCTCCCTGATCAAGAGCCCCTACCTGCTTTCCCGGAGCCCCTTTCAGTACTGGAAGCTACTCTAAGGTCTCCCCAGAGCCCTCTCTTCTCCAGACCGAACAACCATAACTCTCTCAGTCTGTGCTCATAGCAGAGGTGCTCCAGTCCTCAGATCATCTCTGTGGACACCTCTGGACGTGCTCCAACAGTTCCATGTCTTTCCCATACTGAGCACTCAAGAACTGAACGCAGGGCTCCACGTGGGGGTCTCACCAGAGCGGAGCAGAGGGGCAGAAACCCCTCCCTCATCCTGCTGGTCCCACTGTTTTGGACGCAGCCCAGGACACGGTTGGCTAATAAACACAGCGCTGCCTCAAGCTGAGGCCATGGCACATTAGCAATACCAATGCCTGTACATGGTAAGTGGGTACAACTGCCTCGGACCAAGTGGGCAGCACTCAAGTTTATTATTCAGTTTGGTGCCATAACTTCACTTAACTCCCGTTCACGACATATTTCACCAGAGATGACAGGAATAACTGTACTACGGGGAAACAAATGGCTCAGCCTGGGAACTTCTTCTCTTTTGGTTTTTTCTAGGTACCGCACAAAGTACCTCCAAACCCCTAAATGAACAGCAAAAAATTCAAAGGGAAATGAACACTAAGAGACTCGTCAGAGGGCCAATAGCAAATTAAAGGAAGATACAGGCTAACTGGCAGAAAGAGAGAGCCCAGGTATCACAAGACACGAATGCTGAGGGTGTTTTCAAGAGGCTGTATCCACCCTGGTGCACCTGGGCCCTGCATCACAGCAGCGCTCAACAGTGCTGGAGCCTATGGGAGCCAGTGCTCCTCCACCTCCCTGGCACTTGGATGCCAGGTACTGCCTTGCTCGGTGAACATCCCTCTCCCAGGACACCGGACAACTGAGAAAACTTCCTTCTTCCTGTTCAAACAAAGCTGCCGTGTCTCCTGTGAGGCAAGACAGTGCCACACAGCCATGTGCCCCAGCGATGGTACTGGAAAAGCGGCACAGTCTTGGAAGAGCACAGAGCCCCGGATCCCTGTGCTCCCCCTCACCTGGCACTCCCCTGTCTCCCTGTCCCCATGTCTCACAAGAGCTGCCGGGCACAGAGCTGGGTACAGCTGCTTCACAGAAATGGAAAAACTCTCATTCGAAGGCTGAAAGGACAGAGCCAAATACCCCAAAAGGAACTGTCCTGTGACTGTAATTTATGTCCCCGCCTTGCTGGCCAACGCAGACGCCAGGCTCCAGTAAATTTGGACCGGTTTGTGCATTCGCACAGGCAGCTGGTGTGAAACGCGAGACCTGTGTCACGTTTGCTGGTGGAGGGAGGGAAGGCGTGGGACGGGCAGAGGAAATTAGTTTGTGAAATAAGACATGGGCTACATGGGAGAAGGATGATTTCCTTTGAGGAGTTGTTTGCAAGGCTGCCCTACTCATGAAGCATGAAGGAGAGCGCAAGGAGGGGCCACAGCGGGGCGATCCATCAGAGCACAGCACAACTCCGGAGGAGGTTTGAGTTTTGCAGACCTGAAGCACAAGTTGTTCAGAGCAAGGACCATTTGAATCCAAGCCCATAAAGTTTAAAGAAACTCCCTGCTTTGGCCCATCTCCAATTCAAATTAACTCCTGGAAGGTGAGGAGGTGTTGAGATAAATATCAAACTGCTTTCTAAGGGGTCAAGGCCATTTTTTCCAATGAATTAAAGTGATTTTTCTTGGATCTCTCTTCCACTGCAGAGCTCAGACTGATCTTAAGACAGCCGTGATAACAATTAAGAAGCAAGGAAGTCCAAACACTAAATCAATGAAAAAATGCCATTATTAAACTTTCTCACAGAGACGTCTCCCAAATAAAAGCAGTAAAAAATTGGTTTAAAATTGAAATGCAATTTCATGCAAGAGGTTTGTAAGGAAGGTCACTGTTATTTCAAGAGGAATTTGGAAAGAAATTACCTATTCACATGTGCTGTCTCAGGGAAGTTAATTCTTAATGACTTTATGCAGCTACACTGTCACCTTGCGCTGAAACTTGCTGGATTAAGTCCCTAAGCTTCTCCCTGGCTCTTGGTACCATAGCCACTGTGAGCACTCCTAAGTGGAGATGTCCCCGAGACAGAAATGGTGATAGTGATGACAGTAGAAAAGGGAAATACAGGAAGGGGTCATACACACAGTGAGGAGAAGGGCAGAAAATAGATGTGCAGCTACTCTTCCTCTAGCATCCTGGAGAGAGGAAAGGAAGGCAGACAGAATGGCAGCTTTCTCTGGCTGTGAAACCCCTCCTCTTTCCTTCAGAGCTACTGACAGGCAGATTTAGGGAGAAGAAGAGAAAAAAGGACGTTTTATAGAATGAAGAGAAAAGGAGCAGGCTTCGCAGACCTAATTAACAGACTGTCCCAAGTCACTTCAGTTCAGCTGCATCACAAAGGTCTGACAGACATCCATGGCCCCACGGCAACCTGCCCAAGGGAGTGAGGCACCGTGAACAAATCCAGCCGCTCTGAAAGCCCCCCTCCCAGCACACGGGGCTGGCAGGGGAAGGAGCCCAGCTCAAGGCCTGTTCTCCCGCTCACTAATAAATTCAATGTGCAGAATCCTTTGTGGGTCCCTTTTAAGGTTGTTTGTTGATTAGAGCGGCAAACAACAAACTTAGTCTAAATTTATGCTTCTTTTAACATTTCAAGCTTGGGGGGGATGCTTTTTATAGGAGTTAATGAGGCAGAATAGGTTCTTTATGGGGAAGATATTTTCTCACCAAATCAAAACCTGTATTGAAAATAAAATAATGAGATGAAGGTGTCTTTTCTTTCAGAAGTAAATAAATCTTGGAGCAGGAAACTTCTCACGCACTTGGAACTGTCCTTATCAGAGAGATCTGAGAACCGCGGGCTCACAAGATGTTCTCTCTCACTCTCTTTTTTTTTTAAATTTTGCCTTCCTCCTTTTACCAACACAATAATAAAGTGTTATTTGCTGAAAGCACGTGAACAGGTCCTGTGTGTGAGAGCACGGAAACCCTGCGAGCTGAGCAAAATGTCTCAACTCATGAAATCATGGAATGGTTTGGGCTGGAAGGGACTTCAAAGCCCACCCAGTGCCACCCCCTGCCATGAGGCAGGGACACCTCCCAGTGGCTCAGGGGCTCCAAGCCCCATCCAACCTGGTCTGGAACACCTCCAGGGATGGGGCAGCCACAGCTTCTCTGGGCAACCTGGGCCAGGGCCTCCCCACCCTCACAGCAAAACATTTCTTCCTAAGATCTCATCTCAATCTCCCTTCTTTCAGCTTCAAACCATTCTCCCTTGTCCTCTCTCTGCCCTCCCTGGTCAGGATCCCCTCCCCAGCTTTGCTGGAGCCCTGGAAGCTGCTCTAAGGTCTTCCTGGAGCCTTTTCCTCTCCAGGCTGAACAACCCCAAATCTCCCAGCCTGTCCTCGCACGGGAGGTGCTCCACCCCTTGCATCATCTCTGTGGCCTCCTCTGGACTCACTCCAACAGATCTATGTCCTTCCTGTGCTGAGGATTCCAGAACAGACCACAGGGTTCCAGGTGAAGTCTCGCGAGAGCAGAATAGAGGAGAATCCTCTCCCTGCTGGTCCCACTGCTTTTGACGCAAGACTTTGCCTGTCTGGTGTAGCAGCAGAAGCAAAATCAAGCACCTGAGTGGGCAGTGCTGGAAGCTCCTGTGTGACACCACTAGTCAGCACAGGATGTTACTAATTAGGGACAAACAAAAAGAATAAGGTCCTTGTCTGACAGGAGAGCATCAACTCTGTTCCTCTTAGTGATGGGGAAGAAAGCCTTCCTTTCATTGCAGGCTACAAGCACACTTGAGAGTGATAACCCTGTTTGTCCTCACCGGAAGGGCTGAAGAACCACTGTTCTTGCAAGAGTAACAACTGGTTGGTGCAGTCTTGGCTGTGTGCAGTGCTCTGTATGCAATTGCACTTTGGGGATATTCTGGTTTTTAAAGAAATGTCAATATTTTCTCAGGAAAGAAGACAACCCTTGGGCTTATTCCTTACCAAAATACATCTGGATTTTTCTTTTTCTCTTACTTTATGGATAAGAATGAGGCTAAGGCCACTCTGTGGCACAAATATGGTATTTTCCCTTCCATCATCCAAAGTCTGTGGATGAGCCACCCGTCAGCAGTCTAGCATTTCCCTCAGCATACCAGGAGCTTTGCAGCAGTGGCAGGAATGCTGACTTTATCCTCCTGCTATTGGCAGGTGGAGCCAGGACAGATAAGTCCAGTGCACCTGCAGCCTGCGGAAAGCTGTGGCGATGCCATTACCTTATGCAATCGAGCAACAACCCACCTCCAATTTCAAAGCGGTTGTGAGATCCAGCACTGCCACAGGAGGGTAAGAATGAGCCTGTTTTCATATCTTTATGCAAATGTCTGTTAGTACAACAATGTTATCCGTTGTAAGCTGCAAACAGCGGACTTTTTCCTGTGCTTAGTGTTGGTTCCTAATGATGGAAAATATATAGTCAAAGAAACTGGAGCTCACAGCCACTCCCTGTGAAACCGCATACGGCAGGAATGAGAGCAGGAACTCAATAGGCTTCAAAAAGTCAACATGCAGGGAAATTCCAGTGTTTAGTATTAGCTGGGGAAGATCAGTCCCTGCAAACTCAGAAGCTGCGTGTAACTGACCCGCAATGCAGCTGTGTGTAAGAGAGAGGAATCAGCGAGGGAATGAGCAAGAGGGCCAAAAAAAGCCATGACGTTCTCTCCTTTCGGGCCATGAAAGCATAGCGATAGTGCACTGGCATTTGGTACAGACACGCATCCACAGAGAGGTGTGAAAGTAATCTGGGGGGAGGTGGGAAAGCAAGGAAAACATAGATGAATCTCCACAGAGAAGTCCCCGAAGGCAGGCAGGGAGAAGACAGAGTGTTGAAAGATAACAGGCTATCTGGGTTGAGCTGTATGAGGCAGTGGCGTCCAAAATATCCAGCAGAAAGGTTTGCAAGCTGTGAGATCATACAAAGTGGCAATGGAAAAGACATACAGGTGAAGGAAAGGTACTTGAAAATCACGTCAGAAGGATGAAAGCATTTCCAGTGTGTTGCAGTTTGGAGGGACAGGAGGCAAAGCTGCTTTATGCGTTTCCCTCCTGCTCACTATGCACACATCCACAAAGTGCAGTCTGGAATCCTCCAATACGCTGAGCATCACCTGGAAATGTTTCTTGGGCTCTCCCACTGGCAGTGATCATCTAAATAAAGGGCATGTTCCACTTCTCAGGTGCTGTGGACTGATGGCTGATCCAAAGCTGCTGAGATGAACAGAAGACCTTATGCTGAGCACCTCTAGTTCCCTCCTGTTATGACTGCTCCACAGAAGCATCCACAGCACTTACAATTTTCTTTCTAATTAAGAGCTATGAACTAGACTACAAATGAGAGTGTGAATCAGCATAGCTTCTGTTTTCCTCTATTGCTGGTGATGCTGGAAGAGGAAAATCTTGTGCTGACGTTACTGGGTAAAGCTCTGGTTGTCCCAGTCAGGAGGGAGAGGCCGCAGATACAAACCACAGCAGCTGTGCTGTGCCAAGGGGCAGCAGAAGCGGGCCCACGGGCTGTGAGATCAATCCTGCTCAGATAGACTCCCTTTCAACACAGGCTGTCCAACCTTGAAATGGGATTGTAACTACAGCTGGTCAAAAATTCACAACAGACATTGGTTCTGTTCAATGAAACATCTGCAGGAAACCTCTACTGATTTACTTACGTAGTTAAAAATAAATTGAACTGTTTTCATGGTTTTGGAATGAACTCAGAATCGTCCAGATCTCCCTCTCAGATGAATAATTTGGTTTGGTTTGGTTTGGTTTTTTTTCTCAGTGATTATACTGTCTATTCCAGACTTTGAGTCTTCCATTCACTGTTTGTTTTTTTTTACTATACAACCTTACGGATGTCGGTTCCTCCACCCCATGTCCCAGTCTCTCCCAGTTCTCTCATCTGTGCTCCTCCTGAACCCTGTGCCTTCAAAATGATGCAGCTTTTAAGATAAAACAGATTTTAGGTTTTGGAATCAAAATCTATCATCAGCAAATAAGCTGAAGCAAAAACTGCTTTAACTTTTTCCTAGCTGGGTTAGTTCTGCAGTGCTGAAAATGATTGAAAGAATTCATTTTGTAATCCCTCACATAGAAGGTGCAGGCAGAAAGGTCGCCGCACCAGCTCCGAGCTGCCCCAGCTCTGCTTCCAGGATATCTGCTGCTTTGTCGCTATGAAATCTCTCATGAGAAGAGAATCCTAGCTTTAAGCTACTTCTCAAACAGGATGTTTTAAGCATCCTAGCAGGGATGAAGAATGGGTGTCTAAAATGAGGATGCAAACAGGTTGCTACAGGCAAAGAGAGACTGTCGTTTTGGAGGGCATGTAGCTGCTGTTTAAATGAGAAATGGTAGCGCCGGAGCCCTCCCTTTGAGTAAATACATGCTGTGTGTACAGTACTTTTGATCAGCTTAATAGGCCAATGGATGTCACTGTTGCTCCGCATAAACCAAAATGAGAATGCAAAAAAGATAATTAAAATAAGGTTTTAGGAGAGCATTCCCAGGGGCCCACATTGAATCCTCTCTAACCTGGAGTGTGCTGGTTAGGCTGGACAGCTTCTTCAGGGGCTTCATCAGTGCAAGTCTATCGTATTGTATTGTTAACCATGGAGATAAGGCCAAGCGAATGGCTCTGTGTAAAAAAGGAAGGCTATTACCAAAGCTCACAAAGATGCAGCGTGGAAATCAGAGACATCCATACAAACAGACGGGGCCTGCAGGCTGTCAACTGCCCCGCTCCCCACTCCATCACTGCTGCAGTGAGAAATTGCCCCAGAGGCTGAAAATCACGGTGGGTTTTTATTTGGATATTGCATCCTGAAAGCCTACAGCCCACATTCCCTTGTCATATTTCTGTGGTTGGAAGAGCAAACCGTACAGCAGCTCTGGGATTAAATAGCAGATACAAGGTCAGGTCTCTCAAAACACAGCAGCAGCTCGAGTCCAGCTCGATTTGGGCTGCAGCATCTGTTGATATACCAGGAAGGATTCACACTTGTGCAGGGTGATGCTCACTGCCAAGAGGAACTGGGGCACCGAGAGGCTATTTTAGTGACTACCAGAGATGCAGCTGCTGTATTTCTAGGTCAGTGGCCACTTTTGCTTTAACGGCTTCATAAAGGCTTAAGAAACACGTGGAATTTTTGCTTGCATGCTTATGTGCAAGCTAGTAGCCTGATGTGTAATTAGAGGCAGCTTTCTTTCAGTTGATTCTCATTGTTTCAGGGAGGAATAATTCACACTGAATTACCAGTAAAGCTCAGGGAAACCAGTAAAGAAAGGCAGGCACACCACAGCTCAGAAAATATCTCCCATCCTCATGCATTTGCTGTTATAACATCTTCAAGACGAGGAAAGATAGAGGTCTGCTAACAGCCCCGCTAAACACAGTCCGTGGCCCCCACTGCTTTAAGTCACCAAGGGAGTTGCCCACAGGCAAAGCTGCCCCTTCCAAACTCTCCGTAAGCCCACAGCCCGTGTCGTGCTGCTGAAAACATCTGAAACTTTACCCTATCCCATATAGCCATCTTCTCAACTGGATCACAGCCTCTGTGTGCTCAGTTTCATGTTTATTATACACACTGTGTCACATTCCGCTCTGCCTAAAAGCTGTTCTACTCTAGAAGCATGTTTTTGCTGCTGTTGTCTGTTCCACCCTCTCCATCAAACTCAGTATAAGATGTGTAATCCAACTTAAGAGTGAGTAGGAGAGCTGACTCTTATCAATGAGTAATTTGCAATTAAATACAGCTTGCACAACTCTGATGTAAGCTCACAATGATGAGGTCCTCACTCCTTCTGTCGTTTTTGGCAGGATCCCAGCACCCTGACCCCCAAGCCTGCAGGGTCACCATGAAGTCACCCAAAAGTAGAGGAAAACATTTTGAATGGTATGGCAGAGAACAAAGAAAAAGCCTTCAGAAGTTACCAGGAGTGTGAAGCTTCTGATCCAGATCTAAATTTATCAACTGTGGGAGCTGTGGCCTCAGTTTCCCAATTATAGACAGATCCTACCTGTGATAAGGCTCAAACCAACTGTAAAGAGCTTCCCAAAAGGAAGAATGTTATTCCATCAACCGGGAAAGACAAGTGCCTGAGACTTGCCTGGATTTAATAGCTTGAGATGCCAAAATACTCCTGGGGTCCCTCAAAGTCTTGGCAAGAAGAATTATTCAATTTCTCTCATACGCTGTTTCACAAGTAACCTTTATGCAAACCAATGAAGCCAAAAAGGGACCGTCAACTGCAAATGCTTCAGCAATGAGAGCACAGCACAGCTCCAAGCCACGCAAGTGAAAACCCCTCAGCTAGCAAAGATGGATTCAGAGCTGCAAATTATCCTCACCAGCTTTGAATGCCAAGGATATTTTAAGAGAGATTGGATGTTCCACTGGCCAGCTGCGCCAAGCCACTGAAACACAACACTCCGGTCTGCTCCTCAGCTGGGGACTTGGGTCTGCGATGCTGTCGAGATGTTCTCAAGATGCTGATGAGATGGATTTGTTTGTTATGCTGTGAAATCCCTTAGGAAAGACTTCTTGTTCTGTCTCAGGCTGAGCTCATTCAAGTCTCTCCCAAGAGCAGGAATGCTGTGGGTTGCCTGTTTGTAACCAATAGGAACCAGCCTGCAGTGAAGTCTGTGTCACACGCTGCTGGTAGTCACTGGTTGTGCCCGCTCTGAGGACACAGACCGATGCCTCTGTCTGCTCTGCCCTGTTATTAGTCCTCTATGAGACATCTCCCCAATTACCTCTTGAAACAAGAACTACATCTACCATCTGTGTAAACGCACATTTAAATCAACCTTTATTTTTTTAACTTTCAGAACTAAAGCTTTAAGTCCTGTGTTCCCTTGAGCAGTTAGATGAATTTCTGCTTCCCCTGTGTGAACTGAGTCACTGTCTGCAAGTCACTGGGACTAGAAAGCTTTCCCCTGTGCTGATGAATCCAATACCAGGTATAAACCTTGGTATAAACCTTGGGGTTACACACTACTGCTGAAACTGTGGAGAACAGCAATTGCTCAGCTGTTTCTCCAGTCTCAGGGAAGAAGAATTTGGCCAGGGGCAAATGTCACGTGTGATATGTGTGTATAAGGGTTTATTTCTGGTGCTGCCAAAGGAAAACAATAACCGTGTTGCTTACACTCTGCCAAACAATAAAAGGCCAAAGCTCGGTTCAGTGGAAGGAACCTATTTCCTTTAGCATCAGTCTCCAAGGAGCATTTACAGGTCTTGTCACTTGGAGCCGATGGATCTTTTTTTCAGATGTTCTGCAATGGCACTTTCAGTGCCTTCCCTGCCGTTCCCATCTCTGTTGTTCAGCCCTGTGGTCTGACAGCTTTTACAGAAGGAAGAGCCCTCTGCTGCAGCTGTCCAGGGAGCTGCTCAGCATCGTGACACCGATGCTGCGACACCATGATGTCAGCTGTCCTGTGCTGTCCTACAATTAAACTCTTGTGAGCTTCCATTGTTAAAGAAATTGTGGTTTATTTACATTTGGAGAGGCCAAGCTCTTAAAGTAAATAATTCTAAATAATCTCACACTTAAAAGTAAATAACGAAAACCCCCACTTGGATGGCTAAGTGCTAGAGCATGACTAAATCTTGGGTTGGGTAAAACACCTACAATCTTAGACATCTAAACAAAAATGCTTGGATTTAGGTATGTCTAAGCTGCAAATCATTGTTAGAGATATTAAGTATCTCTGAAAAGCCAAGCCAGTTCTATTTTAATTCCCAAACACTTGCTCAGAAGCAAGAAAAGCAATCCATTGAACAGTGATGTCTTCAGGAATCACATAGTGATTCAAGACCAGGTGGCAACAGAGCACTGAAGGAGTGACCGCTTAACAGCTGCTCAGTATCCACTGAGAACAAGCCCATGCCCTCCATCCACGCTCAGGAAGAGAGAGTCCACCCTTCCAAACACCTCAGTGCAATTTACATTAAGTGTGATGACGCTGCTTGAAAAGGAAGGTGTCCTGTCATTTTATGAGGTCAAGACTAAATTATAAACTCCATTATTGCTATAAAGCAAGGCTGCTCCACACCTGGTATCGCTTGGTCCTAACTCCTGTTTGGCGAAACTACTCAGTGCTACCACGGTCCTTCCTGCATCGGTGCAAAGGTAAAGCAGATTGTTTTCTGGAACTGAATCCAGCAGATTGGGACGTCAGTGTTGAGTGTGGAACACAGCTCTCTCTGCAGTCTCTAGAACTTCAGCTAATTCCTGGATCTCATACTCAGCCCCTCAATAAACAAACCAAGGGCAGAATAGCAAATCTGAGGCCCTTCATCTGACTGGTGACCAAATGTGTAAACCAAGTGAACCCAGGACTCGTCTGGATGACGCAGTGCCCACTGCTATTCAGCTCCCAGTATGTTAGGATGCTGTTCTGATTAGATGGTCATCAGCTGTAACTGCCCAAGAAAGCTGGGGAGGGACTCTTGATCAGGGAGGGCAGGGAGAGGACAAGGGGGAATGGTTTGAAGCTGAAAGAGGGGAGATTGAGATGAGATCTTAGGAAGAAATGTTTTGTTGTGAGGGTGGGGAGGCCCTGGCCCAGGTTGCCCAGAGCAGCCGTGGCCGCCCCATCCCTGGAGGGGTTCCAGGCCAGGTTGGATGGGGCTTGGAGCCCCTGAGCCAGTGGGAGGGGTCCCTGCCCATGGCAGGGGTGGGACTGGGTGGGCTTTGAGGTTCCTTCTGACCCAAACAATTCTATGATTCAATGATAACAACGCATTCAAGAAGAGAAACACAGATTGCCACAATACGAAGACCATATAGAGCCTTTGCAAGGACTGAGCACCATACAAATGAGGAAAGCAAACCAGCCCACCGACAGCATCATTTACAGGATGCTGCCAGTGGGCCTGGGGTAGGTGGAACTGCTTTGCAGAAAAACGCTATTTCCTATGCACTGCTGGTTGTATCTGCGTAACAGATTCAGCTGTGTTGACCTATACAGATTGTTGCTTAAAAGAAGGAGAGAATGACACAAAACAGCATGAGAGGTGACAGCAAAATTCAGCATCCAGCTCACCTTGTCACTGGTGTCCAGTCCCTCACAATACAAGACAGACAAAACAAATTGCAGTGAACTGCCTTCAACTATCACCAAAGGGAGCCCAGGAAGCCACAGCGAACGGCCTGCCAGGGAACGTTTCTCAAAAGTGAGGTGTAAAATGCCAAATCAACTGCAAAGCTTGCACAAGCTCATCCAAACCGCAGCGCTGGGGTACGCACCGTCGCGACACGGTCCAGAAGGCCGAGATCTTCTTAAGCGCGTGCAGGCTTGCCTGCATGGTAACCTCTGCCGGGAAAATGTTCTCAGCAAGGAGGGTGAGGAACCATCACCATCAGCACTGCAGGTGGGGCTGGAGAAGGTGAGGCAGCGCATGGAAGGCAGGAAGGGAGAAGGAGCCAGCATTGCTCACCCTTTTAACAGGCAGGCAGTAGTAATGACAGAGCGCTGCTCGCCAGCAGACAGCCATAGTTTGTTGTACACTTGCATTGCTGTAATTGCCGTGGCTGCAGGCACTGAGACAATGAAACAAGAGTAAAGGAGAGCAAGGTGACTAAGACAGGGAGGGAAAAGCTGAACGGGATGCAAGAGGAAGAAGCTAACTTCGTTGTTGCCTCTTAGAAAAGCCCTGCCATCCACTGTGAAGTGAATGGCAGACCCTGTGTTTTAGCAGCCCTGAGCTGTCAGAGCTCAAACAGATCATCACTGCCTCGGCCTTGCACAAAGGAGAGAGGATTTATCTCAGCCCCATATTGACACTTTCTTCAGAGCCTGAAATGTTTCTATAAATACCTATAAAAGCTCCTAGTTCAGTTTCACTGTGGAGTCATCCCTCCTCAGGAAAAGACGATAAAAGGACAGAGAGGTAATACCAGTAGTTCTCACATCATCTTTGTTTTGGTCAGTTATGTGATCACTGTGTGATCTCCAATACTCATGAAAAGAGATTGGAAGCACATTTTACTGCCAGTTTCACAACCACACCTACAGGTGCTCTCAACCCAGCCCTCAAGCTGGGAGCTAAAGGCTGTGGTTGGGCAATAGTCTGGTTGTTCTTGGCTCGGGTGATACCTCTTCAGACACTGCATTTTCTGCTCTAGCGATGGGAACCAGTCCTGGGAAAGTCCTTTGCTTCCCTACATGGAGCGATACCGCAGGGCTGATGACTGGGGAAAAGCTCCTGTCACACACGTCCCTTTCCTCCTTTTCTGCTGCTGCTTCTCACCTGCCCCAGAGGGGAACAGATGAAAAAGGCTGGAAGTGGCATGACAAAATTAATAAGGGAACCCCAAAAGAAATGACAGAGAAACCGCAGAGAGAAGGAAAGCCAGGGAAAGGCAGGCACAGGGATCCTTTTGAGAAAAGGTCTCCTTACTGAATCACACATGATAACATTTCTGTGCATATTTTGTGCCATCCTATCAAATGAAATGATGAATTTTCTCATGAAGAATACTATAAAATATTTATGAAAAGGATTGAATTCCTTGTTATATTCTCAAAGACAGTGTCTCAGTTAGGTCCATCATGTATCATCCACATCAAGTTAAAAGTTGCCTGGGCATTTTTGCCCACCCTCCCCATTTCCGATCTCGAAGGAAGCACGAATTCTTTGAGACATCATGCAGGTAGGGAAGCTGCAGCACTGCTGAATTTATGAAGAGCTTTAAAGAGCAGGTGCCTCAACTCAAAAGCACAGCAGCCTGCAGACCCCTGTGACTTCAGAGTCCTACTCAGCCACTCACACAGGTTTGGAAAAGAAGGAAAAAGTTGAGGATCCTTTCTGATTGAAAGCTTGGCCTGTGGGTCTGGGCTGGGATGAGAAACAGGGCTGAGCAAAATGAAGGTGCAGGCCCATTGCAGGCTCAGAGTGGGAGCCTGCTGGAATTGCCAGTTTCCTGTAATCCGCTGTGCTTGCTCTGGGGGGGAATGCACTGATTTTCCCAGATGCGCTCTGCCCTCCCTGCGCTGTCCTGGTGCAGTGTGGATTTGCTAAATTTATGGTTATTTTCCCTTCCCCGTCCAAGAGGTCTGTGTCTTCTCACTGTATTGGTAACAGGAGATGGGTCTACTCTGAGCTTCATTAACGTGTGCTGAAACCCAGAATGTTTTCTTTAAAGAGTACACCAGCAGCTAGGCAGCGCGCTCCTTTGATCTTCAACCTGCTCACGCCGCTTCCTGCTCCACTCCTTCCTGGTCATTTCTGAACTGAACTCCTCCAGACATCCCAGAGAACATGCCACCATAAAACAGAAGGGCCAGAAGCAAGGACAGCACCAATAACCTCACTCCAAACCCAATATATCCCCTCACTATCTCTAATTACAGACAGCCAGGATGGATTGACAAGCCTTGTGCCGGAGACAGGAATGTTTTTAATTACATTCGCTCCCTAGACTGCCAGGTAGCCAATTCCTCTGTCAAATTATCCACATGTGGTTCCTCCTTCCTCGTCATGCACAGCTCCAGAGCTGCTGGAAGAAGCTACACCCTGGATTAGAGATCCCTGTGGATGACATCCACAGCCTTGCTAAGAATGGACAACAAGATGGTTTGCTGAATGGGCTCTTGTCAAGACAGCCCATCTGCCTCTTTAATGCCTCTTGCAGGCATTAAAAGATTTTATCTTGGAATTTGTCTTGCTTGGATTGATACTACCTGTCCACACAGTCGTGAGACCCCTCAGGAGCTCTGGGTAACACTGATTAAACAATAAAACACAACAGGGTAGAAATGGAGGGCGTTCATTCACATCCCAAATATAAACCCTTACCAACGGTATGCCCACAGGGAAGTAAAATGTCTTCTGATTGTGCCTCCCTGGCCAGAATGTACAAACTGCAGTACAATAGGATGGAGGGGAGCAGAATCTGTCTCTGCCACTGGATTCAGTTCAAGTGAGTCATTAGGTTGGGGTCAACATTGGGCATTCCTGAGCACACGCTGTTCCTCAAAGTTCACCAAGCCATGATTTCAGAGAAAGCCTTATGATGCCAAGTGAGAAGCAGTTGCAAAGGCAACCTTGATACTGAAAATAAAGTGGATCTTGATACACATGACATGACAAGGAAATGCACTGTGTGACTCCAAGGAATTAAATAAAGCCAGTTAACAATGACTGAAACAAAAGGACTCCAAGCACAGGGAAGGTGGCAGAACATTTTAAGGCAATGTAAGCTTCTTTTTATTGCAACGTAAGAGCTACATTTAGCTTCTTAATCTGATTTATTCTGCCTTCAGAAAACACAGTCAGTGTCTGGTTCAGACACTTTTCATGGGAAGAAGAGACCACCATCTCTTAGAAATGCTGTGATACTTCCTTTTAGAAGCATGTCCTACTTAGGGAAATATATCACTGAGCACCATTATTGGTATTTTATACCTAGCTGAAACACTGTATTGCTTAACAGATAAAGCAAGGGTTACTTCAAACACTGATAGCATCCAAGTGACTCAACCAAAGAGAAGACACGGATTGTCCAGAACCTCTGTCCAGCTATGACAGAAACTGCATTAATTAAAAAACTTTCAGCCACGCCCCTATATTTAATGATAAAGCAAAAGGATTCTGAATACAGGGCAGATCACTGATAGCCAGCAGTTCATGGGCTACCAGCTTCTTCCAGATGAGCACAAGACCCTCAGGAACACCTTTCACCTGGGTTAGTGGGGTTTCACACAGACAGGACCCACTGCAGAAACAGCTCCTCTGGTACGATTTCACCAAAGATACTGACTTAGCAGCAATTTAGGACAGGTGACAGCATCCATGTTTCCAGAGAAAAAGGGGCACCCTTGTAACACAACTTTTCACTTAGTTATCCTACACGCAAAGTACTTTACTCCTGTCCAGCACTCAGGATCTTTGTGTAGATAAATCCCACTTCTAATTTTGATGCAGTGCAGAACAGGAGCATGATCTTTCTTATCAGCCTCCTCCAACACCCTGTCACCCTGAACATGGAAAGAACCATCAGCTTCTACATTTGAACCCTGATTCAGGAAGTGCTTGATGCTGGCGCTGGCTGTTAAGCACGTCCCTATGTTCTGCGCACATGCTTAATTTGCAGGATGATCTGAACTCCACTGTAATAAGACTCAAACACAGGCTTATATAAACACAGGCTTGTTTAAACACAAAATTATTTCCCATATTCTCCAGAATAAATGAGAACAGATTCAGGCTCCAAAGTAATTCCTTGAGAACCATTAGTGACCTTTCTCAGGAAGTCACCATAAAGCCCTGAGCCACCCATCATGCCCATGGTATTGATTTTAAGGGGATAAATAATGGAAAGCAGAGAAAAAAAAATGCCATGCAGTCAACCCACAACATTCTTGAGCTATTTACTAGGTGGATTTTTTTGTCATTTTATAGGTTTTTGAGCAGTTTTAAGCACTGTCCTGCTTGATTAATTAGTTTGGTCTGCAGTGAATAACTCGAGGGTTTTACAAGTCTAGCAAACACCCTGCTATTATATAATTCTGACCCAAGATATAATAGTAGTGATCTGTGATGGTTTGATAGCTGCTCTGTGTACGGAGCTGGGCTTTGGATTTTTTTCCTTTCCTCCCTCTTTTTCTCTTTTCTCCTTTGGTGAGAGCTGGGGGAAGGCAGCGACAGCCGATCTTGTAACGTGCTGATTTGTTCTGCTAGGTCTCTCCCCTCCAGCGCATCAGATGCATTTTTCAGCATAGACTAAAAAACCAAACAAACCAATCCCGTGGTGCAAAAAGTGCCGGCAGTGACTTCCTGACACTTTTCAGGAATTGCCATCGCTGGGAATTCTCATGCCCCACCACCCACCCTGAGTAACCTTCATAACAAAACAGGGCTGAATGCTTTCAGAAATGATTCAGGTCAGAGCAAATGTTGCTCATGTTTTATCACCCGGGAAACTCAGAAACTTTCCAAGAATGAAGTTATGGGAGCTGGGCAGGCCAGGGAGCTCTAACGTAGTGTCTCACGCAGACAACGAAGCCTCAGTGTCAAAGCAACAAGACCAAGGGCAGGGGGAGTGGAAAAGAAAGCCGCCCTGAGAACCTGCAGGATGCTGGTTACAGGCAGGTGGCTGAGTGCTAAAGAAAGGGACACAGAGAGAACAAGCAGTGAGACACAGGCATGAATGGAACATATTTTACATCCTGGCATGTGGAATTTAAGGAATTAAGATGGTTCTTCTTTGTTTCCCAGCTTAGCAGAAATATTCAGGCTTTAATTATCACTCATCTTGTTGATGGAACATAAATCCCCAGGAATCCCCTTCTAGGGCACACTGCAGGCTTTGACTCACCTGACACCCAGAAAGGATTTGGTTTGGTGCCTGACATTGCTGTCAGCAAAGAAGAGAAACTGGGGCTAGAGGTTTCAGCCTCTTTTGTTGATCTTGGCTTGCGCAGTTTGAGGACCTCAGGCAGACTGGCATTAAAGAAAAACTCTGATGTGCTTTTGCCCTGAATTCCAGGGTGCTACTGTGTGACTGGAGTGCCGGCAGTCATCTCTCTCCCTTTCTCCAGCACACGGCCCCTCTATTCAAGGGCTTGATCCTGCAAGGCTGTGCCTGCTGTCCCCACACCAGCACTGGGGTAATACTGGAGCGTTTCAGTGGAACTACTCACATTCTTCAAGCTGATCACAATCTTAAAAGCTTTGCTGGATCAAACCAGAATATTTGGCAGTGCACGGGACCAAGTCACTCAGGAACCATGGATTTTGGTGAGCTTTTCTATTGGGGCTGCTGATCCTCTTCACGGCAGCACTGCCTGCAAAAGGCATTTCTGATGTGGCCTGCCTGCATGTTGCATTGCACTGTAAACTCCTGATCACAGGGGACATGGCCTTGTGCTTGAGCAGCCCTACAAACCTTTTCAGTCATTGACAGAGGCAATAAAATTCTAAGTGGAGCAATTTCCAAACTCTGGGACAGGTCAGAGCAAGACTCAAGTGTAAACCATGCAATTTTGGCTCGCCTTTAACTATGTCAGCGCTTGCGATTAAAGAGAGGAAAGAAAATTTTGTGACCTCCAGGTCTGGAGCCACTGCACTTATAAGGACTCACCATTTTGAGTGAGTAGTAACATCTCCAAGACTCTTTAACTTAGATTTCAAGGAAAATCTCCCTTTAATTCACCTCGGTTTCTGTTATAGCCCCAGTGGGTTTAGAAGCCATGTCAGGTGAGAGACCGGCAGGGAGCTAAAGCCCCTGTTGTCTGTTGGCCCGACTGGAATCCCCCAGGGGTGGAAGCTGTGTTTTGGTCTTTGCTCTGGAGCTCTGGCTGTTCTAACCACAGTGCATGACCTGTATTCTGTCCCATTTGCTCAGCCCGTTTCCTCCCACAGGAATGTGACCGAGAATAAATCCACCAGCTAGAGAAAAACCTCCTCTTTACATCTCTAAAGCCTGAGTGGTTTATGCACAGGATTTAGAGCAACTCACTCTGTGGTTCCTATGCCCTCTGGCAATCCACAGTCAATGCCAGAGCCAGGTTTTATAGCATAAACAAAGCAGGTTACTAAATAATGGAGCCGACAAACTGGTTAGGAAGGTTATGCTTCCAACCTGGCAAAGAGGCAAGCTGGTCCCTTGACCTCAGGAACAAATCCTGCCCCTGATTTTAGGGAAGAGACATCACCGCCATCCTCCAGCCCCATCAATGTGTTAGGTGCTAAAGGGAGGCGACCAACGTGTTTGGCTGTTAGAGATCATGCCCTGAGACATCAGGAATCCTGCCTGGCTTAACATTAAAACACACAGCCTAGTAGTCAAATAATTGCTTTTTTTTTTTTAAGGCATTGGCATAAGATGTGGGGATAATTCCCAAGAATCTTCTTTCCAGCCTCTACCCCATTCCTCTCTATTTCTCCAGCAGCAGGAACTAGCAAGGCATTGGGTATTCACCTAAAGGGGAACAAGAGTCACCAGAGCCAGAGGCAGAGCTCAGGAACTGGGAAACGACCCATGGCTCTGCACCATCACAGTGAAATCTGCCTAAAGGTAACCAGTGAATGCTTTTCCTGGAATACTCTTCTAAACTTTACTCATTCCGGCCTTACAGAAACACAGAAGTCTACCATCTCCCTCCAGCGTGAATGATACTGCTTTGTACCACCAGCAAGCAGTCACAGCAGCTATTACATTGTCTTCTTCATTTCTCTGGAGGGAGGCTCAGCTGGCATTGAAAAGGCAAAATCTTCTCACCAAGCAAATTTTAATAGCCTCGGTGAATCAATCTTTGAACAGAGCAGTTGTGGGTAAGGGATATGAAACGTGACAGGCTGAACTCAGAGCTGGCGTAAGACGTACACTTGAGTCATTCTCATTAAAAAGATAAGATCCTTCAGAATTCCTGGGCAGCTTATGGTAACCACGAACCCTTATTCACTTTTCAAAAATGTTGTTTGTTACAAACTCTCATAGGCACCCCTCTCCCTGGGGTAAGCCAGATGAGAGACGTCTGCCCATTAAGCTTCATGACAGAAAATATTTTAATGACTTTGAAATTAAAGTGAGATTGTCTTACATACACCTTAACTACGGAAAAATGGTGCTTAGCTCTCAGGTTTTCTCTTTAGGAAAAGGTTAAGCACAAAGCCAGTGCTGGTCTGGAGATGAGTGGCAGAGCTGGCAGTGGAGTGGGTCTCCCGTGGCTGAACCTAGAGGAAAGATGAATAATCATGGTACAGGAAATGGGCTGTGAGGATCAGTCATACCACCTCTGACGAGTGCAGAGCTGCAGGTACCGCAGTTTGTCACCAGACAGCACACCCTGCAAAAGTTCAGTTTTCAGGACTGTTCTCAGTGTCAGCCAGTGCCATTTCATGCCCTGCATCTGGGAATGGTTTCACAAGAGAAATGACTGGTTTTCCATAGCATCAGCCTGTTGGTGCAGATGGGATTAGGAGAATGCAGCTCAGTGCATAAATGCATAAGAAAGAACTTCGTAACTTTCTGCTCCTGAGTGCTGGTCTGAGAACTAACCTCCCCTACCTGACAGGCACCAGTGACAGCACGCATTCAAAAAGAGCTGCATTCCTACTGAACGAGGTGGCTAGATTGGCTTCTCTTCATGTTTTGTGAATCAGCTCTTTGGAAATGACATGAAAAGTGCAATCATCATACAAGCTTTCAAACATCACGTTTGCTTCTTATCACAAAAGAGAAACAAGCAGAGTTGTTGGATGTGAGGATCTCAAAGGTCTTTTCTGACCCAAACGATTCAGCGCTTCTAGGAGCAGATGGAAAGCATTTGGTAAAGGCCTCCTATTTCACAAGACAAACCTCTTGAACAGCTCAAGGTTGCAACGGCTTCTAAAGGCCACTCACGGAGCAGCCACACTGCTATGTTGTGATAATTGCAAACATAAAAACGTCACACTAACAAAATCAGCGTAGTCGGGGCAGATAACTCCATGCTGTCCCTTCCCAGACAATACCCTTCAGTCACAACTAAACATGATCTGCTGAATCAGCCCCGCAGGCTGCAGTGACGCCCTTTGGGACGATGAGGACTGCCTGAGACCACAGGGCATACTTGGGGATCTCTTCTGCCTGAGGGCCTGAGGGCCTTTCGCTCTGCTTTCACAGCAGCAAGCACTCTTGGTTCCTAACCTGCGAGCAGGGCTCCTACGAGATGCAATGATGTAGATAACAGCTAGCAATAATTAGAGGGCAGTGTCCTGATTCCAAGGCCAGCGCTGTGCCGAGTCATCTTACTGCCTCCAGCTCACATGCAGGGCATTGTTTGGTCATTTGAAAAATGCTTCCTTTGAATCCCCTGATTCCAGCTGCCTCTTTTCCAGAAAGCACTGCAGAACTAGGCCTGATCCAAAGCACAGATTCGATAGGAACCAAGGCATGAAGGCGACCAAGTCATTTGTAAAACAGGAAGATACAGGACAGTGTGAAGGAGCTCACCCTACCATCTGCCAGAGCAGAAATTCGGGATCAGTCATTAACGCCATGTAAAGCTGACACTGCCAGACCCTTCTCCATTATCCGGGCAGCACATTAGCTGCTCACACTGTCCATTCCTTGGACACTCAGACAAAACGGGGACAAGGAACAAAGCACCTTTCACCCCAGAGCATGTTGAGGGTCAGAAGGTCGTAAGACAGCTCAAATTAACCTTGCAACTGCTGCAGAAAGTCTAGTGCCCTGGAAAATACTTCTCTGCCCATCTCCCAGGGTGCAGTCAGTGCTGGGAAGAACAAACAGAAGTGTGGGTGACACTCAGCAGTTCAGGCCTGCAAGCTTTTACTCACATGAGTAATCCTTATTGTCAGTTTAGTCCCACTGTGGCCATGAAGGGAGGGGGGCCCATCTAAACCTGCGGGAGGAGAAGATCCCTTAGCAATGGAAACTGCACTGGGACATACATGGCCAATTTCTGCAGCCCCTTATTCCGTTGTGACTTTTCCACATTTCCCAGTCCACATTTTGTCCCTCCTCTTTCTTTTCCACTAGTGTTTATCTTTAGGAGTGCGGCCAACTCCCTTGGAAAGAGCTGCCGGCAGTTCCCTGGTGGCCCACACACATGACAGGCTGGATGGGCTGTGTAGCAATGTCATCATGTGGTGTTGCGTTACACAGGTGTGCTCAGGGGAGGTAAAGACAAAAAAACACCCTTAGGAGAGGCTGGGAGTACCAAATATGTTACAGGAAAACCTGTTTACAAGAGCCGTTCTACCTCAGTGTTACAGATCCATCTGCTGCTCAGGCTGTTCAGTCCTGTTTGGTCTGCACTGCGCACAGGCTCAGCCCAGCACTTACTGCTCCCTCCCCTAAGAGCCTGTGTAGGAGAAGAGGCTCCTGCTTTACTGCCTACATCATATAATCATGGAATGGTTTGGGCTGGAAAGGACCTCAAAGCCCTCCAGTTCCAACGCCCCTGCACCTCCCACTGGATCAGGGGCTCCAAGCCCGGTCTAACCTGGCCTTGAACACCTCCAGGGATGGGGCAGCCACCACTTCCCCTGGGCAACCTGGGCCAGGGCCTCCCCACCCTCACAGCAAAACATTTCTTTCTAAGATCTCATCTCAATCTCCCTTCTTTCAGTTTAAACTATTCCCCCTTGTCCTATCCCTGCCCTCCCTGATCAAGAGCTCCTCCCCAGCTTTCCTGGAGCCCCTTTCAGTACTGGAAGCTGCTCTAAGGTCTCCCTGGAGCCTTCTCTTCTCCAGGCTAAATAATCCCAACTCTCTCAGCCTGTCCTCATAGCAGAGGTGCTCCAGTTCTGGCATCATCTCCATGGCCTCCTCTGGACTCACTCCAACAGCTCCATGTCCTTCCTGTGCTGAGGACTCCAGAATTAAAAACAGGCCACCAGATGAGGTCTCACCAGAGCAGAGCAGACGGGCAGAATCCTCCCTCTCACCCTGCTGGTCTCACTGCTTTGGATGCAGCTCAGGATATGGTTGGCTTTCCGGGCCAAAGCCCATGTTGCTGGTACGTCGCAGGACTACTCTGACCTGCAACCTGCTGTTAGCAACTGGCTGCACCGATGTATGTGAAGCACGTACACACAAAACACCCCAAAAGCCATACGGACAATTTGCAGAGCAAAACTAAACTCCCTGTTGTTCCTACTGTGGCTTTCCCAGCACAGTTCTCTTAAACAAGCATGCAAAACAAACAGGGCTTGCTCTGAAGCAACACGCCACCCACACCCACACACACCCATTCCCACACCATGAGCTGTACAATGACTTCCAGCTCTGTAGCTTGTGATTTATCTTCAAACAAGATATACGTAAAGGAAGGCACAACACTGCTTTTTCCTGGGTTCTTTTCTGTGGCAGATCTGCTTTCTGGTACCTCTAGTGTCTTGTTATGTGTTTTTCATTCCTAGTGAGCCCTGAAGCACCACAGAATCCTCAGAAGTGGGGAGATACCAGGATTTTAAGCAAGGATTGCAAGCCTCATAACATCCCTCACTGTTGAAAGGGCTGTATTGAACTGCCCAGAGAGAGATATGCGAATACACATAAGTAAACATCTCCCCTCTCATCTCACACTGGACATGTGGCACAGGCAGAAATGAAAACCAGACACTCTGCCTCCCTAATAATTGAGCTCATCTCTCCCTGACATCTCCAAATAAAGGAGAAAACTCTTTTCTGCTCAGCAGCCATAATCTGCTTCCTATTCTCCTGCTTTCCTGCAAGCGCAGAGGCTGAGAGCAGAGGGCACAGACACCAGACTGTCCGTTGGCTCTGCAGGTGCCGTGGCCTAAACAGAGAGGAGTTAGTAACACATTGCTGTAAAATTCAGGCTGACGTAAGACCTATTCCACAGGGAGAAAGAGACTTTCAGTTTGCAGGCCAGCCAGCTCACTGGAGAAGAGATAGGTTTCCCTGAACTCTTATAATTAAAGGCCTCCTGATGTACTAAGAAATTGTTTTTCTGAGCAATGGGTTCCTTTGCTGTTTGGGGATTTCTTACAGATTCCCCCTCTTTCCTGAGAAGCCACCATTACAATTTCTCCCTTGGCAGTTTCACACACCTTGAGAAAGACCTTGGTGCTTTCCCTGAGAGCTAAGCTCCTACATTACTGTCATGAAAAATGTGAGACAAAAGGAAGAATGCTGGTCAGTATTTTAGTCTAGGTTAAACAGACATCACTGAAGTTATAAGCTCTCCACCCCATAGGTGGAGAAATATATTCTCTCCCTAAAGGAGAACCAGCCCTGTGGCATCTCTGCATTGTTAACCTGCCTGTACGCCATCTCTTTGCTTCGAGGCAACACCTGCACAAAGCGAAACACCGAGTTGCACAAAATGCCCCAAGAGGAAGCAGTTACCCATCATTACAGTGCTCCAGCAGGAGTCTGGAATGGTGCACCTAGCAATCAGACTTTATCCAGTGTAACTACAGCCCTTTATTTTATCTTCTTTTTTTTTTTTTCGATGAGGAAAGAGGAATACTGTTGATTTTTTTAGCAGTAGATATTGGTTAATTATTCTTTCCTTAAGCTTTCAAGGGGATTAGAGTTGGCCAAACAGTGAAGAATAATACTAGCTACTGCCTTACTCCTGAATTTAAATGATGTCAAGTGCTGCTGGTTTGTGTTTTTCTCTGCCCCTAAGCACTCGCACAAATACTTTGCAGAGCCCAAAATACACACTAAGACTGCTCACAGGTCTTATTGAGGAGCTCAGTTCAGACACCAAAATACCTCTTGTACTCCGGAGTGCAGAACCGAATGGCAAAAAGACGACAGACATTACCCTGAGGCACTCGTTCTGGCTTGGCTGAAGCATCAGACACTGCAATAAAAGGCAGCCTGGAGCTCCTGGCAGCAGCGCTGGCCGAGGGAGAGCTGGGTCACAGGCAGAGCCTCTTCAAAGACACTAGCAGAGGGGGGACGTTTCCTGACACCTCCGCATGTGCCTCGCTAGTAAACCCAGAAGCAAACTAGGACAAAATCATGGTCTCTCCAAGGTAAAGCAGCAACACGCAGAGACCTAAGAGGCTGTGTCCTACACCATAACCAAAGCCAAGCTCCTGGGACACAGACCACAGCCAACACCTCTGGCTGCTTCCACTGCACACTGCTGTCTCTGCTAGTTGTTCCCAGAAAACAGTCATGGTCTGAAAAAAGTTAATTGAGAGTGTCAGTCAGGCCCTTCAAAATGAGATTGTTTTATGAAGCATCAGTATCTGCTTTGATGTTCTCAAAGGCAGGGGAGCAAAGGCCACATTAACCCACTGCATTTATTTGATCTGAAATCACTTCTTTAGCTCTGAGAGGGCCCGATTCCTTCTGTACCTTCTGAAAACCATTCCAGGAATTCTAGCTCTTCCACACAGACTCAACTATTCCTCCTTCCTGACAAACTGGTACCTTGTTTTGCTTCGTGTTTATGTATAATAAATACCCAGAGATGAAGTTGTGGATATTTGTTTCTAGAGGGGTGAGGTCACTCCCTGCCTTGACTCTAGGCCTGGAGCAACATCTATTGCTTTTATCCTTAATGACATCACCAAGCTTGCACCCTTAAAAGACTTCTTATCAGTAGCAGGAAAAAGCAATGCCTAGGAGGTTCCAAAAACTCATGGCTAAAGGCTTAACAGGTTGATTTATGAGTCTGGGTCTCTCCCACTGTGGCCCAAAGCAAATGCTCGGTTATGATTTTGTCAAGGGCCGGCTGATCATTTCCTGCTTTGTCAGCTTTACTGAAGGGAGCAGCCTCTGTGCCTGTTCCAGAAGCACGGCCTCTCTGATAAGAATAACTTGAAAAAACAAGAGCAGTTCAAATTCCAACAGCACTAATTCACTATCAGGCCCACACTTCTTCTCGTTAGAACATTTTAAAAAGCCTATGCCAGGCAAGGGAGATTGAGCGAAATAACGTGGAATAAAATCACCCAGATCCCAAATGAAGCATGAAAAGTGCTGTGTTTGCATCTGGCCAGGGAAAAAAGTCAGTTCTTACCTGGCATCAACAGTCAGCATGGCAATCCCTGGAAAGACAGGGGACTCCCCAGGTATGATAGAATCTGAGGATAAACATCAGGCATCTCTGAGGTCTTTGCATGTGAAAGAGGCAGAACGCTTCAGGGTCTCTATAAATTTTGCAGCTCTGTTTGCATTTTAAGATGTCACAGGGAGCCTCAAGTGTCCATGAATTTACCAGCATCATCCAAGAGGCACTCAGACGTGTAAATAAAGTAGCTGTGCACGTAGTCTCGGCTCCCAGTGTGTAAATCCTGCGCAGGAACAAATTTTGTCAGCTCTGATAAGAACACAATGCTGGCTACACAGAGGTGAGTAGCCCCACAGATGGTGTATTATTAAACAAAGAAACGCCTTAAGCAATTTAAGGGCACTAACTTGTAGATCTGAGGTGAGCGACACAAGCCTAAGGCAATCCAAATCTACCACAATCCAAGGAGTTGTAGTTTGGATACGCTAGATCCACACAAGGGTCTTTAGGGGACATCTCATGTTGACTTTCAAAAACTACTAGTGAGGAGAAAAGCCCTTGGAAATTGTTACATTTAGTGCTCCTTGTGCAGAGCTGATGAGGGCATCAGGTGGTCTCCAAAAAACAGAAGTTTAATTAAGCAAATATTCCTTTGCGAATTACTCAAAAAGCTGCCTATCCTGACCCATTTAGGAACAAAACCCACAGTGGAAGCGATGCCAAGAGAGCATATGGAATACAAAAAGATGAATAAACTGAAGGACAAATGACCACAGATAGAATAGAGGTGAAAAAGGTGTAGGAAAAGGTACAGGGCAAGCTGGTACAGCTGTTGTTGACCCTTCCAAAGAGAAATCAATGTAACTACAATAAATAAATAAAACACTCGCCTCTTTTTCTCTGATCCCCAAGTATCTGAGAAGCAGAACTTGCTGCTGCAGGATGATATTGTGAACAAAATCCTAAAAAATAAGGCTCAAGGCACCAGTCTCCAGGGCTGCTGCATGCCAGGTACATTGCTGAAAGGAGCCAGGTCTGTGTACTCTGAAGCTCCCTTTGTTAAGCATCAGAGACAAACCCCTGGGTTAAAGGAACACTGATCTTCTTACAAAGAGTCATTCATATGTTGCTAAAATACTATTAACCAACAAAATGGTTTATATTTTGGAGGTCTCTGCTATGTGAATCCAGTGAAGACATTTTTCAAGGCCAGGCTCAGCCCCAGGTTGTTTAAGATTAACTAGTTGTGCTGAAGAGACAAAGCCCATAAGGGACTTGGGAAAGGAGGCACTAAGCTCATCTGAAGATGCTCCCTGAAAACACCCAAGGTATCACAAGACCTGTTGTACCTCATCTGGGCTCTCCTCTGGAGACAGGAGTTTGGCAGAATGGAGAACATGCCTGTGACAAGCGTTAGTGTGGCTGGTGTGCTGGAGGGCTGGCATCATGCACTGCATGGCTGCTGTGGCAACGTTTATGTTCTTCCAGGTGGTTACAGTTATTAAAGTAGAAAAATCTCTAATCAATGTCATTGTATTCCCATGAACAGCTCCTGCAGTACACAGAGTGACACAGAGTGGCAGTTTGAGGAGCAAGGACACATTCCTGAAGCTCCCCTCTGGACAAAGAAGAGATGGTACCTAGGATCAGGCTTTCTGCTTTTTGCTAATCAACAGCCACAAACTGTGCCTTTTCCTGAGGCCAGGCTCACCTCTTTAACGAAGGAATTCCACAAACACATTTGTCCTTTCATAGAGATGTGGCACACTGAAGAGGGACCACACTGACCTCAAATGATTCCTTGGAGTTGTGAGAGTAACTTCCTCTGCTAACATCTTGCTCAGCATACTGGAGAGATGAGGCTTCCAGAGCAGCAGCTTTGGTGAGCTGTTTGTGGCTTGCTCTGTCCCTCAGGCTGCTCTCACTCGTGTTTGCACGTATGCACCGTGTTCTTCTCTCTCTGGCCCAAACATGCGGGAGACACACTGCTAAGGTAGAACCTGCTCTGTTTCTGACCCCACAGGGCCCTGCTGACCCTGGTGGAAAAACATCATATGGCGTGTGATTGTGCTAAGAAAGAGGCTTAAAGACACTAATGTGTAACTCCTGTGTCTCTGAAATTTGAACAGAAGATTTCTGCAAGCGGGTTTTGCCGGCCAGAACTGCTCGCTCAGCCTACAGAAATCCGCAGAGTCAGATGATCAAAGGGGCTTTCCCCCCCATGAAGAATTTGGGCTGCCAGAGCTGTCCTATTAAGGAAACACCATAAAAAGTAGAAAGTTGGGTGTGTTTGGGCAGTTCTCTGCCTCTTTTCATGCTATCATGCCTGCCTGTAAGTGAGAGACAAAGGGGAACTTGGCAAGTCCACAATGCAAGGATCAGACACTTGCCTTGCTAAGCCCAGAGGAGGAAAAGTAGGAGGAAAGACCAACTGCTGCGAAGCGCTCGGAGTGCTGTGCAGCCTCAGGCTGCATAGGATCCATCCGTGTGCAGGGAAATGGCAGCAGGGAGTGGAAAAGACAGGCAGAGCAGGAAAGAAGGCATGTTGCTTAGCCAACAAGCTCTCCCCATTCTTAGTAATAACCATGAACAAAATCCACCTCTCTTTCCAAAACAGGTTAAAAATGAGATTTCTGCAGAAACAGCAATGTTTTGCCCAGGGAGAGCAGTTGTTTTTGCAGCACATTTTCTCTAAGTGTTTCCTGCTCGCGTGGCATGTGGGTAACTGCAGGTGTGACTGTGTCTGTATTGCTAACACGCCTTCAGACAGTGGCGTTTATTTACCAGTGCATTGTGTGATCCTGCCCGGGAGACAGCTAGACACACGGATAAAGGCACTGCAGACCACTCCCTGCCATTCAGCTTACGGTGGGCAAGCGTTAGTTGCTTTGGAAGGGCTTGAGCAGAGTCCGGGCTAGCATATGTTACAGTGATGGCTGTGAGCCCACAGCAACTTCACCTTGTTGGTGTTTTTGTTCTCAAGGGACAGCTACAAAGGTGAGAATAGAGGTTATGGACTCCAGGGCCCACACCAATACATCTCTCACTCCAAGGTACAAAGAAACAAGAGCACAGTGCTCTCTCCCACCTCCAAAGCATTCATGATGCTTTGGAAAAGCTGAGTTCTCACTTGGGCTTTCCTGTCTGTAGCATCACACAGCTCTCCTCAAGGTGCTCCAGGGGAACTGGAAAAGCAGCAAAAAAATGGCAACATGAAATGAAAAGATGAGAACTACTCACACTGAATCGTCTCCCTTCAGTTGTCACCCCCAACCTCCTGCTCCAGCAAAGTGGAGTCAAAAACCGCGCTGGAGACAAAGCCCTCCTTTTGTTCCCTACAGACCAGAAGTCTTTTTATATTTAAATTAAAATCTGTCAAACTAATTAAGTGAATATGTAATGGTCTCATTTTGTACTCATTACAGGACATTGTAATGGCCATAAATTCCTCTGATGGAGCGTGTATGTGTGAACATGAATGTCTGGTGATGTCTCATAAACTTCAGGCTGGACCACGGCTTTTGTCTGTAGGTTAGACCTTGTAAGACAAACAAAAGCTCCAGAATTGCTTAAATTAGATGCAAAGTGCTACGTTACAGCAATATTATAAGCATGATTCTTGTGCACACAAACAAACCAGCGGCCGGGAGTGATGGTTCCCACCGTGCCAGCAATGTGGCCCTTGTGTCAGTCTGCAATGCCATGCATTGTCCGAGATGATGTACGATTTTCTGCTTGGAGATATATGGGCAATACAGCTGTCGCCATGGATCGCTCTGAATGTACTGTCAGCGTAACTGTGATGGGACAGAGCGTTCTTGGCATTTTTTTTAATTTGCTTTTTGATATCCATAGATAAAAGGAAGAAAAAGAAATAAAGAACCACATACAAGCAGCCCCGAACAAAACGTGTCTATATTTTATCTCATATATCATTCACAGTCTTTTTAATTGGTTTGTCTTTAGCAAAGAATCTTTCCTCATGTACCAATGATAGATAACTTTGGAAATAAAACATGGTTGGAACGAAAACAGAACCAAGTCTGAATTAAATGCAGGGGAAAAGAGTCAGCATCCAAGGCCATCTAATGCCACATTGGGGCTGAGGCAGAAAATATTCAATAGCATTAAGGATCCTGGAGACCTGCAGGAACAGCAACAACAGTAGCTAAATTTCATAAAAGGAAAGGGATTCCCAGGCAAGATGAGACATGGCATACAGACAACTCGTCTGCTCACCTCCAGCTAGAGGTACTGTGCCTGTATTTACATACAGACGGTGGGTGAAATCTGGCATGGCACCAGGCTGCCAGAGGAAGACTACAACAGACCTAGTGCTTGTCATTGTCCCCAGCATCTCCAGCTGCACTAGCTAAGGAAGACTGGGAAGCTTGGACCAGCAGTTCTCCTGCTCTGGAGCCAGCCTGCACATGGAATCACTGTGACATTTCTTGTCACAAGGAGGTGGTTAAGGGACTGTTTCCTGAATGTCCCCTACTGGGCACTGGCTGAAGCAATATCTCAGACTAGGTGAATCAGCAGGATGGTCCAGTATTACGGAATGCCTTACGAAGCTAGGAATTGGGAAACAAGGAACAGGCAACTTCCTAAGCCTCTTCCTTGAACTGTAATGATAAATGTTGCTGTACTGTTGCAATAAGACAGTTTCTTGCTGGAGGAACCTCACACAAAGCATTGAGATGAATGGATGCTCTCTTGATGCCATGGGCTGGAATTTCAGGGATAACATGGTGCCAGGAGCTGTGATGGGAGTGAGTGATCTCTACAGGAAGGACAAACCTGAAGATATAACAAAAAGTCCCTGCCCCTTGCATTATGCTGAGACGTTGTGTTCCAACTGTGTTAAGAGCTGGAATCAAAATCACGTGAGCAGGTTAAAAGCCATCTACTTGTTGCAATTAGTGTATACAGAACTTTGACTTGTCTTCTAGGCTTTGACTCATGAGAGCTAGAGATTTGCAAAGCAGATGCCTTCACAGATCTCCTGGGTCAGGAAGCAGGGCCTTACAGCAAGTATTGCGTGTCACATAAACTTCAATAGCACTGTCGCAGTATAGAATCAAGGCTGCCTTTCTGGTGCAAAGTACAAAACTCTGTCATAAACACTGAAGAGAGAATGAGTTTAAACCTTAATAGTCACCTACGACCTGCCTTTGCTGATCCAAAAATAAAATGACCCAACTTCGCTTCTTTTCCTTACAGCTGAGGGACTGTGAGAGTGTCCATGCATAGAGGAAGGATCTTTTGCTATATTACAACAGCTTTCAAGCAGACAATATAGCAAAGCGAAGAAACAAAAGGTATAACTTGATGCTAAGGCATACGTAAATTGAGTCAATTTTGCATCTGCTCAGGGCAGCTCACAACACTTATTCACAGCTTGCTCTTGCTTTTCCCAGCTTCCTCAGAAACACCTCATGCCTGTAGTTCACACTGGCAACCAACAGACCCTTGTCCCAAACTGCTGAAAAACATACTTCTGGGCAGGCAGAAGAGACCAAAGATGAAGGGAGCATTGCAGAACCCATACAAATACCATTGTGGCTCACTGAAGAAATAAGCACAAGTCAAGACACCAAGTGCTTGACTTCAAGTATTGTTTTCTATGCCTTGCTCCCCCAGTCCTTCTGCAGGCCATTTACTGGGAAGGAAAGGCTGTAAAAGCATGGTTGTGACCAGGTACATTCCTGATTAAAGCCAAAGCCTAAATCTCTTGTTGCAGAAGCATTGCCGCTTTCCCTGAGTGAAACTAAAAGTAAAAGAAAGAACACATGAGGAGGTGAAAGGCTAATGGCTCCTGAAAACAGTGTGGTGGTGATAGGGCCGAGATTATTTCCCCGAACAACTTTGCTCTCATTAAAAGCAGGTAGGTATCAGATTTTAATGCCTTGGGTTTTCCCATCTCGGCAGGACCAGAAATACTTTACTTCCCTGTTCTCCGCAGCCGTCTTGCAGAAGAAATGCTTCACTTGCCTCCTTATCACGGTTAAATGATACCTGCACTTGAAAGCAGGATTTCTACTCTTCTCTACAACCTTCGGCAAATATACCTGGTTCTCAGGGAGCTGACAGGAAGGCAAATCAGCGACTGCAAACTGACTGCTGTCAAGTGATAATAAATCCTTGTAACAGAGTTTCGTCGTCCCCCCCCCTCAATACTTATCAGCTTTCACTGAAATTATACCCTCCTCCCTGTAACCGTGTGCCCAGCTTCAAACGCAGCCCTGTGCATGGGGAGGGGGTGTATGCTGGTTTTCCTTCCTTCTCTTCTGGCAGGACAGCTCTTTGGAAATGGCATGAAATTGATGAGAAATTCGTTTCAGTTTCTAGTTCCCCAACTCCCTCTTAGCTACGGGGGCTTCTCTGCAAAATTCCCTCTTTATTGCAGGCCATTTGGCATAGAAAAACTAAATAAATCAACATACAGTTCAGAAAAGTTAAATAGCCCTCACCTCAAACCTCTTGAAACTCTCACGCAAAATTACAACCTTAAAGGAATTAAAACATTTGTCTAAGAACAATCCATGGTGCCGAGTCACAGCGAGAGGTTGAGCAATTTGCAGGAATGAGGCTCTGGTTACTTGACAGCAGGAAAAAAACTGAAGGTGTGGGGAGAAAAGAAGTCTGCATCTCAGAAGTGAATTTCCAGGGGAAAGGAAGGAGTAAAACAATTCACTCAGACAGACAGACGGCTTCTACCCCTCCTGCCTGAACAGAGGCTTTTTCAGTGTTAACCCTTCCTGGTTACACGCCATCTCAACACTGTCTTCTGTAGGAGATCGAGTTCTTACATGGCACAATATTCCCTGGTACAAAAGTTCACATCTCTCAGTTACTTCGGTGATGCTGAGCTGTCTACAAATACAATTTTACTGCTTTATTATGTAACAAAGCCCTTTAGCTGGAAAAAGTGCTCCAGGGTCTGAGGAAATTGGTAGGCACAAGTCAATACATTTGGGTTATTTACACCTCTTATAAGCTCAGCATCTGTGACAATAAGGCATAAGTGGTCTCTGTTTTACCAAGGAGGTTGATCAGGTGGCTTTATCCACTGAATGCTTCACTGAATACACCTCATGGCAAATACAGATCCACTATGGATTTGAATAGAATGAGATTTTGGCAATTAATATTAAAGTACACACATCAGCTCATGTTCCTATAACGTCACAGCTCAGAAAGGAAAATGCCTCCCCAAACCACATACCAGCTGAGCCCTAAAAGACCCTTTTCGCCTTTAGCGTGCATCACTCTGCAGCAGGAATCCCAGCCCAGTTCCCACTTATTCATGACTATGTGCATGCAGGAGTGGGGAAGAGGGCAAGGAAGAATTTCTTTATGAAAAAAAAAAAGAAAAGCAGCCCCATTCCTGAGACGCTGTTGCTATGGGCCTGCGGGGATCGCAACAGATGGCAGGGAGAGCCATCCCTGAGCCCCGCTCTGAAGCTGTCCACTCAAGCATACCACTCGCATTCCCCACATACCTCCAGCCTGCAGCTTGGGCACAGGGCGCTGTCCCGACACCCCACCGACCTCGCTCCTCGAGGTGCAGGGCCAGGATGCAAGCAGGGGACCGGCATTCAGCCCTTCCACCCCCTCTGCCTTTTGCCATCCCTCTCGACCCCTGCGTTTTCCCACAACTGAGCCATGATATACAATTTCCACACTTGATCTTTTGAGAATTTGAATCACTGGAAAAAAAAGGTTCGTTAACTGGAGACTCTGCTGATTCCTGCATCCATGCACTGGTCTGAATCAGGGTGAGAGAGAAAACAGTCCCTCAGGGCCTGATCCAGACCAAGGCTGAGCGTCTTCCTGCTCTCTGGATAAAGAATACAGCAGCCTTCAGGATAACAGCTTGAGGTGAGGAAGGCTAGACAGAGGCAGACACACCCTCTTTGCTGCAGAGGACATCATCACATCCAAAACACTTTAAAGAAGCATAGTTCAGAGCCAAGGTCACTGCCAGCGGGTGTTTTTAACAGCTAAAAAGTGTGAGAGAAAGTGTGCAGAGGGAAAACAACATAAAGATGGAGTAAGAGAAGTCTCAGGTCGGGAAAAGCATGGTCTGAGCAGCAGGAATGTTCAGATGCAGAGAAAAGAGACACCAGAAGCAATACCAGTGAACTCCATGTACAGCGCACTGCCGTGCTGCTCAGTCTTGTCCTGTGTAGGGCAGGATTATCTACAAGACCCCCCAAATACCAAAAACCCTGTTGAGAAGTGCACGCTGCTGGGGAGTTCATGGCCTGACTCTTCCTGTCTGTGCCCTTCAAACTCCTGCCTGAGAACCAAAGGTGCCCCCAACCACACAGCAAAGCCCTCCCAGCTCTGAGGGCACAGGCAGACATAGGAAAAGACAATCCACCATCACTGCCGCATGCACGTTTGACACTCAATCGTACCATTCTGGTCTCCTAAACCCAAACAGCCATGTTTGCTGTGCAGCAATTCGAATGTGATTTGCCTGTTGCTTGCTGATCACACATTAAGAGGGCTCTTTGGGGCCGATTTGCATTTGGCTGCTGGAGTCACTGTTTTTTTCTTGTTTTTTTGGGGGGGCAGTTATAACAACGATGGAGACAAAGCAGCAGATGCTGTAGGCCAACCCCAACTAGCAGCGCTAGATCTGTGCAGCTGGCCACTTGCATTGTGCTGAGCTGCAGGGCTGCTGTGGGGCAGCCTGGCGAACGTGCTCGCTGCTCCTCAGCAGGCTCAGCCCAAACCCTTTGCCACTCTCTCTTATGGCTGGGACATGCCTGGCCCTCCTAAATGCTGTCCTTCCAAAGCACCAGAGGATAAATTATTTTCTGGTTCATTTTAATTCTGATGCAGACAAGGAGCAAGCATGAAGTTTGAGAACAGAGCATGACTTTAGCTAAAAGTCTGTTTGTGTGACTGCATGTGCAGCCTTTTCTGTGCAGGCATGCAGGAAATTTTCCCTCCCTCTCGCACACACAATGGTTTAGATTTGGTATTTATAAGCTTAAGTTAGGAATAAAGGAGGAATGAAGTTTCCAGGTGGCTCTTTCTTTCTTTAATCTTTCCTATGTTTCTCCCTCTCTCTCCCTCTCTTTTCTATCAGTCTTTAATCAAATTCCTGCTGTTACTTTTATTGAACAAAAGGGATGCTGGCACAGCCCCTAAGTGCCTGTGCACAGGGGTTGCCCTAGAACAGCCACATTGCTGCGATTTATTGTTAAACGGTCCCTGCAGGCTCTAATTTCTGAAAAGCAGAAAGAAATGTCCTGGCTTTGGCAACTGAGGTAAATGTTAATATCTGGTATTTCTTCAGCCACTTGGGTTTCTGTGAGGTGTTGCCTTTAACCCTTTGAAGGCTTCAGAAAGACTTACCTTTAAGAGACTATAAACCAGAGCAGAGAAAAGAGTAACAACATCTTTAGATGTTTTTTTCAGTTCATTTGAAGGAGTTGACTACCAAATCTCTTTAATTCAGGCATCTCTTCAAATTTCAGATAGCACATCCATCACCTTTCTTCACACTCTATACCACAGAGCACTGAATCGCTCTGCTCAAATTGACTCCAGGAACAGAGAAGAAACACATGCCTGACTCATCTACAACCTGATATGAAGACTACAGGCAGTATCAAATCACTCAAGCAGGTAGTGGATTAGGGCCCAAGCTAATCCCCTGCCCGTACATGATTTTCCATACTAATTTATAGCTGAATGCTTCATTTGCAACACTGCCTGCCTGCTGTCCCCCTCAGGAGAGTCATAGTATGGGGGAGATGCAAGCGGGGAAGAGCTGGCACCATCCTTCGCTGTGCTGCCTGCATTCTGGTGGTGTACCTATGTGGGTCCTCCAGCAAAGGAAAGGATCCTCACATCACTGCAGCCTGGTAAGGTGCCCATCCATGCAAGGACCAGGCCATGACTCACAGTGATGAGAAACAACCTCTTCCTACATGCTGCGGATCTCTGTCAGCTCCACTGCCCCAGGAATCTCCAGGGCTACTCACATGCTGACTAGTTTTGCTCTTGATGGCACGTGTGCTCCTGAGAGCAGGCCAGTGTACCCAGGCAGGAACAGACACGCTCACCTCACACTCCTCTTCGTCAAATGGGACAGTCGGCTGGTGAGAGTCCCATGGGACCTCCAAGGACTGAACCTGACAACACACTGACAGTCTTCCCCTGGCCAGATGTTTCTTGGAATTTTGTTTTAAAGAGCTAGCTCAAGCAAGGCAGGAGGAGGAAATCTTGGGCAGTGTAAAGCGACTGGGAATCTGCTACTGTAACCAGTTCAGCTTTATCGTCAAAAGCTCCCTGCTTTTTAAACAGTGGAATAAGGAGTGCATGTTAGGCAAGGGGGTGCGCTGCACTCCCAGGTCATGGCTGTGTCTATACTTCAGGACAGGCTGGTTGAAGTTGATTTTCTCAAGCAGACAGTCTACAGCCAAAAATGACTCCATTTTACATAGAAAGGCACACAATACTCCAGCAGGACCACTTCAGCCCACCTTCCCCCACACTGCCAGCTTTCACCAAACAGACTGAAACATTGCATTGGAGCAAACCCCCACACTTAGAACAACTTCAGCCAAAGCACACAGCTACAGGTCTGGCCCACATTCACAAAACTGAAAACCAAACCAAAAAAGCTACAGTTAAAGTTATCCCAATAGCAGTGAAGCAGGTAATGAGTTTAAAGATTAGTTAATGAGTTCACTAAAGGAGTTAACATCTCAGGAAATAATGAAAATCAAAGTTCAACTAACAGTTTTATGATTCACAACTAATCTAAAAGGGCGTGTAGCTGTGTACAATACACAAAAGGTCTGCAGAGAATGTAAACGTGTGCAGGCTCACCCTGGAGCTACACTAATGGCCATCTCTTAAGAATCCATCTCTCCACATCCTCTTTCTGCTCTCTGCAAAGTTACTGCATTAATCAAACACAAATACATCCCAGACAGTACAGCTAGCCCATCTGTATTGAACATTGATGCAGTGCTCACCTGGTTTGACACTCACTTTAAACACCTTTCAACTTATTAAATGTGAAGGCCAAAAAAAGTGCCACTTACTTGGGCAGAGACTCTTTCAGACAGTATAACTGTAAGATGCATCTGACCCACCACAGTGCGTGCGAGTCAGATCCTTTGCTCATTAGACTCAGCATCCCAAGTGCATGGAATCATTCGTCCACTTTGATGTCCTTAACTATGCCGTGTAACTCTGAAGGCCCTCAAAAGCCCACCTTCCATGCAAGCTTCTGGCACTTTTCTAGCCTAAAGCTCAGGAGACTTGTTTACGCCGCTCAACAGCTTCACCAGTGACAGAACCGAAGCAGCCGCACAGCACCAGCTCCTTGCTTGCTGGAAGCTCGCTTACAACAGCAGCTGAAAAATGCCCCCGCCCCGGCACTGCCTGAACACTCATTTTACTCTGGAGTTTATGATGCTTTTGATGTTTAGGACCAACAGGGTCTGTAAGATTCCTGTCCCCCCTCTCCCAAAGCTCTGCTGCGAGGAGAAGTGTCTCCGCAGGCACAAAGCGCCCCAGTTGCCGTGCTGTAGCTGTGGAGAGGCTCCTTACCTTTTGAGACACCAGATCAAGTCTCAGGTATCCCCATCCTTGCAGCGCAGGCAGCCTGCCATTTGGCGAGCACAGTTGTCGGAGCAGGAATGGCACTACTGCCTCAGAAAGCAGAGAAACAGGAGCATAGTGATTAAGATAACAAATTGCAGATACAGGTGCTGCGCACAGAGGCACCTCGGAACTAATCCCACAGTAAAAAGCCGGAGGTTTGCTCAGCAGACGCAGCTCAGATTACTGCCCTCCTACCAAGCAGTCGTCAGCAGGGCCTGACAGACAGGAGCAGAGAGCGTGAGGAAAGGGGAAATCTGCTGAGTGAAAGTGCCAGTCAACTCTGTCTGGACTCCTAGAGGGCTGGTGGTCAGCCCCCTCTTGTAATTAACACTCAGCTTTTGGGGGAGAGAGAAGAGAAGAGAAAGTGTATTCAATAAAGAAGTGTTCTCAGCCAGCCAGGAATTGTTTCTCTTGAAACTCACTCAAATTTCATTTGAGACTTGATTGGGAGTAAGGGTGGGGATAAAAACCCACGGTGGGGGCGAGGTAAACCAAGGGCAATGGACTCTGTTGCTCAGTGTACTACAAGTTAGGACACAGCAATCCAACTGCAGGTTCAGGGTTGGAAAAGATGCCTTTCTGCCAGCCGGCAGCACTGCGAGTCCCACCGCCTCTTCTCCTGTGTCGGGGCACCCGGGCTGGGCCCAAGCAGACAAGGCTGCAGGCATGTGGCTCTGTGCGAAGCCCATGGAAATATCGCAGAAAAGCAGGCAGCCCTCAACAAACTGGACCCATCCTGACGCAGGGGGCATCAGCCTGAAGCAGCCAGGTGGGTTCAGTCACTCTTTACCCAGCCAGGCTGCCTTGGCATCCAACAGAATGCTGCAAACACACATTAAATGGATGCTAAATCTCTTAAATTAACCTTTTTTTCCTACAAGCAGTGGAATGCTTCAGTTAGGCCAAATAGAACACAAAATTTCACTTCCATTTCACCCTAAATACTTTTTCCCAGATCAGCTGTTAGATCAAAACATGTTATTCACAATCTATGTTATTCACAATCTACCCATACTTTTTACCACACTTTATCCACTTCAACAACCCCTGTACTTCAAAAGTGTGAATACATCATCCCTTTCAGTGCAGTTGACTTCCTGACAACTTTTATAAGGGAGGCAAGTATAAGGAGTTGATAGAGATTTTAATGGCACATTAAAATATCCATCAATCAGCAGGAGGAATCCAGCCCAGCACCCCAGGCCAACATCAGCGTACCGGAGGATTTTCCCGTCTCCTCAAGACAGAGAATGGCACTCACTGCCTCCCTTCTCCTCTTGCCATTTCACCTCACAAAGCAATGATTTTTAAAAGCCTGATAAGCACAAAAGACTAAGGCGTAGCTCTGAGCTGTCTCTTTTCAACACCTGAAAGATGTATTTTTTATCAGTATTTCTGATTTCAATTAGCTTAGGCATCCTGTAATAGAAAAAAGTTACAGTGCACTTATGCAGGTGTAACCTCCAAGGAAACGTGCTACACACAGGTACTGAAGACAAGCCCTGTTTGCCTTCTGATGCCAAAGTCAGAGCAGGCAGAGAGCTGAATAATGAGATACCAGAAAAAAAGGAAAAAAAAAAAAAGAGTTCTATATTCTAGAGCTATTGGTGTAGCCTGTGTTTTGGCCAGGTGCATACACGTGAATAGTCTTTGTCCACCTGCGTTTGTGTGCATTAGGCTGCCCTTCGCCTCACACAGGAACATTCATGCATATAAAAGACCACTTGATACTGTCTGTGCTGTTTTGGCTCTTCATTATCCTTTAGACTGAGATATTCCATTTATCCAGCTGCAAATAGGATTCGGATTACCCAGACAAGCTCATTGATGAAAACTATAAAGTAGTTACAGTGACCACTTTGCCCTAATGCCTGTTTTACTGAAGTAAATCCAGGCAAACTCTGTTTATATCAGCAGGGTTACGATAGCATTGATTAGTCTTCCCGGCCCCACCTTGCTCTAAAGGAAACCTTGGATCAATCAGGAAAAGCATGGAAAAGTTTTCAAGGAATTGTTTTATATTTCTGCATAATCAGTATAGCAGAGGAAAATTAATGTCCAGCCCCACTAAGAATGTGTAAACATCAGCATCTGTCAATGCTGCACAACTTCTGAACCCCTTGCAAATCAATATTTACAGTCAGCTGTTGAAATTAAAGCCAAGTAACTGGAGATTCTGACAATAAATACAATGAAATTAAGTTATTCCCAGTGCTTCTGCAGCAGCTGCCCTGTGAAGCTGCCATCCCGCAGTCCCTTGCACCTGTACCGGTAACCAGAACCTCACGCACAGCCTGGTATGTGCCTTGTCAACTAAAGGTCAACCTAGACACAATCACAGAGAGAGGAGCAAGGCACAGAGCAGTCGGAGAACACGTTTGGGTGTTCCAGTTTTCTTACTATTGTGATCAGATCCAGCTCCAACCTAATCCTCAGGAAATTCCAGAAGGAGATTCACACTCTAAAAAGCACTTTGTATGGTGCTGGCAGAGATTTCCCAGTTTTTCCGGTGTCACTTTCTGAAAAATCAACCCCCCCATTTGATTATAGGCTGAAGAAGGCAAACTAATCCAAATGCACTTGGAGAAAGCAGCGGCTAATGCGGAGTGGCAGTGGCTGGATATCGCTGTGTTTCTAACACAGTACCAGGGGAGGCGTCAGTCTTTAATATCCCGTATAGGGTAACACATTGTGGCGGCTGCATTGCTTGTTCCCAAGGCATTTTCCCACTCTTCCCATCAGTGGCCTAAATCTTTTTTTCAAAAATCATGTCTAGATCTTCTTCAGGTTTACTGCTCACTGTGGGAAATCTCTTAAAGGCCTGGCAGTCTGAAGGCTAATTAAATCCCAGGCAGTAAGCCTGTTGCCAGTGATTCCCAGATAAAATTCCATTCACCTCTTGTAGCCACCTACCCTGTGTTTCACTTTGACTCTTCCTAGTGACACAGAAATGGCAAACATTTTGATGAATGCACAGAAATAAAATTAGAATTTCCTCTAATGAAACTTGCGATGCTTGAGATTGTTAGAGAATTAACAGTTTGATCCAACACACAAGAAAATGCCGAAGCCCTTACCCACCTGGGAACAGGCTGTTCAGGCCCTGGAAACACTGTACGAACAGTAGTCAGAGCCCTGGTGGGCTTTGGCTGGTCGCATCCATTTGCATCAGTCTCTTTATGTAACACTCCAACTGAAGGCTCATTATTTTAGAGTGTTAAAGAGATGCACTTTAAAAAAAGCCCATCCCAGTTCCAAGATCTGACAGAGCATCAGTAGCACTGGCAGCTGGGGAGCTGAGGAACAGGGAGACATGGCAAAGGGCACACGGGAAAGCTGCAGAGGAGTTCACAACTGAGCGTACAACGGTGCTGGTCACAAGACCACCCTGCCAGACCCTTACCAGCATTTAGAATCATAGAATAGTTTGGGTTGGAAGGGACCTTAAAGATCATCTAATTCCAACCCCCCTGCACGGGCAGGGACACCTCCCACTGGATCAGGCTGCCCAAGGCCCCATGCATCTTGGCCTTGAACACCTCCAGGGATGGGGCAGCCACGGCTTCTCTGGGCAACCGGAGACAGGGCCTCACCACTTGCATTATGAAGAATTTCCTCCTTATGTCTAGTCTAAATCTGCCCATCTCCAGTTTACACCCATTGATTATATGTTAATGCCAGCTCTGCTCTCTCAGGCTGTCAGCCTTCACAATTCCATGTGCATGAGACCTTCCTTTCTCCTGTTCCCCCAGTCATCATCACCAAACAAAACATAACCGCCTTGCGTAGCAGCTCTTTAGAACATGCTCCTGCATTGCTACAGAGTCGGGTGTGAGTCAGTGCCTATTCTAATTAATTTCATTCACAAAACTTGGATTTATCCATCGCAATTTTTTGGCACACTGTCAAATGCGATCCAAAATTCCTTGAGTGTCATAAGAGGGAAGGATTAGGCCCCAGAGTTCTTTGAAGAATTGTATTGGCTCTTGGCTTTTTGTACAAATGCCAGCAGCTTCCCCTCTCTCTAGGAATAGCCCATTTTCTCCTGGTCAATGAGGGAAATCACTGCTCGGTGAGGGTCTGAGCCGAAGCCTTTTTGAGGCTGTGGGAATCTTTCCACCCATTTCCATGGGCTTGAATTGGCTCTGAACCTCAGATGTCAGTGGTGCTGACACTTTCCTCCTAACATTGACACTTTGATAAGAACATTTATCAAGTAGAGTGGAAAACTTTTCCCTTTTTTTAGACAAAGCAACTTGCTGCAAACAGAAAAACAACTTTGTAGCTCTGGCAGCAGTGTAAGTGTTCAGTATGTCTGAGTTTAGTTCCTGATCTTGCCAGAGAAGTCTTTAAATGAATTAATTGGAACCAGATTTGTCTGAAACCATAATGCTGGCCATGCTGTGGCAGAGCAGAGGCCCATGCAGCCCAGCATCTTCTCACTGCCAGCACCTGAAAGCAGACATGTCAAGAAGAGGATAAGAGCAGAACTAACATACCCACATGCCCAGCATCCTCCCAGCCCTCATCAGTCTGCAGTGCAGAAGCTGCATAAGCGTGAGTTGGCCCCTGGCAGCAGTTTTTCGTCTGCCACAAGACTGATGTTTCCAGGAGGTGAATCCCTGGGTGAATTCTCTATCTGCTCAGAGCCTGAATTAGCCTGCTTCCCTCTGACACTCCTGGTCTCAGGACTGAGTGTACCTCTCCTCCCAGCATCTCCCCCAGGCCTTATCATTCAGACAAGGGAGTCCGGGGACAGGGATGTGCTAAGAGAATAAGCCGAATAACCCAAGTGAGACAGGGAATCTGTAGGGAAGCCTGAAAACGAACACGCAGATTATGGTTATAGCCAAGGATAAGCTTAATCCTTTCTTTTTGCACAGTTTTTAGCACAACAGGAAAAGGAGGATAATGTTTTCTATCCCCCTTCCTCCTTTATCTGAGTGGCATTTTTAGCCTAAGGCTCTTTGAGATAGAAAAGAACTGCAGGCACTGTAAGCTTGAGGCAGAAACAAACCGCCAGCCGCTAACAACCGACACAGACACTCGGCTGCCTTGAATACTGATCTTTGCTGTGTTTGTATCTCTGTTCACTTACACCTTACTGCAGAGCCGCCCGGAAAGCAGAGATGATGCAATCAAATGTCCTTCACTCTACAGAACTATAAGAACTGGGCAAACGCACATCGTCAGGACAGGTAAAGCCGTTAGGAAGTATTAGGAGCAGTAGCAGCCCCATACTTTAACTCCCATTCAAGCTACTGTGGATTTTTATGAGCAGAGGATTCACTCATGTGTGGCTTTGGAGAAGAGCAAGGCCGAGGGGTGGCTTTTACTGTGACAGCCTCAGAAGCACTAAACTTGTGTGCCTTGAGCCTCAAGAGCGCAAGAAGTTGTTAGGGCAACTATATGGAACTATATGCAACTGAATGTACGTCACCTTTGGTGCAATGTAACACTTGAACAGGTTTCCTGTGGTCACTCATATCTGTATGACCAGATATATACTAAGAACACTCATGCTGTGCACCCTGCTCATATGCAGATTTGCAGTAATCCACAGCTCTTTTGAGATTCATAATTCTTACAATCTCACTGGCTCTGTAAATGTAGGTGTCATCATCAGAGCCTCTCACATCCCAAATCGGAACCCATGTGCTGGCCTGAACCCAAACCCCAGCACCCTAGAAGATCTCTGCAGGACTCCTGAATGTCAGTGTGTGCAGAGTCAGGGCCTAAACCATTGGTACTTCTCAGCAGAAATATTTTACTTGCTTTTCCACTAGCAAATTTTAATAGAGCTTTGCATTCATTAACCACCGGATGCTGGATCCAAGAGTTTAAAGACTCAAAGGACCAAATTCTGACCTGAGGTAACTCATCTGAACTCCATTCAAGCTGAGGGAGCAGCTCTACTCCCACCAAGAACATGGAGAAACTGCCTGTGGCAAGTTCCCTTCACAACGTGCTGTTGTCTCAACAGGAATGACTTTGTGTTTTCCCCTCTGCACTCGCTGCACCGGGCAATGGTGAACAGCACAGCAGCTCTACAGAACGGCTTGTAGGACACCCCAGTTCAAACAGTTCTTGTGTTAGAAAGGGTGTTGGAGAGCTGATGTCCCTGTGGCTGTGGTTCCCTCCAGCATGATATTCACAAACCAGCTACATTTGCCATCACGCCTCAGTGATCTAATTGCTGCTGTTACCAACATGTTGAATGTAAAACTATGTAAACAGTGTGACGCTCTGACAGCCATTCTTGCTTAGTGACCTGTGGAAAAGTCTATTTTTGGCAACTGCTGTAGGCCACTGCGGTCGCTGCAAAGCAGACAAGGCAATGCCCACATTTTGAGCCTTATCTTCAGCCCATACAAGCATGCCCAACACAATTAGATCGAACTGATACCACTGGAAAGGCCTGGGTCTTTTTTCAGAGGCACCAACTCTGCTTAGAGACTGAAGCTGGAGAGGAAGCAACAGAAAGAAACGAGTTGGAAAAAATAACCCATCTTTCACAATTAAACAGCTTAATGTTATTTCTGTGGCTTGTAGCTTAGCCTCCTCTAGGTGGTTAAACGTCAACTGAGTATCAAAAACTGCCTATGGTTGCTGAGGACCATAGGCCTGCCACAACAACACTAGACAAACTGGTATCTTCGATTTCTCATAGTGATTCACTCCTACTGCTCCCAAATTGGCAACCCATAGGCAAAAAGATCTCCCCAGCCCGTGGATTCTTCAGGCTCGACGGAACTGGTTATGCTTATACCCGCAGTGAGAGACCTTTGTCACCAGCAGCAGTACAGTCACGCTGAAGACTATCACAGCAAATACTCCTGGAGATCTCTCTTCTGAGGACCTGATTCCTGGCTGACTCCCACAGTCCATTACCAGTGGAGTGATATCTGTTTGTTCCTCCCTGAAGCGCAATGCCATTTTGTCTCTCTGCCCAGTGATAATGTTAAAGGCTGTTCCCCTTACTTGCTCTGTTTACCTGTGGCAATCTGAGCTGGCTAGCAGGACTGGGCACTCAATCTTTTTGCTTGATTGCTAAGGTATGACACATATCAGAAAGAAATGAATGTACTTTCTTGTGGGCCAGGAGAGGAAAGTGTCCTGGAAAACCCTGTATTAATAGCCAGGGGAGAAGAAAACAGGTAATTTTATTGTGCAGTTCTAAATGTCTTAAGAATCAGATGGTAGAAATAGGACTAAAATGGACCACCAAACTAAGTCCACCTTACCAGCAGTGAGCACACAAAAGATACTCCCAGCAGGGTATGTGGGGCAGCAAATCATAACTCAACTCAGCAGGGACTGGAAAGTGTACCAAGGTACACTCAATGAAGCTTTGTAATTCCCTGAGATGCAGAGGAGCTCTCACTCTGGCTTATTCTGGCTTCAGCACAGTGAAGCGTGAATTATCGGCAAGCTTCCTCCTAGCATACCAGTTGCAGACCTGAGGTCTAAGGGATGAACACATACGGACACGTCTGAGTCTATAGTCCTGGAAATGAGTGGGCAAAACAAGTACAGGGAGGTAGCAAGAAATGGGCAGAAAGAAAGGAACTGGCTTTAGGAACAGCCTTTTAACCAAGTTAGATATGAGCAGCACTGTTAAAGAAACAGAGAAAGCTGAACATTTCAAAATTTGCATTAAGGGCTCCCGAGCTAAGGATGAGACAAACAAAGTGCAGCTAGAGAGTGTCCATGAAGAATTATTCGACGGTTATCTCCCAACTAAGGATCGTCTTAGGGAATAAGCACAGTATTTACTGAACACTAGGGATGAATTGGTCATCCTCTGCCCTACTGTAAATTCATGATCAAGGAAGCAGAAAGCATATACATTCACAGCTTTGCCTGTGTCTCCTACTGCAAGTTCTTCCTTGATGTCAGCGGGACATTTGCTCAGGAGTGAAAGGCAGACTACGGTCCTCATGTATGAATTATTCTGGTACTGGTTATTTATTTATAACCATTCATATGCATTAATATTAAGTATCCTTGTGAGCTAGGTAATTTGTCTCCTCTCTGTTTCAGCCTCCCCTCTCCTACTGAATTTTCTCTGATTTTCCTTTCACATTTCCTTCATTGAAACTATTTCCTCTCTTTCCCTCCATCAAACTGATCAATAACAGCCTTTGAAGGTGGACAATGATGCAGAAGTACTGAGCTTTGCAGATGGCATTCCAAGGAAGATAATGTGTCAGCCTCTCTACAGACCTAGCAAGGTGTTATAATGTCAGTTTGTAGAGGCTCACTCCGCAGCCACAGGTACCAAAATCTTACCTTTTTCCTCAAATAAAAACCAAGATTAAATGGCAATCTGAGTACTACATGGCGTGCTACATGAGTGTATGGAGTGGGTCAGATGTATTCTGTTTGTCCTGCATTTTATAGCCTCACTACAACACATTTGAATAAAAATACCTGCGCTGTCCATCCCTTGTGATGGCTGGTGTTACCGTCACACTGCCACAGAGAGCTCCCGAGCGTTACATTTGAAAACCAAACAATTAAACCTTCAAAAACAAGCTGATCTTGAATAGGCTTTGGAAAGAACTGAGGCCATATACACCAAACAGACTTTGCTGTTGTTTGCATAGGACTTTCAAGGGGTAAAGTCCATGTCAGTGTGCGTTTGTGTCACTCCTAAGCAAAAGCCCTCATGAATACAGAAATCAATGAATAAAAGTTCAGATCACAAATGACGGGTCAGTGAGTTTTCAGACTGTTGGTATTTGCAGCAAGCAACCCTAATCCACTACAATTAAATAATTATGGCCAATTACAAAAATCAGCATCTCACGCACTCCAAAAAGAATGTATTTTCAAATGAAGTGTATTGCAAAACGCTATCTTCTTGTCCACACAACAAACAACATCCTCAGGTGGGAAAAGGTTTACTGCTTCCTTTACCAGTCTTAATGGTTAAACTTGCTATGTCTGGGTAAAGATAACCTGCCCGTCCTTGGTGCTGTAGCTTTACCTCAAGTCTGGCTGGCAAACCCTTGTTTGTTCACATTTCATCACATAGATATGCTGCCTGCACCGCAGAATCCCTCTTACTGAGATGAAGGCTCCACATGGCTCAGGTTCCGTACTGAGCTGCTTTCTTTACCCCATTTCTTTGGCATCTTGCCTCATTTAATTTAATTTAATTTAATTTAATTTAATTTCATTTCATTTCATTTCATTTCATTTCATTTCATTTCATATTGTTGGAAGCTTTTATTTAATGCAGAAACTTGCTTTCCCCTCACTGCTTCCCTCTTTCTTACCATTCTCCTCTTGGAGAACCTTTTGTTTGGCTAATGACAGCTCCTCAGCCATGGTGATCTTGACCCAGATTCCTTTCTGGCTTAGTGTGGAAATTCAGGACAGGGCATTCCATAAAGGGATACCAGCTATCACTTAACTGGCAGAGAAAAAAATGTTTGAATGCACTCACAGTAGAAAACATACAGGAAGCACCTCTATTAAGGTCTTAGAAAACTTCCGTACTTCAAAACACCTCTGATTCAAAATGCTCATCGAGACTCAAATTCCAGGTCCTGAACCTAAGACAAACATATTTATTATTCATGTCACCAAAGAGGACCAGCACAATTCGCTTCCCTGAGTTACGCTCAGCACACAAACACACTGGCATCACTACTCATTGCCATGTACGAGGCCTTTGACGCCCAGGGAAATGGCCATGTAGAACATGTTAGAGGCCACTTGTTCAGTGACTACACAGAGGCTGCTGCTCAAAAGCCGCAGGTAAAGCTGCTGCTCTTCCCCCTGGATCACATTGTGAGCTCTCACTTAGCAGAGGCACACTGTCACTCACCTGCAGAATGTGAAACAGCTCCAACTCTTGCTGAGGCCAGTGGAAATCTTTCTGCTGTCACAGCAACAGCGATAACATGCAGCAAATGAGGCAAGAGCTACGTACAGAACTACCACCCTTTCACAGGGAGCCCCAGGCGCCTTGAGGGAAGAAGGCACTACTCCTAAATCACTGAATAGGAATGCTGGATTGTCTTGTGGCAGAGGAGCAGTGGAAGAGATTTGAATAAGTATTTCATGTGCTTGGACGTATCAGTGACAAAGGAATCACAGAAACGGTGGTGGAAAAGAATAAACATTTGCCCTTGGTCTCATGTCTGTGCACTTAAAACAAGGCTCTTGCCAAGATCAGGCCAAGTCACAGGCTTTCAGCTGAGCTGGGAGGGGAATGTGTGTGACACCCTCCAGGGCAGGAGAAAAGGAGGGAAGGAGTGCTAGATCTTGCCTACCTGCGGACGACCAGCTTCAGTTTCTTGTAGGAGCCTTTAACCAGGGAGACGGCCTCCCGCCTGGAGCTGCTCAGTTCCACCTCATTGATGTTCACTACTTCATCACCAGCCTGCAGCTTGGAAGGCAGGGAGTCCGCTTTACCTCCCTCTTCAATCTGCGCAGGAAAGAGAGGAGAAAGAAATGGTGAGCCAAGCCTCCCACAGTTTGGTTCTCACATGCAGTGCTGTCTACACATTTCTGTTCAAGGAATCAGGTTTACCAGCCCCAAACTCAGCGCTCTGACTGAGCAGCTTTGTCTCCCTTGGCCAGCCAGCTTCCTCAAAGATCCGCCCTTGCCTCCCCTACGTTTCTTATAGATGGAAGCTGGAGACTGGCAGCCAAACCAATTCTGCCAAGAAATTTTGTTTTGAATAAGCCACAAAGTCTTTGGTATTTGGAAGCAATAAACGCCAGCAAAACGCCCACGGAACCCCTCTTAATTCTTGATTCTCCTAATCCTAGGGCACGTTCCCTTCTTTTGTACGGTCCATCATGTGCACTGCGTAGTCCTTCATGCACATTGACTCTCCAGCAGGCATACGCCAAGTCTGCAAAGCAGTAGGTGACAAGACAGAGGACAAGACAACTTGGCCCAGAATCTCTGCACCTCAGCCTTGTGTAAACACGTATTGGTATAACAGAGGGCAAGTTATACACAGGGTAACACACTGCAAATCCTGAATTTCTGAAGACTTAGGAGTGTTGCCACTTTGGAGTGCAATGGATAGAGCTTTTATTACAAAACATGCCACCGCAAAACTTGATATTCAAAGCCCCTGACAGTCCCTGTTGGACAGAAGCTGTGACCTCTGTAACATTTTGTGGCACGTTAGAAGCACAATCTCTTCCTTTGGACCCTCACCTTCCCAGACACCACAGACACCACAAAGAAATGTGTCTGAGATGGGCTAAGGCTCTGCCTCAGCTGGGGAAGGGCTGCTCTTTGCAGGGGTACCATTTTCTGGGCAGTGAAATGGCAAACACAGCTCTGGAAGTGGCTTTTATTTCAAGTCATGCCAAGCAAAGTGTAACCGAGCCATGAACTGGACAAGTAACTCAGCATACATAGATATAGCACCCAGATTTCTACCAGAACATCAGTTTCAGTGGTCAATGGTGATTTCTCAGAGGCAGAGCCGCCCTGTTCTTCTGAACAATAACATTCCAGCTCATGTACCTTCTAAAACTTAAAATCTGACTTCCTTGAACATTAGCGAATAAATTCTCTGACACACACACTCCTCCAAAGGCAGGTAAAAATCCTCACCATTCATCCTACCAGGAAGCAATTCCACCCATCAATAAGTTTTTTCTTTTCTCCTTAAGAATGGATAAAACCACAGGAATGAGACTTCATCTAAAGATCCTTGTATCACAATGACCAGGAAGGGCGAGAGATGAAATATTGGACCTTGCTGCCAGCATAAATAAGTAACAAATGAAAAATGCAGCATTGCTCCAGTCTGTTGCTGTGAGGGAAAACAGGTGGGTGTCACTGAATGAAATACAACAAAGCAGGATACTGTGGGTGAGATTAACTGGTGAGAGAGTCAGCAGAAGGGGGTTTTTGGCTTTCTTTTGTTTTGTTATGTTGGATCACATATAATGGAGAAAAGGCATCCTTGGAAAAATATCTCCTGTAACAAATGCCAACTACTTCAAAGGCTGAAATACCCATTAGAGGCATTTGTGTTAACTTCTGCCTTGAACAAAATTGTGAGCTGTGCTTTATCTTCTGATACTCCACATTATGTTTATATATTCCTGTTTTTTCACTCCACAGGATCACTGTTTTAAGGTTCTCTTTGCAAATACATGGGTTGGATGTTTCTTTTTCTCCTCTTTTTTACTGAAAAAGGAAACCTGGATCCCCTTTATGAATAATGTGAAATCAAAGACTTTAAGGAAAGGCTAAACCCCGCAATACTTCTGATTAGGTGGTTAACATTGTGAACAGCTCTGAGAGGACTCTTTCTTCAAATCCTGATGTGTTGCAGCTTATGCCTATGTCAAGGGCTCCTAAACTGCACCTTCAGGGCCGTGTGGCCAGCCATAGCGCCACAGTAAAAGTGCCTTCGGGGAAAGTCTGTCAGCAAAGAGTCATCTGCAAGTAATTCCAAAGGCTGAGAATGATCTGCTTTGCTCTGTACATTTAAACTATCCCCGGGGAAGACCTGAAACATGGACCACTTTTTGTGATTAGAAGATTTTGACAGCAGCATGGAAACTACCTAGAGAGAACAGAAATGGAGATGTGGGTTGATCTTTTGTTGTTTACATAGATATTTCATCTATTAGCAGTCCATTAGGGTCCTCATCTGTCTATGGCTTAGGTACAGTTGTGTCATCTACTTGGCTGGGGTTTTGTGGATGCAAATTCCTTTAAGTTCCTGAAGGAAATCATTCACAGCAGGCCTGTGACCTGGCGCTACCACTCACAGAGTCCAGAGACACAAAAAGGCTCTGAAGCTTCCACCAAAAGTCCGGAAACAAGCAGTGTGTCCCAAAGCAAGGCCCAGGTGCTCTACAGTCATTTCTTCTCTCTGAATGCCTCTGAAATATTTGCATTTAAGGAGTGATGATGAAAGATCGGAACAAAACAAGCTATCCTTTAAACACAAAGCTCTATCTCTGCCCAGTGTAACTACTATCAACAAAGCAAACAAGCCCAGCATACTTGTGAGCTATTGAAATGAGCACCTGCTTCACTGGAGAACAAAGCCAATGGTGGGACTCTGCTTTGGAAGACGTTTGCAGAGCCATGCACACCACAGCGGATAAATAATAGGCAGATAGGCCACTTCTGCATGTGGTTACCTTCTCTGAACAACCTTCTGACCAGGTCCCGAGTGAGAGGAGATGAGACGGAAAGTCTCAGACTGTCACCTACATCTCCAGTGGTTCTAAGTACAGTCAGTCAGCCAGCACAGAGCCAGCAACGCGGTTGTTTTGAAGTATGTCAGGGATGCTGGAGTAGCCCAAGCAGCAACAGCATCGTCAAACTTACCATCAACAGTCATTTGTGCCAAAAATGGAAGCACCGTGAGCTACAGGACCTAGGACAAGAGGTCAATCAGTAGCCAGTGAGACCTCTCATGGTTTATTTAAGCTGAGAAAAACAAACCTTTTGGGTGTCTGTCACTCATCCACAAGGAGCAGAAGAAGCCAGTGGGAGCCATCCAGGGACTGGTGTTTTTTTGCTTTTGGCTGGATTGAGCCAACCGCTCTGATAAGTCAAGTTATGAGAGGTGCCTCTGACAAGCACAGGGTGGAGGAATACCTAAAAACAGGCTGGTTTGGAACTTCAAGTGCTGGGCTAATACTTAAGAGTCTGGATTTCTGCTTCCTGTGAAATCCCATCAGACTCCTGTGGCTTCAGCATCTTCCCACACCTCTTTCTTTCGTCTGTCTTTTGCAAACCTATCCAGCTGACTTTTTTAGGTTCTTCCAGAAGGCGAGAACAAGATCTTCCCTGCCAAGCTGGCCTCTCCTGAGATAGACTCACTTCAAAATGTCTCAATAGTCTCTCGGGCTGACGCAAACTCAAGCCCTTTTAGTTGTTGTTACTGCAGCAAAGCCTTCCATGCCCACTGCCCTTTTCTGAAAATCCCAAAGGCCACCCCTGGTCCTGCTTTGCATTAACACTCTGGACCATTTTCTTGCATTAGAGGAGGCTTCTTGTCATTCAGCAGATCCTGCAGCATACTTTGAACCCATCTGTTCTCCCCCTTTTTGGCTTACTGTATAAGCAAGAGGTTGCTTAAGCAGATCACCAAGGATACATAAGACTTATTACTACTGTCTTTTGTTTCCTTCGCTATGGTGACTGTAGGTTCAGAGAATGCTGTCTAACTGAGATCCTTTCTTGATCATTTTAAAGAAGTTTTCTTTATTTATTCCTCTTTTCTCTTCCCCTTCTTTGAGGAGCTTTTGTAACAACATATTCTCTATGGCTTTTAAGATGGATTATTCCATTTTTGTGTCCTTTATATTATGAATGATGGATGCGATTCCTAAACTGTAAACTTAGTTGCTGAAGTTTCTCAATAAAAAAACAGAAGCAAGCAAGCAAATACGAATGCACAGTGTGTGCAGTTACCCAAGTGAGAGCAGTGCCGCGCAGCGGGATACAACTGCTGAGACACCAGGAGATGCTATGGAAAACACAGTAAACCAGCATGACTGGGTGTTCACAGAGGCAGCAGCAATTTTAGTGACAAACTGCTGCCCTTTTCATGTCAGGTATTATAATGATGGGAAGGGAAGCATCACAAATGATCTGCTGGAGATGGCTGTCCATAATTTCTGAGCTGCCAAAAAAGATTTTATAGGAACTGACAGGGTGAGAGAGGAAGAAATTTTGCTCCATGAAGGAACTGAGAGAGGCAGCTTTCTCTGCTGCGAGGAGTCTGTGACTTGCCCAGGAGGAGCAGTGCAGAAAAATGTTCTTTTACCCCTCTTGTTTTCAAATATGTCATTGGAACCACTTTCATTCTTTCTGTTGGAATGGTGCATTTCCAGTCAGTCTGGGGTTCACTTTCCTCCTTGTCCTTAATGAGGTCATTAGCACTGGTGCAACTTGGTGGTAAGGGTTAAACCAACTGTGCATTTGAGAGAAAATACAGGAAAATGGACTGTATCAGTTTCCAAATTCAGCGGTAAAGGTTTTACTCACTTCCCAGTGCCCAGACTGGAACATCAAAGAGGTGAGACTGGGATTTTTCATCTACCCATCTCTATTAGGTACACAGCCACACCAGATCAGTCGCACACTGCACCCAGTACAAAGCAGTGCACACAGCAGCCTGCTGGGCCAAATTCAACCTGCTCAGTAAACACTGAGTTGCTGATCAGTTCAGGCTTCATGTTGGAGATGGAGGATTTTAAGGCCCTGTGGAGTTCAGAGATGTTTCTCAAACCTAAAGCCAAAGTTGCAGAGTTGCTGAATGACTCCAGAGTGCCCTCACTCAGACTTAATGCCATGTCTCAACGTGGGGGCAGTGAGTGTTTGCCATGCAGCAGACAGAAATTCCTCCCCATTGTCCCCAACCCCTGTGTCAGCTCAACACAGCAGTTAAGACAATTCAATCAAAAAATAGTTAAGCCAAAGGTCTCCCTCTGGAGCCACATCTCTGCTGGATTTCCCCAGCCCCGATGCAGACATGCACCTCGAGAGAATTCAGCTCTCGACATTTACTCCAAGCCACAGAAATTGTTTCCAAACGAGTTATTGTTTTATTCTGCAGGGAGCAAGGAAGGGATTTTTTCTCATAGTGCTCTGGGTTGTTGTACAGTAACATTGCTGCTCCCACATACAAAGCACAGTAAAAGAGAGACTAATTTATTCCAGGTAGTCAAACAAGGTTCACATAGAATGAATTCAGCTCGAGAGGCTGAACTTCATTCAGTAGAACAATTAAAACTATGCGGCTTTGAATGGTTAGCACTGCTACGAAATCTTTCTGACACCTCCAAAATAAAAATGTCATTTAACACAGGCAAAACAACCTATTTTCTCCCATACTCAGCCTGACGTGTTAATGAATATACTTACCTTGCTTGGGGCAAGGAGAACTCCAGCCCTTTCCATTCAACACCCTAACACTTCTGGCATCCCCAGGCTTATTTTCCAGCTATTACACCAGAGAGGCACCCCTGTAAATCCAGAGAGACATCTACTCACTGTGCTGGCAGTGACAGCCACCAGCTCTGATTTTAGCACTGTGGCCGACATCAGAGAAACTCCAAGGTATTTGACCCCATACAGAAAAAATCATGAGCTCAGTGCTGCACCACACCATCACAGACAGCTCATGGCTTCTCTGCAGCCTGTGTGTGTCTCTGCGGATGGACAGACTTATTTATTTTCTTCCCGTCAGGACAAACCCAGCTCACCTGCCTCTCTGCTGAATTCATCAGCTCATGCTCTAAGGATACATGTAACGCCCAGGGCAGCAAAAGCTCAGCATTCTCTCTCTCCACTTTTTGGCCAGCACTTGGCTTCAGATGAAGCAATGCTGCTAACCCTGAGGAAAGCGGGGTATGCAGGAGCTCAGCCAGCTCCCCACCGCTTCCCACTCTCCTTCTCTCCTCACTGATGGTGTGCATTTCTGCTGTCAAAGCTGCTTTCCTCTATTCCAGGTGGCCAAAGGCAGGCGCTGCTCAGGCAGAAAGACCATCCATCCCTCACCTGGGCAGAGGAGCCTCCTTCAAGATATGCCTGGAGAAACCACTCCTAGTTTCTGTGGTTTCTCTCCTCTTCCACTACTCCACTGCCTGAGGCAATCCTTATCTTGTCTGTGCCTAAGACTGGACTGGATGAAAGCTGAAATGGATGGGAACTGCTCACAGTTTTTTCAGAGGGGGGATTTCAGGCAAGCGAGATTTATTTACACAAAGTGGAATCTGTCCAGGATGCTGAGTGAAAATGGCACAGAATCTCCAATTCAAGGGGATCCAGGACCTCACCTCTTACGGGTATTCTCAAAATCCAAAAGGAAACACATGCAGCAGCAGCAAAGTGTTGCCTGTTCCTTGCTGAGTGCTACAGATCCAGATGGAAACCTGTTTCCCTCTGACTGAGCACCAGCCCGTTCTCTACCCACCTGCCCCTGCACCACCCCAGTACAGCAGGGACCATCACTACCCCTGTGCCATTTACAAACCTGGCCGCCCACTTGGCTGTCCCAGCTTCAGGACAAAACCCAGCCCAGGAGCAGAGGATCAACCAGACTGCTTTCCTGTAGCCTCCCAAACTGGATGATGTGGAAACGAGGCAATACATTGCCAGTGTGGACAGAGGCTCCCTGAAAGACCCAGATCTTTTCCAGGACAACCTATCAAGGGCAGGCACCAAAGCCAAGTGGCTATGGGCCACTTTGTGGGCCACAAAGAATCAATCCAGCTGCAGAAACGCCTCTGTGATCCATGCAGGGTAGATACAAGCCACTGACAAGTGGCAAGGATTCAAGGTCATTCCTAGGACTACACTGCAGGCTCCAACATTTCCACACCTTCCCATTTCCAGCCTGATTGCTTCCTGTCCTGGGAGCAAGGTTAACGTCAGCAGTCAGCCCCTCAGCAAAATGTGGCAAGATGTTAATAGAAAACAGATTGCTGGCTTCAGGTACAACAGATAGGAAGAGACGCTCAGATGAGTCTGCATCTGACTCCTCTTGGTGACTCCAAATTCCTAAGCCAGCAGAGGAAATGAGGCTTAGCTCGTAAGATCATTTTCCACCTTCTTAAGCACACAACTGTTAGGCTCCCACTGAGATTTTTACATTTAAATGTCAAAGGGGAAGGAAAAATTCAGTCTTTTTCCAACTAATGCACAGAAAAAGACGGACTCATACTACAGCTTTGATTCAGGCCTTCAAGATGCCTCCAGAATCTTTTCTGTAACAAGAGGCAAAACTAACAGTCCATTTTCTCCACATGTCTCCATATATGCAAGACAAGGAGCCATCTCAGGTTCTCTTTTAGAGGTATAGTATGAACACATCATCCCAGACAGTTCTTGCCCCAAGCCTTCTGGTATATAAATGAAAAGGGTAGAGAAACAGAGGGACAGGAAACATAAATATGTAAAAGTTGGGACCAGAGCAAGGAGAAAAACAGCAGCAAAGCCTGCTCTCAACTACACAGTGACATCTCAACACAGGGACTGAATCTACAGGCAAAGAAAAGCAAGAGAAACTGCAGGACAAGGGAAAATCAGATGGTTTTCAGTCAGCATTGAGCAAGCTGTGAGGCACATGGGATTGACTGCAAAACAACATTCTGACATGCATTACAGTGGCAGCAAACGCTCCTTCTCCTGCCAGCCCGGAGAGACAGGGAAAGGGTGGCTGGATGACAGGAGATGGTTTCTCTCGTGGCTCTTCCAGCACTTGGATGCCCGCTGCTCCAGGTCAAGGGCACTGATACCTCAATCGTGAATGCTTCTTCCTACCTTTCCTTCCTGTTGTTCACAGCACACAGCAACTGCGCAAGGGGAAAAAAGCACCAATGTGCACCTGAGTCACAGACAAAGTGACGGTGGAAAAGTAATGCCTGTGCAGGTGCAGAGTAATGCTCTCCCTTTTGCAGCATTAAAACTTGGGGGATTGCTTTCTCCTGCTCTTTCTCCATTTCCAGCATGAGGCCAGCTTTTCTCCCAGCAGAGTCTTGCCTGCAGAACACACCTTCCCCATGCACGTGGGAATGAGAGAGCCTTACTTCTTTGTTCGCTGCTTGGTTTTTGCAAACAATCCATTCCATGCATGCCACAGAGGCTGTATTACCCGGTGGTACAAAATCTGGGGCTGGAGCATGTTAACGTGATCCGGTTTGGTCTGCAGTGATTATGGGGGTGATATCAGCTCCAGGGGCTATGAGAACTCACTCCCTGTTACTCTGCTGTATCTGCTACAGCTTACCCCTCTCCAGAGCACACAAAGCCAGTGACTGCATGTCTGAGGATTAATATTTGCTTTGCAATGTGGAGTTAAAAATAGTTGTTTGTTACAGAGTCTGCTGGAAAGGTGCTCTGCTCTGCCCCAAACATGCCCAATTTTTCTGCACTTAGGGCTCCGTTTTTCATCCTGCTTCGCTATCTTGTCCCCAGCTCCACAGGCGTTTCTTACATTTCTCACAAGGTTTCAATAATTAAAATTCCAGTTCCTGTGACATTCAGACAGTGAGCCCACCGCCGTCTAGGCAGGGGAGTATCAAACATGTGGCCACTCAAGATGTGGGACCACTGCCTCAAAGCTACTGCACGGCTACAGAGTCCATCACAGCAGGGCGGCTTGGAAGAGCATGGCAGCCGCGGATCATTGGCAAATCCAGCTCTCCTCACACACACCCATTCCTCAGCCTCTCCTCTCCCTGCTGTGTTCCCAGTGTGCACGGTGCCACTCAGCATCCACGTCACCATCCCTATCCTAACCATCGTGGCAGGAGCCAACACAGTGTGCACCAGCTTTACCCACAGAGACGAACTGGCCTAACACTTAATGTTTCTCACCCAGGGCCATTTCCCAGAAAACGCTGAGATGGGGTACAACGTTGTGGTAACAGTCATAATTATTAGAACTGAGGGAAGGTGCTGGTATGGGACAGTCTGAACCCTACAGATCCTATGATTTTCAGTCAATGACATCATCTGCTCCCTAATCCTTTCCATAGGCACCTGTCCAGACCCTTCCTACCATCTCCAAACAGCCCTTCTTGGTGGTGGCAGTGTATCCCTCAAACTGCGGGATGCCACAGACCAACATCTGCTCACAAGTAAAATGTAAAACCTGCAGGGCTTGGCCCACCTCGAGAAATGTCACCGAGTGCAAATGAATAGGCAGAGGAACATGTTATTACTATGTTGTTGTTGGCAGTTTTATCTGCTTTGCATACTCGCTTCTCACAGCATGACCTAACACACCCTCCTTCCTCCTGTCCTTGCCATCTAAGAAAAGAAACCAGCTGGAGATCCGTGTGCAAAATTCCGTTTGTCACCTACTCCAAGGACAATTTTTCCAGCCTGGGGAAAGCCCAACCTAACATCACAGGAACTGCCATAGGAGGAAATGCAGTTATTCTTTCAGCTCTCTCCTGTCTTCTAAAAACAAGGAGCAAATGATAACACTTAGAACATGCCTTTCAATCTGTGTTACATAGTGCTGCCTTGGGCGTCCCTTTTTTTGCAGGATGTCTTCCCAGATGTTGGTGTTACTTGTCTATGCTTGCTGTTATGGCTTATATTGCCATAAACACTAAAGCGTGCAGCTTGACATGGTGACCAATTGCCATGAAACTTACTTTGGATTGTGTCTTTTTGGGGTAACTGGAAAATATTTCCATGTAAGAGAACACAGCTAAGATGTGATCTGTTCAGAGAAGAAATGAGACAACCAGTAAGTTCTCAAAGTGCCGCTGTTGAGGGTTTTTTTCATCACATGATTAGTGAACTTCCTGGCATATTGCTCACAGGAATTCAGAACAGAAATGTCAAGAAAATCTGCTCTGCAATCAGGTAATTCCATAAATTAGGTAAACCTAAAACTAAGGGATTTTCTGGCTGCTGGAACAGGCAGTACTTACCTCTCCTGGAGACAGATCCTTGGCACCAGCATGGCCAGTTACTGCTTTTGATGTCTGCCACTTCTCTTTCCCCAATTCCGCTTCCCCAACAGTAACACTTCCATTATATCTGTTATAAATAGCACTAATAACAGTAATGACAACAGTAGTAATGATCCTTGAGAACTTTCCTTCCATTAGCTAATTTGACCTTTCAACGCCATGGGAAGACATGGGGAAATATTGTTCCTGAACTAGACAGGAATAAAAACAGAAGCAATGTTTGTATAACTTTTCCAGGGTCACAGAAAGAATCACACATTAGCACCGGAGCTGCACTCTCCTCTGACTGCCAGGTCACGCTGCGCTGATGCCAAAGGAGACTCCCTCCCTTTAATATTTCCGCCATGTCCCCAATACTCAGCCCTTTTCTCTCACGGCAATTTTCCCTTTTCTACAGCCACGAGGAACTGCTCTTTGATGTCCTTCCATTCATACTTCTGGTTCCCCATGTCTCCATAGTTTTCACCCTTCTCTATTTGCTGGGGTTGTCCTTTCCCTCTTTGTGCTATGATTTCCCCTCCTTTCACCCTATATTCCCTTAGCCATCATGGTCCTCCTTCCTCTCTGAGCCTACTGACACAAACCAATAACCACTACACGATCTGTATCTGAGAGGAAAAACCAGATGAAGCAGCAGAGCCACACTTGAACTGCCTCGAGCTCTTGCCAGGCATTTAGCAACTGCCTAAGGGATTTAGGAATTCACTTCTACCTTATTTTAATGAGAATCAGACATAAAATTTTTAAGGGGCCCTTTGAACATTGAAGCTTAGAGCAGCCAACGGCAATTAAAAGACAGTTCAACATCAAGAGACGTGTCCTTTAGGGGAGAGAGCACTGCTGGCATCCCTAGGTAATGAGGAGGAACTGCTAACGGACTCTCCAGAAGTAGCTGGGCTGGTTCATCCCAGCAAGGTGGCTCAATGCTTTTTGACTTGCTGCCAGGTCACACACACTCCACAATAACACAGCAAGAACTCCCCACAGACCAGATAATGGCAACAGTGCACGGCTTAGAGTGACGAGGCCAGGACAAAAGAAGAATTTTACGGTCCGAGCCATTGTCATCACATCACACTTGGCAAACTCTTTCTTTATTTCCCCCCACTTTCTGTAATTATTAAAAAGTCTTCTCAAGTGAATTTAGTGCCCATGAAAGATGCCAAGCTTACAGCCCTGGAGATTCATTTTCCTTGCCTATGGATCAGCCAGTCATCCTTCCTTCCTGTCCCCTTCTCCCCACGGCACCTGCAGTGTGTTTTAGCACCTCCTAGAAGGAAGAGCCTCTTGGAGACAACCAGAAGACTATTTCTCTGAGATCCTCAGTGCTGCTGCTGAGACACTCAGCTCTGCAGACCCAAGTGCAGCAGCTACTTATAAAAAGTGGGTGTTTATGCAGCAGGACATATGGCTTCTGGCCCCCCAGGCACTGGAGTGTGGGAGCACATTGTACATAGCTATATGCAGAGCACTTCATGGCATCATCTACGAGTCCTGTCGCCTCAAAGTGACCCATGGAAAGAATTCCCTGGCAGCATTTTCTGTGACACTACTGCCATCCCCAAATAGTAAAGAATCACTATCAAACACGTGGAAATGATCAAAAGCTCAGAAGCAAGTGAAGCCATCTGTTTCAATTTCATACAGGAAGAACTAATATTTTAAATACCAAAGTGCCCATGTACTTCTGGACCCCATCCACCCACTGCTGTGCACGCATACTTGCAGACACACATTGTCCCATGGCTTTGTGGACAGGCTGGCTGAGCATTTGAGAACCTACTCAACCACAAGCCCACATGAAAGCGTGCAGTCTTAGCGATGCATGAGCATCTTCCTAAACAGGATCCTACCAGGCTATCCAAACGGAAAAGAGCACGGGAACTGAAAAGCCCGCTCTTGCTCAGGCCTTGCAGACTCCTTGCAGGGCTTCTTAGTCTTACAGGGAGCAGCAGGGAAATGGAACAATAAACTGTGCCAGGCAGAGAGCTTCGGCGGGTGTGTGCACCTCCCTCAGCCTACATTCACTGTCCTTGTCCCCTGCTGCCACCCTGTGGCAGGCAAAACTCCAGGGACAACTCCACCGTCTTTTTTTGCTGGTTTGTAGCTGGTAGGACTCAGCCCCAAAGGGTGCTTTTCTAACCACGGGCTGAAAGGGAAGCTCGGGTAGTGTCAATCAGAAGAGGAATGAAACCTTGTCAGCTCGATCCTAAATCTGAATTTCACCTTCAGACCTATGGGTAGTTCCATTCTCAGTAATGTGAGTTGCGCGTGAGGGTGAGAGGCCATTCAGTTATCGCTGTTGTCATGAAAATGGAGTGGTCATTGCCCTTAAGCCAGTGTGAATATCTCAAAGGTTCAAAGGTAGACACATAAATAAATTTTCTGGTGTGGAAAACCAAGAATAAACTGTTAAACTGTTGTATTTACCTTGTTTCTTAATTCAGATATTGAAACCCCAGCCACATTCACCAGGGAATGCTGCTGTGCTCCAACTACAAAATAAGAGAAGAGGGGTCCTGACCTCTTCGGCCTGACTGGCTGATGCCTTCAATTCTTCCCACTCTGACAGCTGTAATATCTGCAGTCTCTGTGCTGCAGCTCTCTAAGTTTTGCTGTTAGTCCTCCTAACCTTTTGGTTCAGAGCATGTTCCCTACCAGTTTGTCCCAAAAGCATCTTTGGCTACTGAACACTGGATAACATTCACGTTGATAAGCACCAAATTGATCTTGTTTAGGCTCCATGTCAATTCTTTAACTCGTGTCCAAGAGGCCAAGTGCACCCCTGCCCACGTGTCAGCTTAAATGCCTTCAATCTGCGCATGGAGGGGTTTTGCCAGCTCAAGAAAATGCTGGAGCAATTTTGAAAGTAAGATGACAGAAGAAGGCTTAACTAGTGATTAGCAAGGCATTTCATAGTAGTCCAGGAACTTTCTTGTTAATTTTACACTGCAGATGGTGGACACCAATAATGCAAAAGCTGAAGGCTATACAAGGATGTCTATTTATTCTCTTCTAAATTAAAAATGATCCCTTCAGATCTGGGTGATAAGGAAGTGTGGTCTCAAAAGCCACTCACAATAGAAAAGCAAAGGTACCAGTGTCTGCTTGCTGCATTTCCTGTACCAGTATCCAGACAGATGATGCATGGCAAGAGCTCCTAGTCCTTAGAGAGTACAAAGCCTGTTTTCCCATGGTCCAGCCTTTATCATCTCCAGAGGGCAACAGTTTTTACCCCGAGTTCAACAGTTCTCACAGCAGACACAAGCTTCCCAAACCACTGCAGCTCATATGGATGTGCAGTGGTGACTTTGAAGTTTGTTTTGGGATCACCAGCAGCAGAGTTGAGCATGGAGCTCAGATTCCAGAATATGCCCCCAAAAGTCAAGTCCCCAGCTCAGGCAGAAAGGCTCTGCTTTATTTTGTCCCATCCCACCTGTACCAGCAGCACTGAAGTTCATTAAGCTATGGGCACAGCACCTATCCCCCTCCCTGCTTGATCCTCTGAAGCAACTGCATCTTTCTTGGGTCCTTTCAAGGAAGGTGATTTATAGCTGCGTTTCCAAGCTTATTCATTTACCAAGTCAAACATCTTTTGGTAAAACTATTTCTAGCCGCAGTGCACCCACATCAATGCTTCAGTTTAGGTTGAGGCAGCTCCAAGTTTTCAGAGCCAACGCTGCTGCCAGGTGCCACGGAGATGGATGAGGTAAACATGCCTGGAAAAACAGCAGGCACATTGCCCACCATCTTCGTCCTTCCTGGTGGCAGAGAGCTCTTGCTCGTAGGCTTGTCTTAGAAACTGTTTTCTATGTGAAGGCAAACCTCCATATTCAGTCCAGAAGGCTGCTAACTTTGTGGAACCTTATATTTACACCTTGCCTACACTCACCACTGTGACATGTAAGCACCTTCCTAGAGCAAGGGTTTCAATTCCTCTGGTTTCAATTCTCTACCAGAATGTTCCAGGGGAAAGTCCACTCCAAGCATCCCAAATCCAAGCTGAAAATGTGCATTCCCTTCCTGCCTTCTCCTCTACTTGGTACTATTTCCTGGTTTCTCACAGTCCTTTCAATGTTTTCGCTGCTCTTCTGTTTCCAAAAATGTCATTGAAAATAAACTGACAGGACAAACAGCTACAAGGTTCCCACTGACAAGGGCAATGTGAAATGGTCTGTTTGGCTATTGGCAGTGAAAAGCCCTTGATCTCAGGAAGGAACTGGATTACAAAGGGATGTTTTCCATGGGTACTGCTAGGGTTACTCCAGTGTTATACCTAAACAAGGACGGTACACAGTGACCCAACTCCTGCATGTGAGAAGGCCCGTTTGATTTTGCCAGTCTCCACTCCTCACATGTCATGCTGGGTCCCAGCAGGATCAGCGTTAGAGACACAGGTGATGGATAAATGTGTGGGGGCTTAGCTGGACGTGATACGAGGAGCACTTTCTATCCAAGTATTGCCCAGCCTTTTCCATTTTCTTAGCTTCAGATTTAAGCACAAAAAAGTTATATTGCCGGGAGCAGTCAGGAGCATCCGTGGGGCCCTCATTCCCTGCCAGAAGGTGAGTCAGTCTGACAGCCAGGATCAGGCTTGCTCAGAGATGGTTCCCCCGCAACAACCATTCGATAGGTTTTACGGAGCATGCTTTTAGGACTGTGCACAGATGTGAGGACTCAGAAGGCAACCTGAATGGGGCACAGGGGCTCACCGTGGGTACTATTTGCACAATGCACTGGAAAGTTTACTCTTGCATCTTGGGGGTGGGGCAGGGAGCAGAAATAACTAGAAAGGAAGAGAGTGTGCCTACTAAAGCCAGTCATTACACATTGGCTAAATCGCATTTCTTTAATTGCCATGGCTCCAGGGGCTAAGGCAGCAGGCACATGTTTTTATAAGCTGAATCATACATTAAAGAAAATCCCAGGACATTCCTGTAAGAGCAGAGGCATTAGTGGTAGCTGGGACGCTGGCCAAATTCCAATGAAGGTAACTACATTCTGTTTCCCTACAGTCTCCCTGCCGCTTCAATGAATACAGTCAATTGTTCCAGCTCCAGTTCACTCTACAGCATCCCTGAGATCAACTGCCATACCCACAGCATCCAGTACAGTTCTCTGGGATATCATTCTCACTCAAGGAATCTCTGTGGAATTTAAAAATAGGTCCTGTGAATGATGAAAATGTCCCTTCCGGCACATGGATTTGCAACAACAGCTTTGAGTCAAAGAAGCCACAGAAAACTTTAAGATTGCATAAAAGTTCTAAGAGGAAAGAACAAAAAGTACACTCGAAACCTCAAGGCAGAATTATTGTGGCAGACCTTGTTCCGGCTGTTTGGAATTAGTTTAACTAACATCCTTCTGGGGACCTGATCAAGTACTGCTAAATTCAGTACACGTCTGCCATTTCATGGGGTTTGGATGAAGCCTGTACAGAAGTATTTTTCAGCATTTTATTCACTCAGGAAGCCCAGTCTTGGTGAATCAGAAGCTCGATATAACAAAGTTGCCCTCCTCTCTTCCTCATTAGAGTTCTCCACTAAGTAGTAAGACAAAAAGATGCATTTTAATAGGACACGTTGCACCAGTCAGGCTTGTTTAATTAGCCACTCTGGGGACCAGGAATTGTTTCCTACACCTGCTCTCCACTGCCACTGGTTCCCGACTGCTGCAGTGGGACAGACTGCAGAGCTGCACAGGTATGTCCACTGAAGTGCCTAACAGAGGCGTAAACCTCATGACATAAAGTTCTAGATTATGTTGCCAGAAAGAGCGGTTGTGACCATTTAGCATAATAACATAGGTTCATAATTAATAATTATGGTGGTGAAATGCCACCTTCAGTTTAAAATGTCCAGAGATTAAGAAGCTGCTAATGTTCCACTCATAAATGGCCCTCCACAAATAAAAGCTACCCCTTGCTTCTAACCACATCTTTTAGCTTCAACATCCAATCACTTGTGATGCTTTTTTGTAGTTAACAATATGCAGTTTAAAACATGAAGTATCAGGATTGGCATTGTCTCACTGAACTGCTCCAGAAAATGTCTCCTAGTCAGTTAATCTAATAAAGATCCGCATGTAATGAACATTCTCTCATCATTGTCTGGGGTCAGTAAACCTGACATATTCTCCTAAAGTACAAGTAGTGAAGTGTAGGTGTGCAGACAAAGCTATGAGCTGACCGTGTTCTGCTCTATGTGCCCATTCTCCAGAGCTGATTATTTTTCAGCTGGCTAAGTTTCAGATGTGAACTAAAGTGATTAATAAATGTAAAGGCTCTTAATCATCCACTCCTGTGCTCCCAGTCCCTAAATAATTTTGCCCTGACACTCACCAGTGAAGCTGTAATCACTCATAACAGAGGCTTCATCACTTACTGAGATCCATGAGCAAAACTCTTAATTCAAGCAATAAGGTCAAGTCTCATTTCTTTCCAAAGTGATGGACTTGGGGAAGGAGAGAACACCTTGGGACTAACAAGCAGTTGTTAACGTACCACGATCAGAAGATAAAAGCATACAGCTTTTCTAGTAGCTGCTATTTACACTGAATGGTCTCTGTGTCAGATTTGTTCTTTTTGAATTTGAGTAAGTTGGTTCGAGTGACACCTTGGCGTGTCTGAAAGACTAATTGTCTTGTTTCCATTTCACACATCATCATCATCACAATAACATTTCTGGAACCGGAAGACAAATGCCAGTGTGACCACAAGGCAGGCTGCAAAACAGCCAGATAACCTGCAGGTTTCTTACTACTCCAAATGCGGCTTGTCCTTGGCCCAATAAAAAATTAAGACTGGCAAAACTGCAACCCTACTGCTTTGGTTTAAAACTATTTAAAACAGTAGCTTTTGCCCAAATGCTCCCAATATGTTTAGGTGACCACTGCCTCTTGAGACACCCTAGTACCTCATATTGTCATCGTCTCAGAAACGCTTCATTCATTCAGGAAGCACAGAATATTAATCGATGCAGAGCAGCATAACAGTCCCGGTCCCCAAATGCAAGCAGGTGAAATCAGTTTGGCATTAGGCACCAAAATGCTATGTAATTCCCTGCAGATTTTAAAGCACTATGAGAACAGAACACATTTCTACAATCAAATTTTGATTATCTGATTGATGAGGAAGAAATAAATGCATCCAGATCACCTTATGTAATAGGAAAGCATATTAAAACTATTTAACACAACATTTTACATCCTTGGTAGCTTCCAATCAGCAAAGAAGAAATCCAATATCAGCCAAGCTGGTACAAGGCTAAGAAAAAGAACTAAAAGAGAACTTCCCAGTTCCAATGATCTTAGTTACCCAGCAAACCACCTCTTTCTCGCATCAGAAAGAACAAGCTCCTGCTGCCTTCGTTCTCCCACTGTTATTCTCTGAGCACAACTTACAAACACCTTTTGTGGAGCCTAGATTCTGCTTCTCCTGGATGATATTTACTCAGTAGCTTTCACAAATGCTTGAGGACAAAGATGAAGTGCTAAGGAACATCCCGCAGTTGCTATTTCACCCACTCCCCCCCTCTCATCCCTGACTATCCACCTTCTGTACGTCTCCACAGCTGCCCTTCCAGCACTTAAAGGCCACAGGAGAAGGCTGACGCATTTGGCAATTCCATCTTTTTGTCTTGAAGTGTCAGGCTGAGATGGACGGTAGACACGATAGATGGTAACACTGATACTTGACGCTGCTTGTTCACCTTCTCGCAAGGAGAACAAAGAATCATAGAGGAATGTTGTCTGCTAACAAAGCAGCCCAGGAACAGTTATTACAATTGCATTTCAGATACCCTGTTGAGAATCCTGCAAGTTTACACATACACAAACCCCGAGAGGAATGATTTAATATGCACTGGTTATACACAACTGTGAGATTCAGAGGATCAAATTGTCCTTCGTCAAGAATAAATCAGATGCAAGCAGAAGTGAGGGGCTGAGAGTCCCTATAAATTATCTAGGCATTCACAATCAGTACAGCAGAAAAGGGAAGACAGTTGAAATATATAACCTACTGTTTTCTACCCTCAGCGTTAAGAATAAAATGCACATGAAACAGCCAGATTTGGGATACTGGCCAACTCCCAATGACTGTCCTTGGATGACCTTGCTGTCATCTCTCAGCTTCTCCAGGCACATAACAGTGTCCATCAATTAGACTTAAATAGCTAGAGCCAAATTCTGCTTCAGTTACACCAGCGCACAGCAGAAGAAATACTACTGACACTTCCCTGCCTCTTTCCAGGTTTACCACAGGACAATGTGAGAAGCAGATTTCCATCCAGAAGGTTCATCATGCTCCTCACAGATGCACTCAGCAGTCGGGCCTTTAAACCACTTATTGTGCAGTCTTCAAAGAGCCATCTGTGTCCATTTTAGCCTCACGGCCTGTCACTTAAAACCATTACTTTGTCACCAGCTGCCATTGAAAATCACAGAATCATAGAATGGTTTGGCTTGAAAGAGACCTCAAGCCCATCCGGTTCCAGCCCCCTTGTATTACTGGGTAGAGCTCAAGCATGAGTCTGTTCTTACTGTATTTTTGCCCTGAACCGGTAATACATGTTGCTGATTCAAATCCTCAGCCAAAAGATGGTGTGACTGAGGACCAGAGCTGGAATCAGACCGTAAGCTGAAGCTCCTTGGTCCTCCTGCAGAGCTCTTTCTCTCGAACCTACTTTCCTCGCTGCCAAGGAGTTAAACTGCAGAAAATCCCAGCGGAGAAGGGATTGGGCCCTACAGGCTTGTTTCACTTTTATTATTTGTTCCTTATGTCCCTTCAGTTCCCACGCTGGTTTTGAAGTATTGATCACCCCATAGAAAATGAACAATGAGTTCATGGTGACTGAGTTTCAGTAACTCCGTTCACCTCGCTTGAGCCCTTGGGGTGAGAAAGTTAAGTGCTACTGTACAAGCTCAAGTGACTGCTCACAATTTCCTTCATATTTCATCTCTTTGTATTTTCTAGTTTGCCTTCTGAGCTAATGTTTATTTTTCCAGAGCACGGTTATTGTGGTAAACTGATATCAGACTAGCAGGGTGGGAAATAAGATTGCAGTGCATTCATTGCCTGTACTTAAACACATCATTCAGGAAGGCAAGGTGAACAAAAAAAAGAGTCACTCTAAGAGCTTTTTTCCTCTTTAAGAAGGACAACACCTTGTTGCTAGTGCAGAGATGACATCCCCAGAATCAGGGACCCACTCATTTCAGCAGCATTTACGTTTAAACTAAGGAATGGACAGTACTGAGAGGCAATGTGAGAGTAAGATGGTCTTAAAAAATAGGAAGAGCTGATGTTCTTGAGAGTAAGCCTCCTGACGTTAGTGAAATGCCAGTGATTTACACCAGCTCAAACCTGACACAGCCTGTTCACCGCACCTGAGTGGGCTAGCAGTCTGAGCAGTTTTGCTTTTTGTTTTCTTCTTTTTAGCATCATCCTGATCCCTATTCTCTCTTCATTCCCAGGCCTCATTTTCTTTCATTGTCCCTCCTTGACGCTTACTGATTCTCCCTCACCAGTTATTTGCTGTAGCAGGAATGATTTAGATTCCAGCATCTAGATGTCCAGACTGGACATTGGGAAGAATTTCTTCACCATGAGAGTGGTGAGACATTGGCCCTGGTTGCCCGGGAAGGTTGTGGCTGCCCCATACCTGCAGGTGTTCAAGGCCAGGTTGGATGGGGCTTGGGCAGCCTGCTTTAGTTTGATGTCCCTGCCCATGGCGGGGGGCGGGTGGGGTTGAACTAGATGATCTTTAAGCTCCCTTTCAAGCCTAATTATACTATGATACTATGATTTTTAATCACTATTTTTTTAATGGAGAAGATATTGCATTTTCCTCATTTCAGTGTGAACATCTCTTGGGCACATCAGCATTTTCTGATGTTGTCTGGATATTTGCACACCGAGATCTGTAGGAACATGATTGTTTTCTTTTTGCTCATCTTATTCGCACCCTTAAGCAGGTTTTACTTTGCCCACATAAGTGCTGTTAGAGAAAATGAAGGGATCTCTGAGCTGGGAAGAGACTAGGCCCCATTTGCGTGGCTGTGGAATTCTGCCACCCAAAGGTATGGAAGAAAAATCTCCTTTTACTCTTGCAGTTGAGGAGAGCAGATGGTTCTTTATGGTTAATACAACTCTCTAAGAATGTTTTCTATTCTAATCTTGCTGACTAATCTTTCTTCTTCTAAAGTTTTAATCTTGCTTAAGGAATAAATGTGTGATATTGTATTAGAAAAGCCAATCCACTGCTCAGGCTCTAGCTGGGAAGCAATGTGATTTCCCCTTTGTACAAGCTCTTTGCAAATGTGATTGTTTCTCCAGTGTCAAATTCCATGGATTTTAGCAGCTGAATGGGTACAAAATTTGACATGGTCAGAAACGTGTGCTTATAAAAACTTATTATCGTTGAATAGCTACTGCATTCTTGGTGCACTCATGTGCAAACTGCACCCTGAGATAGCTGGCTGGCATCACCTCTGGGCCTCATTAACACACACACGCACAGACCCCAGAGAGGCCTGGCTTGTGCTCCCATCCTCCTCCCAAATACTGTTCTGACTGTTCCCATGTTTCACGTGGGGAGGGGATGCGTGAGGACGGCATGGAGCACGCCAGCACCCTGCATACAACCGCTGTCCTCGGTTAACCTTAGAGCTGGCCGAGGTGGTTAAATGCCACGGCTCCCCAGCCAAGGCAAGCCCTGGAGAGTCAAGCAGCCCTGGAGGGCAAGAATTCCTGTGCCAGGGATTACAGCCATCGCAATATTGAAATGGAAACAAGGCTGGGCTGGTGGACCAAGCCTCGTGCCCTTCCAGCTGCTGTTGCGGTGGGCTGCTAGAAGGTGACATAGAGCACCATCACCCAGGTAGCTCCCACTCCTGTAGCGTACTGAGAAAATTCCCCTACTGGGCTGATAAAACCCAGCAATGAGTACTTGGGTGCCAAATATAAGGCGTGCAGTGCAGCCAGAGACTGACCTAAGTGGCCGAGGTGAGTCATGCAAAACCACGCAAGAGGTGGTGAAATGTGTGACAAAGTGCCAGTTGTCCAGCCTTGGGTCTCAGCCGCAGGAGAGCAACAGGCCTGTTTGGGACTGGGATGTCTGCATTACTCTAACACATGTATACGGCACCATTACAAATGAAGCCTGTGGGGTGAACCTAGCGCAAAGTCAACAGCTTACACTGGCACAGGACCACGGGGCTGTGGCGCATACACCACCTTTAAGAAAAGCTGCTTTGCTCTCACAAGCTGCTCTACAGACAAGGCCTTACACGACCAAAATCTCTTTCCCTGGATTAGTGCTACCCCTAGATCTAGGGACAAATCCCAGAAGTTATTTGGAATACTTGAAATAACAAGGGTTTGGCAGCTGGGTCTGCAGGGGAAGTTCAGGCACTAATCTTGAGCACACGGTGTATTCTTCTCAGCCTTATGCAGTTCTTCACAACATTCTGCTTAGAGCTGAGCCTTTTCGCTTAGGCAGTGGGAAATTCTGCTCTCCATTGGAGGGCCCCTCACCAGTCCTGGGGATGGATGGCTATCAGCAGAACAACCTCACAGTGCTCTTTCTCCCTTCTCTTTCCACTGCACTATTCATGGGCAAAGGGCTGCAGTATCCTCTCTGAAAAGACACCATGGGGGAGACCTGCTGAGTATTCACAAATAAGAGCTGTAGCCTACAAGGAACTTGAAAGAGACAGTCAGATTTTTAAAGGAAATGCAGTCCTACAGCTAAGGAGCAGGGAAACTTCCCTGGACACTAAATGTTCCCACAAATCCAGTTCTCATATACTTTGCTTTAAAGGCTGCTCATCAATTTTTCGAGTGCTTATGTGACTTGGGTGGTTAAGTCAAATTGGTGACATGTCCATAGTGGGAACATTTTCCACACATACTGATTCTGAGAATATATTCACTTAAAAGAAGATAGAGTGAAGTTCAGTATTTTTAAAACTAAAAGGTTCGATTTTTCAGTTTAAATTAAAATGTCATTATTTGCTTTCATTTTAGTAGTTGGAGTTAGTTCTGGGTATTGTCACAACTAAAACTATTATTGAAGCAAACCCTCTGGATCAGGTGCAAATTTTTTTTTAACATCCAGTGACCTGAAAAACCCATTTTTCACTCAGCTCCACTTCCCAGGAATAATAAAGAAAGAGAAATATCTTTCTCCCTTACCTCCACTGCAGGTTTTTGGCAGCACTATTTACTGGCAATGCAATATAGGGACAGGCATTACATCTGGCCAGCGTTACAGAGACAGCCAAGGGGAGCCTTGCGTGATGATGATACAGAAATAATTTCATGGATGTATATCAGACAGGGAAGTGCTGCTAAAATGCCTTTCATATACAAGGAGTGGAATAAGAGCACGATGGTTTTGCAGTCTTGCATTTGCTTTTCTTGCCAAGCATGCTTTGACAACGCCACGCTGTTTACAGCCAAAAGGTATAGAGAGCTGGGCATAAGACAGTGAATGTTTTCCTTCCTGACTTCGGGTGTATGAAGAAGACAGAACAAGACACATACCTTTGCTCTGGTATGTGCCCAGAAGATGCACTCTGAGAAGTCAGAGATGTAAAAAGCAACTACCTTTATGTTTGACAAAGCTAAAATACAAAGATTGTAGGCCTTTGCTAGCGTTTATTTCCCCATGCAGCAACAAAATCTCCATTGACTTCAAATAGATGAAGGAACACAGAAAGTATATTTTCTAAGTAATCCACCTTTCCCCATACCTTTGGCTCATCTAATATGTCACACAACAGACGCTATGCCAGTAAGAAGCATGAGGAACTGCAGAAAAGGTGACTATATTCACCAGTTCAGTGAAGAAAAAAGAGGTTATACAATAACATCAGCTCTATTCAACTCACCCAGCAGGCAACATTGCCCAGCACACAAAGAATTAGAGCACATCAGTCCTATACGTAGGCAACAATGCCTTTTTGGGGTGTAACATTGTTTTGCACATCCCACTACCTACCACAATCTCTCCATCAGAGGTTTTCATAGTCTCCAAAAATGCATTTACTCACTTATGCCACTGCTCAGTGTTATTGTCAGAGATGTATTCTTGGGTACACCTGAAGGGAAAATTGCAAGCAACTGGTGCTTGATAAAAGGCAAAAAGAAATACTTCCTGTGTTAAGTGTTGAGTCTCTAAACAGGGGTTTTGTGGAGGGATTTTTGCCTGCAGGTATTCAATCACAAACACCTGTAAGGATTAGAGAAGGTGACAGACTGTTTGACATCAAACAGCCCTTGGCTTCCACCAGCCAGAGAGGATAACGGCTACCAGTGCAGAATGTTTTTCTCAGCAGCACACAGTGTGCACAGCCCAAATGTAAATCAATAAATACTTATCCTGTGAATATACTTATTTATCAATATCATCTGATCCTGAGGCCAGTCCTCATGTGGTGATGCCTTTACTTTCAAACAATGTGCCACGCAGCAGAGCTCGGAGTGCCTTTTTCAGAAGCAGTGGTAACTGAAAAATATTCAAAGTCAATTTCCTCTTAATGTGAGCGGTACCCGAGCTTCAGAAATGCAAGAATAACAAAGGATCCATTCACCTGCATTCCTGACCTGCTGACCAACCCTACTCCATAGGCTGCAGCAGATCAAGGGTGCATAAAACATTTTTTGTTTTCCATTGTAAAACTGTGTCAGTAGCCAAAAATGAGATGAATCGGCATTTCTCGCAAGCAGAAATACAAAGCTCATTGAGAAAAACCTCAGCTCTTTGTATGAAAGCTCTTTATATGAAAGTTACCCATAGTTGTGAATAATTCTGAGTTTTAGGATTCTCCTGCTGACACCTCTCACTGGAATAATGCTAGCAATGCTGCATAACAAAACCAAGTCTACATTTGCCAGCTGGTATTGCATTTCCTGACTGCTGCTCCCTCTCCTTTTATTCATTTTACACAGCCTTTAGCCACAGGCACTGTGTCTAATCACCAGCCAGTACCCGACTGCTCATCATGGCCTTGCTGCAGTGCTGTGCTCAGAGAGGATATGGGGAGCTGTAAGAGGAGCAGGACACCATCACATGCTGATGCCCTGTGACAGCTCTTGATGCATTTATATGAATGTGTCTGAGAAGCGTTGACTGGAGACACATTTCCTCTAGTTCCTGTCTCAGCAACTACTATTGCTCAGACTGTACAGCACAGGGTGATTCCAACCCATCCCTATTGCTCCTATACTCGGGAGGAAAACAAGTAACAGCACAGACTGGTGGATATCATTGCATACCCCTATAAAAGATGTATTTTGAAGCACCACATTTGCATGTGAAATATGAAAGGCACAGGAATAATACCCAGGGACATTACCACATACATCCATTTGTGAAAATTTTGCCTCACTACCTAAATTTTCCTAGGAGCTTAATATATCCCTTGTACTATTAACAAAAGGTCTTACAGAAGGATTCTGGCAAGTTTCAGCTCTATTTCCTCAGAATTCAGAGGTGATAAGGAATGTCATTTATTGGTTGTATGAAGTCTGAATTGCTCCATGTCCAAGCAGAGCTTTATTTTGGAAGATGAATTTTGACAAGCAGGGCATCATTATTTCACTACAGTGTGATTCTGACTGGCAAGAACAAGGCTGCTTCCATGTTCAGGTTAAAGGCAGCCAATGGTGTTGAACCCCATAAGGCAGGGAAGAAAGAATAATTTAAAAGGATTGAAACTTTTAACTTTGACATTCTTAAAGCAGAATATTTCAGTTTTATTTTCATTTCAAAGTTTACTGGCATTTATTTTACCGAGTTGAATAAGACTTTTTAGTCCAACAAAACCCCCTGGGTTTGTCTATTCTTTTTGCCTTGCTGCAGTTTTGGTTCCGAGTCCACAAAACCCAGTCTCTTTATACAAGCCACCAGACCAAATATATTTTATAGCTGTATGTTCTCTAAGCTTTCCACATGTTAAAAACTGGTTTTCATGCCATGGCTAATACGCTGCAACTAAATAAAACCTGTAAGTCCAAGTGAAAAGCCAAACCCCTGGTGCTGCCAGATCCAAATGCACATCTCTTCCTACACTCCCCCAACCCAGCAACGCGCATATATACACAAAGAGAAAAGGAATGTCAAAGTCCCCAGGCCAGCAGAATTCTTCCCCTGGTCTCCTGACCAGGCTCTTTGCATTTCCAGCTTTTTTCTTCCTGGCCTCTGTTGGTTTTGGAAAACACAGTAATCCTACTATGAACTTACAGACCCCCTCCCCTACTCCAAACCTGATTTAGATAACTTAAACCGGCAAAATAACCCCACATCTCTTTGTCAGCTGGAATTTCCACCGGTGCCTGAGGGATGGAGGAAACCAGAGAGCATGCTACAACCCAGCAGGAAATATTTCTGATCGTGATTAATGCTTCTTTTAGCAGTGTAACAGAACCTTTGCAGGTCTTCGTAGATCCTTGGAAGAGCTCCATTTATGACTCCCCAGGCCATATTTTGCTGTGAGTACCTTATTACATAACAGAAGCACTAACAGATTCCAAGTAAAATAAGAAAAGATGGATTATCCTAAAGATTTGGAGAACAGGGAGGGAAGCTAAGAAAGGCATACCCAGTTTTCCTTTTCATTCCATGTGATTATGTTGTGATAATGCCCTCTACAGACCTGTCCATCACTTGCGGGCTCAGGTCAGAGAAGCTCTCTGACCCGACCAGCTGGGTGACACGAGCCAAACAATGGCAAATTCAGCTGCAGTGGATCTTGCCACAAGGATCCCAGAGCTGCCTGTTCAGCAGCTATGAAGCAACTGGACTTGCCTTTTCTACTTTCTTTTTCTTTCTTGGTTTCAGGTTTTGTTTTTTTCTTTTTGTTTTGGATAGGAGTTTGCAGGGATATAGGCAGAGTTTGGAAAGGCAGAGTCTCTCACATGCAGAGAGGTGTCTTTCTAATGTTGACTTCCTTACCAACCTCCCACATTACCGACTTCTAGAACATGCATTCATTCATACCTTAAGCTACTTCACTAGGAAATACTTTAAATCCCTGCTTTGGCACAATAACCTCACCTTACAGACTACTAGGCGTTGCTACTGAAAATGGCCAATGATATTCCACAGTTGTAGGGAGTCAACAACACCAGCACGCAGATTCACTTGCCATTGGAGTCATTTGTGCCCTTCAGTTCGTTTGTGAATGCCACAGCCACGGGCACAATGGGAAATAATGCTTTTATTGGAAACAGCAGGTTGCCACCATCAATTTCAAATACCCTAAAAAAAAAAAGTAGACTCACTTCTGAGTGCTGGAGACTCAGTAAACAACCAAAGGCATTTGAGTGAGTATTCTGTTTGGCCTAAAACTGCTCACCAAAAGTAGAAGGCCAGACTACAACCCTCTGTGAATTAGAACAAAAGGCTTAAAACTGAGATGGCTGGATACTTCTTAACCAGGACCATTTTTGTGTTTTACCATCACAATGTCATAAGCGTATTATATCAGCATTGAATTTTTGTATTTACTCCTTTCCCCGTCAGTCTCACATCTATTTTCCGTGCTAATGGCTAGTTCTTGCTCACTGATTTAAGCCCAAACCAGTTATGTATTCCCTTTCAGTTCTATATTCCAACGCATATTCTGACTCAGCTCAAAAGCAGGAATTATTTTATCTGGTACTTTGTGAGACCACAAACTATAAGCACCCTCAGCTCACACACGTATACATACATATATAAACACAACTATTTTGCTGCAGACACTGCCATCTGCCACCAAAGCACCTCACAACAGCTTCCTGCAACCCTTAGCTTCTCTAAAAGAAGAACAAACTCTGATGATGGTGCTGGTGTTGGTATGCAATTGATCCCAAACTTGGCTCATGGGACCACATTTTTTCCTAGTACAATATGACACCAACTGACCTTCTATAATATCTCATCACCAAAGCCAGAACATCTCACAGAGCAGTGCTATCACACTGTCTCCACCTCAAATTCTGATGGGTCACTGATTCAGCACTGGCTCAGAGGGAGCAGGGCTATGGACTGAACCCCTTTGTGTCATTTCTCATTGCGTTTCAAAGTCTCCTGTCCAAGGAGTGACACAGTCCAACCTGTTAAGCTAATGAGAGCTGACAAGATCACAGCCCGAGAATAGTAAAAGATACAGAACAATAGATGCTCACCCTGGTTCTCTTCAGCTCCAATCAGCAGAGGAACCTTTTGTTTTAGCAGCTGATGAGACACACAAGAAGACACAGAGACACAGAGTCACTCAAGCGCGCTTACTTTTGTTTCTGCTTACTCCTTTCTCCTAACCTCCTACTTCTCTTCATGTGCCAGTGGCTCACTCTCTATCGATCTCCATTAAACATTTATAAAAGCCATGTAAAGATCATATCAGTGGTAGACAGAGAAACCTCTAAATGCGGTCCATTATTAACATCTGATGATTGGTTAAATAACATCCAGTCTTAAGAAAACCAGTGATTAAGGATTCTCACTAAACATTTTTCTGTATACCACCAGTTTCTTAGAAAACCAACTCTTATAGTAAGCAGTACCATCTCCCCACAGTCTTGCTGCATTTCAGCGCTGGCCACAGGGAAATAGAGACTGAATCTCTTCCAGTTCTGGTGTCTGATGTTTACAGTTCCCTACCCCAGAGCACTGGACGGTACCTTCATCTTAGTCTTAATGCAGGTCACAAGAGAACTCAGACTGCAGATGATTCCCTAGCTTTGCTGAAAACACTGTAGAAAACAAAGTTATACGCCAGGGGAAAGTGGTTTTTAGATCTACCCCTCAGTGAACAGGTTAAGACATAGGTGCTGTCTGGTAGGCAAATATCTGTCACTAAATTAGAAACAGGCTTCAGAAGAAGCATGGGGGCTCCTTTTCCCAAACTAGAAGGAATTCTTAAAAAGTTGGAAATGTGAAGTTTTCCAGTTCAGGAGGTGCGTTGCTGTGAGTGGCCCTTGCAGAACAGCACAGAAGAGCGTGGGGGCCCCTGGCCTGAACCCAATTGCCATTGACTAAATCAGGAGCAGGAAGCGGGCCTTGGGCTGGAGAAAGTGCTCGCTTTGCATCTTTGGGCAAGGATCAGCGGGCATACCCCCACTCCCCTGTGTCCGTGACTGCCTCTCCGGGCTGATAAAAAGGGCAAGTTGCCCCTAATGAACCTGTGTTGGAAACCTAATCCTCTACAACAACAACCAAGTGCTAAGATACATCCCTGGGTCCAGGCAGGAGAGAAAGTGAGGAACCCTTCTAAGGGTGTCTGTTTCTACACCAGTCTTTTGTCGTATCTCTCCCCCTCACCCACCTCCTTCCCTGCCTGGTTATTCCAGAGTCAGTTTGCACAGGCTGTTTGCAGAGACAGGACAACAATAAAGGGCCACTTGGAAAGTCAGCAGAAACCTCTTAGCTTGAAATCAGAAATGTGCAGAATCCCAAAAGAATAAAAATGTTTGAACTTGCCTCCCCAAAAGGGTTGTACTCATTGACTCACAAGCAGGGGGAACAGTGGTAGTAATTTAACCTGGGGAAGAGTGCCAACAACTTATTTAATTGCAGAGTTTGTGCCAACAACCCCACAATACCACTATTAATACAAGTCTGCGGTACAAGACTAATTCTACTAACCTTTTACTGTTGTCTTACAGTCAGGTCAGTGGCTGCATCCCTTCTGTGCTGACACTGTTCAACAAACACTGGCGACTGCTTTTAAGCAAATGTGAAATGGAGTGGGACAGGAGGGAGGGGGATCATTGATAAAATGAAGATTCCCTCCACTCCACCCCTCGCTTCCAAATGTTTTGCATTTCTTTCTCCATTTTAAGTCTCTCTCTTGAAACTGGAAATACGTCTTGCTATGTATTTGCTCCTGGAAAACAGCCAGATCTTTGGTCTAAATTCCATCAGCTCATTTCCCAGTTTCTTTGAGACTGCTTTTGAGAAATGTGGATCTCTCTCAGCCCATTGGCAAGGGCAGTCATTGTATAAAAACATGAGATCTGACATTAGGGACCAATCCACTTTTCTCAACGAAGCACTTATTCAAAGAATGCATATTTTTACAGATAAATAAAAAAATAGCAATAGTGGATCCAGGTTTTGAAGGACATGATTATTCCAGCGATTATGTGCCATTGTGAACATCTTGAAATCCAACACTAAATAATGCATAAACTCCAGGCAACATCTGTTACACGAGACAGTAAATTCCATGGTGCATTTGCACACTCACCCTTGCTTCACTCCTCACCCATTGCTGGTTTTGGTTTTATATATTTACACTTTGTGACTGTATCACAACTACCAATTCTGGACACATGCAAACAGACTTTTTGATTATGCTTATAAACAGTGTAAAGAAGTGATAGTTTTCAACTGTCACCTGCTGGAATTGCCACGACAGACAAAATAAATGCTGAATACAAGCTGAACAGAAACCCAGGAGAAATACTTCCATCTGACTACAGTTAACTCTCTTTACCAGGAAGCCAGTGGTTCTCCAGAGGCGTTAGGAAATTTTCTGCAACCTGTAGTTGACCGTATGCTCTTTCAATTCTTCTGAAATAAACACCTCTTGCCACAACATGGATCATCCCCAGGGATCCTGGAGAACCTTCTGGCCTCCTGCGGCCCCATGAAATTGTTGCCGCTTTGTACATTGTGAAACAGATCTGTTTGCCATTTATTTGGCAAATATTTCCACAATACTTTTATCTCCAGTTCTTATGTGAATTAACATTTGACATTTATCCTTGCCTTTAATAGGAAAAAAAGCCAAGAAACTCTTAGAAGTAACAGCAAATGTGAAGATCTGGCATATTTTCAAAAACTTGACTTCAATAAAAAGGTGAAAAAATCTCTGAACAGAACTAATAAAAATTGACTCTGCTGCCAATACAAAATGATTCCCTGAAGACTTCAGCATCTCAAATTTTACCTCTATGTGACCCACTACTGCTAACAGCTACTAGAAACCGATAGCTCTTCTCTCTCCCTGTTGGCTTGTGTTTAAAACATTTTAACTGCTGATATGCACAGGACAAAACTGCTTACAGCATCACTGCAGAATGTGTGACTGAATCCCAGGAGAACATGGAGCTATGACATTTGTCAGCCAAACTCGTCATTCATCCGTGCATTGGAAAATCCCCATTCTTGAGTGAGAATAGGGAATGGCTTTCAGGCTGGCAGATTATCTGGAGAGGTCTGTGGGAACTGCAAAACGTTGCACCTGCCTGAAAAATGGCACCAACTCAGCACAAGACGTTTCCAGAGGGCAGAGTTAATATATGGGAGGAATGCACATAAATCCTGTTATTTCTTAATGGGATTTGGGAGCTTATTTCTCACCCCATGCCTTGAAATGTATCCCACAGCCTATTCCAGTAATGAATTTAAGCACAGTGATTTTCTTATCAGCAGGAATCATTCTTCACTGGGGTTTGAATTTTGGGGTTTGGTCCAATTTTTTAATGCAAGTGTGAAAAATTAATAATATGCTTGAATACTAGCTAGGATGTTAACAAGCTGAGTCCTGGGTAAGCTGGTCTTGTCTGTTCCTGTTGTCCTTTTGCTAATTTCAATTGACCAATACATTTACAAATACATTTACAGATACAAATATCATTTATTTGTTTGGGTGTTTAAGTTCATGGCAGAGTAACAAGAGTTGTGGAAATAGATTTAAGCAGCGTCCAGCTAAAAATGGGAAGACTAGAACTGTTTCCAGCTCAGTTGTTGTGAACCTACACAAGACCTCTCTTACCCAAAGCAAACTTAGAACATTTAGGAAGACATTTTTTCACTCAGGGTGCTAAGTGTGGTACAGAGAAGACTCCAGAACAATGATGAACACCCATCAGTGTCTGTTGTTCATGCATAAAGGCCAAGTCCAGTTCTTGGGTAGGGGAGAGAATTGCCTCTGGGGCTGATGAACACCAACACGTTTTGGGGTTATCCGATACTGTTCTTGGGTGCTCTCTGGTGTCACCAGGCAGTGAGCCACTCAAAATGTTGGAAATACCCAAATAAGTGACAAAGACTTCGTGCTTTCAAGCCTGTTTTCAAAGGCTTCTGGACATTTTTTTCTTTGATTACTAGTGGGTTTTGGCCCAGAAATTAGAGCTCATCTCATTTTCACTTTCAAAGATCCCTCCCAAAGTCCGAGTAGTTCACACAGAACATATTCATGCTGGATTCATGTTCCACAGTTTTGAGCGTGGTCAAAAGATCCTGAAAGCAAAACTGATGAAATTTGAAATGAGATTAGCTCAGTTCAAGCTCTGTTATCAATGATAGGTTTTCTTCATATTGCTTGGGCTCACAGGAAGCGTGGGAAAGACTGAATTTAGTAGAGCCTTTCACAAGCAATCATCTACTCTCCACAGCCGCTGATCTCAGGGGTGCATCCTCTGGTTCTCATTGTAGGATCAGCGTAAGTCTTAACTCTGGTCACACCGCTACAGCCAAACAAGGATACATGGCTTTTTTTTTCTGTCCAATCTATTTCATGTAAGGTAAAGCTAGGGCAGGATTTATGAAGACTCCCTTTGTTGATCCTAAAGATTGCATGTTGTTTAATCACACACGATTCCTCTCTGTCTAAGAATCTGGGAAGAAACCATTTCTTCTCTCACACCTTTTTGTGATTTAGAAGGACATTGCACTGCATGTGGTGTCTTCAACTCAGGTGGTTGCAATGCAGTGGTGTAGATATGGTCTGAAAGACCAGCTGTCTCTGTGGATTTGGACCAAATTTTCACAGCTTAGGTTGATCTCTGGTGAAGAGGTAACTCTAAAGTAAGAGCGGTCAACTGGAGAGAGACACCTGTCAGTCATTATCCCCACCCCTTCTCAACACAGAGGTATCCCTGCTTTTAAAGGTGATTTCCTTCCACATGCACATCCATACAAGTTGTGTCACTGAGTCATCTCTGCACCTTGGCATTCAGCTGCATTTACCATTGTTAATTAGGACAACCAAGGTATTCCCGGTAGATGTGCTCATCGTGACGCATTACAGACCAGCTGGCACCACCCCTTTAGACAGCCTATCTGCAGTCTGAAAGCTCCTGCTGACTTTGCTGGTGCTGCACCAATGCCCAGCAAGCCACCGCTCCCGTCAGTCAGTCAGTTTGTCTGCAATTGCTAATTCGGTGCTGGGGAAGTAAACAGAAGTCTTTTTGTGCTAGAAAACCATCGGCAGCCTAATGGGGGGGGCTGACAATAGAAGCCTTTTCATCAAACTACTCCCTAGCTTTAAGAAAGGTAGACGATCACATCCCTTGTGCTGGCATCAGCAGTCTTTCAGGAGGCCCTTTTCTGAGCTCCGAGAAACAAGGAAGAGTGGTGAGGAACTGCTCCTCTGCTTTCTGAAACAATCACAGCACCAGTTTCCTTTGGCCTCTCTGAAAACAGAGCTCTGCATCACCCCATTTCCCTGTTGTCCAGGATCAGACACCTGCCTCGTGTATTGCCACAGTCTAGCAACAAGAGTCTGATGTGCAGGCAGACGATTTTGCATTATTACCCCCTGAGCTCATCAGTAGTCAAGGCACACAGTCCTCCAGTGCCACACCTAAAAGAACTGCTGGGGGGCAAAGAGGGAGGGAATTGGAAAGAAACAATTTCTGTTGGCCAGGCTGGTTTGGCCCCTGATCTTTTTCCTACGTTCCAGGCAGGATAGCAGTCAGTGCAGGTCTGTACTTCTCTCTGCTCACAGGATCAACTTTTCCCCTGCCTTTTGACTGAGACCAAGCAAAAGCCATTACATTATGGTTTAATTCTAGATAAATTCCTGCCCACTCACTGTTCACTTATTGCTTTCCCCAGTGAGCACAAGAAATGAAGGAGTAGCAAACACAGTAAGCTGCCGTGCCCTGTGAGCTAGTGTAGTTCAATAGTAAGAGATCAGCACTCATAAGTGTGCACTACACACAACACACCTAGCTACGGCCCTAAGTGCACAGCCAGTGTGGAAAACGCTCTGCAAGAAGGTGGGAGCGTAACAGTGGCTTTGAGATGGAAGCCTTCATCACCCACTCGCAGTATGTTGGAAGATAGTGAAAAGGGGTGTTTTTTTAAAAAAAAATTAACAACTCATAGGTCCCAAATTATTCTTCAGCAGTAAGGAGAAAAATAGAGTCCATATCTAAACAGCCAAGAATAAGTGTGGAAGCTTTCAAAGAAAAATATTTATAATAACAATAATCACAGAACAAGTCACTACGCCACTGGCTCAGCTTTATGTCCCCATGCCCGGGTGAGTAAGTCCATCACAACTCTGCCAGTTTCAGACAAGCCTCTCTAATGTGAGCACTGGCCATCTTTTTGTGCTTGCAGCCCTATGGAAAGGTTAATGGTTTCTAAATTGCCATTTGTCACACACAGGGATATGGGGGATGGATGCAAAGAAACTTAGCCTGTCAGTGCCTAAGCTAACTCAGGATTGTTTACGGTGACTCTGGACATTCAAGAGGGGAAAGTAATGGACTGCTGGTACTGATCTAACGGAATAACATTGACTCCAAGTGTTTTGATCAGAGACGGGGATAAGTATCTGTGGGCCAGCTGGGGTCCAGTGTGGCCTTTTGAGTTTTGTTTTGTCAGGAATCATAGAACCATTCTCGTTAAATCTCACTAACTACTTTCTGAGCTCACCCAAGTGAGGTGAAGAAGGCATTACAGCCAAAAAGAAACATAGCACAGGAGTCGGAGCTTTGTGGAAGACAGCCTGAACGAGCTTCAGTAAGCACCAGCTGCTAGAGGACTCTTCATTTCAGCAGAAGTTGGATCAGGCTCCTAACAAGGTTTAAACACCTTACAAGAATTCAGCATTATTTCTCAGGCTCCATCCAAAGCCATTCCTATTATTATTAAACTTTTATTGCTTCCTACATCCCTGCTGAGAGGTAAAATTCTGAGTCTGTGTCATGCCTCTGGCATGAGGTCCTTGTAAATGACCTACCCTTTGGAGTGAAGAGAACTGATGAACTACAGCTCAGCATGTGAAAAGTGTTCCCACACAGCTGCCATCTGAGAAAGAACACTTCAGATGCCTTAATTCCTCGGCAAGAGAAACAACTCTTTTGTTAGTATCATCAACATGGAGCTCAAATTGAAAGGGCACTTCAGAAGTCTACAACAGGTAAAACTATCCCAAAGCTTTGTGGATAGCAGTGAGAAACCGATGGGAGAAATAGATCGCCTGGCTCCAAAATGGTTGAGACCGAATAACATTAATTACCTTAAATTAAAATTATTGCAGGAAATTGGGAGGGAATGAATGCTTCTGTTACCAGTTTGCCTTTACCATCAGGGCTTTAATTTTTGCAATATCGATCTTACAGCTCAGAATGAGCCGAAAAAGTAATACACAAATGTAAATATGGGTTTGCTTCTGGGTATTATCATGGTTTTGAGGCCAAAAGAAATCAGGTTCCTATTAAACATTCAGCATTACTTGCAACCGCTTTTGCATTTCTCATGAAATTTCCAGTTCCAGCTGAAGGAGCCATTTGTTTAATGAAATTTCCACTACGAGCAGATCTCCCCATATCTGGGCAAAAATTACATGGTTTAGATTACTAAACAGGTATAATAAAGATCAAATTATGTGAACCAAGACCTGAAAACAGAGAAGCCAAGGTTGCTACGGGGGATTCGACTTCTACTGTTTCTGAAGTATTAGTTACCGTTTGAACTTGAATGGACAGAAGAAGAAAAGTGTGATATTTTAAGGAAGGAAAGTAATTAAAAACTTGAGAACCTGCTGGCCAAAGGAGTATTTGATAACTGAGAGTAGCACATTCTCTGGAGGTCTAGGCTGGAATTTTTGAGGTCTACAAACTTGCAAAGTTCTCTCAGCTGGCAAAACAAAAAAAATAGCATAACATGCTCATCCGAGAGAAGCAGTTTATTACTGCCACCAAAGTCTTTTCCCCTTCACCTCCAGAAGACACTTATTTATTTGAAAACACAGGGAGAAACTGTGAATGGTTCCAAGCAAAGAGTTTGATTGACAGCTATTCTCCAAGCTTGTGTAAGTGGGAAATTCTTTCCCAGGAAGACTGCTAGGACTACAGCTCCCTTTCAGACTCTCACCTACACCCTTCACTGACAACATCTTTTACACCACCGAAACAATACAAATGGCAAAACACATTTTGTTAATTTGCAGCCTGTGATTCATCATTTTGGACACTGTCCCAGCGCTGACCAGTGACATTCTGGTGCTAATTTAGGTACTGATTTTTGGACATTCCCTTGAGGCGCAGCAGAAAAGGAACATGCAACTCATTACTTTTTCCCCATTCTGTCTTTCCTTTCCCTCTGGTATAACAGAAAAATAATGTTGGGAATGTTCCATAAAGCTTATTTCTGAGGCTCCCTCGCAAGCTTGTGCTTGGATGACAGTCCAGGAATACCACACACAGTCCTAAAGTCCCAAGAGGCAGCTCCAGAAGACAAAGGGAACTTCCTTACATTCCCAAGATGGCTAAGTGCTCCTCTAGGACAGTCAACATCCAGAGTTTCCATTCTGGTGACATACTGTTAAGCATTTGGATATTTCCTGTTACTGAAAAACAGTATGATTTCTTTTAATGTCCCATATAGCCAGAATATAGCATATTATGACTTACAGCCTTCACATGATGACTTGTTTATAGCCAGACCAGAAAGAAGACAGGAAAAAGTTGACTAGAGGGAATGTCAAAGCAGCTTCCTTTGTGTGATCTTTCTTCACCTCCAGCAACGTATTACAAAGAGATCTATGTTGCGGATTTTGAATTAGCTGTGAAGAAACTGCTTCAGTATAGGTCTGTCATTCCACAGGGGGAAAAGAACGGTGTTCACATAAAAAGGTCATCTGTTTTAAGTACGTAAGTTCATATTAGCGGCACAGCCAACATTTCTGCCAAGCTGATTTAGATGTGGTTGCATGATGTGCTGAGCATCGAGGCTGACGCAGCAGAGTGTTCACTAGTGTGTTTAACTGCAAGTGCACCCATCTGTGTACACCACCACTCATCCTCTGAGAAATTGGCCTGTCTGGTTGCACAGTAGCACAGCAATGCACCCATATGGCAAAGAGACCTGTACAGAACAGTGGCAGATAACTGATTCTGATTTAGAAGGTGATTCTAAAATTGTGGCCAGCAGATCTCTAAAGCAGCACCTCCTCCCAGCTAAGGATATAGGTCTGGTTTTGGCAACTTACATTCCTAATTGCTGCTCTCATTGCTTTGGGGGTAATTTCTTGGCATACTATTGGTGGAAAAATCTGTCTTTCCCAGGAACTGCACATGGCTGAGAGAACCAGTTTTTGTGCATGTGGGCCTTTTGTAAATTCACTCATCTTGGGTTTAAGGTTCTATCACAGCCTTTGGTCTGAAGCTGAGACAGGCCAATACATGTGGGTCCCAAGTGAGCGTGTTTTTGATGGACAGAAAGAACTATTGCATTTAGACAGACTTGCTGCCTGTGAGTATTCTATAACAAAGTATCAATGTTACTTTGACTGGTTTAAGTCATGTTGCAAGCTTTCCTGGGTACCAGCTTAAATATTAGCTGAAATCTACGTTTTCATTTACACTGAGGCCATTGAACACCACCCTGTCAACACAAACAGACACTTAAGTGGACATAAATACAAAGTGTTTGCCAAAACACAACAGGGAGCTGAAACAGAAATAAAACTCCTTAATTTCAATCAGAAATTAAAACCTGACAAGCACATTTTCTGATATTTATAGGTAATATTAATTAGGACTGCTATCAGATCATTCCTACTGCATACCTGCAGAACCAGTGTGATTTTTAATGTTCCCTTCCAACACAAACCATTCTGATTCCCTAAGTTCCTTTGTGCAAGTACAGAATTTTAACTGCCACATGATCTAATTTTTCATTTCCCCACAGTTCTTCATTACTCTCCAGTATAAGCCACACAATAATACTGAATTAGCCAAATAACTGAAGAGCACATCGTGAATTCAAACACAAGAGGAATTTCTGAGCTGAAACTGGAAACCAGGAAACAGCTACAGGTGCTGTGTGAATTCCAGAAAGAACAGCTTTCACATGCAAACCACTCTCCAGCTCTGCGTCACCAATGCGTGAGCAGAACAACGAAATGCTAACATGGACAGCACATACCAAGCAGTTGCTACAAGCTTGGGGGGGGGGGGAAAAACCCAACCAAAAGTACCCACCACATTTTTTCAGTGTTGTTTCACAGAAGGCAGGCACAAGTCATGCAGCTCCCAGTGGCGCCATGCACACTCCAGGCATGTTTGACATTAAGGGGCCTGGTTGTTGTGGAAACCAAATCCCATAGATTAATTAACGTACAGCAGCCAGAGCCATCTCTCCCTCTCTGCCTCCTTGCCCCCAATTAAAAGAAAAAAACAGACCGGTAGTTTTTTCCATCATAGAAGAGTGTCAAAGCAAAAAAGAAACCTTTTCCTCCCAAATGCAGAGCAGTACCAATAGAAGTGAACAACGTGACTGCAGCGTTAGTCCCTCGCGTTTCTAAAATGAAAAACTATAACGCTGTTTCAGTGAGGCTGGTTTTGCTTTATGTGGCTGTGCTGAGCTATCCCTAAGAAGGTCCTGCAGAAAGATGATTGTGTGAAATTTCTAAAGTTTCTTTGCGATGCAAGAACTCTTCTAGAAGTTCTCTTTTTTTACTTTCAACACGTAGAGGCACTGATTACAAATAATTCACCTCAGGTGAATTATTCAAGTGGCTGACAGTCTTCATGTGACTGTTCACACAAGGCATTGCAGCATTTGAGTAACATTGATCCTGAATGTCAGCGTTTTATTTTAGCTGATGTTGGTTCCAATCCCTTGAATTCCTCCTGAACATCCAAGTTCACACTAGGGGTTAAGATCAGACATAAGTACGTACATGCAGCTCACTATAAAAACACATCCCATAAATAGGAAGAATGCACCAGACCGAGGACACAGCAGAGAAATGCAGTTAAGAGCCATTAAATATGGTAAAACTTCGGAATTACCTAAATCCTATTTTCAAAACAGTTTTAGGGCCATAGGTAAAACACATTTTAGATATTCACAGATTCAATGTTTTTGAAATTCAATGCTTTTGAAAATCTTCTGTCTTCAGTGTCTGCATCTTGAGGCACTTGAGAATTTACAATAGCCCGGTTTGATAAGAATGAGGAACTCTCCTATTTTTTCCCCTCAAAATATCCTTGTGAGCTATGCTGCTACTTGCCTGTTGCCAATATTTGATCATGAATAATTAAAATAACAAAAATCTTGAAGACATACCATACTTAAAAGATATTTAGTAAGCAGAGAGTACATAGGGTGAGCAAACTGTTAACATAGCATAATATGTACACGTACCACATAGGCACAAGTATTTATTCTTCCATTTCCCTACACACACTTACAATCAGCCAACATCACATTGTGACTTCAAGCACTTACTTTCCTTTCTCTGCAGAAGTGGTGATGGATTACTGAACACACTCAGATATGCTATGATCTCATGATGCAAGATCACCTCATGCGAGTCCCGTTCTCACTGTCACTCATAGTAGTGAAATAAACAGAGGCAATTCCTGCAAGCTGAGATCCTTCCTGTGGGACAAAACCTGCACTTTGATCGTTAAACAATGCTGAGAGCTCTCACATGTTGCTCAAATACGTGGCTCCTGAGCAAACCTCCTGACTTGAATAGGTGCTCAACAGTTTTCAAAACCAGGCCAAATACAGTGTCAAATATAACATTTCAGTGTTATTTTACAACTCTTGCCCTTTAAATCGGGCACCACTCATAACTTGTTTGCATTTCATTTAAAACAAGAAAAATACCTTTGAGATGATTAATGGCTCCCCATGCTCCAGTCCTCCTTTCAGCGTGAATCCCCATGGAGCACCTCCTTGAAGCAGTGCCTCCAGGTAGATGTATCTTCCCTTACGGGTAATGCTGGTCTCTGAAGATGATAAGCCGGTGTTAATATTGTCTAACATCCTCATCCGTCCTATCACATACTCAGTTAAATACAAAAAACACTCAGGCTATCACAGAACGACAAGGCTGTAGATTAAACTCCCCAGAAGCCCGCCACAACTCATCTCTGAGTGCATGAAACAAAAAGAGTCTGAGATGGAAAGTTTCCCTTCAGAGCTGGAGTCCAAGGTGATGGGTTGAAAATGTTTCCCACCAACATTTCAGCATGCTGTTTCTCCTTCAGAACAGTGAGGTTTCACAGGCATTTCAGCACTGTGCTTTCCCCGTTCCCAGCCATTCTGGGCATGATAGCTTTGTAAAGATTTATCTTCATGTCTTCAGTAGATCAAACTTGCGCTTTTAAAGTTGTGGGCAGAAGAGGAAAAATAATGTTTATAGATTTAAAAGCCTCTGGCCAGCAAATTGCCAAAATCCAACCAAATGCTTCATTTGTGATTGATTATCAGTCTTTTCTTCCTTTCTGCATGCGATTTACCATTACAATGGCCTTCTTGCCTCAGCCCACTGCACTAAAAGAATGAAAGCGTCTTCTCCCTCTCGTGCTCTCAGTTACTCTGTCCGCTTACTTCACAATTTTCTGACTTGTCAAAAAGAAAAAAAAGGAAAAGGCTGGGGGAGGAGAAGAGAGAAAGTCCATTCCTAAAATTATGTGAAGTAACTCCAAACTTTTTGGATTTAAAATGGCAAAATAGTGAATGAGGAAAACTAGAGAAGCAGGTGAAATTAATCCTTTGGGGAAAACTTCAAGACGATAGCTGAGCTCTTTTCATTTTCTGTGCTCTCCCCGATGATCTGCCAAAGCTGCAGCAGCCACTGCTGCTATGAGGGAGGGTGAGGAAGCGTGAGAGAGAGAGAGAGAGAGGGATTAAGGGAAGTAAGGCAGCGCTGCCCAATTGTGCACGTCAAGCATGCAATTCTAAAATGCAGTGTGCAAAAGCCGGAGCTCACCCTTTTATTATGTCCCCGGAAACCACCATCTTTCTATTGTCCTTGCCAAGGAATTGTAACAATCCAAACTGTCAGTTGCTGAAAATACAATGGACCTGTTCCAAATCAGCACAGCAGAGCACAGCTAATAATTTTGCTCTCATCAAGTGCTTTTCCTCCACATGGAATCTACCAACTTCCCTGAACATACTTCTTTCCCGCATTTACGTTGTCATAAAATTATGGTCAATGCTTTCCCAATGTATGGAATAAGAAATTAATACTAAGAACTTTGGATATTTTTATTAATGTAGGCAGTTGCCAATGCCTACAGAAGAACTTATCGATGTGGGTTCGTCTGTTCTTGCGTTTACACACGTAGGCATTTGACTCATGGCTTAACCAGGTGTTTACAGCATACATCGCTGAAGGTGTTAAAAACCTTCCTGTTTTTTATCAGCCTTTGAACAGGATGATAGAGAAAACAGCCCACAGATTGCCGTCTTTACTGCAGGCATAGCTGAGTAACGTAATAATAGTGCCTAACCCTCAAAGGTGCCCACACTTTCGATCTTAGTGTGCCTGGGATGTGCATTATTTCTCCTTCAGGCTTTGAAAGCCATAAGGATCTTGTGTTAACAAACCCATAAAGAGCTGTGGGGTAAAAGCTCTAGAACTGTGTCTCTAGAGCCAGAAATTTTTGCATTTGTTCATGCCGTCCCATTCCCATCCCCTTTAAGATGTTACAGTTTCCCCAGAGCCTTCTATTTGCCCCATGCGTCCCAGCTCTCATTCCCAATAGCCATGAAAAGGAATGCGAAAAAGAGGCCACTCCCATTACTTTTTCATAGTAGATGATCCTCAGTCCTTGCTTATATTGAGCTTCGTGTCCTCCACTTCCCTCCGTTTTCATTAGCTTCACACCCTGGTAGGGCTTACAGATTGCTTTCATCCAGAACTCACCCTTCAGCCTGACTCAAATCAGATTTCTGTAGTTTTACGCTCCTAGTGTTTCACTGTAAAAACCCTCATTCCAAGTCACCACAAAGAGCAATTCATTCCTGTCCCTCCTCAGGCCTTCCAGAGACAGGCTAAGGCTGTGGGAGCTGTCTCCTGGGGTCCATATCCTCCTATCCATAGCCATCAGGACTATTAAAGACTGGGTAAGAACATGCCAGCCTGTTAGCAAGCCAAAGGTGGTACTTCAGATTATATCCATTTCCAATAAAAAACATTGTCCACTGCACCTAATGTCTGCAGGCACCAGAATTTCAATAACAGCTTTATTTCTCACGGTGCCTACAGTGGCTGATGATTAACAGCTATCAACATAATTTCTGAAGTACAGATTTACTTCTACTCCAGCACTGTAGTTCATTTCAGGTGTTGAATCCAAAGACATGTTTGCCAATAACTCCATCAAACCTGTCACCACTGCAAACACACAACTTCCTCCCTCTATTACCTCCAGATTTGCTAGGCCTTCATGCTGTTAATCCAGCTCTAAAAAACATCCATTCATATACCAGAGACCCTGTGACTAGGAAAGGGAAAGGGTTTGATCAGACACCCAAAAAGGGCTGCCAGGTACTGTGCTGCTTTCTCATAAAACACCGATTCCACATGGGAATTAAAAACCCATCAGGTGCTTATAGAACCCAGTTTCTATCTGTGTTACTCATACATTTCTCACTGAGAAAACTGTCTGGGCCATCGTCCCAACGCTAACCTCTTGGTGATGCCTAAAGGAACCAAAGGATGTTTGGAACGCTAGAGATAGCAGCAGCTCCAGCCCACACACGTTGGATTTAACTTCCTGCCAGACACAATGCAAACAAACCGGAGCTATCTTGCACAGGAGTGCAAGATAACTTAATAACATACAGCAACTATACTGATCAAGAAAGTGTGATTAATGAGCATTGCTGTGCTGAAAACTAATTCTTCTGAGAAACAGATTTCAGTGATGAAAACAATTAAAGCAATATTCACTGTTCACCTACATATAAATATTTCAAACTATTCAATACAAAACTTTTTTTTCTCTCATTTTGCCACTGGCAAGAATCTAAAATAGCACAAGTGTCTCAGCACTGTTTGCTACAAGAAAGGAATCTTTCTGTGAGGATTTCCTCTCTGGGACAGAGCCGAGATACTCTCTGTTGGAATGCAATAGAAGGACCTGGGTTGAGAAAATGGCTGTCCTTGCAGAATAATACATTTTAATTGAAATTTTGCACAGTTTCGTTATGAGAGAAAATAAATTTGGATTAGAGACAATTGTCAAGAACTACACTGCTAGAGCAGGAGAAATTACCAACGATTTCACTCTTCCAAGTTCACAATCAAACTACGTTTATCATCAATAAAGGCACTCACTCCTTGCTGTCAGCTGCTCTGACTTTTCTCAAATTCATTCAAATATTGCCAACGTCTTTTGCAAATAAAGTTCATAAGAGCAATACTGCCCCCCTCTGCTGGCAGTATCAGTTCTCACAGTTCATCAGTTGAAGTGCAAGCACTTTACAGTTTAGTTATAGGCGTTTGTTGTGCTCTTCCCTTTCAGATAGGGAAGATTTGTTGTGCTCTTCCCTTCTTTATTAAGCATTCAGGGTGATGTTATTGATCTTACTTGGGTCCCTGAGCTGGCAATTCGTTAGGTCAGATTATGGGTTAACCTAGAAATCAAACAAAGGAAGTTAATCTCCTCAATTTTGTGTGCATCTGTTACTGCCTTGTTGATCGGGGAATTAAACATTCAGAAATCTACCTGCTCTTTAGTTATATCCTGTGAGTTCAGAGAGAGCAAATTCATAACCTATATCTAAACAAAAATTTTATAATACAAAGCAGCCCTCATCTGTACTGAAAGGACTTCTGAGCAGGAGTAACATGCCAAAATGGCTCAGAGGTGAACATCAGACGGGCAGAAGTGTAACCGATTACCCAAAACAATGTGTTTGGCACAAAACTGCCCTTAAAAGCAGGCTGACAGAAAGTTCAGGATGAGGAGGCGTACGCTATCTTGCATTCCCTCCTGCTTTTGCAGCCTTTCTTATTTCTAGTTGTGCACAAACTGCTTCTGAGCGAGGGTAAAGCTTGCAACAGCTCTGTTTAAGAGAATTTATATTTTAAATAGGCAAGGTGGACAAAAGGGGATAGAAATGTGGGTTCTTGTACCTTTCAGATACAAAGAGAGGGAATGGGTGACCTGCTCATGGTCATACATGGAGTCTGAAAAGGCTGAAAAACAGGAGAAGTGCTTCTTTTTCCTAGCTCACTGGTTATACCACAGAAAAACTTCTCTTTTTCTTCCAGAAAGGGTTCTGTATAAGCTGAAGAGTGTCAGGAATTTTAAATAATAACAGACAGCCTTCAAGCACCAGTGGCCATCCCACTTCCTCCTGTCCCCCTAAATCCTGAAGCCATTCACCTAAATCTGCAGTAGGATGGAACAAAACACAAGTGTCAAAAGACAACTCTCCTGAAACAGCCCAGGATCCCTTAAGAAGTGAATCATTCCTTCCTGGGGTAGCAATTTCCCTGGAGTTTTATTATATATATAAAAAAAAAAAAATTAGAAAGAAGTAAACAGAAAATACAGTTTTTCTATACTTACCTCCAATCAGCTCGAGCTGACAGTAACACATCCATTCACTCCACTCTGTAAAACCTCATCTTGCTTCTAAAACAAATGACAGGAAGGAATACACATTAAGACTCTGTATAGCCTCAAAAATAATGGATTACAATCTACAACTAGTGTTCAAAATTTGTTTCTAGAGACATTCTTAGGGCTGCATGGGGAAGCTCTGCTCAGATTCCAGGCTGGATATGTGTACATCTTCCTTCCAGGCCATAGAATAAGCCTCCTTTTCTGGACAGGCCTGCGGTAAAATATGAAAAATCAGACAGAAAGGAAAAGACAAGAATCTGAGAGTGAAAGGAAAGAACAAAGCTGAGAAACAGAAGCAAGCTGCAAAATTAATGAATCTGCATCCATTTCAACTTTGAAAGGGCACTTGTTTTTTGAAGTCTGAAAAGAAAGAATTTTCTTTGGTGAAAACAGCCTCTCCATATAATATTGCCTCTGGCACAAAATAGCTCTAGGTCCCTCAGTTGCCCAAAGTAAACTGAAAAGCAACAAGCCAAAGTGAGGAGTCTGTCCAACTAAGGAGAGCGCAAGTGCTGTCATGACTGAAGGAGGTGAATTCAGAGTATCTGGATTCAGAATTGCAATTATTTTCTTGTTGCATCTGAATTTACAGCTACCTGATGCACTGCACAGGGAAGCACCCTGCTGAAACAAGAGTTCAAATCTGGAACCAGGAACCAAAAGAGAGTCCTCATAATACAACACCAAAACGCTACAACATATAAATTATTGTTATACAGTATTAAAAATGTAACAACATTGAGGCCACTTCAGCAATAAAAATCCTTGATTTTCCATACATTACCATAAGCCCTTCCAGAGAAACAGCACTCTGAATGGAATAAATTATGAAGATGCACAAAAGCAGAGTTCTCATTCTAACACTAAGATAAAAAAGATACGTGAGTAGCTGGCATAATGCAGTATTATGATGCCATAGCCGAAGAGTTTCTCTTGTTAGGAGTCAGTTACATACTTTAAAAAAAGAGGGAAACACAAAATGCTCAGGGTAGCCATCACCTTATTTAATTCAAGAATTCTGTAGGATTTATTGCCATCTTAGCAGGCTGTGTACACAATTGGGTGTATTTAAAAGCCACCCATCTGCTAAAAGCAGAGGTTTCTGAGCCCAGCTGTTTCTTGCAAGAGGGATTACAGCTAAAGTCACCTGAGGCACCGTGGCCAGATGCTGTTATTGTAAGGCCAGACATCACAGCAAGCCGTGACAATGCAGCCTTGTGTCTGAGCTCATCCTCTAAAGCACAGGACAAATTCTGTAGGCATTTATGTTTAATATGAAGAAATACAAGAGGCTCAGATAAATTAATTCCCCAAATAAATAATAAATAAATAAATAAATAAATGTCCCCCAAAATAAGATACTTGTTTAATAGTTAAAGCCATTATTAACATCTTTAACCAAACCTGAAACAGCTGGTGGGTACAACCCAGGTATTTTAGAAGCAGAGCTTTTACTGGCATAAATTACTCCATTCCCTGCTTCTGAATGACTCATGGTTTCCTGGGGGGAAGAAATGTTTATGGTTTAAATGTGCTTCTTGCTAGGAGACCTGTGGTGATTTTTTTATTTTATTTTTTTAGAGATATTCCCAAAAGAGAAAAAAAGTTATTCAGGAATTGGATCCTAAGTGAATTACTCTGTTCTAACTGCTGCTTCAAGACTAGCTCCCACAAAACACTAGTCTAAGAAGGCTTCTGCTGCCAGGAGAGGTCATGCTCCCCAGAAAGCACCCTACCGTGGCCCTGATGGAAAAAGCTATCGAGTTTCCCATTGAGGCTGACTCCAAGTGACACTTTCTGGGGAAATGGAACACTGGATGCAGTGTTTATTGGCTCTCCCTCATGCACATGATCAGCTCCAGAGGAGGAGTTTGTTCCCAAGACTACAGAGTCAGGCAAAAGGGGCTGGGATAAGGGGCAGGTGGCTTCCAGCGGCCCCAGAGGAATTGAGGGGCTGGAGGCATAGACACAGGAGCAAGTGCAAGATAATCGGTGCCTCCCTCCATCCCCAGCCCCACAGCAAGGAGCAAAACCTCAGCGTGCCATCCAAAATCCAGGAGGAACAAACCTCAGCAGCATCAGTTGGAGGTAGGTACGTGAGTTTTCATGCATTAACACCCAAGACTGATGGAGCATTGAAACCTGCCTTCAGGTTATTGTACAGCATATTTACCTATAAACTCCTTTGCCTCTCTCCTCTGTGGATAGAAGAAAAATACAGGTTTTCTGCACTGCCTCTTTTTCCGAATGGCAAAATAGGAAGTATTTTCTCGAGCTGTTTTCCATCTCCTGCGAGTGTTTTTTGCTACTGATGACTCTGGAACACGGTGCAGCTGGGAGGGTGGAGACCAGAGGTCTATTTTCACCTGGTAAATTCTTCCTTTCCTTCCTTCAGTCTGAAGCAGTCTGCCTTAAACCCTATTTCTTCCTTTGCCTGTAGGTCTGTCTTTTAGCACAAAGCAAAGGGTGGGTTTTTTTCCCCTCTCATAAATCAAAACGATGTGCTCTTCGTTGAGGAATGGTTATGCACTTTTCTTCTTAGTCGGGTATTTAAATATATAAACATATGTCTGTCTCCTGGGTTTGCTCTGAGTGAAGCTTTGCAGATCTCAGATGATGTTGGTTTGGGCACAGTTCACCCTCCTGTTCCTAGAAACCCGGGATGCTGGAATAAGCTGTAATTTTGAAAAACTGGAGAAAAAGGACAGCCTGTTGATGTCTGCATGTCCCCTCCCAAAATCAAGATCCAAAACGCAGCAGTCGGCCACCTCATTTTCCTCACAGAAGTGCAGCAATGGCCTCTTGACCCTGCACCTGCTCTCTCCCCGAGAACTGAAAACACTGGTCAGGCTGTCACCTTTTGGAATTCAAAACCTTTTCACCTCTTCTGGGACTGGTGCAAAAAATCAAAATATTTTCATTTTTATTTCTGAACAGGCGCTTGTTGCCCTCTGGCCGCCTCTGTGCCAGGAGGAAGCCTCCTCGCGTCAATTACTGCCTTCAGTCAGTTGGTGGTCTGAGCTGATCTCCACAAAATGCCCTTTTTTGGCCAAATACCCCAAGGAAGGTGGCCCCTCGCAGAGGATTTTTATTTCCAGTCTGAAGCACAGCATTACTAAATCTCCTGCCACAGTGATACAGTGGTTGTGAGGCTGCCTTAACTCTGTGCCCACGGCCTGAGGGAGCCCCCAGGAGCTGCCATTTTGGGGCTGAGCACCCACACCTGAGGGGGCACCAAAATCAGTAAAAACACTAATTGGAGGGTGTTAGGAAGCAGGCATTCTTTTTATTTGGTACCGGGGGGTTGATCCTCCTAACGTATATGCCAGCAGCTAAAAGTGGCAGGATTTTTATACACTGAATTTAACACATAGGTATTATATTTCTGGTAAAAAAACATGTATATTAATCACATTTCTCAATACTAATTACAACAGGTGTCCTCCTAGTTGTGTATTGAGCCTGGGGTCTGCAAAGCAGCTCCCTCCTCTATTCTGTTGGCATCAATCCCTCTGTTGTTTCCATATAATGTTTGAAATAAGGGTTATTGTGACCACCCCATCTTTTTTCCTTGGCTCCTGAACTGCTGGCCAGATGCTGACCTTCATTGTTTTATTCTTTAAGTATCAGAAAATGAGGGCTTTTCTGTTCACTGATTTGAATTATTAGGTCAGGCATTCTATGTAGCAGCTTGCATTGGGTTGCTCAGGGGTACAACAAGGCGGGCACACCTGAGCGGCCATTTTGGGGCTGAGGGGCTGAGGGCTACACCTGAGGGGGGGGACCTGAGCGGCCATTTTGGGGCAGAGGGGCTGAGGGCCACACCTGAGGGGGGGACCTGAGCGGCCATTTTGGGGCAGAGGGGCTGAGGGCCACACCTGAGGGGGGGACCTGAGCGGCCATTTTGGGGCAGAGGGGCTGAGGGCCACACCTGAGGGGGGGGACCTGAGCGGCCATTTTGGGGCAGAGGGGTGAGGGCCACACCTGAGGGGGGGAACCTGAGCGGCCATTTTGGGGCAGAGGGGCTGAGGGCTACACCTGAGGGGGGGACCTGAGCGGCCATTTTGGGGCAGAGGGGCTGAGGGCCACACCTGAGGGGGGGACCTGAGCGGCCATTTTGGGGCAGAGGGGCTGAGGGCCACACCTGAGGGGGGGACCTGAGCGGCCGTTTTGGGGCAGAGGGGCTGAGGGCCACACCTGGGGGGGGGGACCTGAGCGGCCATTTTGGGGCAGAGGGGCTGAGGGCCACACCTGAGGGGGGGACCTGAGCGGCCATTTTGGGGCAGAGGGGCTGAGGGCCACACCTGAGGGGGGGACCTGAGCGGCCATTTTGGGGCAGAGGGGCTGAGGGCCACACCTGAGGGGGGGGACCTGAGCGGCCATTTTGGGGCAGAGGGGTGAGGGCCACACCTGAGGGGGGGAACCTGAGCGGCCATTTTGGGGCAGAGGGGCTGAGGGCTACACCTGAGGGGGGGACCTGAGCGGCCATTTTGGGGCAGAGGGGCTGAGGGCCACACCTGAGGGGGGGACCTGAGCGGCCATTTTGGGGCAGAGGGGCTGAGGGCCACACCTGAGGGGGGGGACCTGAGCGGCCATTTTGGGGCAGAGGGGCTGAGGGCCACACCTGGGGGGGGGGACCTGAGCGGCCATTTTGGGGCAGAGGGGCTGAGGGCCACACCTGAGGGGGGGGACCTGAGCGGCCATTTTGGGGCAGAGGGGCTGAGGGCTACACCTGAGGGGGGGACCTGAGTGGCCATTTTGGGGCAGAGGGGCTGAGGGCTACACCTGAGGGGGGGACCTGAGAGGCCATTTTGGGGCTGAGGTGACACCGAATATGCCAGCAGATAAACTCTGAGACTAGTTTTGGAGTTGTAGAAAGCCAGCACCCTTTAATCAGGCCTGGGAAACAGGAAGGAGTGATCTCCATCAGTCACATGCAGCAAGACAACAGCTGGGGACAAAACAGATTTCCCACTTAGATGCATACATATAAATTTTCCCAGAAATCTTATTCATATGCTATTACTTTCCAATTTTTAATGTTGTTATGAACTTCACAACAGTCAAATCTCTTGCTACTTTGGAGCTGGCTCCAGCCCTGCCTGACATTCCATTTGAGATGGGGAAAGGCTGCAAACAGAGGGGATCACAGGAGACCCCGCTGTTCAGCACAGACCACACTGAACACAAAGCATTATCGTCTCCACAGGATGAGCAGTGTCTGGAAAAACACTGCTTGAAAGAAGCCGTGCTGTCAGAGGGACGTTGTGTCTAACCTACAAAAATACAGTTCCTTGGATGAACTTAACTCTACTTCAACTTAAATCAAAATATTCCACTTTTTGTAATAGTAACTAATTTTTATCAGGGGCTGAGTGCTCCCAGCCTGAACATGTGCTGGGATGAAGCTGGTGACTGTTGGAGGAGTGGGTTGCAGCTATAGGGTGGCCTCTTTCTGGGGAGGAGGGTGGAGGAAGCGGCACGGTGGCCCTCTTAACTGTGAGGGTGCAGCCTCTATGGTGAGGTGACAGGGAGTGCATGCTCTGATGAGTGAAATGCCTCTCAAAGTGGAGGTGTGGAGGGTTCGCAGAGGCCAGGGGGACTTCGGGACCGTTCTCTGCAGGTGGGAGAAGCTGGTCAGGACGCTCAAAGACTGCCTTCTTTCCCACCACAGAAAGGCAGATGGCTGCACACATCGGACATTTTGGTATCTGTTATGCCTGTTAGCAAAACATGGTAGTTTTGACTACAGTGGAGCTGCAGCAGTTGAAGTTGTGGCACTGTGTTACCAGATAAATTCTTCTGTTTCACTTTTCTTTTCAGTTATTCGTTTCAAGTGGTGTTTGTGGGCAGTGCAGCTGGATACCCTTCTGTATTCAGTTCTGCCTTTTTAGCAAATATTTCTGTGTGGTGTTCTGCAGGGAGGCATGGGAAAGACAAACAAAAGGGGGTTTGAAACTCCACAATGAAGCCACTGAATTCCCAGTGGAATCAATGATATGTTCTTTGATTCAGAAGGAGCCTTGACCAAGTACCAATGTATGCCTAGCACGGGCAAGCATTAAACTGACTTCAGAACAAGATTTAGGAGTAAAACACTATAAAAATTGCAGAGTATTATGTGATTTACAAGGGTGCTTGTAAGTTCATGTTTTGTGTTTCAAATTGAATCCTCTTTTGGCCCTGTATCTTGAACAGCTCTTGTTGATGCAAACCCAAGGTAAAGGCAGAACAGTTTTGAAGCATTTGTCTCTGAACGCTGGTATTCCCCACCCAGCGTGCAGCCCTAACATTGGTTGGGTTTATTGTCCTTAGAAAAGATGATTGCTAGGACTGACAGTTGGTAGGCAGGCACTGAGAGACTCTAATGCCCAGTTTCTACAGATGACTGTGTAGTCTTACATAATGACTCTTGTTTCAGCATTTGCATTTATTTGCCTTCCAGGTGCTGCTAGCCCATTTCTTGGCATCCAGAATGTTTTAGCTTCTTCTGTTCTCAGCACAGTGATGGAAAACTCAGCCTCTTCTAGTACTGGTTGCAGTCCATCCAACAGTGACTTCTGTTCCAAATATGAAATACATACTGATTCTGAAGAAAAAAACAGGGGTGGTGCTGGCAAAGAACACATGGAAAAGGTTCTGGAAGAATACCTGCAGAAAGGTAGAGATGTGCAGAAGAGGCTGCATGAAGTGAGTTGCAAATTTGGGGCAGCTTCTTGAGTATAGATGAGCTCTTGTTGGTTTTGTCATTGCTGAGTCTGGAGAGTTGTGCCAGCACTATTTTGAGCAGCTTCTTGGCTGCTGTAAATTGTACTTGGCCCTCATGATTCCACATGCCGTTTGACAGACAGAAATAGGCAATGAGTAACAACATTGTTGGCACAATCCCTGTAACAGTGTTCTGTGTATAGTCAGTCCTCCACAGCGCATTGTGACCGACTGGTTAAGAAATACAATTTTTCATAACTAAGAAACACAAATCACCTCCTAATTCCCATACCCGTGCTGCTCTCTGGGTCATAGTTTTAGGTTATGAATTCAGTATTTTGGTTGGTTTAGCCTGGGGGGTTGTTTTTTATCTCCTTAAGGCCACCAAGCTACATGAGCAACAGAAAGCAAACTTAAGACTGATTGGTGATTTGCAGACCAAACTGATGGAAGTGCAGTTGGAAAGAGATGCACTTGAGGATGCAAGGTATGAAAGCCAAGACAAACGTGTTATGGAGAGTGTATAGATGGGCTTTAAGAGGCAGTGGGTATAAGCTGGAGAGGGGCAGATTTAGTCTAGGCATAAGGAAGAATTTCTTCACCATGAGAGTGGTGAGGCCCTGGCCCAGGTTCCCCAGGGAAGTTGTGGCTGCCCCATCCCTGGAGGTGTTCAAGGCCAGGTTGGATGGGGCTTGGGCAGCCTGAGCCAGTAGGAGGTGTCCCTGCCCAACACAGGAGGGTTGGAACTGAAGGTCCCTTCCAACCCAAACTATTCTATCATTCAAACAACATAAGTATTACCCCTATTAGTCGGGATAAGAATCCATCTTGTGAATCCTGGTTTTTTAAATTATTTCGTTGGTTTCCAAACTCAGACAAAAGGAATCCCAAAGCCAAGAAAATGTAAAAATACAGCTGAAGAATACTTGTCAAGAGCTAGAAGCTGTCAACCAGCTGCGGGAAGAGATGCTGAGTGAGGCTGACAGACGAACTGAGCAACTGAAAAAGATGTTACACAGCCATAAGGAAGTAATGCTGGAACTACGCAGCATCTTAAAGGACTATGAAGAGAGCACAGGCAAGAAACTCTGTGAATACGGGAATATTACTAACCTACACATCCACAACGTGAGCACAGCATTTACTGATGTCCTGGGAGATTTAGACTCAGAGGCGTCACACCTCAAAGGAAAGGCTTCCCTGGTATGTGAAGAAAGTGCTACTTTTCCTTCCAACACTTAGTGTTCTGGGTTTTTTTTAGAAAATATTTGTGAAACCTGAATCTAAATTGGCCCAAGGAAATGGTTATGGCAGAAAGAGGTACAAATGCAATTTTGCAGTTAAGGTGGTATGCAGGAATTTAACCTGTATTGAGCACATTTTCACAGTTGAAGGTGGAAGCAAGAGGAAGGAAATCACACTTTCAAAGCTGCTGTTTAGACCATGTTTTCTTTAGGGGTTAACATTGTCATCTGTTTACAACAGATGGAAGAACAACTGGACTCATTGAGAAAAGATTCACAGGCCCAAAGCCCTCTTCTGTGTCGGCAACATCAAAATAGGTACCTGTTCTTCATTTATTTATTTGTAATACATAAACAGACGTTTTTTCACGTTCTGCCGGCCATTATTTTCTGCTATTGATATTATTTGGTGAGGGGAGTGGCTGGGGGCAGCAAGTGGTGTTTTTGAGGACTTAATGATTGTTCTGTTCCTGATGATTATTTGCTCTTGACTTTCTGTTGCGTCTTCTTTCCCATACTGAGTAATTCCTGTTTTATTCACTGCCTCAGAAAAATATTATTTTGAAATAATCTGTACACCTTACTTTTATAGGTGTGATTGGTCACTTATGCAACATGTAGGAATTGTTGGGACACTGGTTCCATTGATAAAAGATTGAAAGTAATCACATTGGTGGTTACATCACCTTTTTCTTACTAATTTTGCTAAGAGATTTGTCTTTGCTAATTCCAGAAGTCCTAATTTCCCCAGCTACCCACGTGAATTATACAGTAACCAGTGCAAACTAAAAGGGTAATTCACTGAGTTCATAATGTTTCATTCACAGTAGAACATCTGGCTACTGAAAAATATCATTACCTCTTCAGTGGAGAAGTTATTATTTGCCAAGACTAAACGTATAACCAGTATTTTCTTTTTGAAACAGGGTTGAGCAGCTAATGAGTGAGCATGAACAGGAGGTGGCAGCACTTAATGACAAAGCTAGCTGTGCACTCAGCTATGATAATATCCAAAGCCAGGTGGAGATCATTCAGTATGGATTTTGATTATAGTATAGAAAATGGCAAGAGTAATTTTTGTTTAAGAGAAAGCTTATGCTTCTCTTGCACTCTACTTTCCGCTCTGGACTTTTGATTTCTTGGTATTTTTGTTTAAAAAGTTAAACGGTCCTTCCATATGTTATGGAATGAAGTTTAAAAGGGTGGCTGCATTGTGCAAGAGCCTTGGCCTTCTAAATGTTTTGTGGAGTTGGATACAAAATTAATTTCCAGCAGCACTATCAGTCGAATCACAAAGAAGAATGGGGAAACAATTGTGTTGTTTGTATATGTGTACAAGTAATAAAGAGAGGTCATTTTAAAGGAAGGATAACTTTCATTTGGGATAAAATTTGGTAACAATTGCATGAGAATAATAAAAGCACGAATTCTCACCAGCCATTTGATGGCTCCAATGGGTGCTCAATAAATCAGTTAAAAAAACGCGGGCATGCCATGCAGTGTTGCAATCTTAAGGTGAGATTTAAATAACGTTATACATTAATACTTGGTTGAATAGCTGATAGCAAAACAGTTCTCAGTTCTGCTTGTAGAATAGTTGGGGTGCATTTGAAGCAGACATAGCTTTTCTAGAACTTGCTTGAAAATGAATGAGTTATCGTAGATAAAAAGCATCAAGATTTCAATTTTTGTAATTTTGTGTGAGATAGATACCGGAGAGGAAATCTGACCAGTGAGGAGGTGTAATTCTTATGTGATCCCACTGTGAATGATAATCATACTTCAAAGCATTAAGATTCACTGGTATCATGCTGATTGTGGTGAAAACAACCACAGACATTTCACGCTTTCACAGTTCTTACAGTTTCTATTTCCCTACCTAAAACTTTTCTTAGAGAACAAACAAGAACCCAAAATTCAGTGCATGCATGTCAAGTTAGTCACCTGGAATCTATGGTTTCCCAGCTACACTCTGAATTACAAGAAGTTAAGAGGATGTATGAAAACAAGGTGTGTATGGATTTATGTGTTAGCATTTAGTGCCAAGGGAACTAGATATATGGAGATCTGAAATGTTCTGGATACATAAGGGAAGCCTTTTGATAAGGGGTTGCTTCAGAAAAACTGTGTGGACAATAAGAGAAATTACATTATCCTTAACTCTGTTTGTTTGTATTATTTTTAAGAACAGGTACTCTTTCTCTAACACAAAATATCTTTGCAAAACCTGCTGAACACTACATACTTTTGACAAATGTTTTGAGAGCGTACCATAAACAATGCCTTCTGGAAATGCAGAAAATAGTTGTGTGCTACGGTCATCACTTGCACATGCAGGAGAAGAATATTGTTCCACTATGCCACTAGAGAAAGATATCAGTGAAAAAAAAAAAAAGGGCAGTGAAAATAGCTTGGTGCATAAGTTGAACTGCCCAGAAAAATTCTTTGGGAAATTTGTTTTGGTATGTGCAAGGATGGGAGAACACAGAGATTACAGCAGTGCTTAAGAAGCATTCAGGTGCCCAGAGGTGCCCCATTGTGAGTTAAGAAATTTTAACATTTATTGAAATCCAGAAGCTTCTTATCAGCAGGATATGATGTAGGCAAGAAAGACAGGCTGACCAGCACCTCTATGTTCAAACAATTCCTTAATCCCACTAGAAAGTATCGATCTTGAGAAATGCCTTTTAACCACACATCTTTCCAAAGACCAGCTCTTCTCCAGGTAGCACAGCAGGGAATTGGTGCAGACAAAGTGGAGAGAACGTCTTAATGATCCCACCACAGGATCTCTGCTTTGTCACTGAATGCAGCATTTTATATCCTGTTTCCATATTACTTCTGCTGCATCCTTCGCTTATTTCACTGTTTTGGGTTCCAGTTTTATAAACAGCTTCAATATCTTTAAATCCTTTCTTGTTTTTGGTGAAAGATAATTCATGTTTTCCTTTGCAAATGATCTGAAAACAGTTGCTCTCCACTCCCTTTAAAAATTAGTGGAGCTGACCCATGCAGAAATGTTTGATGGGTCCAAATCCAGTTTAGATTATAAATCGTGAGGATTTAGGCACCCTCTCCTACGTACTGTTGGGGGCGGGGGGGAAGTTCAGGTCACAGGAGTGCCATGAAGTTTGGCAGAGCTGACGGTCTCTCATCCAAAAAGGTCTGAGAATGGAATGGCAGGGATGTGCAGGCCAAGCCTCTGGAGCTGTGGTGTACGTGGTCTTGCAATGTAAAGCAGAGCTGGAAGGACATTGCGTTTCATCATTTCTGTAGGTTTCCACTTTTATCTCTTACTTTGATTCACTTGTGTTAAAATTCATACTCGTCAGTTCCAAAAGTGACTTTTCACAGCATCATAACTAAACTATGGAGAATTTGTAAATCTCCATTACTGTATTTCATCCTCAAGGAGCAGTAAAATAAATGGCATGCTTTTCATGTTAGGTCTATGTACCTGAATTCTTTTCATGCAAATCCTGAAGTGCGCAGCATAAGGTCATATCACATGTACAGCTGTAACTGTAGTGTATTCCTTAGGCATGTCCCCTTTCATAATGTTTATCTCATAACAGATGTAAAATTGGAAACTGGGAACAATTTAAGGCTACTTCTCACAATCTACCAACTCAAGAAAATGCTGGGTTTGTTTATCTGTAAAAGAATACACGGCTTGGTCCAATTAAAATTGCTTTTGAATAGGGAGTGTAATCACTGAATTGCTAAGGTAGGCTTCAATGAGATATGAGTTGGTAGCTGGAGCTCATTTGATCTCAGGCTGTTATGTGGAGTCATTCCTGGGAAGGTGTGACAGAGAATCTAAATAAAGCTTTTACAACTGTGTCCCATACAAAGCATTTCTCCATGGCTTCTCTAGTAGGAAAACACCTCAGCAACTAAAGTTTTCAAGGGAGTGCATGGAAACTAAAGCCAGTGTAAGTTGTTGATAGCAGATGGTTTCAGCAGTCAGAAGATTGTCTCCTACTCTACCAGAAGTTGCATCCTTTCAGAGAAAGTGACTCCCACTTGGAGCAAAACATGTTTGCCTGTAGGTTTCTTAATGTATTTGGTAGTGAAGTAATGTAACTCCCTGCCTGAGCTACGTAAAACCTGCTGTTAGGCTGAAGTGCATCTGATGAACTTCACTGTATCATTAAACACAAAGTGAATATGGCTGAATATATGCTCTGACTAAATTCTCCCTAGCCAAAACAGAGATTGCGGATCCCAAAGTGTCCATTAGAAAAGCCCTATAGAAGATTTTGAGTATTTTCTCATTGAATGATTCTGTATAAATTGTGTTTTACTTGTATTCGTATTATATTAGCTTTTCTAACTAGTAGTACTGCAAATCAAGCAAAAGACTTGAACTGGTTTTTTTCTGAAGTGGCTCTTTGCCCGTCTCATTCAATGTTTACAGAGTAGATAGGGAATTTTTTTAGAGCTGTGGATTGGGGTGGAAATCAATTCATTCTCAGGAACCTCAATTAACTGTGCAGTGAACCTGAGGGTAATCACTAAAGGAAGATATCTCAATTCTGAATATGCCTAGGGAATAACTCTATTGAGCCAAAAGATGACATTTAGACTTCCTTCAGGTAGAACCTAGAAGAAAACTAGAAGAAATCCATCGTGCTATTTAAAATAGAGTACGTTAAAATAGTTCTTAATGAATATTTGTCTTTTAGCTTGAAGATCTTGAGAAGCAGTTGCACCTGGCTCATTCTGAGAAAGCAGAAGCTCAGACAGCACAGGATAAATGCAGCCAAGAATCTGGAAATCTGAAGGACCCGATTCATCAATTCTTGGTAAATACAAACGATAGCGTAGGAAAAAATCTTGCTTTTTAAAAGCCTTTCCTTACTGCTGGTGTTCAGATTTGTGCACTGCTTCTTTCTAAAGTGCAGCAACCTCCTTATAATTAAGTTTTAGGATTATTTTGTAGTGTAATTTGAATTAGCCATGAAGAAAGCTTCACAGAGGCCCTTGCCATGAGCAATGCAGCGCATCCAGAATTCAGATGAACTTTGTCATAAATTCAGAATCTTTGAATCCTATGCAAACCATATTAAAGATGCTGAGCCACCTTTGCTTTAACCACATGGTTTAGATCCCACTATTAAGGAACCTTGGTCCCTCAACAATTATTTTGCAAGACATGCAGGATTTTCCTAACAGCGCTTAACATTCCTTTGTAACTGATTGAGAATATTCACAAACTGAGCATACAGCATGAAAAAAAAATGCCACATAGGGTTGGTTTCATCACAACTTCATGTACTACAATTAGCCTTGCTTTTCTACTTACATAAGATTATTCCTTAATGGCTGACTTTGGGGATATTAGTTTGTGTGGTTTCATGAGGTTTGTTTGCCCAGTTTTGTCACAGTGCTTCTGAAGGAGACTCTGAAATTATTTCATTCCCTATGGTGTTCTCCTATTCAGGAATAATCCTTCCCTATGACTTTAGATAGCTATGGAGAAGTCTGGAGTCAGAATAATTATTGATAATTGAAGACTGGGAATCTAATTTTAGGATTCCTTTTATTTCTGTGTCTTCAGCTCATGTTTTCATTCTGCCATTCTCTGAGTTTCCTGCTGAGTTCTCTACTTCAGCTTTGACAATATGCAGGTAGTTAACAACAGCCAAAGCAACGATTAGCAGAAATGCCTGTTGATAACTCAGTCTGGGCACATTTTCAATTCGTATTTTGAAATTAGCAGCTTTGAAATGTGTATGTCAGTATTTTTAATAGTATTTACATTTTAAATTGCTATTTATAATTTCAATTATGTACTGTTATGATTATGTCTGGGGTGGGAAAGATTTAAGCCCTGGAGACCGTGTGATGAATTATGGCATGAAATCAAGCAAGCAATGAGCAATTCATTTTAGCGGTAGCAATGGGGATTTATCACGAGCAGCCTTCCTTGGTGTATAGTGTAGTGCTTCATTGTTTTTCATTTGATGTTGACACAATAGGATCTTTTTGCATTTTGTTGATTATGCTGACTGTATGAGAGATACAAATGACATGAAAGAATTCAGCATCGAGGTGTTACGTTCTTCAAAACACAACAGCAATGTGTAAAGTCGAAATTTGCTGCTTTGTTGGAAGAAAGCTTGTAGGAGGTGTCAGTTTGGTTTAGCCAATATTCCTACTTGATGTAAATCCATGGAGTTGTCTCTACGGCGATATGTAAACATACAAGTGAACGTTGCCAGTGTTAAGAGAAAGAACAAACCAATCCCAAATGTGATTCAAGGAGGGAGATGATTTTAATTTCTTGTAGGCTGAATTTCATAAAAAAAAAAGAGATAGAATTAAGTCTAGAAAAAGAGTGGAACAAATGGTTTTGGGATTGGAACACAGACAACAGCATTGCCATTGACCATCTGAGGAAAGAACTAGACACCAAAAACAAGGAATTGCAGCGCATGGAGAACACAGTGAGGGAAATGAGGACTAAGCGTCACAGACAAATGGAGTACCAGGTTGATGAGCAGGTGCAGGGTGACAGTGTTCAGGATAGTGGGACGTGTCCCTGCCCATGGCAGGGGAGTTGGGACTGGATGATCTTTAAGCTCCCTTCCAAACCAAACTATTCGATGATTGTATAGAAGGGGCACCGCTGGGGGATGTACTTCAGGCGGGAATATTGTGACTCTGGTTACCAGAGCTGGAAGGCCTTGGGAGGTTACGCACTAACATTTTCCTTTTAAAGGTGCAGATACATGACAGTCATGATTTGCACTTTTTTTTTTCTATTCCTCTGACATGTCCAGCCTTCATTTCTCTTTACTGATGAGAAAGTAGAAGTATTATTTTTAATGTTGATTTTTGACGTGCAAGCCCTAGGAGAAAATGAATGTTCTGCTGATCCTGGGTTTGATTCTGATTGTAAACCTCTAAAACATCATCTTCTAAATTTCCAGAAAGTTTGGTGCTGTAAGACGTAATGAACAAACAATTGAAGACACTATATTTGGTAGTGAGCACTTCTGTAAGAATAATTAGTAAACTGAAGGCCGTTATAATGCCTTGCTTGATGTAGTGCTTAATGAAAACATGACGCAGTTTGTGTTTCTAACTCTAAGCTGAATGCAGTGCTAAGTCAGAAGAATTACTCTGACAAAGCAGATTCCTAGGCACTGCCTGTCGTACATTCCCCTTCCTTCAAGACTTCAGCCCTCAGAAATGAGCTGTAATTAGGTAACTCGCTTTGCATTATGAGTCAAGATTGAGGCAACTCCCTTATTTTCTGCCAACCACAGGCTTGGGCTACCTCACACATCCTTCTACATTTTCTCACTCCATCATTTTTCCTTTAAACTCGTCCCACCAGGAAGTTCATTCCTTTCTTCTGTTTCTATTTTGTACTATTAGTAGCTCCTGAGTCACAGCACTTTATGCTTTAAGTGGAACACATTTCTGCCTCCAGAAATAAAAGAAAGAGAAAAGAAATATTGAAGAATCACACATTCATTGTAGACCAGACTATACTGACCTATTTTCCTGTAAAACTGAGATACTTAAAATGAACTATAGAAAAACAGAACTGTGACAGGAAATTCTAAGGGCAGAAATAAACATTTGTCTTGGTCAGTGTTGCTCTTATTCAGATGGCTGCAATCAAGGAAACAAATGAAAGCTTTGGAAGAATCTCTTCTTTGAGTGTCCAGCTGGAGTCAAAGCAAGAAACGCTCCGTAAAGTTAAAGAAGATCTTACAGCCAAACAGATCGATGCAGAGACTGCTGAGAAAACAGTGTCAAATCTGAGGGCCCATCTGCAGGAGAGAGAAAGAGAGCCCTTGAGGCTGCTGATAAGGAAATCAAGAAGCTGCATTCACAACTTGGCAGCAGGATGGAGGAGTTCCAGCATCTGAAGAACGAAGGGGGCTGTTTACACAATGTGCAGTCAGAGTGTGAAACACTGAAACTACAGCTGTTGGAGAAGGAGAGGATTATTGAGATCCTCCAAAAGCAAATCAATAATGTGACCCAGGTTGTGAACCGGCACAGTCAAACTGCTGGGGCAATGGAAGCTGAGAAATTTCATCTTGTAAAAGAAATAAATGACTGGAAACTTAAAGTAGAAGAACTTACGGTGTGCAACTGATGCTGCATTCACGTCTCAGAAAAGCAGAAATGTTTTCTGTTTTTAAATCTCTACCTTAATGTGCTAATAAATATTGTGCTTTTAAAGCAGGTCATACAATGCACCTTGAATCCAACAGCAGCAGAAGAGTTAGTGGACAGAGAATAATTTTATGACATTACCACCAAAATTGATAATTCACTGGTGCAAAGCAGTTGCTGAAAAGTTTATGAAAGCTGGAACCAGCGATACAATTGTCCACACAAGTAGCAGAACAGAAATAAAGAGTGTTACTGAGGAGTAATAGTGGGCGCTCAGAACTCCAAACTGAGGGTGCTGCTCATAGCTGGTTATTTCTCAGACAATAATTGCAGGATGTGGTAGTCTGGTGCAGGTCAGCATCTCCAGAGGAAAAATCACTCCAAGGGGGAAAACGTCATCCTCTTATGTCAGAAGACGTCTGAGCACTTGGAGTGAATGTGGAAGTGGTGCTCCCAGAGGATGGAAATAATTTTCCTATCCACCTGGTGATTGTAGAATATTGTGATGTTAGACATGCTGTGAAGCCATCACATCAGGTTCTGGTTTACCTTTTTTGCCTGGATTAGCAATTTTTACTCTGTTGTTCTTTATCACCCCCGACTGATTTCTGACACCTGAGGTTTAAAGTAATGATGATGTCTGCACATCTCAGTGGTTATTTTATGTATAATTATGCATATTACCCATAATAACTATTGTTTTTTTATGTAAGTAGATTGCAAAGGATGGGAAAGAAGCCAGAATCTATGAAATGGTGGCCAGACTAAGTGAGCTGGAACTGGAAAAGCTTAAACTGGTAAACACATGCAGTGAGAGGCTCCATGCACTTCAAGATATGAAACTGGAAAAAGCCCAGCTACTGAATGAACTCCAAGCCAGTCGGAGCGAACTAACTGGCCTTGCAGGTAGGCAGCCTCAACTCAGCCCAGCTCTGATAACTGCTAAATGGGGGTGGTGTTAAAAATAGCAGAGCAGCTTGCTTGCTGAATCCAAATATGGCTGCTGGTACAGCAGGAGGTTCCCTGCCAGCGCAGGATGGTCAGCTGGATTTGGAGAGCTAAGTCATGGTTTGGGATTCTGGCAAAGAATGATGGGAATACAATCTTTGTGACAGTCTCTCACTACTCTGTGCAAAAATACTTAAACTGCCTGACTCTGGCAACCAAAGAAACAGATCCAGTAAATCACAGGATGGAAACCAGAACACTTTTTCCTGACCATTATTTCAGAGCACTAATGGATCCCATTAATGGTCAGTGGTCAAATTACAGTGCATCTTTGTTTCTGCTTTGTTGTAGTTTTGCTCCAAAGTTTTTTCAAACTCCAAGCACTGTCTGCACGACTAATGTGTGGGGAATCTGATGATGATAATATTTAAGTTAAAACAAATAAAAATAGGGGCTGGATGCAAGGCAACCACCAAACTTCAGGGAGATCCTCTGTTAAATCTCCACTGCAGCCAGACAGATGGCACCGTTCACATGCTTTGTTCTCTACACACCCCTGTACCCATAAAATACCCATTGGTAACATCTGTTTCTTCGCAACTCAGCTCTCCTTCTAGGCTCAGTAAGGTTTGTAAGAATTAAATGGAAGCTGTGATTTTCCAAAGAAGGTCTGCTCTAGGTTTGTGTAAGGCTGTCAGGGTTAATGAGGTACAAGAAGGACCACAGAGTAATTGGCTCTGAGCTGTGGATAGAGCCTGAGCACACAGCTGGCTGGCTTGTAGTGGTGTGAGTGACACAAGAGGAGTTGAAAGGTACAAGAAACTGTTGAGAAGCAGAGCTGTGGATGCTTGACAAATGAGACCAGTTCAGACTTAAGTCTGGTTATGAGTGTGGCTGGAGAGAAGTGTGGACAGGGCAAAATGCTGTCTTGTTAATAGCCTTAACTTTCAGCATATGCAGTTAGTTCTAGCAGCAGGAACTGTGGATTTCTGTCACGTTTCTGAACTGTTGCTTTGGCAAGCAACCAAAGAACTAATTTCCTTCTGGTGAAACGGCAGCTTTTGCTGACGTGAACAATGAACCACTGCTTGAGTATTTGTTAGCTGTGGATGTTATTTGCTTCATGTCTTCACTATCTGTGTACCTAGTACTCCTAAAAAGGGAGCAGGCAACAGATCCGTAATCTTAATCTAGAAGAATGGTGAATTTTGTCACTGTAATTTCAATCTTTACTCACTCTCACCAGCAGGATTTGAACATTTGAAGAGGGATTACCAGGATAAAACTAAGGAGATGGAAAATACTGCAAACCGACTGAAAAAACAGTTGAAATCTGCACAAGGTGAACTGGAACAAACCAGGGCTGCTCTAAAGACTATGGAGGGATCCCATGGCCATGGTAATTATGGATGGAACTTCCCCAAACTCACACACTTTGTTTTTTTAACAAGAGAATTTTTCTAAGTATTAATCCCTTGATAGACGATGTAATAATATTCCACATATTTTGTGAACTAAATAAACAATATTGCAGATGACAACATATTTTTATTTTACCATTTACTACATACTATAAAACTTAAACCAGGAGTTGAGTTCTCACAGGTGATCTTTATGCAGATTTCCAGGGAATTTTGTCTTCTTGTCTCAAGTGTCCGAAGGGTCTGGTGCCTTTGCACAAAACCCCAGCTGATTCTGATGGCTGGTTTGGACACATCAGTGACTGTAGGATCCTGGTTCAGCTTACTGACTCTTAACATATTGCTGATAACTGACTTCTAGCATCTTTTCTTGGAACTCAGAATGCATTATCAATGTTCTTTATTGAGAATTAACCTTGTCTTTTACAGCTATGAAAATTGCAGTGGGAATGCGGAAGAAGATCACAGCCAAGAGAGGACAGATAGATGCATTACAAAGCAAGATTAAATTCTTGGAAGAGGCATTGACAAATGCCGTTAAGGTCACAAGAGCTCTGTGTGAAAGTATTTAACTGTATCTAGAGAAACTTTTCTTTGGAGAAATGCATGGCCAAAAGCACAATTGGGCCAAAAAGGACCAAAGAGAATTTTATTTGATGTAGTAGGCACCTTCTCTCTCCTCCTGCTAGCATTAATTAGACCTCCATGTAGAGACAGGTTTGAAGTTATGTATTTATATTTATTTAATTTACTTTATATCTGTTCTCCCTGAAAGAACAGTACAAGTTTCAGTGAGAATCATGCTCCTGCATATCAGTTCTTTTTTAAAAATGGCAAATAAGGCACCTATATCCTTCTAAATTTGGTCCACTTTGTTTTCTGAGGTGGTTCTTTGCAATTCTGGTTGTAAACCCTGTGCGTCAAGATCTGTCTAGCGTGTGGAGGTTTTTCTTTGCCATTCTTCCAATAGCTGGAGTTTATCAAATGATCGCTTATATCTCTTCACTATAACCTGTTCCCCTCCTTTACTGGCTCAGGATCCTATGCGTCCTGAAGCTTAAAATTCCAATTTTAAAATGGATCTAAAATCAGAGATGTTATTTTATTACAAGCAGTCCAATTGTACTTTTCTCTATAAAGCCTATCTTCTTGTTGAAAAGATTCATCTGCTGCAAGATGCAATAGCTGAGCTTCTGAAAGGGTTAACTCAGATCTTTCAAAGAGAAATGAACTTGCAGAAAGCAAGTATTTATAATATGGGTAGTTACAAATTCCTGACTTGTACTTTGTTGTCATTATTTGAAATTCAGGAGAAGGGTTACCTCAGAGAAGAAAACAGTCAACTAAGCCAAGAATTGAGCTACATTACAGCAGAAAAAAACAAGATTGCTGGGGAACTGGAGATTCTGAGGTCACGAGACAAACGTCTGAAAGCAAAAGTGTCTAAGATGGAGAAAGCCATTGACAAGGTACTTCTAGAGAGTTTTCAGCTAAGTGAGACTTCTGACTGCTTTCATCTACAGTCAGTTGAGAAGAGGAAGCATCTGCCCTCTTACCTTGGCTGGATTTAGTGTGTCCTAGTCATGTGTACTGTAAGATACTTGGCAGAGGAGATGTCTATAGGTAGGACTGTTTTCTATGGTTTTAGTGGTAAAAGGCTTCTATTTTCACTAAGAGAATTCTTGATTTACTCATTACTAGCTCAGGGGAGTACAGACTGTGGGAAATTTTAAGCAGCTGGATCTTCCAGGCAGTAGATTGACCTTCCAGACCTTCCACTGGCTCTGGGCACAACACATTTCCCTGAAGAGAGAGACAACTGTTCCGTACAACACGGGCTCCACTGGAAGTGAGTGTGGACACACACTGACTGAGCATCCTTGTCCACACTCAGCCCTTCCTGGGACCATAGTTAGCCAGCCATGGGTCTCTCAGGGTGAGGGAAGTTTATAAGAGCGTTGCGTTGATACATTTTCCTTTGTCAGCTGAAGTTTCTGCTGCTGACATACCTGACTCAAGGCTAGGTTCTTTGTTTTGGTCTGACTAGCACAGAAATCCCATGTGCCCTATGAGTGAGTTGCTGCTTTTCCAGAAAGAATAGTACTTTCCAGCTGCTCATGATTCTGACTTTTCAAGATATAAACTTCTGTGTTAGGTGACTTTCTCAAGTTGCTTAATTACTTCAAAAATAAATGAAAGTAATGGTGATGCCCCCTCCCAGATGCAGCGTTCCTTAGTTTAAATGCTTGATGCTGAGAAATTACCGTTCTTTGTAACATTGCTGTGCACACTACGAGCCAACTGGCAGAACTATGGGGAGACAGTGGAGGCAGGTGCTTGCTGAAAGCTAGCGCATCTGGTTCACTAAAGTGCTTGGAGATTGGTAAAGGTTGTGCTGTGTCATCTCACAGGATCCTGGTTTATAACATTGTGGAGCAGCCACTGTATAAACACCATAACGTGTAATTGGCCACCTTGGTCATCAATAAAGAGTCAAAGTTCCATGTTCAAAAAGCTGCTGCTTGTAACCAGGCAGCCACAGTGCCTCAGGGAGCCTGCCGGTGCCTCGGTGGCAGTCAGGAGCACAGAACAAGACTCAGGTTTTATTTTAAAACTGAAGAGAGAAAAGCAGTCTGGATCATAAAGTTCTGTCTCTCTCCCATCATGCTTTGGTCTAGAGCTTCACCTCTCCTTCTTGCCACCCCGATAAATACTCAGTGATGAATGGCTCTATTATTAGATCTTCTCACACCTCTTAACGGTAAACTTCTTAGAGAAGAGAGTATATATTGAGAAAGACAGGTCAACAAAGTTATAAACCATTCATTTTAAAAATTGAGTATCACTTTGCCTCATTAGCACAGTTGAATTTTCTAATCCCAGGCATTCAGTATGTCTAGGAGTGTCCCTGACAGATTAGCTCCCTGCTGTGATATTATGGTGTGCATATTGTGGCTACTAGGGTCATAAAACCGGTCAATGACTTTTGTAATTGTATCAAGAAAAACACCTGGTCATCTTGCAGTATTTTTATGTTGATAGCAGTAAATAAATACAGTGTCTGTATGTGTACCTTGTTGTTTCTTTTATTGGAAAGAGTGTAATCCACAGGAAGTTTGCAAAATTATTTTATGCCCCTTCTATCCCCTCTCACAGGCATGCCTGCAATTTGCAGAATGCCAGTGCATAATCCAGTGTCAGGAACAAGAAACCGTGCGCCTCAGACTGCAGCATACTTTAGATGTAAAGGTGAGTACATCATAGACAAGCATGGGTATGAAGTTAAATGCATTTACTCTGTGTCCTAGCATTAGGTTCAACCCTGTTTATTGCGAATACGTTGATAAAGTTCGTGTTCTGAAGGCCTTTTTTATGTGAAATACCTCATAGCTGCACAAGTCATGTCCATCATTTCAGTTAAAATGTTATTTATAGTAAGGGCAACAAAAATACACCTACAGGAATATCAGAGCGAATGCTGCAGCTGTGAAGCTGTAGTTTCAGTGTTGCTTCAACATTTTGTGGCCCTTGGCAAATAAAAGCTAGAAATGTTCATGGCATTGTTATGAAAAATGAATTAGAGAGATAGGGTCTGTAGGGATGCCTGATACTAGTGTAACTTAGAAGACAGAAAGCTCTAACAAGCTTTTGGGCACTCGCATCCTTTTTCAGGTCTGAAATAAACCCAGGAACCTTAAAGCTACATACAGGCTGGAAACAAGGGCTCAGAGTTTAATTTGATTATGTTAATTAGTTAGGCAGCACAAAAGAAAAATCATTCCATTTTAAGAGTCAAGGAGAGATGTTAGCAAGAGGAAAGGAAATACAGTCACAGGCATCTGGGGCAGAAAAAGGAAGAGATGTACTTGGCATCTGTGCAGCTATATAGAATCATAGGGTAGTTTCGGTTGGAAGGGACCTCAAAGCCTATCCAGTGCCACCCCCTGCCACGGGCAGGGACACCTTTAACTGAATCAGGGGCTCCAAGCTCCATCCAACCTGGTCTGGAACACCTCCAGGGATGGGGCAGCCACAGCTTCTCTGGGCAACCTGGGCCAGGGCCTCACCACTCTTGTGGTGAAGAAGTTCCTCCTTATGTCCAGTGTAAATCTGCCCCTCTCCAGTCGATCCCCATTGCCCCTTGTCCTATCACCACAAGCCTTTGTGAACAGCCCCTCCCCAGCTTTCTTGTAGCCTCTTCAGGTACTGGACATTATTGGCAATTATAGTGACTTGTGCCAGTTGCTAGTTTTGAGTGAGAAGTTAAATGTTATATTCCAAATTTAAATCTACTGAATCTCGTAGTCCGATGGAAGAAATTCTTACCCAGGCAGGGAAAAAAGGCACGAGAACTGTGGAACAGTTTAATTTTGTGGTGGCCTTTAGATGTCCTCCACTTGAATGGTTCTGGAGCAGACATTAAAATTCTGAAGGTAAATGGAGCTGCCACTCTTGCACCCAATTCAGTCACTAAAAGGGTTATTATGTCTGAGCACACCTAAGAAACACTGGGAAGTGCTTCAAGAATCGACTGCTGCATGTTATAGAAGATTTGACTAGCAGAGATGACCTGTTTCAGAGGCCATGCTCTCTATACTCATTTACTCTGGTAACTTCACTTGCTTATTCTGCTTGACTGATGTTTTCCTGCAGGAGCTGCAGGGACCAGGCTACTCATTGGCTTCGGCTCCAGGCAGGCTGTGGCAGAGATTGCCTCGTTCCCATCTGCCCTCTGCTGCCATGCCACCTTTCCAGAACTTGGCCAGCTCTGCCTCTTATGTGAGTACCTGCCTCAAGATGGGAAACTGCACAGGAAACAGGGAGGTTCCAAAGATTAAAAATAATGTGGAATTTCTAAACAGCAGAGCCTCTCATTTAGTAGTATCCGATAGGGAATTCTTACCACCAACGGTGAAATAATTTTCTGAGGCTTCTCATGCATTATGGTCTTTCAGATTTTCTTCCATTTGCAAAATATAACTGAAAACCAATGGGACAATAAAAAATTCTATGGACTGTATAGGATTTTATCTTACCTCTGTCACCAATAGCATTTATAAACTGTTAAAATTGAAGGTACTGACCTGTAAGCAGTTTGGCTTTCAGGTTTGTTTTTCTAGTGTGTGACTTGGTGTAAATCAGTTGTATTTAGCAGTGAAAACAGACTTGTGCATATTTCTCGATAAATGCTATCAGCTGATTGACCTGGAGTAGTTTTTAATACTTAAACATTTCTCCAAGCTGATCTTAACTGATTTTGACCAGTTTTATCCTACAAGATGCATTTGTCCTTCCTTCTTTTTGTTTTTGGTTGTCTACATTTAGATTTAAATTAGATGCTAGTGCTGTTCTAATTTTTCATTACTGAACACATAGACTCAAATCTCTCTCACACACATGAAAAAAAGCCTTTTCCAGTATTTTTTTGTATGGATTTTGTATAATTCTCCAAAAAGGACCCAATGTGTCTCCCATAGAAACTAGTAGAGGTTTTTTCATCAATTTTTACCTCAAAATTTGTATGGGACTACAAGCCAGTGCAGATATTTCTCAGCAGTATTGTCTGTTTTACTTTCTGTTATAGTGACAAATGTTTCCATCAAGGCACAAAAGAGCTAATCCTGTCAAGTCCCTGCAGCATTGAGCACTTCCATTCTCTTTTCTTTGAGTTAATAGATTTATGCTTCCGAGGATAAAAACAGATTTTTCATGTAGTGCTCTGGTGAGGATCTAACTGGTTGTTGGAGAACTTGATTCAAGGTCTACTTGAATCTTCTTGGTTCCTGTGTGATTGATTGTTGCATAAAATGAAGATGCTTCAGCATGGAGACAGAGACCCTACCTGGTCAATAGTCTGGTTCCTTAGCTGGGATATGGCAAAGAAGGATTTTGGTCTGATTCAGTATCACATTGGCACATTATGAAGCTGAGGACTTGTTCTCCATATAAGCTCTGCTGAAACTACCGTGTTCCTATCGGAAATTACCTTTTTTCCGAAGAAAACACATTAGCAAAATGTTTCTCATCAGCTCCATCCACAGGTGAAACCTAAGTCATTGGGAGCAGTGCTTTGAACATGGAAAGTGCTGAGTAATCTGGAAAATCCAGTTCTTCACAGAAATAAAGGATTCTTTGAACCAGGCCTTTGCCATAAGACCTGATCAGTAAAATGAGAATAATGTTGCACTGCATCTCAGAGTACGGCTGTGACAATGAAATGCTTTATATTTGGAGACAGCTCAGCTGTTACAGAAATGGGTGCCTAGAAAACACCCTGAAATACAACTATTTCTGTCTCCAGGACTGTGCCTGTGTTCTGTACAGTAATACCTGGGTTAAAAAGGAGAAAACAAGGTGGTCACACAAGCAAAGATTATTGGTTCTGAATACTGATTGTATTTGGATGTGTGAAAGCTTTCATAATTAAAGGTTTATTTTAATATTTTTGACCTTGAAACTGTTGTCACACCCTTTGACAGCATTTATTGAAACAGCAGATGGTAGCTTTGTTCTCCCTCCATTATATTTGACTGGACGTTTCTGTCGGATAACCTTACCGATAAGAGTGCAATCGTATTCACAGAGTGTTTTGACAGTCTTCCAGTTACCATGATCTGTCCTCCAATGCTTCCTAATTAAAATTACAAAAAATCCAGCCTGTTTCTAGCTGGTAAGACAAGAGTAGAGGAGAATACTTTGTAATATAATGATTTTATTTCAGATGCCTTCCAAGCCAGGCGTTTTGAAGGAAGAACCATTGCAGGATCTAAAGAGGATTCTTCAAGAATTAACAAGCTCAGACAGTGACGTACCCACTGTGGATCCTGGCAAGAGTGAAAGCAATGGTGGCAGAAAATCACCTTTAGCAACCATGAGGAACGCATCGTAAGAGTAATACACTGTGCATATTGCTGTTGTGTGCTGTGCACCTGTAATGCCTTCTAAAACTAGGAACTGGCCATTTCTGTGCTTCAGGAGCAGTATAGGGTGCCTTTTTGCAAGAAAGCTGGGTTTATGAGTAAACTTGAGATAATCTGGAAGCTTACATAGCTTCTGTTTTGTGCCAGGTTTCTCAGATGCTTTACATGGCAGGGAAATAGAAGGTGACTACACTGTTTGCCTTTATTGTTTGCTCTTTGGTGTTTCTGCTTTTATTTTCATTTAGAACTCCTTTCTTCTTTTTCTGCCTTATGTCAATATCCCTTATCTCACTGTTGAAGCAGAAGATTACATTTTTACCAAACAAATGATAATGGCAGCAGTACAGGAATTTGAAAAATCAATACAGCACAAATTCTGGTGTTTCTAATCCAGAACATAAAGATATTTCATAAAGGAAAATATAATTCAGGGACTTCGAATATGATCAAATTTGTTTAAACCATCGTGCTTCTCCCATAATACTTACTGATGGAACAAAATCACCTCAGTCCCGATATCCAAAGTATTCTGGGTTCTTCTGCTTTTCCCACGCATTTTTATTGAACCAAAGATCTGCCTGTTATCAACATGCAAATTTTTGACAGTTTAAATATAGCAGCTTCTATTTCACAACTGGGAAAAGGATCCATGCACAGAAGTTGGTCGGTCTGTCTAATTTTTTGAGCAGTAAATGTACTACCTCTTCATAGCTTGCCTTTGGCTGTCATAAACAAGAGTCCTCTGGAGGCAAGGCAATTAAGTGTCCTTTGCCAGCCTGTACTATCTGATTGTTGCCTGTGTTCTCTGTTTATGGTGGCAGTAGGAGAAACTTATTTTCTACATAAGGTTGCAAGATTTTGTGTGTCAGACCATGTACAATTTATGAGAACACAGAAACAGATGTTGATCAATTGAATATAGTAGGATGATACAAATACTGTGAGAAATAGAGTTGTTGTACAAAGCGGATTTAAAAATTTGGAGTAAAATAGCTCAGTGTCTTTTTTTCCCCATCTTTATGACTAGCCAGTATTCAGAACAAATCTAGTCCTTTATCTCCCACAGATATCCATTACTTCAGTAATCTAAATTAACTGCGACTCCAATAGACTTTCTTTAGGGAACTCATAAAACAATTTTACAGTGATACAAATACAAATGTGAATTGTAGCAATCCCCCCGGCTCAGCTTTTGCTGTCATTTTGACAGTGATATGTTTTTCCATGCAGGGAGACTGCAGCTGGAGACTCTGCTCCTGAAAGCATCATGGAAAAGGATCCTTGTGGACGGTGAGAAATGCTTTCACTTAGCTGAGTAACCTGCTTCATAAAGTACTCATTTGGGAATCAAGTTTCTAGGGCTTTTTGATACAGCATCAGTCCGGAGCTTGTTTGCATTCCTTTGTTCATAATGTTAAAACCTTCCTGGGAATTACAAACCAAAGCTCTGATGTTACTTTCATCCCTCTAAGTGCAAGCTCTGGAACTTAATTACATTGTTTGCTTTTAATTTCCATGTATAATATCTGGAGATTACTTATGAGAGCTTCCCATTCTCACTACGGAGGCTAGCTAGCATTACCAAAACTTGGCATCAGACAGCCAGAATACAAGTTCTGCTATCATTTTGCTTGCAGGGATCCTTCATCCTTACACACTGCCGATCTTCAGTTCCAAGACGTTACCTTGCCCTTTACATCCCTTGGTAAGTTTTCACTGGCCGCATTTAAGGATGAATGAGCCATATCAATGTCAGACTGGAACATTACATGATATTAAAACAATACAGTCCAAACACAGTGTATTTTCTTAGGTCATTTACTCAAACGCCTCTTAGCAGGTGCTGTTACAAAGACTCTGTTGCATTTACTTCAAAACCTGTTTCTTTGTGCAAACCAGCTCCTTGCAGCTCAATGCCAGCACACCTAAAATGGGTATCTTCACAGTAGCTATCCATTAATAGTCTTGTGTAGTTGGTATGGATTATATTGTCAAATACTTGGTGCCTAAACCTAGGCTCCTGAATCCTGTATACAGGTATCTAAACATGGATGTGCTTGAACGAGAAATCAGGTCACTGCAAATTCTTTTTATTGCCTTTTGTGTACTGGGTCATCAGCAACTTTTAAAACATGGCGACATGAATTTAGTAACCTGAATGGAAAGGTATGTAAGGATATGGCTTTGAGCATCAGGGTTTGACATCTTGGCTGCCTTCTTTCCTTGCCCATAGATTTTTCTGTGAAAATTTCCTGCAGATGCTGGTCTATTGAATTATTCTCTATTAGTATTTAAGTCACTGTGCTTCAGAGATAGGCTAGAACTCCTGTTTGTCCTGACGGGTAACTACTGTATGTCCTCTTTTGAGGTTTCTGAGTATTAAAGAAGATGTCCTGGGTAGTTCCTGTCAGCCTCCTAGCAAACCTACTGCAGCATCCAGGAATTTTTCCCAGCTTCCAAAACAGCTGTAGGCAGCGTTTTTTACACGGAAGAGTCAAGAAATAGTCGAACAAGGGCAGTCTGTTAGAAACCCTCCAAACTACTTTCAAGATGTCCCAGAAGGGCTGTTCTAAGTAAAGAAATAGGCTACAGGAGAAAAAGAGAAGACCTGTAATAAATGTTCACCTCAGTAGTTGCATGCAACTGGGTTTTTTTTGACACGCAGACTGTGCACCATTCATATGAAAACGTGTTAGATAACCTGATGATTGCATATCTGTGCATATCTTGGCTCTTTGGCCTGACAATTCGCTTTCTGCCAGGAATTCAGAACTTATCAGTAAGTTATTGGAAAGAAGGGAAGTGGCAGACCTGTCTAAGCAACATTGTTTTTTCTGCTGCTTATACCTAAGAGATCCAAGCCAGCAGTAATGAGCAGGGAGTCTTGGCCTGTTAGCAGCTGTGATAACTCCCATCAGGCTGTGTGGGAATGAAACAAAAAGTGCGTGGCCAGCAGAAAAATAGCAGGCCCTGCTTTCTCCTGGGCAGGTTTGCTGGCTGTCCTCCACATGACAATCACTGTAACAGAAACAAGCATGCTTTGCAAAGAGGTTGTAATCTCCTGCTGCTTTGGCTGCTAATGGAAAGGATGAAGAGTGTAACTTGAACAGTTACAGAGATAACATCAAAGCTGTTATGGGGGTTTCTCTTCTGGTGTGTGCTCACTGCTTTTTCCTTGGCTGTCTCCTAGGAGGTGCATCCATCTTCTCAGCCGCCACTTGTGTTGCATCCTCCCCTAGGAAGGTCTCTAGAGAGGAGAGATACCGAGAAAAGTCTCCAGTACACTTACTGTTAACCACGCCACCTGATGCACTTGCAGCTGGCCCCACCGCCTCGCCAGAGCATGGACCGTACACAAGGAAGGCTGGATCTCCAGAGGGTGCAGCTACGGTCCCCCAGTTAAGTACGTCTCCTGGCCCATTTACTGATCCAAAGAGCTTGGCTGGGTTATGTTCCTGGCTTCAGTAAGTTACATCTTTCTATTCCTGAGTTTTCCATTTGTGAAATGCAACTGACACTACTGCTTTCCTTTGTACGACCCCTGCAGCTTTGCTGGCCAAAAGGCACTTAGAAGTTGTGGGCATAAATACTACGTCAGTAACATACAGCATTTTTTCTCCATTCTCCAAATGGGGAAATTTATAGGCAAAAGAGAAATGTGTTTGTATTTTCACTGAAACAGAAATACCATTAAGTATAAATTTCTGTTAATAACCTTGTATTCTCACTCATTTTCTTTGCTACTGGAAGTTTTATTGTTTTAAATTTTACATTCTAAGAATTTTACTTTAGGAGGAATTTTTAAGTCATTCATAGTGACCTCATTTTTTTTTAACCTGTGGTAACATGCTGATGAATAATTCTGCCTGTAGCTTCTGAGCCCATGGAAATAAATGAGAATACATCCAGGAGGCTACAGAACAAGGTGGAAAGCCTGCAAATCCTCGTGGAATTGTTACAGATTAAAAAACAAGGTGCCAGAATTTACCAAAACTATTCCTATTTTATTTTCAAATACCCACACTCTCCAGAAACTGTTCTTGTTATGTGCCACAGCACTACCTGTGTTTTTGCATGAGGTCAGTTTAGCTGTGCCTGTTTTACTGGCAGTGCCCACTTCCACATTATCCTGCTCCTAGGAGAATAATTAGATTAACTCCACAATGCACATTTGCTCAGCCCCTTAACTCTAATAAGCTTCAGGATCCTTAACATTTCAAACATGGCAGCGGGTCAGGGGTGCCCTTGTGTGCTGTCATGTCCAATTAAATCAAATTTTTAACAAGCTGATGACTCTTGCGTGGAAACTGAAGGATAATCTGGCAGCCATGGATTCCAAAACATGGTTCCCCAGCAGTGGCCTTAGAAGCATATCTTTTCCTCCTAAACTTCCTTTTAAATCTGAGATGACCACAGTGACAGTGGTGAACTTTTCAGGTTCTCTTCTTGCTTCCTTTGAAGTCACTGGTGAAATGCTCGTGAACTCCAGTGATGGCAGGATGCCAGGTGAGATGGAATTCCTTTTCGCTGCACTTTTCCTTATTGCACTTCCCAGCTGCCTCCCTTTTGTCCCTCTAAGTCTCCCGCACAGATTTGGGAAATTATTTCCCCACATCATACAGTGCACACATTAGGGACATACAAGTGACCCAATTTAGGTAAAACTAATCAAATTTTTTATATAAAGTATAAGTAAATGTTGTCATTTTTATTCTTTGCCATCAATAACATCTTCAGATATATATTAAAATATATATTCATATCTGACATGTATCAAGACTTACTACATGAAAGGAGGGCAGGAAGCCTTTTATGTACACACTAAGCAAACCCATCTCTATGAGCACTGGACAAAAAGTATAAATTTCACACCATCCCGTAAGAAAGTTTCTGAAATCGATAGTATTTCGCCACTGCTCCAGCGTTTGGCTTTGCTTCACAAAGCACATGAGGTAGTGTTGGTTTGTAACCAGGTTTATCTCTTCTGTAAGGCCCTGCATGTAGAGAATTGCAAACTAAAGTTGTGTTTATAAGGGCTGGATAAGTACAGTGTAATGTGCTGGAGGATATCACAAAGCTTCGGGTGTCTGCACTTGGGGCCTCCATCATTTTAACACAAGGCAGTGTTAGATAATCTGTTCTTGCTGCTATTTTCAGCCACATCATCAATGATCAGAACACAGGAAATGAAGACAGAGAAAGCAAAGGCAAAGAAGAAAATGTTACCGAAGTGAAGATGTGTATGCATTAGTGATTACTTTCACGTATGTACATCGTGTTTTAAATACACTATATATTTAAAGATAAATAGTAAAATTTCTTACAGTTTTGTAGTTCTTGCCTGGAATCATCACACTCTTTAGAGTTTTTACCTCTAAATGAGTGGAAAGTACAGAGAAGCAGAAATACATCTGAATATAGACACTTTTACTGCACCCATTTTCGATATCTGGGTGCCCTGAGGGACAACAGCCACAGGGAACTGTTGACTGAGTCAAGTTCCGGTATTTCTTACCTCTGTTCTGGATCTTTCAGTCCTGTGTTTTAGGAAGTTCAGTTTTAAATGGTGTGTTGGGCATATTTTTTTTTTTCATTCTGAAATAAATTGGTTTCCCTCCCTCCCTCCAGACCACTCCATGTTATTGCTTCAATAAACTCCCATACATCTGGGTGTCCCAGAACTTGCAAGTATTTCCAGTGAAAGCAGGAAACCTGCCTGTGGCTGCTGTTAACGCTGAGAGTCCACAGTCTGCCTTGGGATTAGCTTTGTAAGCACAGCATTTGTATTTTGACTTAGAGCTGAGGGTGTGTATGTTCCAAATTTAGGATTTTTTTTGTCCTTCTTCAATTCCTCGATAAAAACTCGAGTAGGTGAAGTTTAGGCAGAAAGAAGTGCATTTTGAATCCATCCTGGCTTTGTTTGTTGTGACAATCTAGTATGACTCAAATACCAGGCTCCACCACCTACATTAAGAAGTTTTCCGAAATAGCTGGTCGTATTGCTTTCAGTCGGCCTCTACGATGCTTTTTGGTTCAGTCACCAGTACAGAAAACATTCCCTTGGTAAGAATAATGTTTTCGAGGGCCATTCCTAGCGTAAGACTTAGTAATGCACAGGAAGGCATGTGTAGCATGCCTGGCACACGTGAATTTATTATAAAACCTCCTTTGTCTTCTGACCTTTGAGGATTTTGCAGCAGAGAGCAAATGACTTCCTGCACTTAAGACTATCCAATCCTAAAAGCAACTCCAAAGTAATAAGATGAACAAGAGTCATCAGATCGATGTTTAAATTCTTATTAGTGTTTGACAACATCTCAAGAAACAAGTCAGTTGTTGAAAAAAGACAGGAAGAAGAACTTTGGCCTCATCCCAAATGGAGTAGCTTTCCAGACTTTACCATTTGATTTTTGCCTGGGGACTGTGTGTGAAGAGCGGATTTAACAGTGCTGCCCCTTTGGAGTCCAGTAAGACTGTCTGAGCTGCAGTTCTTAGGAGCTGCTGGCCTGGTAGTGGAGGAGTCCTGACTATAAACAGTACCAACAAAACAAGGGAGATGTCTCTGCAGAGCATCAGTACCCAAGTGCAGAAAAGCACACCATCTCCAAGGGCAGCAGGAGATACCAGGGGCCAGCTTCCTAGCAGTAGTGTTTTTCCTCATTTTCTGCTTTCTGAATAGCAATTATTGCCTTAGATTTACAGCAGCAGGGAATACCGTGCTTGCATTGAAGGGGCGTACCCAGTGATTTTGTCCAAGCCAAAGGATTTGTAGCTATGTCTCAACAAAAGTAGCTTCAAAAGCACAAGCCATGCAGATGCAAGCTTGGGCTTTTTTTCGCCTTAAAGCTACAGAACTATATTCAGTGTATACTAAATCTCTGAGATTTTTTCAGTTTGAGGTCATGTTGTGTGGGAAGAAGAGATCAGTGAGTTGCTCCTCGTTTGTCTTCAGGTATAGGCGACAGTATTTTGATTTAATTCAGGTATTTTTCTGTATTTCCTAGTAATTTTTTCCCACTGATTTTGTCAAATTTTGCAACAGTGTTCCAAGCTTATTCAATTTGGTAATAAAAACTTCTCACCTTTTCTAGGAATCCCTTGCATTGAAAATGAAAGGATCATTTTGGATGGCTTTGCGTGTTACAGTTTGGATTTGTTATACATATTTGAAAGATTTACCAAGGTTTTGTAAGAAAAGGTTGAGGTGAGAACACGCATTCATCCCGTAGCTCCACGGGCTGGAAAAGGTCAGTGAAAAGCACCCTTTTAGTTGTTTTCAAGGGGCCAAGCTAAAAAGAGTTGGAAAAGCCTGCAGTTCTGTGAGAATGGAAGGGAGCAGGTGGAGAGGTACAAATAGCCAGCGAGCAGGGAGATCTGCCAAGCAAAAAGGCAGCCTAACATCCTTGTGCTGGAATCCAGTGGAGTTAGGACCAGGTCCGGCCTTCCTCCCTGCCACTAGCAGAAGGCAAAGAGTTGGCCTGGGGAGGCGAAAGGGTTGTAGACACATGGGACCCAGGGCAGCTGCAAACATCTGGACCTGGCAGCACAAATCGTACTTTGTTATTCCGTGTCACACAAGCGGGTGGCAGGAGGACACCATGGATGGCTACCAAACCCCTAGAGAGGAAACCTAATACCAGTCTCATATTATTGAATGGGTCATGTGGAGAGACTCCCAACAGTAAGTTTAACTTCCAGGGAGAATGTGGGAAGGGCAAGGTTTTTGCAAATGTACCTGCGATGTGCACAGAAAGCAAGCAAGTTGCAATGCGAGTTTCTGTCTGTGACTTTAAACTGGTTTTCTCCCAGTACCCATCCCAGCCTTGGGCTGTCTGCTCAGCTTACCATGCAGGGGCAGTGTTTGGCATTTGTGCACGCACTGCTTCACAAATAGTAGCAGATTGCATTTCACCTAAGAGTAATCAAATGGTCTGATTTATCAGGAGTTTGTTGTCAGCAGTATGAGCAGGTGAACTGAAAAGGTATATCTTTTGCTGCAGTTTTCAGGTTTTGCCAAGGTACATGTGAGACAGTTTATTATTCACTTTTAGATCCCAAGCTGCTGGCTGCCAGGCTGTTCCATCCACATAGGAATGTCAACAAGAACTTGTCTCTCACGTGCAGTTTCCCAAGTCTCACAGTGTTAGATATAGCAGCCCATTCTAGAATAATCACTTTTACACAGCAAAGCAACTTTGTTTAAATCTGTCTTCACATTAGAGTAAGCGAATGGATTCTTCAATAATGAGAAATGACCTCTGCAAATTTACAGAAAATACCAGTCAGCTCCTTCAATAACGCTGAAATCCAGAGTTTGTTCTTTCACCATACAAATAACATTTAATTTACATAGTGTAGGCCCTGTTCGGCAAGCACTGATGTGAATGGCATAATAATTCAGAGGTTACAGTGAAAGCGCAGTGCAGGTCTTTGTAAAACTCTTGCTTGCTCACTCAGCAAGATGATGCACATGAGGTCTGTGTGCGTTGTCTGTGGGATCAAAGCACAGGGTGTTTAATTAAAACTAAAAATTGTTCTCCATTTGAGAGACTTCTCAGAGTTGGTCTGTTTGAAACATGTTCATCATTGCATTAGAGGATCTATTCTAGTGCAGGTTAAGTGGCTTCCTAGTGAATATCTTAATCTAATACCATGGTTAATCTTCTCAGACAAGCCTCAATGTATGTATAAATACACCCAAATGGCCGTGGCTGTTGGACAGGTGCTTTTTCAGTTGATCATATCTCACTATTTGAAGACCTCACGTTAATGGCAGAAAGAATTGTAAACAGCTTGAAAATGCATTTTCCCTTGACTTTAGTGATTTCTGAAGATGAACTTTTTATTTCAGCTGTACCTCTTTTGTTGACTTAAATTTATTGCTAGAAAAGCTAAGTGCAAAAATGCAGCTAAGGTACCAAGCCAGTAGCTCCAGCACAATTTTACCTGTTCGGTTAAAGCTGTAAGTTACTGACAGAAACCTGCACAAGTGTTTTGTGTACTTGGTGGAAGTGCTCATAGGCAGAATTTCACAGACAGTCATAATCAAACAGTAAAACTGTTGCAGTGAAGCAGTAGCTCCTAAAATGAAACAGGCCTAAAGTTAATACTCATTTCTCAACCTAGGGCATGCTAAGTGTGTTCTGTTTTCCTTCTAAGTTCATGTACTAACTTACTTAACTCCCATATCAGTTTCCTGCTGAGAGAGTCAAGGATCAGTGTGCGTACATGCACGTGTGTTTAAGTCCACTGCAGCAGCAGCAGGAACCACCTGCCAAATTGTCCACTCCTTCCTCTCCCTTTGGCGTCAGTCGCCAGAAATGACACCATGCTCCTGCCAGCCCTGCAAGATTTCTTGCACAGAAGTAGTGACAGAGATATTTTTGAACCTGGACAAGCAGTTAACAAAGACGTTACAGTCAGTCTTGAATTTCTCTCCTACCCACGTTTTCTACCTTGTTCTCATCTAGAAAAGGTCTCTTGCGGGCAATGTCTTCACCTGAATCTTTAGGTTCTTTGGGACAGCCACAGACCAAAGCCAGCATCTGCAGAAGCAACTGACCCACCAAACAAGCTCCTCCGTCCAGCGGCAGCTGGGAGGGACTTGTTTTAATGTGAACACAAACACTCCAACTTGCCAGTGCAGCTATTGATTTGCCCAAATGTGTCTCACACTCCCCTCGATAGCCCCCCTGGACTTTCTTTAGCCATTCTGCAGCTATGCCCATGTGAGCAGGCAGCCAGCCCGCTCCCAATGGATTTGTTCCATCAAACAGCTGAAACTGAAGTCCCAGCAACATTTCAGGTAGTCATTCTTCACAGCACCTCTAGTATTGTCCCACCAACCAGATGCCCAGTAACCGTTAGATGCAGGAGGGAAGCCTCTGAAGCTCATCTTCCAGTCATCACCAGAAACCATTCCATTTTATATTCAGACTGCTCCGCCATGCAAAGCAGGAAAGAATTAGCATTTAGATCAGCAATGTGCTTTTAAAGTTAATGTTCCAAACCAAAGCACTATTGATGCAGTTCCAGAACTCCTACCAAACCATGCTCTGCAGATCAATTTCGCTCTAGGGAAGAGATATTTGCAATCTAGAGTGAGATTCCTCATTATAGAAGGAGGAGCTTGCTGAAATGGCATGATGTATTTGTAACCAAAAATACAAAAAGCAGGCAAGCAGAGCAGCTTTCTGTTTCTGCCATACAAAAAAATATCAAGTGATTGAGCTGAGAGCATTCCACTTTATCTGGCTTATGAGAAGGCGATAACTTGAAATAAATTGGTGTTGAAAAGCCTAGTCTTGAAAAAAACATACGAGTCAAAGATAAATAGTTGGTAACAGAACTGTGGTGTCCCTGGGCAGGCAGAGTATGCCACCTATCCACTGCAGGAAGAATCCTATTCCCCGGCCATCACAGCAGTCCAGGTTTTCCTAAACCCCGTTCCCACCCTGACAAAGTAATTCATTAAGCCCAGACAGACCTTCCTGACCTTTGCTCTCCCCTCAGCAGGATGATCTGACTAAAAGGGCCCCTTCTGCCAAGTCTTCATTCTTTGCCAAGCCTTGGTTTGAGCTGAGGGGCTTCTTGGACAGTAGGGAGTAGAAAACGAAGTACTTTGATGCTCCAAAGAGCACCAGCAACTTTCCAGGAATGCCTTAGCACTAAGATTTCAGGTCGAGTAACTCACCTCTATCAAAGTTATTGAAAGGAGTCGGTTCAGCGGCTGAGTTGTAAGGAACTGTCAGCCCAGAAGTCTTTATTGTTTACTTAATACATTTACATAAGTTAATAAAACGCTGAAGTTTTTATTACAGTGTACGTAACCACACATCCTAGATTGCCTCAAAAGCCCTAAGCAGTCGGTACAAAGATGCATCCCACAGCCCCACTCAAAGCAACACAAACTTAAGTCCAGGGTCTGGGTTTACCCAGATAGGCAGCGGCTTGGAATGCTGCTCCTGCCTTCACAGCCTACCTTGGTTGTTTTTTTGAGGGTGCCAAGTGCTTTCCTAAAGGGGATGGCAGAGAGCCGCTGCTCACGCAGTTTAACCGGGTATGATAGGGGATATAGAGCTCTGCACTCGAGAAGGCCTCTACTGACAAAGGGGTAAAGTTTAGGGGCTCTGTGATTCATCCAAGCAGGTTTGCCATCAGATTTTGCAGCTTCCAAAATTCCATTAATGGTACCCCCACCACCGATGAACAATTTGATCTTCGTGTTCAGTCACTAGGGTCCTATTCCCGCATTCTTCCCAACGTGTGACCTTCCCGTTCTCCACCAAGATAAACTTCCACTCCACTTTGGTGTCTACTGGCAGAGCAACGGACTCGGACCAGAAGCCATCCTTGTCATATTTGAGGGGAATGTAGCTGTGCCACTGGCCGAGACAGTCGTGGTCGCCGGTCACGCCAATCCCCTGCGCGTCGCAGTGCGTGAGATAGTGCACACGGAAAGTCACGTGGATATTTTGAAACATGGGGGGCACCGCTGCAACGCGCTTCGCCTTCGGGTCCCCATCGGGGCAGTCTCCTTGTTCCCATTCCTTGCCGTCCGAGTCTTCCACGCTGCCATTCTTGCCAGCCTCCCCCCAGGCCAGGTGCTCGGAAAGAACTTCCCACTCCTCGTGGTCCACGTCCCCGCTCTCAGCCGCGCGGGGGGGATGCTCCTCCGCTTTGTCGCTGCAGGCGGCAGCTCCCGCCGCGCTCCCCGCGCACCGTCCGTCGCTCGCCTGTCCCGCCTGGGCTCTCGCCTCTCCCGCCTGGCTGCCACGCCGAGCAGCAGCCGGATGCTCTTCGGAGGCGCCGACGGCCGGTGTCGGGAGCAGCCGCTCCATCTCCAGAGGTTCCCCAGCGACCCCATCGCTCCGCACGTGGTTAAGCTCTCTCCCCGGTCCAGCCGCCAGCTCCTCTGCTGCCTTCCCAGGGCTGCTCCGGGCGGCAGCCTCGTCCTTCGGCAGCGCCCGCTCGACGCTCTGCGCCCCTGCGAACCACACAGAATGAGAGCGGCTGGAGCGCCGCAGCCGAGCCGAGCGGCCGCACACCCGCGGTCCCTCCCCGCCTTTACCTGCGCCCGCCGGCTCCCCGTCGCCTCGGCCGTACCAGAGCCAGGCGAGCAGCGCCGCCAGCAGCCCCACCAGCAGCGCCGGCCACAGCCCCGCCGCCCCCAGCCCGCCCGGCTGAGCGGGGGGCGCCCCGGGCAGCGCCGCTGAGGACCGCAGCACCGGGGGACCGCGGTCACGGGCCATGGCCGGGCACCCGCCCCCGGCCCCGACACACCGCTTTAACCGGGAGCGCCGCGGGGAGGGGCCCGGGCGGGCAGAAGGGCTTGCTCCTCCCACAGCCGCTCCGCTGCCCTCGCTCCCTTTGCTCGATTGTGCCCTAGCGTTTAGCCCTCCGCTTGCAATAGTTTGGGTTGAAAGGGACCTTAAGGTCATCCAACTCCAGCCCCTCTGACATGGGCAGGGACACCTCCCACTGGATCAGAGGCTCCAAGCCCCATCCAACCTGGCCTGGAACACCTCCAGGGATGGGGCAGCCATCTGTGCCAGTGCGTCACCACTCTCGTAGTGAAGCAATTCCCCCTCGTGTCCAGTCTAAATCTGCCCCTCTCCAGTTTGTACCCATTACCCCTCATCCTGTCACCACAGGCCTTTGTGAACAGCCCCTCCTCAGCTTTCTTGTAGCCTCTTCAGATACTGGAAGGTCACTATAAGATCTCCTCAGAACCTTCTCCAGGGTGGACAACCCCAACTCTCTCAGCCTGTCCTCGTATGGGAGGTGCTCCAGCCCTCTGATCATCTTTGTAGCCCTACTCTGGACCCGTTCCATATTCTTCCCTCGCTCCAAGAAGGATGCCGAGGCTCTGGAGCACGTCCAGAGAAGAGCAACAAAGCTGGTGAGGGGGCTGGAGAACAAGTCTTACCAGGAGCGGCTGAGGGAGCTGGGGTTGTTTATCCTGGAGAAGAGGAGGCTGAGGGGAGACCCTATTGCTCTCTACAACTGCCTGAAAGGAGGTTGTGGAGAGGAGGGAGCTGCGCTCTTCTCCCAAGTGACTGAGGACAGGACAAGGGGGGATGGCCTCAAGCTCCGCCAGGGGAGGGTCAGGCTGGACATCAGAAATAAATTTTTCATAGAAAGGGTCATCGGGCACTGGCAGAGGCTGCCCAGGGAGGGGGTGGAGTCACCATCCCTCGAGGTATTTAAAAGACGGATAGACCAGGTGCTCTGGGACATGGTTTAGTGGCAGATAGGAACGGTTGGACTCCATGATCCGAGAGGTCTTTTCCAACCTGGTGATTCTATGATTCTTTTAAATGCTCGTACTGATGAAACCCCAGGCTTTCTCTGGCATCCCTGAGAAGTGAGATGAATTCACTACTAATTTTGTAACTTCTGCATCATAGCCTAATGACTACAATTGGATTTCTTAACATTGTCCTGCTCTCCTGTCATCCGTATTACGCTCAGGAGGCTTTTTTGGACTACTAGGACTTCAGAGTCCATTAGCACAGAGGATATTTGATGTTTATTTTAATTTAACTCCATTTTCCTCCCCAATTTTCCTCTTGAGGCGATGATGTCAATTTTTATTTCAAAATTAAAGGTTATACTGATAAATCTTACCGGGAACCCAAGACATTTAGTAAAACCAACTTCTGACTTTGTATTTTGAATGGGTAATTCTGGAGTAACAAACTCAAAATGTTTATCAGAGTAGGCTGTTCACACCAAAACTTAACACCAGAGAAAGAGTCAGGGAAGGCATATCCGTTCAGATTTCACTGTTGCCTTTTTTAAATCCATTCTCTTTGTCTGAGCAAAGGTGTTGTCATTACTTTATTTCCAAAGCCCACTGATGAGATTTTGTCCCCTATCCCATTAGAAAAGAGAATGGCTAAGTGGATGTCCCAGTAAGTCTATTTCCAGTGTGTGAACTTCTTAGTCTTTCAGTGTCATTTAGAGCCCTGCTACCTCAGCTTAACAGGACAGTAAATGTCATTCGAATTTATAGAAGCACAAGTGTGCAGCCTCTGTGGTGAAGTTCCCTGGCTGACACGGTGTATGGTGGCCTGCGCGAATGCACAGAATTCACAAGCTAAATATTTTTCCTTTCTTTGCTTACCACAGTAGCTAGGATGTCTTCTCTGAAGCCATCCTCCAACAAAGGGCTGAGCTTGTGCCTGTCTGAAAGTGTCTAGTTTGGTGCTTTGATGTGTGGGATGCATTCAGGCATGAGCTAAACAGGCACCGCTCAGATCTTCTGCTCAAGAACACACTGAAAGCAAAGACCTGAGAAGCCAGGACCTGCCTGGGCACTTTCTCAGCGATTGTGGGTTTGGGTGCTCTCTTTTACGGCTGTTTGATCCTTCCAGGGGCAGCTTAGCCTTGCTATTTCAAACAGACACTTGACTGTAATGAGTTGCATTAACTCCTAAAACTCTTTGTGTAGTAGGTGGTATTTTCGCAGTTTAATTGTATTCCTTTTTTCTAGCCTTCAAACCAGACTCAGTCCTGAGCTCTGTATTTGAACACCACCTTGCTCGGCTGGGATTATCAATTAGAGCGCCCACCTACTACTGTCCTCCAGGTAAGACGCATGTACTGCCATCTGAAATTCCCTGTCATTTGTCAATCATTCGCTATTGTATCATGACACTAAAAGAGCATCTTTCTGCCAGCCCTCAGCACAGATGAAGAGGTAAAGTTTGGAGCTGCTAACCCCAGTGATTCCTTTCTTAAATATATTTGACAAAATAGCTCAGGAAGGAAAAGACACTGAACTAACACAGTTAAGATGTGTCCATTACAGAAATCGTTAAGGAGCAGTTTATTTTGAAGACAAAGAAATGCACATGATGAAAGGCAGGGTGCTGCTTTAAGGAGCAAAGAAAGAGCAAAGGACTCCTTTGGTTCTGTTCATCTTCCATGCTCATACAAGCCTCTTCTGTTACCTGACACCTTTTCAGCCAGTATGTGCAGAATAAACTGAAGCAAAGCACAGGGGTTGTTTTGAGTGCTCCGAGAGTTGTTGTTAACAGTAATGTATTTGAATGATTACAGAGTGAGGGAGTCAGGAAGGACCCAGGTGCCACTGGAGACAAACACAGCCAGGCAGGGAAGGACAGTTCTGTAGCCCAGACACCAGTTTCCCACACAAGTCAGTGTTCCCGAGGGCACCTGCTATTTTTGCCCAGTCGCTTCCAGGTGCCATCAGCACCCACTGATGCAAACACACTCTCCTAGACCAGGGCTATCCTCATAATAAACTGTAGAACAACCTCAGCTCAGAGGCGAGGGAAGCTGTGGTGAGCAAGGGGGTCAGCTTTATCTGTAATTACTTGCTTGCGGTGGCTACAGAGGGTGATGGGACCTGAAAAGGCTTCATGATTTGCAGACCTCCTGGTAGGATTGCACTTTAGTCCAGCGTAAATCCAGAAAAGTTGTCTAACGTTTCGGCTCCCCTGTCCTCAGCGCCTGTTTTGTGCAGGCTTTTGCCTTCCTGTGGCCATTGGAGTGGGTCAGACCGGGTAACCGATGCTGCTGCAATTAATGCAGAACATTAAAAAAAGGTTTCTTTTCATCCCTGCAAATACTTGTGCCAACAAAAGGAGAAAAACAGGAATGGGTGGCTAAAGGAAAGGCAGACCTTTCCCTTCCAGAGGCAACATAGATTTATGCTGGATATAACTACTTTTAGGTGGTTCGCTCGTGGTTGTAACAATAATACTCTGTCCAGGTAGCAGTAAATTTGTGCTTTGGAACTCCTCTTGGGATGCCAATAATTTATTTTCTATTTCCTGTTTTTAAAGCAGGGTTCTTGGCAGACACTAAGGCTGAAATTCCTGAGTCACTGCTCGCTAGTCAAGTGTTAGAAGCAGAGATACTGGACAGAAGAGCAGTAAAATGAGTCACGGCCCAAGAGCTCACAGGGTGCTGAGGACTGAGGTTCCTGTTCTGAAGCAAAAGCACAGATCGTTGCAGAAGGTAACTTACCCTATTCTTGAAATGCTCACATCCTGTAGAACATGGAGAGCTCTGCCTCCTAAGATAATTTCCAAAGCAGATTAACAGAAATGCTCCAAAATGTGCATTGTATTAGTTTAAAGCTTTTATTAGAACCAAATGAAGCAACAGTACAATAAAGAGGTCAGGAACCAGTTTCTCAAAGTGCTGGGGACGCTACCAAATCTGTTTCTAATTAATTCCAGATTTTAATTTGTTTCTGTGATCATTTCTGCTGGGGCTTTAGTTTGGAAGTCAGTGTTCACAGAACGCTGAGGCTCCATTGCACCACTGTTTATTCAGTAAAAGGGATGGCAGTTGCTGGACCGTATTTTGAAAAAGCTACATGTGACTTTGCAGAATTACCAGCCAGCTGACCAGCCTCAAACCTGCCACATCTTCACATTTCAAAACCAGAACAAGAGAGTGGATAGTCACTCTTATAGTTCCGTAAACAACTCCACAGCCACAACTGTGGCAAATCCCGGCCCTCGTGCACCCTCTCAAATGAACTTTCTGAATTTTATCCTGTAAGCTGTGCCATCTAGTGTGGTGACAGGGAATCTCAGCTCTAGCTGAGGAGCGAGTGAGAAAAGCCCTGCTGAATCAGACCCGTGGTGCACCTATCCCACCTGCTCTGTCTCCAACAGTGGCAGTCGGGGGTGCTATTTAGGGACCGCTTTTGAGCCTGGCCAGTGTCCTATCCTGCGGTATCCGGTGTTCGAGAGTAACTGCTCTTAAACAAGGCGGACAGGTGTGCAATCCTTGCAGTTTTACTTTCAGAATAGAACAAAATGGAAACACAAACAAGTACAAAATAAACACAAAGTAAGGAGCCCTGTTATTCCCTGTGTCTGCTATTGGGGCATCAGGAAGCTCCACAGGCAACTTGAGGATGAGGGTTTGCTAGGGAAGCTTTATGGACGTTTGCAGAGAGCTCTTCCTGAGCATAAATACAGCAGGTGTGAAACCCCCAGTGGTGCTTTTATGAAGCTGTGTAGAGGAAGGAAAGGAGAAGGGCTCACAGGTGAGGCTGTAAGCTTTCTGACAATAAGAACTGTCAGTATTTGGTGACTGCCAGGCCTTACCCTGTGGATTCTTGCTGTCACAGAGTGAAAAACCGTGCAGTCGTTGTCACCAAACAGGTAACACAGAAGACATATTACGCCTCTTGTTCTCACTAGGCAGGTTTGCATAACCTGTGTGCCCTGTAGTCACTACCTCTGCCAGGCTCGGTGTCTGGTACACAGTGATTACGGCACCTTCTTAACGGATGGTGTCATGAAATTGTGAACACCATTGCCCCTTTCTTTCGGATCCATTAAAGGTTCACACACATTTTGCTTTTTCCATGTTTTACAGTCAAGATACTAGGTGCCTTATCTACTCTTATCAGCTTTGGGCTGGCATGATTCCTGAAAAATACAGAATAATGAGTAGTAACTCTCTTAATTGTATTTCTTACTGATAGAGAAGGAACCAAATACCAGTACTGCGTAAGTGGGCTTTGGTAAAGTATTATCATGTTCAGCACCATTAACTCTTTGTGCGTGAAGAACACTGGAGAGAAGATTTCTGTCCTGTCTCCTATTTTTGTTAAGTTTTCTAACCCAGCCTGAGTTGCTTTCCTTTGCAGCCAAAGGAGCAGACAGTTTAGCTGGAAATGGTCAGATTCACTTGGTAATATACCTCTGTAGTAAACGAGGATGCATAGTAGAGTGGAGGTTGGCAAGTGTGGAGCATAGTAAGAGGGGAGTGGTACAGATGGAGCTGTGGAAGCGAGTACAAAAGTAAGGATTTTGCTCATCTCTTCTTCCTGCCCCCAGTGAGAAGATGTGCCCAAAGACCAGGCTAAAAGGAGATGGGGAAAGGCACACCATCATCTCACAGATATCTCAACCACAGGTCACAAAGCTTAGTCTAAAGCAGCTTTCCTTAGAAGCCAGGGTAAGGTCTAAAATTTAAGGCTCTTGGAAGTTGGTAGACAGTCACCCTGACTGTCTTTCTGTACCATCCTTTTCTCGTGTTAATTGTATCTCAGCTATGAGCACTGGGCACTCTTCTCTGCATGCCATTCACAGCAGCCAGGAGGTGGCACATGAGGAGTACGGCTGACAGTAAAGGCTCTTCCTTTCCAGAGCTTAAAGAGGTGGTTTCTAGCTATTGCTGTTAGCTTTTGAAGAGTAATGTTTGCCGTGCCTCCTGCCCCAGACTGCTGGCCCAAAGGTTGTTTTCTGTAGTGAGACACTGCCATAAGGATGCAGGGAGAGTAGAGAAGCAGGCAGATCAGAACTGCTGGGAGTCCTGCCCTCAGAACTGGCCTTCACAAGGGTGTATAATGAGGATACCCCAGATCCAGCCCTGCTTGACATTATCAGCCATTAAAATCTGGATGGGAAACGGTGAAGAGGAGAAGGAGGAAACTTTTTCTCCTAAGGTTTAGATTGGATATCAGGAAAAAAATCTTTATGGAAAGAGTGGTGGAGCCCTGGCAGAGCTGCCCAGGTGGAGCCTCCATCCCTGGAGGGGTTCAAAAACTTTTGGCTGTGGCATGTGGGGATATGGTTTAGCAGGCACGGCGGGGCTGGGCTGATGGTTGGACTGGGTAAGCTGAGAGGGCTTTTCCAGCCTTAATGATTCTGTGATTCTATGAATTAACTTGTGCATCTGTCTGTCTTACAGTCATGGTGAGGGAAAGTCAGGCACTAGCAGAGCATTTCCTGGTATCCGAAGAATCAAAAGCAATAGGCTGAAAGGGACCTCAGGTGTCCATTCTAGGGGTGGTGTCTGCAGGATGCTGATGGCCTGGAGGTCATTGATGAATGTATTTATTTTCAACCCCCTCCCTTCCAACACATACACAGATGGCAAATACAGCAGTCACAGGTTCCCAAGTACTGCCAGTTACAAATTCGAATGTTTATAATTCCAAAAGTAAAATCAAAGTATTGTAAAGCTTAGTTATATCTTAAGGGCTTTGTTCTTCACAGCCACCAAAATAATTGTAAAATATGAGAGGGTCAGCGGATTTTCTTCAACAAAAACTTTTTATGGTATCAATCAAGGAGCGCTGATCTGTTTTACCCTTCTGCCGTAAGACATCAACCTGCTGAGGGTTCTGTGAGCTGAGCCTGAAAGGGGGACAAACTAGAGTCTTTAGGATTACGTGTGTCATCATTTAATTATCCTTTCTGTCAGAAAATCATTGCTACTTTTTAACCTAGATCTGTCTGCTTCCCCTGAGCTCACTTACACTCCCTTATTTTCCAGGTTTTGTCCAGCATGTCAGGATCATTTTGAACCCATTTGAAGCCCTTCAGCCTCTTTATAGTGCTTCCTAACTCATCTGCAAATTGAATAGATTCTTTGGAAGTACACGAGTTTTCCATTAATTTTCAAGGAAACCACTTGTGATTCTCAGTTTGTGCTACTATTTTTCCATGTAATAATGCGGTTCATCCTCACTTAGCTGACTCATAATGTCTACCAGGTCTAATGCCACTCTTTCCTACTTATCCTTAGTAATCTGACTTGAAATTCATTTTGAGATTTGAGATAAAGCCAATTGTTTACCCAGGCCAGTCTCATCGTACATTTCCCATGCTTTGTCTGAACTTGTGTGTTGTGCCAGTAATAGCAAGGAATGACAGATTTCCCTAAAACCCTTTTCCTTGTAGATTTGTAGATTCCCATGAGCCATTATTTGCCAGCTTTTTCAGTCACTCTCTTTGCAATTTCCGCTTTCTGTTTTGTTGTTCTCCATCCTCCTTTTCCGTAGCTGGTACAGTTGCATTTTGTATCCCATTGCATGATTGGTGTCTGATGCTTTTTAAGTCCTCCCAGGTTAGAATCAAATCCCTTCTAAAGATTTGAAGGAGGAGGGAGAAAATACCAGACACTGCAATGCAGAGAAAAAGGAACACTGAACCGATTAAAATCTCCTCTTAGTGCCCAGTAGAAAGGGACCAAGATCGATAGGTCTTGCTCAGTTAAGTGTTCCCCTGGGCACAGTGTTTTAACCTTCTCTCTTTAGAGACATAATAAGCCCCAAAATGCCTTTGTCCGCCCGTGGAAGTTCTGCATGCAGCAGAGTGGCAAGGTCAGTGTACCGTACAGGAACAGACTGAAGCAAAAATAAGATGTTATTCTGTTATACTCTGTTCTTTTGTCAGTAATCGGGAGCAGCAGAGACCCCAAAGCATAAAATATAAAATAATGTATTTGCCTAAACTCTGTGACATGTGAAGTGTCTCAAGGGCTCATCTCAGGGCTTACTGAAGTTGTGGTACCCAGTAGCTCCTAGAAATTGAATTGTAAGTAAAATGTTCCGGCAAATTCATGCCGATAAGCTGTCTAACATCCTCCAGACCCATAGAAAAATGCAGCATAAACATCATCCAAATATTCATTTTCAAGCAACTTTTAACATAGAAATTTATCAGAGTCCAAAGTCTGAAGAGCACTGAGAGAACAAACATAAGCCTGAGTCTCGTGATAAAAAAAAGGATGCCTGTGTTTGTAGCTGCCAGGTACAATCTTCTCAGCTGGAGAGAGAAAACAGTTCATTCCGAGAAAACACAAGAAATGTGGGTTTAGCTCCTGGGGAAGAACAGTGCCTGAGAGAACACTCAGCATGGAGCTGGCATGGAGCAGGGTATCATTTTATATTGTTTCTTACGGCATGTTACCCGTGTTGGCAAACTTTACAGGCAGAGGCCTTTTCTCAGCTGAAGCAACCCCTGTTTGTTCTCTCCACTCTCTTATTTACTGTGAAATGCAGCTTTTTGTTGTAATTGAAGATGGCTTCAGAGCTATGCCACTGGTCATCGCCAGGCACAGAAAGAAATACAGCTTTTACATCATCTGAAATATCCCCATGGATTCGGTGCCAGCCACAACAATCTGTCTTTCTGAGAAAGCACTTTACTGAGCTTTGGCTGAAGTCTATCAAAATGAATTTTCACAGGAGCTAAGGATATGCAAAGGAGGAGAATAGAAATAAGTCATGAAGGCCTCTATGTGAGCTTGATTTCTTTTGACAAGCACTTCTCTCCCCCCTATTATTTTACACTTCTTCGTGTATCACTAGATGCAAGCATTTTGTTCTCAGGAGGTTAAGATACTCTGAATCTTCAGCCAGTGACTTAGCCCAAACCTGTATAGAATTCCTGAACATGGATGTTGATGCCCCCTTGTTTAATTATGCTTTCCTGAAAGCTGCAAGCAATTATATCATTTTATAAATCATATGACTGAATTCAAAATGAAGCTCTCAATTCCCTGAATTTGCTTTTTATCTGTGTTGCCTGGCTGCTTACAGGACTCTTTATGACTCTCTCGCGAAAGGATTCTCCCAATGATCTATTAGCTCTGGTGGGACAGTGTTTATCTTCTTGACTCAAACAGGCTTGATTACACATCTGGCATCCCAGAGCTGCATTGGGGTATCCATTGATGTTACCTACTTCTCCTCCCTGAAATAAGAAGTCAGGGATATAAATAAGGCAGCAGCAGGAATCCTTCATATGCTTTGAAATACAGTTTTGCTGACATCTGTGTTCCCGTATTCTGAAACTGTTCCCACATGTTCCTCTTTCTTGACTGAAATGTTTGCAGGAGGATGTCATCAGTCTCCTAGTCATGTGCTGCTTTGGTGTCAAGAGAGGAGAAAGCATAAAGTCCTATCCCATGCAGTCATGTCAGAGGGAAAGGCAAGACATAAGCTAGTAAATTGTGGTTAAAGGCCAGCACTTGATGCAGTGACTCCATCCTGAGACCCAGATCACATGCTAGAACCAACAAGGGGAGCGATATTTTTTGCTTCCCCTAAATGTTCCCTGCTTTGCCTTGACTGCAGCATCAAGAGATACAGTTAATACATACCAGGTATCGCAAGCTGCGCTGAAGATTAAATTGTTCCCATCCTAGGGATCAACACTGCTTTTGGCCACAAGATCAGGACATGGAGCTGTTGGAGCGAGTCCGGAGGAGGCCACAGAGATGATCCAAGGGCTGGAGCACCTCTGCTATGAGGACAGGCTGAGAGAGCTGGGTTGTTCAGGCTGGAGAAGAGAAGGCTCTGGGGAGACCTTAGAGCAGCTTCCAGTACTGAAAGGGGCTCCAGGAAAGCTGGGGAGGGGCTTTTGGTCAGGGAGAGTGGAGACAGGACAAGGGGAATGGTTTTAAGCTGCAAGAGGGGAGATTCAGATGAGACCTTAGGAAGAAATGTTTTCCTGCAAGGGTGGGGAGGCCTTGGCCCAGGCTGTCCAGAGCAGTCGTGGCTGCCTCATCCTTCGAGGTGTTCCAGGCCAGGTTGGACGGCACTTGGAGCCCCTGATCCAGTTGGAGGTGTCCCTGCCCATGGCAGGGGGTGGAACTGGATGGGCTAAGATCCTAGGGAAGGAGATGTCCTAGGCTTCCTACCAGGATGAGCCCCCTAGGACCCCCCTTGTTTCTTTAATTCCCTGGTCTGGGCTCTTTACACACCATTTCCTCCACCCTTCTCTTGCACTGGTCACTTAAGACCTCCACAGTTTGGCACTTTCCCAGGGAATCTATTCCCTCTCCTGCTGTTAGCTAGCGTTGCCCTGCCCCAGAGGCTGTCACACACAGCCTCATTGTATGAGCTGGTAGACACGAGCTATTTGTATCAAGGCTGACTATAATAAAGCATTTATTTACTAATGGCTGCCACTGGCTGGCCAGGAGTCGGGCTAGGGGACAAGAATGACTAATTCTGGCCTTATTTCTGGGCCTGCCTAGTGAGCATTCAAGTGTGGTAGACATCAGGGATCAGGAAAAGACTCCCAATGTGAGCCGCTTTGGTCTCTTTCCTCATCTGTGCCAATAAGTTTGGTGCCCTTAAGGTCTGAGACTGAAGGATCTGTGCATGGTGAGACTCCAGAGCGCTCAGCTGGGCTGCTCTTGTTCCACTGACACTGCCTGCTAAAGGTACCTCCATTTCTGAATTTTAATTAGAGTTAGTTGATCACCTGAGTAAAAAATAACATAACACAGCCCAGCAAAATCATCTCATTTCAGCCTTCAATACCTATGTTTATTTCAGGAACAAGGGATGATATCAGCCCATGACCCAAGAGAGGCTCAAAACAAAGCAGACAGTGATTGTAGGTCTACAGTCTCTCTCACATGCACACACACAGGCATCTGCAGTTGGCAGAGACTATAAAAATCCCTTCCTTGCTATGCAAGACCTCCACTTTTCCTCAATAAAATAGTATGTAGAGGTAGTGCACATCTAGGTTTCAATGCAGCATCTCACCATTTAAGCTCCAGAATCCGCTCTTAAATTCTTTCAGATCAATAAGAAGCTGAGCATAGGTTACAAAAGAAAAAAGCAAGATTCTTAGAGCACTGCAGTGAGATTTTCAAAAGCACTGACTCACCTGGTCCCTCAGAAGCGTATCGACAGCTTGTCTTTGACTTCCAAAGAAGAATGGTGTGGAGTGCTGGGCATGGGCGTAGCAACAACACATTTCAAATATACTTCCCCAGAGTCCATCCTATAATATTCTGGGGGAGAATCTTGTAATGTCGGAGTGGAGTATGACTCACAGGTCAGGGAAACATGTGCTTTTGTTTGCTAATTTTAAATGTGCCCTTTGTAGAACGCTGCAAGCTAGGGATGGATCATTGAAACTGTGCTCAGTCAGGCTGAATCCAGGATGAAGCAAATAAACCTAACAGGGCTCTCTCTGTCCCCTCCCTTTGTGCCAGCAAATGCCGAAGTAAACAGATGCACTTGGCAGCGCTACAGAATAAACTGACTTGTGATTTGCTTTGCTCTTTGGCATTCTGTGTACAAACTCCTGCCAGATCAGGGGGCTTTGGCAAGGGAACAGAGTTTTCATCCGCTGCTGTGGCATTTGGGCCCTGAAGTCCTATTGACAGTTGTAGACTCTAATCCTCTGTTTTTCAGGAGATGTATGCATCATAGTAAAGGCAAAAGTATATAATTGCTATTTATTCTGTTTGAATGAGAGACTCTGCTATTTCTGGCACGTTCAGGGTTATCAGGAGATGGTTCCAAGACTGGAGGGTAAAGCCTCTGCTCTCCAGCATCGTGTATTGATGGGAAAGCAAGGGACTGGTTCAGTCACTGACTTCTGTGACTAATTTGACCATGTTAGCAAGAGGGCTCAGAAACCTGCGAGCTCCTAACAGCTTTCCACATAGTAAGATCAGAGAAAGATTTTTATGGTGGTTCAGGCTACGTTGGCTTCCTGTTTGTACATAATGATGAGGGGCAGGGGAGCCGTAAGGCACAAGGCAACAGAATCCTGGGCTGGTTTTGCATTTCAAGGACTGAATGGATGCTCATTTCAAGGAATAATAGGAACAACTGTATTGTCTTTACCCTATCTGTGAAATGAGAGTGAAATAATCGAGGGTGGCAGCTTAGGCGGTCCGTCTCCTTCATTAAATCCTTCCTGGCTTCCTGCTCTGACCTGAGCTTGCAGTTGGGTTTCACAGACGTTTTCTGTTCCTTTTGTTGAGCCAGGTAGGTTCTACTCTGTAGCAGGATGAGGGAAAGCCCCAACCCCTCTAGTTACTGTAGGAAATACTGACTTTATAAAGAAGTGTGGTTTCGGATTTACTTTCCTTGTATGAAGAAAGCAGGAGTAAAAGGCTCTCCACATCTGGCTGTTGCCGTGACAGTTTAGCTCCATCATTTGTTCCATGTGAAATCAGCACACATCAGGGAGCTCACTGATTGTTGCCAAAGGTGAGGCCCAAACATGCAGCACCACTCGGGCTCCGAGGCATCAGAGTGCGAGAAAGGAGCTGTGCTAGATGTTGGCATTCAGAAGCCAGGTGCTGAGAAAAGTGATTTCCTTCTTTTGCCCACTTTCCCACTAACACAGTTAAGAGGGAGAAAACACAGGTCCAAACCCTGCTAACACTGATGACTGTGAGTCTGCTCCAGCAGAGCTTCAGGAGGGAAGAGCAAACATGCAACAAGGCGAGGCAGATGAATGGAGGACCACAAGGTCCTCACCAGACCTCCCCGGGTCCCTTGCTCCCACTCACGGCAGGGCTGCACTCGTCCAGACAGCTCTGCTCCACGAGGCCCTGGCTGCCTGGCACAAAAGGGCGGAGCTTGTGGACTCTGTCCTTAGGAGACCGTGTCCAGAACCAGCTGCACCAAAGAGGCTCTCAGTCACCTCACTTATCCGCCAGCTCTCTGTTTTCTCCGCCTGTCCTTGGGACACGTGCCCCACATGCTCGTCTCGCCTATCCCCATGCTCGCCAGGTCTGCCAGGAGCCCTGCCAGGTGACATACTGCCTCCACTGCCGCTGTCGATAAGAAAGCCGAGCTGAATTATGGCCAGCCTCTTCCTGCAGCAGCACAGCCAGGCTCTCCTTCACCCTGCGGCTGTGAACAGCATGGGCACATCTCATCTCTGCTCTCAGTTCCTCCCTGGATGCTGCTGCACTTGCGCTTTCCCGTTTGCAGTGCTCGTCAGCAACATAGCAAGCAAACCTGGCTGGCACAGCAGCTGCTTGAGGAACACTGAGGGTTTGGAGAAGATTTGCCAGTCTCCAGCTGTCTAACCCAAAGTGGCTCCACCCATGACCTGCAGTGTCCTCAGGGAAGAAAGCAGGTGGACAGTAGCGTTTAAATGTCCAAGAGCGTAAGATCAAGCACTTAGTCATTGACTGCATGGGAGGACTACGCAGTCTAACAGCTATAACTTGATTTAATCTAGTAAAACTTGGGTAGTAGGAGATATACTGATTAGATGGGCTTGGCACTGCAAGCCAAGTCCTCAGCAAACTTGTTAACGCTGTTGGGTTACCCAGACAGAGCCACATGGCCTGTGTCTCCTGTACATTCCAGTATGTGCCTTGCAGCTTCCTCTCCTTCCTTCCCTAGCGAGATCTGTTTCACAGCTAGTGCCAGCCGTAACCCATCCGACACAGCCACTAGAGCCATTCTCCCACCCCACAACCCATTTCCTCCATCCCCTAGCAGCGTTCCTTGGCCATGTTCAGCTTGGGAGTGCATTAGCTCAGCAGTGAGGGCTCTAGCATTGCTCCAGGGCAGTGGTGAAAGGAGATGTGCAACTGAGGAAAGAAGGGACAATGTGGATTGGTGCTCGGTGAGGTGGGGAGAAGAGTGTGGAGGCTATTTAGGTCCAAGATGAAGTCTGGAAGAGAGCGGAGCTGAGTGAGGAGACAAATCTGGGTGAAAAGAGAGGAAAAGATGGCCTGAAGCAATGCTCTCCCCTCCTACACAGGTGGCTCTGAGTCAGGAGCAGCTGATGAGTCAGGGAAGTAGCAAACCAGACCAGAAGGAGCTGATGGGTGTGAGTTGCTGTGCTTGCTAATTTTGGTGTAGCTCAGACCACAAGGAATATGGTTGTGTATGTGTAATTTTAAAATGTACTACTTCATCTGTATCAGAATTACCACGTGCATGTAGAGCCATGGGGGGTTACAGTTCCTCGGCACTGTGGGTATTTAGGTGGCAAGTGTCAAAAACACCAGAGCTGGGCAGGACTAGGCTTCAATAGGACATTTTTGCTGCTGTTCTCCCCACAGTTAAAAGTATTAATCCCCTCAGAAGCAAATCCAAGTGCTGTAGATAAACCTGTCATCTCTGAAAAAGTCATCATCCCAAATCTCAAAGTCAAACAGTGTTCTAAAGACAAATCCCCGCCTGCCCTGTCCAATGCGCTCACTTGGTGGGCATCCCTAAACCGAGAGCAAAGGCTGCTGTTACACAAGCAGCAGCTTTGTCTGCAGACCTTTCTGAGGCCACTGTTGAACCTGGCGACTGTAGGGCAGCTCTGCCCTGTATTGAGGTACTCCTCTGCCAGCAGTTAATTTGTTCTGTGGGGGAGGAATAAATGAAAGCTTGAGCACAGTGAAATTTGATCACTACCAACTTACAAGCCTTTCAGAAATGTCTCAACTCTCAGCTGAAATCAGCCTCTTATAATTAGATTATTATTAATTATGCATACAGTACTAGAAACACACATAGTACGTGTAAATTCATTGATGACAAATATGTCTGTTCGCTGCGCTTGAAGGGCAGACGAGCAAAGTCCCTGGAAACAATTTCCTCTTGTATTACTTGTATTGCAAGTTCTCTTCTACTGATGAGCTGGGCTGAGTTAAACGGCATCCAGGCATTAAATTCCTGGCAGTAAGAAAGAGAGGGATGCCCCACTTTCATAAAAGCATCATTCCTGTAACTAGAAGGTGTCAGTCCCTACAATAATAAACCTCCGAGTTTCTTCTGCTGTGTATCCCAGAGGGAACTACAAGTAGGATTCAGAAACCTGGTGGTGGAGATGGAAGTGAACAGAGCGCCACAGATACACAGGTGGAAACAGAATGAAAACGTCACAGAGAAGAGGGGTGGACAAGTCTACCAAAATTTTAGATGAGAGAGAAACTGGTAGGGTATTTAATAAGGAAAACACTTTCCTGCTATGATTGCATTCTTGCTGTTGAGATGAAGCCACACTTGGTTCTAGAAAGGCCGATTGGTGTCTCTGCATTCCGTCAGGTCCCAGCTCCTAAAGGAAGCAATGCAAGACCTGGATCCAGTTAGACCTGGTGTGAACAGGTCTGTCAACATGACAGATGATGGTAGCACTGAAGCTTGAAATAAGGAGAAGCATGATTCCTGTCTTGGGTGGGAGAGACCAGGGATCCATGGGGTGACATGGATGCACACAGACAATGGAAACCATCCTACCCCTCCTATTGGTTGTTTCCACCCTTCTGTTGTGGCCAACACAAAACATTCACTAGAGAAAGGTCTAATAATTACTAAAGTACAGGAGTAGGAATAAGGATTTCTGGGATCTGTTCTGATTTGGCTGATGTTGTGCTCTGTGATTTCCTAACCGCTGACAAACCTTTTCCTTCCTTATGCAGAGCCCCAGGACCCGAGTAAGTGTTGTTACACAAACTGAAGAAGCCATGTTGATTGCCTCAGTAAGTAAGGACTTTTTATAGTTCCTAAAGATGGGACAGGACTATTTCATCCATAGTTTATCCAAGAGTTTACAATTGAGATAAGAAAATGGTATAGCACACAAGCAGAGTAACTGACATGAACTCCTGTAAATACTGTTATCTTAAGTGGCAGAGATTCTTGGGAATGGCACATTAAATAGTATAAAAGTGAAAGGAGTGGGGAGAGGGAAGATTAATGGAAGGGGATAAGGAAGGGGGAAGAATGACAGCATGAAGACTTCTTTGGGTAAGCACATTTCCATGTTTTCCTGACTGTGGGCCTTATCTGCATTTTCCCCTTGTGATTTTGCAACAGTAAGATTTGCCTCTGCTTGTTTCGAGGGTTGGCATTACGACAGCATTGTGCCTCGAGCCAGCAGCACACCCACTGCATTCCCATGCTGCACCTCCGTGGTGGAGTCACTCTTCACGGGATTGATTTAAACATATCATTGCTAGCAAGCAGCTTCTTGATTTCCAGAAGCAAATTAATTTGTCAAAAAGGAAAATTATTCACACTGAGAATCTAGAAAATACATATGGAGAAATGATGTGGCTCTGTGCATCACAGGAGTAGATCTTTATGAATAAAACCAAATCAAAACACTGACTGAAGCACACACAAAATCCTGCAGAAATCCTTGCTTGATCCATAATATTTGCACCGGGGTCAGATAAAGAATTTCAGGTCCCACAGTCTGCAAGAATCCTTTATGCGTTGTGGCAGCAACCCAAAGTTAGCCTTTGGGGGAAAAAAAAAAGGAATCTCCTCTTTAAGATATCTCAGATTGCTGGAATCCCTCAAATATCCCTGTATTTCTTTTGATTTGCCAGGGTTTCAGTGCTCAGATAAAACAGCATATTCTTTAACATCATTAATAAAAAATGCTTTGTGGCTGTGAAAAATAGTTAAGATAAAAAAATGGCTTTGCCTACCTCGAGAATTGCTTTCTATGTTTGTTCTGTATTTCTCTCCAATGTAGAGACAACGGGCCTGGCCAGCTTCCTCCTCACTGTGGAGTGTGTGCATCAGGATATCCTCACCACAGGCAGCAGTCACCAAGCAGTTAAACTACTCTAGGTGAGAAAGGGGTCTCTGTTCCACTGCTTCGGCAGCCCTGGACAATAGGTTCAATGTGCTGCAGGAGGAGGCATCTGCTTGTAAAAACTGTCCCTGCAGCCTGTCCACATGAAAGGCCAGTAGACAGCGTCAGGGAAGGTTTATAGTTCCAGAGAGAGAATTCCTATGCAAGAGTTTCTTCCAGGGAGAGAATTCCCTTGCTGTAGTTAAATTCCCCTTCAAAAATGGATTCTAACTACTTACTCTGTCACTTGCTTTTTGGAGAGATGATGATGAAACAGAGCTAAGGACGCCGCTTTGGAGTGGGAATCTAGATGGAAACCAGCTGCCAGAATGATCCTTTTTTACTGCATGGGTGGAACCACAATTCCAGTTTTCCAAACAACTGTGAGATGTGACCTCATAACCCTTCATGAGCATAAGAAAAATGCCCACAGTGACACAGTATTGTCACTGCAATTGCAGGAAGCAGTATTTACAAAGGAAAATGCTTCGGTCCCCCATTGCAGGAAATCTCCTCGGTGGTCCACTTGCCCCTCGTAGAGAAGGTGTTATTTGGGGCAGGCTGATGATGGCAAGCTGCCGGTCTCACAGTTTGGCAGGGAAAGAGAGAGGGAACTGACTCATGAGTTTTGAAACCGGATCGCTGCCGGCAGCTGGGTTGTGGCTATGCGACAGGAGCCCTTCATCGCAGAGGCTTCCCTTCCTTTTGTGCAATGGGAAGGGAAATGCTGGGAAAGTCCTTGTTGCAGGGAATCTCTCCCTTCTGCTGGGAGTGCCTGGGAAGTGATTTTGGATGGGAAGGAGAAGCAACAGTGCACATGGTCTCTTGAAGGAGAAATGGAAATCAATTTATTTCTTAGTGGAAGCTGAACTGTACTGAATTATGGTGGAATCTGATCCCTGTGATGCTTGGTTCAGTCTAGAGGCAGTGTGTTTCCCTACAAGTTTTTCCATAATCATCAGAGAATCACAGAACCACGGAATGATTTGGGTTGGAAGGGACCTCAAAGCCCACCCAGTGCCACCCCCTGCCATGGGCAGGGACCCCTCCCACTGGCTCAGGGGCTCCAAGCCCCATCCAACCTGGCCTGGAACCCCTCCAGGGATGGGGCAGCCACGGCTGCTCTGGGCAACCTGGGCCAGGGCCTCCCCACCCTCACAGCAAAACATTTCTGCCTCAGATCTCATCCAACTCTCCCATCTTCCAATTTAAAGCCATTCCCCCTTATCCCATCCCTGCACTCTCTGTTCCAGAGCCCCTCCCCAGCTCTCCTGGAGCCCCTGAAGCTGCTCTAAGGTCTCCTCGGAGCCTTCTCCAGGCTGAACGCCCCCAGCTCTCTCAGCCTGTCCTCAGACATGGAGGTGCTCCAGCCCTCGGGTCACCCCCGTGGCCCCCTCTGCACCCGTTCCAACAGATCCATGCCCTTCCTGTCCGCTCGGATGGATCTGGTAGCTCACATCTCTCCACGCAGCAGACATCTTTAAGAGGTTTTCTGCAGAACAAGCAGAAACCTAAAGCTGCTGTTCAGCAAGGAGAGGGGCTCTGCTGGGAGGGAGGGTCTCTCGATTGGGGAGTGCAGGGATAAGGCAGGCTCTGCCCTCCCGCCCAGCCCACCCCGCCATCCCCCGCAGCGGGGGCTCAGCACGAAGGCGCAGCGGCTGCCGAGCCGCCCCCTGTCACGGGGAGCGCGGCTCCGGTCCCTCCCGCCCGTGTCTCCTCCCGGTGCAGGCGGGGCCAGGCTCCCCCCCGCCCCTGCGCTGCCCGGCGGCGGCCGCGTCCCTGCCCGGCAGCAGCAGCAGCAGTCGCAGCCATGAAGTCGCTGTGCCTTGTCACCGTGGGGGTCCTGGCCATGACGCTGCTCATCGCCAGCGTCTCCCTGCTGGTGGCACACGTCTTCCAGACCGTGGTGGACCTGCAGGTGAAGGAGGTGAGAGCACGGCCCCCTTCCCTGGCTGGTTTATTCCTTCTCAAAATAACCCTAGGAGGGAGGGAGGCGGGGGGGGGGGGGGGGGGGGGGGGGGGGGCGTTGCCTGCTGCCTCCTTCCAGCGGCTGTGGCTGGGAGAGGGCAGGAGCATCGCTGTCCTGTGGACCCCCTGCCCTGCTCCAGCCAGCTCGGGGTGCAGCTCAGGCTGTGCTGAGCCTGCACTGCGTAAAATCCGAATACAAATCAGTTTTCTGGAGGTAGCTTTACCAGCTGTGGGGCAGCAGGTGTAGCGAGGAGCCCTCTCCAGGGCTGCAGCACGTGAGGTGAGCTGGGGACCCCTCCTGTTTGTCCATCCCTCTGACAGAGCCCTTGCTGCTTTCAGCCAGTAGCTTGTTCTGCGTCGTTTACTGCTGCCCCTGGAGCACAGCCAGAGGTGCTGTGGGCTGAAACACGTGGTGGTTTCACCCTGTTGTTAAAGACTGCCTCCCATCCTGGCATTGTTATGGATGCGAGGGCCCTTCACTGTTCATGGTCTGCCTCGGCTTTTGTTTCCCTCCTTCTGGCTCTTGGCACTTCTCAAGTGGTCCAGTGAGAAGGGTCAGCTCTGTTAGGAACTCCCTCAAAATACCCATGAAACATGTGAATGAGCGATGATTTATCTGCCTGCTATGAGTTATGTCATCTTCTCTGTTATTCTGACATTGAAACCAAGTGCTAACGAATGAAGGGGTTTGACCAGTGCTATTGTACAACTGGTGACCAAAGCTTGCTGATCCCCTTGGATATCCTACCCAACTTACTGTTCTTTCCTTTGGGGTATTGACAGGAAGAACTTACTAACATAGAAGCTGTGTTGTCTTAACTTGAATCAATTTAGTTTAGCAGGCAGCTTACAGCAACTTGTGGCATTTCAAGGTGTACCTATAAACTTGAGAGAATAGCAAAAAAAACCCAGCTCTGATAGGGTAAGGTGCCGTGCAGCCTGGCAGTGTGTGAGTGCTGTCCAAGATCTGCTCCTATCGGTTCTCCTACAGTGTCTGTTTTCAGGTTCTTACCTCTGCTGTGCTGGAGCATAGCAGGTAATGGATGGTTTAGCCTGAAGTCATTTGATCATCAGCCTGTACCTTTTCTAGGCAGTCTGAAAGCCAGGAGTGAAGTGATGAGTGTTAACGTGGCAAAATTGTATGCAAACCAAGCCAAATTGATGCATCTCTGCATGAGCACGCACAGTTCCATCTCCTGAGACTTGGGTCTGTCATCCTCTGCATTCCAGCAGAAGGTCCAGTGTCGGGTCTACTCCATGCTCTTATTAAAAGAGCAGTGGGGTAAAAAAAAATGGTTTGATGGGAGAGAGTAGGGCTGTCAGGAATTAGGCGTGATCCTCCTTACGCGTATTATCTCTTAGCCACACGCTCCTTACCCTTAATGGTTGATTATGTAAGAGTAAGTTGGTATTCACTCAGCAGGGCTTTCCATAAAGCAGGATAAAGTTTCCAGAGCTCAGTTGTTCCCTTCTTACTGCTTTTCAGCTCGTGCTAGTGTACATTGGGATTGCATGGAAGCATGCTCCCTGTGCTGGCCACTGACACCTTCCTGGCCTTCTCCAGGAGCCACATGCACAGACCGTGCAAGTACAGCTGCCAGCCTCAAAGCAATGTGCTCCAGGTCACCCTGCTGATTCGACTGCTTTCCACGTGTCCTTTCTCCCACATGAGCTTTTTCTCATTTCTCTGTAGTCTAGGAAGCTGCTGTCTCTTGTGTAACTGTGTTTACAGCTTAGAAAATCTTGTGCAAATAGACAAATTTCAATTTGCCTTTGAAATGTGGCGAGACTGGAACTCTTCCAGCTCTTTGCAGTCCAGGGCATTGGACATGAAATGCTATCTCTGCACACCGGTCCTTCTTAGCCTCCTCAACCTCTCTGTCATGGGAGGAGTTGCCGAAGGGGCAAGAGGTTGCCCTTATGACAGTTGGTGTTCCTTTGAGGGCTCTCCAGTGGTCTTGAGATGGAGCTGGCCTGCAGGGAAGAGCTGCCTTTGCAGTCTCAACTGCCGCTGAAATGGAAGATGGTGTATTGGAGCAGCTGAAGCACCTGTGTGTCCAAACCCGGGACCTGTGAACTGCTGAGGATGAGGCAGCTTTCAGTGTATTTTATCCTTTCAAGCCAGAGGCAGGGTTCTTGGATACAGAGGTGGTGTGGGAGGAGTGGGGAATCCACATGGCGTCAGGCTTCCCATCCCCTTGAAAATCCACTGGCAGATGTGTAGTGACAAGGATAGAGGGAGTGTCTTTCCTGGAAGGCATTCAGATCTTGTCAGCTCATTCTCTGTCTCATTTGCCAGTCTTATTGGCTTTTTGGGAATTAGAGTGCCACGCCGGATCAGAGGTCCAACCTGTCCAGTTCCTGTTCGTGGTCAGGGGCTGGCACCTGAAACTCCATCAGATAAGGACAAAAAGCCTGTGATGAACAGAAATAAATTAGCTTTCCACAGTAGAAAGACCTTCCTCGCTGCAAGCAGTGAGAGAGTTATATCTCTCTCTATATATATGTATATCTCCTTATGCTATATGTTGGCTATATAGTTCTATATTTTATTTCCATAAGCGTGCAGGTTATGAACAGAACAAGCTTTGATGTATGCACCTAATTCCAACACAGCCAATCAGCCCTTTACCTCAACTGGTTTCTTTTTGCCCCGTGCCTTTCACTGATAATTCTAGAAAATATTTAATCTTATAACCCCTTGAAATTCCGCTGGCCGTCTCTAGAGCCAGATTGCCTGGAGTGTTTAGGACCCAAAAGGATAGGGAAAGTGTTTTGTCCCTTGATTTAGTTCATGTGTTGATCTGTTGTTGTTTAATGTGAAATGCTGGCACTCTCTGCGCAGTTTAGTGTTGAGGCTTGGATAAAGTTGAGATGCTGCTTTTGAGGAGGCATTCCCAAGGTGCAGGAACAGAGAAGCCCACTCGAGCTTACCCTATTGCTTGTCTTAAAGTTGCAATTACATTCTGTCATAGATGAACACATAAAACTGTGTCTTGGAATTAGAACATTCTGCAGTTCCAGGAGGAAAGCAAACTGTTATTTGATTTTTCATGTAGGTTCCAGAAATATTCAGTACTGTTTCCCATCCCTGCTGTCACTCCATAGTGGGTACATTTGGAAGGGAAAGCTCATACTGAATTTTTTTGTGTGTGAAGTTTGGTCAAGACATAAAAGACTGCGAGCTGCAAGTTCAGGACTGGCGTGGTTAATAAAGTCGGTGGGAAGGATGCTGTGATGCAATTGAAATGAGTGCAGGCTCCACGTGGAAAGAAGAATCCCTGCTCTGCTTCTGAGCAAAAGCTGGAGATCGTATTGTCTGGTGGGTTTAGGTCGTGATCGTGTGGCAGGTGCACCCTTGCTTCTCCTTGAAACAGGATCTCTGAGTCTGTGGCCTTTCCAGGCTGCTGCCTGCAGGACTGGTGTCTGACGTGAGGCTTCGGAATACTTTATGTCTCTTGTTCTTGCATATGAATATCAAGATGAAAGGTCTGATTCTCTGGCATTGTGCAGAACAGTAGCAATAACTGCAGTGGAGCTGTAGCTTATGTATATTCTAAATCAAAGGCAGTTATCTGATTTCATGTCTCACAGCCTGGCCAGCCTGGCAGTGAACACAAGCCCTGACAACAAACAAGGAACCCCAGTCAATTAACAACAGCCCCTGCTCTGGTGTGGAGCAGTCAGCAGCGCTAAACTGGAATGACAGCAGCTGAGGGACGTGGACATGTGCTTTACTCAAAGATATGTGCTCATATTTTTCTCTCAGGTCCAGACTGTGTAATGTCATGTGATAGATCCGAATTTCCCTGGCAGTATTTGGGTAAAAAGAGGAGAACGGGTCTTACCGTATTTTATTATTTGAGAGTGGAATGGGAGTGTGAGTCCAGCTCAGGAGTCTTTGAATGTGGGTGTACAACTGGTGCTGTCACTGCACAGAGCTATAAATAGACACAGTGTTTCTCTGGCAGATCCAAAAGCTGCCATGCAGGTCCAGGAACAAAAACACCAGAGGACTTTGTTTTACTACTCTTTTGCTCTGTAGCCCATCTTCCAGAGGCTCACTTAAAATTTCAGAAACTCACAAGCCTGTATTTTAAACCAACCTGCTAGGGAAAAGCTCCTTCATTTCCTTCTTATTAATGGAAATGAATTATTAAAGATCTGGTGCATGTGTGTATAGAGCGAGTGTGGTAGAAACTCATGGTACATTTAGCACTGGTAGATGGAGTTGGGGAGCTTCTTGTCTAGCTCAGGAGAGGGAGACAGGGGCCATGGCCTCCTTACACAGTGGGATCCTTCTGTTGTACAGGAGCCTAAAATCGGAATGAATGTGACCAGACTGCACTTGTTTTTTAAACGTTGCACATTTAGGCAGAGTGATAATCTCTCATATTCATTGCCTCAGATGAGAGACATTTAAGCAATAGATAGGTGCCCCGAATATCATAGAGTGGTTTAGGTTGGAAGGGACCTCAGAGCCCATCCAGTTCCACGCACTGCAGGGACACCTCCGCCTGGCTCAGGGGCTCCAAGCCCATCCAACCTGGCCTTGAACACCTCCAGGGATGGGGCAGCCACCACTGCTCTGGGCAACCTGGGCCAGGACCTCCCTCACAACAAAACATTTCTTACTAGGATCTCATCCTAATCTCCCCTCTTTCAGCTTCAAACCATTCCCCCTCATCCTCCCCCTGCCCTCCCTGATCCAGAGCCCCTCCGCAGCTTTCCTGTAGCCTCTTTCAGTACTGGAAGCTGCTCTAAGGTCACACCACAGCCTTCTCCAGGCTGAACAACCCCAACTCTCAGCCTGTCAGTGCTGAATATGCTTGGTAGTTGTTAGGGAACGGTTCCTATTCCTAGATGTAGGTGGTCAAGGTCCAGACAGGCAATAGTTCCTCTGTTTATCAGTGTCAAGCTTATACTCGTGTTTCATTCACCTGAGAGCTGTGAGCTTTATACAACTTGAGAAGGGAGCAGACATCAGTAGTTTGCTACACCAGTACCTCTGACTTTGTAATGTGGTTATTTGCATACAGAAAAAAGCCATTGCAGTCATCTGTAGGTGTCCTAAATACACCGTTCTGTCCCTCCCAGCCCTTTATGGTGACACCATGGAAATGGTATGTCTGATTTGGGGAGATTTTCTGCACTGATCCTACGAACCAACTTCAGGAGGGCAGTGCCAGAATACAGAGATGAGCCTCCATGGCACAGAGCACAAGGAAACAGGATCAAAATCATTGGGCTGTGTAGGAAATGGTACATAGGAGGCGCTGGTAGTTGCAAGAAAATGCAGAAAGCTCCTGAAACACATCTAAAATCTATAATATTTGTGACGTACACAAAATACGTGGTTTGAAGTTCGCAGAGGAAAGTAGCCTGCAACTGTGAAGTGCTACCAGCTGGGCTGCCTTTCATTGCTATTCTGCAACACCACTGCCATTTCAAGCTCCTGCCAATGAGTTTTTCTTTGAAATAGCCTTCTCTTTATCTAATCATTCAAAATTACAGTCTACATGGAGAGAAACAGCTCTGTAAGTGGGAAGGCCAAGAATGAGTCCTGAGCTGACTGTGGCTGGTAAAGTTAAGACCCCATCAACAGCCACCAAGAAACGGCAGCTGTCCGGTCTGCCCTGCTTTTCAGCTTGCACTTACAATATTTGATTTGTTTTCTCTGAAGAGTAAAAGGAGCAAGTGTTGATGAGATCGATTTAGATGGAAATTTTTTCCCCCTCCCCTTCTTCCATCAAGAGGTGATATGGTTTTCAAAGATGTGGTTTTCTTTGTGCTTATTTCTGAAATTCCTCTCTTCAAGCCAATTTTCTCTTTACTACCACAATAGCAGTAAGGACATTGTAACTATACAAAAAGCCTTGATTTTAGTGATGGTGATGCTTTTACAGTTGGGGTGAAATTGATCTCAAATGAGGGCTTGAGCCCTGTGTTATTTGTTTCTGATGGAGCTACATGCAGGTGCGGTTGTGACTTTCCTTATAACATGTATACTGGTAGGTAAAGGAATTAATTACTGAAGTGCTTCTGCCATGAAATAATTTATAGCTTTTCTTAGGTAGGTCCACGTTTTACGGGTTACAAAATAGACCGACAGCTCATGAGATGCATGTGCCCACATTGCTGGAGGAAAATAAAGACAGAAGAGGAATCTTTGCTCCATTCAGAGACCTCCGAAAGGCATGATTCCTGTGTGCCTACATGAAAGCAGTTTCTGTCACTTCCAGGTTTTCCTCACACGTTGCTGAAAACCAAAGTCTAATGGCTTTGGAATTAGACTGTCACAGCTGTACTGGAATCCGACAATCTTAGGGAAAGCAATTATAGCACAAGGAATCCAAGCTTCTCTTCTGGCCTTGTTCCTCCTAAGAGGTCTTTCTCAGGACCTGTTGGCCTCCCACTGTTGAGTTCCACTCACCTGTAATGTTGGCATGTTTTGTGGTGTCCTACACTAGGTTAGGGGGTTGCTGACGTGCGAAATGCAACAGGATCGCAGCGTAATAGCTGGTAAGGGTGTGAGACAGAAGTGTTTGTGGGGAGAAGTGGAACAACAAACCCAACAACCGTATGGCCCTGGCTGCGAGCCATTGTAGCGTGTCTGATCTTGATGATACTTAGGGAGGTGCTTCAAAGTAAAACATATCTGTAGGTGTAGAATTGGGGTCTCAAATCCTGTTGCCTGTGCTTGTTATGAGGGCATATAAGTATCATATAGTTGTCATACAGCATCTAACAGTTCCTCTGTCTTTCTCTTGTTTCAGGGAACAGTGTTGAAAAATGGCACGGAAACCTTTGAAGCTTGGGAGGACCCTCCTCCACCAGTCTACATGCAGTTCTACTTTTTTAACGTGACCAATCCTTTAGAAGTGCTTCGAGGCGATACTCCTCTTGTAGAAGAAATAGGGCCGTACACCTACCGGTAGGGCCATTTCGCTGTTTGCATATTTCAATAAACCTGCTGTGTGTGAGGAAGCCAAAAGGTGGGATCCAGAATGCTTGGGATCCTGTTCTAGGAGAAAAACCTACCTGCTAATGTGTGAGTAGAAGTTTATTCAGGGTCATGCCCACCCAGCTGGTACAACTGGAGCAGCACTTGGAGAGCCTGCAGTCAGTTGCAGTGATTTGGGACAAGATTTTGTTTGTGTGCTGCTGTTCCTTGGCTGCTAAACACAGCCCAAGTTGTTTGCATCCTGGCTTATTGTCTTATGACAAACATCACTTATGACAGTGATGTTTGAAAGTCTGGGGAGAAGAGAGTGTTGCATAGAAGTGTGATTCATGTGCTCGCTCAGAAGTTAGTTCCTAGCTGAAGTTGCACAGTTCACATAGGTAAACATGTGGCTGGAAAGCCAGATAGAGAGTGGTACTACAGGGATCTTCTACAGCCAGCACTCACTATGAAACTTACTTAGATTCAGACAAATCTAACATTTTTATAGACAGCTGGACTTGCTGAGGCCACATGTGGTGCTGGAGCTTATCCAGTCTCTTGAACTCTCTTTCTGCATGATATGGCTACACAGTGAACAGGCTGCGTCTCCTGCACGTGAAGGGGTTGTAAAGTCACTTACAAATGTGTTTTCCCTCAGAGCTTCATTCTGTTCTGTTGCATGCAGCACTGTAAGTCAGGAGCAGGCCTGTGGCAGAAGGTGTTATGGTCTTTGCAGTCACGGCTTTGTGGGAACCAGAGCAAAAAGGCTGATTTCTCACCATCAGCCTCACTTCTGCTCACACATGCTCGCTCAGATTGGGTGCCGTCTCTGGGCCAGGAGGAATTGTCTTACCTGAGCTGCAAAATGATCAGAACCTGGTTGTTACTATTTAAAAAAAATACTATAGCATAAAAGGGTGAGCCTTTGTGATAGCTATGGTCTCTGCATGTCTCAGCTTTCTGTTTGTTTCCTCTCACACCTCGGCTTTGCTTCATCCTCAGCCATCCTTCTTTTTTCCTCACCTCCATTTCAGTGTCAGTTTAGCCCTGGCAAACTACATGTGGTACTTTGACAAAGTACATTATATTAGATAAACAAGCAGAGCTGGAGGAAAGATAAATAAGCTTTCAAGTTCCCAAGCTTTTCTTCAAATCCCTGTAGTGCAATGCTGATAATGAGTCAGCCGGGCATCCTCTGTCAGGCAGATGAACAGAGCTGCGAGAAACCACATAGGCTCATGCTCTTAGAATGAACAGGATCATTAAGCTCGACATGAGCCAGCAGTGTACACTCGCAGCCCAGAAACCAACCGTGTCCTGGGCTGCATCAAAAGCAGCGTGGCCAGCAGGGTGTGGGAGGTGATTCTGCCCCTCTATTCCTCTCTTGTGAGACCTTATCTGGGGTATTGTGTCCAGTTCTGGAATCTTCAATATAAGAAGGATTTGAAACTGTTGGAACTGGTCTAGAGGAGGCTACAAGGATGATCAGAGGGCTGGAGCGCCTCCTTTATGAGGAGAGGCTGAGAGGTGGGACAGCTCAATCCTCTCTCTTCCTACATGCTCTTCCTGCTAGTCCTAGTTTTGACAAATGTAGTAGTGCTTGTGTTTTTGAATGCTAGAAGCTGAATTTGCAGCATATAAAATAATTAATTATAAAGTGCAAGCTGCTTATGTGCCCCAGCCTGCTGAGTCCCAAAGAACACTTGAATATTGTCTAGTCTTGCACACATTTACAGCTTTTGTCTTTAACACCTGAGATGCTCCTACTGTATCCCTAGTCAAGGAGTAATATTTTCCTTTTGGAGTTGGAGAGGCTTCTCAGGTTTTCTCTGGCCTGTTTTAGAGAAGGCACTTCGCACCTGTCCCTTCCCATCCCTTCCCTTTAAACCCTAGGGTATAAAGTAGATCACTGTATTCGAGGCTCTTGCCAAATCAAGCTGGAAGTGTTGCCGGACCAAAATCTTCCTGGGTGGTGGGGATTCTGAAGAGTGGTAGGTACGCTGTTTGTGTAAGAAAGATTGGAAGCAGTTGGTTTCTAACAAGAATGGTTTCACAGGCCTTTCCTGTTTGCTTTGACGGTGAAAGATTGAAGCAGAGTAATACAACTTGGTGTGAAACTGCAGGGGTGGATCTAGCGCAGCCAGGGTAGGATCTGAGCTGAAATGAATGAAAACCATCATTGCGCAGGGTCTTGCAGAATAATTCACCTTCCCATTTGAGACTTAAAATTTACACAGGAAGCAAAGCAATGTGATAGTAAACAAGCTCTGGAGTGGATGTGGACTTATGACATACAGCGCATTTCACTTCATCTGTACTTCAAAAGGCTCAGGCCACAAGGAGACAACCTGTCATTCCCCTCGTTGGGTGCGCTGAAGACACACGCATAGCTCCTTTTGAGCCCGAGCCAGGCAGTTCTACAGAATTGTGTGTTTCTTGCTGGTAAAATGGTAGGGGCGAAGGACTGAATTATGGTTCTGACGTATGTTTCAGGGTAATTAAGATCTGGCTTCCTCTTCAGGCCAGCAGGTAGCAATTGATGTTTCTTGCCAACTACACTTGTTTGTCAGCAATCCTGAGTTCTATGCTCCTTGTCTGACTGCTTGTCTGAGAAGGAACCTCCCAGGCCATGAGGAGCTCACAGCAACAATCCTGTTGAGTTTCTGTCAGCCTTCCTGCCTGAGAATTAGAGGAGAAGAGCTAAAATGAGGCTTGTTCTGTGGTCGTGTCACACGTAAGGCCAGAAGTCCTAGTGCAAAGTACTCTGAAACCAGCAGAGAGATCCTGGTGAATGGGGCTTAGGTGAAGCCTATGTCTTGTTCTGCCTGGGAGTGAGTTTTGCCTGTAGCAAAGAGGCAAAATTTTGTTTTCAAATTGTGCTCCAAGGTCAGTCCCATATGTAGTGCCTCTATATTCTTCTGTGCTGCCTGCAATTGTTCTCTTTCCTTGGAGCTTTTTAAAGATGAGGCAAAAATACAAAGTACAGTTAACATGCAGGGTGACATTTTTGGAGGCGCTCTGTGAGGTCTGATTAAGCTCATGCTGACACAAAAGCGAGTTCTGTTGCTGACAAAAATTAATCTACTCCTTAATGAACTGAAAATCCTACCGTTTATGTCCCTAAAACAGTGTAAGTTAATTGAAGTTAATGTTATGTGCACTTGTTTGACTTGAATAGAGAACAAACTGTCTTGCTTTTCAGAGAATACAGGCCAAGAGTGCATGTCCAGTTTTTGGATAATGGTACCAAAGTGTCTGCTCTGAATCCGAAGACGTATGTATTTGACCCTGAGAAGTCAGTTGGAAACCCTGAAGTGGACCTGATTAGAACAGTTAATATTCCTGCAGTGGTGAGCTCTCTTCCATTTCTGCTTGGGAACCATCCTGATACACTTTACAGCTGGCAGCTTGTTGCTTCAGACAGCTTCTCTGTCCCTTTGTGGTGGGTAAACGTAACTGAAGAACAAGAGAGACAGCTTATGTCCGGTGCAGATACTGCGTTCAGTTTTGGTTTGGGCTGTTGTGGGGCATTTTATGATGTTCCTGCCTTGCCAGACGAGTATTTTTGGTCTCGTGCAGGGATAGTGTAAGAAGAGGGTATACGGGAATAGTGTGAAAACTGGGGATACAGGGATAGTGTGAGAACAGGGGATATGGGAATAGTGTGAGAACTGGGGATACAGGGATAGTGTGAGAACAGGAGATACGGGAGTAGTGTGAGAACAAGCAGGCCTAAAGCTTGTCATACATTCTGAAGAAATTAGACTGTACTAAGGTACTTGCTGGTTGTGTAACTAAGCCTTTTACTCCCACACCAGTTTAATTGACTTCAATTACAGGGTACATTCATTTCTACTTTTCCCTCAGCATTTCCAAAAACATCTTGTCTCGTTTTATGAAAGAATACTCAAATGCACTGAATAAAGTAGTAGATAGAACCCAGCTTACTAAAAGTGACAAGCAAAACAGTCGTCGTAATTACAATTCTTCCTGGGCATTTGGGTTGTAGTATTATCTCTAGTCAGATTTCTGACTGTGATGTACCATAACAGGCAGCACCAGAAGAACTACAGGTTGGTTCACCCAAGAAATATTCCTTTCATTTGCATTTTTTTTTTGAAGTCTTGTTGTAGGATCACTTGTGAGCTAGAAAGCAAATTAATTTTGGTGTTGTTGGCATTTTGGGGAAATCCTTTAAAAAAAATGACTTTTAGAAATGCAAACGTTAACTTCCTAAGGGTGAAACTCAAAGCATGTCTCCAGCTGTAATGTACTTGTGAAAGTCATGCTATTTGGAAAGTGGGTTTGCACATTTCTCTTAAAATCCATTCTTAAGACTGTGGCAGTGAGTGGCATGGAACTGAGCTGGTTGTGTGCCCACGCCAGGCTGAACGGGAATCTGCAAGATCACATCCCTCAGGGAGGAAAGCTGAAGAACCTGTTAGCCAGCACGTTACTTGTCAAGAGTGGAGATAAACTGAAAATACAGTTGAGACGTGCAGTGTCGAAATGAGTCTGTGGATCTGTATTTGTATGTAGCCGATACTATTTACTCTACAATAAATCTGACCACTGCTCCCTTTCCCAATTCCCTGGCAGACTGCGATGGAGTGGACCAGGTCAACCCCTCTTCAGTTTGCCACAGAGGTGCTGCTGCTTCTGTACCAAGAATCCCTGTTCACAGTTCACACTGTTCACGAATTGCTGTGGGGCTACAAAGACAGGCTCCTGTCAGCCATACATCTGCTGCATCCTGAGATTGATCCAGTATTTGGTCTCTTTAACAAGGTAACTGGTATGCAGGACTTCCTGGTGCTTTAGGTGGGGAATGATGGCATTGCTAGAGTTTCTGGACTTTCATCGCCAGCCACCAGAGAAGGATGTTCTTGGATTGAGGCAAGGAGATAGGCTGCAGGGATAGCAAAAGGGGGTTCCCTCTTCGGTTTGGCTGGTAGCGCAGCTGGGAGCATTTTATCTGACTTCCCTTTATCAGATGTGGATGTGAACTGCTCCACTATTGTTCTGTGCTAACTTGAATAACACGGGCTTTGTGGGGCTGGTTGTGCCAACTGCTAGAATGATTTCATTAGCAATTGATTGAAATCATGTGTAATTCCCACGCTGGAGCCATTACTGGCTTCCTCGGGGTCTCTGGTTGTATGTCCCTTCCGGCTGTGGGGAATCCCTGTTTCTTGGAGATCATGTGCAGTGCTCAGGTTACTTCCTGTGCTGTTATTTTTTTGCTGAGCACTGTTTTTTTGGTAGCAAATTTCAGTGGGGAGGGGAAAGGCCTATAAATGTTATAATTTCTTCACTGGGAGGTGCAAGAATCTTGCCCATTCGCTTCCACCTCATTTGTCTTCAAGGTGGATTTTAATGAGCTGCACTTACCTCAAGGGGGTCCCTCACTCCTAGGGCGGATGTGAAGTGGTGACAGCTTAAACTCCTGCCACTATTACAGAAAGAGTGGAGTCATTAACAATTCATGTGTCTGTTTGCAGATGAATGGAACCGATGATGGAGAATATGTTTTCCTAAGTGGAGAAACCAGCTACCTTAACTTCTCCAGGATTGTAGAATGGAAAGGAAAAGAGTAAGTTTTTTCAGTGTGGTGTGGCCTCTATCAAAACTTGCCCCTTTTCACGTTCTGGATGAGCGTAAGCCTTGTTTACAAGCAAGGCTCCTTTTTTCTGAGGATGGTGGTAGCTCTTAGCAGCTGTAGCTCCAGGCCAGCCCCCAGTATTCTGGTGTGTGTCACATAACTACCAGAGGAAGACAACCCCGGTCCTTGGAGAGCAGCCAGCTGTGAACACTCCCCTCTGCATCCTTGACTGCCTCGTGCAGAGGTGACCCTCTCTTCAGTTCCTCCTTTAGGACACCCATCGCAGCCGCCTGTGCAGGCTGTATTCTCACGTCTACACAGCCGGCAGTCCCAGATGCCACCCTTCCTTGCTGCTCTGTATCTGGAGCAGAGGCTGGGACACCTTGTGCCTGGATATCTTAACGCTTTTTCAGCGGGCAGTGCGTGTTACAAGGAGCTGAAGATGAACTACCTAAAGCATCCCTCCCCCATGACCCATCTGCCAGCAGTTACAGATATGGGAGTAACTCTTACAGATGTATTCTCGCTTGCCTGGCAGCAGTTTAAAGAAACTATAGATGCAATTTAAACCCATTTTAATCTCCTTTTTGGTTAGCAGAGCTAAGGCAAGAGGACTTGGCACTGTGCAGATCTGATTCTCGCTTGCTTACACCATGAGCCGCCATCGCCTGACCACCGCTCAAAGCTCCTTTAACCCCTACTGTCTGCTTTTGGTTTTTCAGGTCATTGAGCTGGTGGACAACAGAGACCTGTAACATGATCAATGGGACAGATGGGACATCCTTCCACCCGCTGATCAGCAAAGATGAGAACATTTATATCTTTTCTTCTGATTTTTGCAGGTAAGGAGAAGAAAATGTCACTCAGACTTTAAAGCAGAATATTTGTGCTCATTCCTCTTGAGGTTTCATGTTAGGTTGGTGGTTTTCCTCCCGTGATTTTATTTAACAAGATGAGTGTTCTGCATTTATTCATAGTATGAAGGGTGAGATTTACATCAAAAAAAACCCGGTCTGCATCAAGTTAAGGGAGTGCTATTTCAACATAAAGTGAACATTTGGAAGATGCAGGGAAAGACAGACTGGCCTGCCTTGCAAGGCTGGTAATGAGGGAAATGGTAGAATTTATATGAACCTTGCCTGAAGCTTCTTTTCTCCAAAATCTTCCTCTGCGCTCTGCTTTTTTGGGGAACCCAGATTGCCATCCTCAGAGATTCATGACTTGACATGAAGCCGTTTGATATGCAACGAGATGCAGAAAATCTTGGTGTTCCCTTCCTTGTGTTTCACCTTGTCTCCTCCCTTGCCTGTTTGTAATGAACAAAACCAATCTGAAATTCTCTATTTAAATCGATGTAGATATGGTTACACTAAATTCAGGTCTTCCATGGTTGTGTCCCTTTCCTTGTGCCTCTCACTTTCGTGTACCGGCACTGTCTCATGCAACACGCAGTGGCGGAGTGAGACCCTGAAATGCTAAAGGCAGGCATCAGTGTCCCTGCAGCAGCACAGCTGGCACAGGGTCTTCTGTTCTGTGCAGTGGCAGGATGACAAGATGTGTATTTGCTGATAAAACCCTATTCAATTTAATACAGAAGATCATTGGAACGGGCTTAAACCAAACCTCTAGCTTACTGTAAACTTAGGTTGACACAGAGGCATCAACCCAGCGACATCTGCAGCGCGTGCTGAAGATTCACAAATCTGCGTCTGGTGTTTCTGCCTTGCAGATCTCTCTACCTGGTGTACGACAGCTCAGGAACCATTGCAGGCGTCCCAACCTACCGCTTTGTGCCCTCTGCGATGGTATTTGCCAACACGACAGTTAACCCAGACAATGCTGGATTCTGCGTGCCGCCAGGAAACTGCCCTGGCACTGGTGTCCTCAACGTCAGCATCTGCAAGCAAGGTATGTCACCAGGCGATGGGAGCAGGCTGGAAGGACAGTGGTGGAGAACACGTTTCTCCTTTCTGTCTGGAATACGTGGGGGTGCAGCTTGGTGAGGCCTGTAGGGTTATGACTGTGCTCAGTGAACTCGGCCACCAAAAAGTGATCGTTTGGTTGTAAAATGCAGTAGTGGTCTGAGGGGATACTGTCAGATGCTGACTGCTCCAGCAGTTATTTAAATTAGCGAATCAGAAGGAAGTACCAGGATCCATGCTGAACAGCTTGGGCACTTATTCTCTGCTCTCATCCAGCTGTTGCATCCGAGTGGTTGAATGAAAACAGTGCAAAAGACCAGAATGCAAGCTTGAGACGTGGAGCCGCGCGATGCTGCACAAGGGTAGATTTTGCTTGTTCTGAAGACAGGGAGTCAGTGTTGATTCTGTAGCTCCAGAACAGACTTTTCCGTTTACTGTAAATTGCACAGTGGGAAGGGTTAATGTCCTCAAAGACTTCCTCAGATTCTGCTCCGCCTTTTTCAAGTGGTGACTTTCTATGTTTTCACATTCCAGGTGCTCCAATATTTCTATCGGCTCCACATTTTTACCAAGCAGATGAGAAGTATGTAAAGGACATAGAAGGCATGCATCCAAAAAAGGAATATCATGAGACGTTTCTGGACATCAATCCTGTAAGTGCAGTCTTTTTCAAAGGGTTTTATAGATGAACCCAAGCACGTGGGTTTAGGTCACAATCTTGGATGGTGTTTATCCGCACAGTCCCACTGACTGCAGGGAAGCTGTACTGGTTTATCTGGAACGGATCTATTTGTATTTGCTCCTGTAGTGCAAACTGCTGGGTAACGAGAATTAAAATACTTTGTGCTTGTGCAATTAGAGATGCCATGAGACTGGTAATGATGAGATGAAGGGGTGGCAATATTTCTTAGGGTACTTTTCCTGTTCACCCTGCCATCCCAACCACTTGGGTGTTATCTTGACTCTGTTTTCCCCAAGCTGGAGAAGCTAGGTGTGTGGATCAAGAGAGCGAGTCGATAAAGATTCAGTGGATGTTGGACTCAACTTTGGATAGCACAGAGTCATGAGAGGAGACATACAGAACTGTGGTGATTACATCTTTCATGGAGGTTTACAGACTTGCTGGTGTTCTCACCATGAAATGTCAGAAATAAAGGGAGCTTGCAGCTGATGGTCCATGGTGTCGCACTTGTGGTTCAACCCCGATAGGTAGCTAAGCACCGCACAGCTGCTCACTCAGTCCTCCCAAGCAGGACAGGGGAGATAATCCGAAGGGTAAAAGTGAGAAAACTGGGGTTGAGATAATGATGCTTTAATACGTTAAAAAGAAACAAATTGAAACAAACGCAAGAAAAACAAGCCATGAAAAAAAAAATCAATTGGTCACCACCAGCCAGGCCTCAAGCAACAGCAGCCCTGGCAAATTTCTTCCCCTGCTTTTTATCAATGATGATGTCTTAAGGTATTGGACATCCCAGCTGTCCTGGCTGTGTCCTCTCTCAGCTTCCTGCCCCCCACCAGCCTGCTGCGGTGTGATAAACAGAAAAGGCCTTACAGCTGTGTGAGCACTGCTCAGCAATAAAACAAAGAACTAAGATAAAATAAAACAACAAAAAAAACCCAGCCATTTGTTATCAATGCTGTTTTCATCACAGTTCCAAAACAGAGCCCACTACCAGCTACTGTGAAGAAAATTAATTCTATCCCAGCTGAAACCAGTACAGCACTGGTCTCTGCATCCACACGTACAGATGTAGGTTGAGGGAAAGAGGGAAATGATGATCTGTCTAGATTAGAGAAACAGAGCGCTCTGGCTCATCAGGCTATTCTGTATGGCCAAAGCAGGAGAGAAGCGCATAGTTCCTCTCTTAAGGTCTAGTGCAGGTGCTGTTCTGTATCTGGTTTGGTGCCAGGTTCTTCCTGTTACCCTGCTTTTTTTGTACTACCATAAAGAGACCTCTGTGCCACCCACTCTCCAGACTATTTTGCTGTTCAAACGAGGAAGATATTCCTGCACATCTAATTGGAACTCTCACTATAGTAGTGGCGTTACTGAGAGAAGCGTTTCCCACTCGTGACCTCTGTGGCTGCAAACCCCCATGGACTGTGGTCTGTATCTGGTTTACACCCTTTAGAAAGAAAGGTTAATCTTGTGGCTGAGACTGCAGAGTCTTTGCAACCAACAGCACTCAGAAAGCAGAACAGACAGCTGCGGCTGGTGGCATTTTCCAAAACCACAGCCTGATCTGGATGAAAGGGGATCCTTCTGTAGCCCAAGTGTGAGTTTGCACATCACAGCACGGCAGAGCACAGCAGCACCCTTATCTCTGTTGCAGCCCCTTCACATCTCTGTAATTAAGAGACAGACTGGAATGTTGGTGTAAGAATTACAAGAGTATCTTGGAGAAGGCAAATAAATAATAACATTAAGTTAGTCTTCTGCCTTGGCAAGCCCACACCAGTGTAAATATTAGGTTGTATTCTCCCAGTTCCTATTATTTCACGTTTACTGGGGTTTTTTTGACACTCTGATCTCTTTTATTCTGCAGCTGACAGGGCTTGTCCTGCAAGCAGCCAAGCGGATGCAAATCAATGTTCATGTCAGAAAACTACCTGAATTTTTGTAAGTGTTCTCTGCTGCTGAGTGGATGTCTCCGATCTGATTTGGTATTCACAATAAATTTGTCTGCAGTGTTTGGGGTGGAATGTTGGTTGGCAAAAGCAAGTGAGAGGGAGGGAAGTCTGGTGAAATCTCAGTTAGAAGCAGAAGTATTCTCTCTTCTCACAAGTCAAGTAGATTTTGCAGTTCCCTCTGCAGACCAAAGACAGTATTGAAGAAAAGATGTTATGGACAGGTTCCATGTATTTTATCTGCCAGATCCTCCTGGCAGAGTCAGTGGTGTTTCTTCAGAATAGCATTGCCTTGTTTTCTAGTGCCCAAGAGCTGTTACAGTGACACAACTTAGGAGTAAGCTGTTGTTTCATGTGTGTGAAGCACTGCAGGGGGATGGTTGCTCCTGTACACTTGTTGCTCGGACAATGGTTTCTGTGTTTTACAAATATGAGCAACCTTCGACAGCGGCTTAGCTTAGCATTCCTGCTCACTGGCACAAATCTGTCATTCAGTCGGTTATTAAAGAGCCTCTTAGGATCCCTTTCTTTCTCTCCCCACCAAGTTCCAAAATATGCCATTGCTCCCAAAACAGAATTTATTCCTCATCCTGGAGACTGAGACTGTTCTGCTCCAGCAGGGAGGTGCAAATTGACGACTAAAAGGAACAGCCCAGAGGATTTTCAGGGACAGTTTCCATGTTCATTGTTCTGTTCTCATCTGCCTTCAAAACCCTCAAGCTGAAAAGTTGCAAACCCCTGACTTTTAATTGTTGTTTTTGTACACAGTGAAACAGGCAACATCCGGACGCTGGTTTTCCCAGTGATGTATATAAACGAGGTAACTGGTTTTGTTATTTCTGAGCAGCATCGCGGTGCGTTTGTGCTTGCGAAAATCCTGTCTTTAAGCTATCCTGAAAATACAATCCTAGTGTTCTTGTTTTACACTGCAATAGGTAGGAAGCTGTCGCTGTTTCTTAACTATCACCCTTCTGCTGCTTGTTGACCACAGCATGAAGTTCAGCCCAGCAAAACACTCTCAGTGAGATAGTTCTTCTAATTTCAAAAGTATTGGCCATGAGGAAAAGGGCTGCTCAGGCGAGGAGGCGAGAGTTCACAAGATCATATCTGGTTTTTGAAGGGTTTGGGTTTTTTGTGAATCTTCCTGAATCACAGAATTCACTGGATTCAGAGAGGACTCCAGGGAACTTGTTTTGACGATGTACAGCATTATTCCAGGCCTATATTATTCCATTCCTAAACTGAGAGTTAAAGATCACTACTTTCTTTTGAAATGCAGACCAGATGATCCCTCTGACCATGTGAGGAGAGCTGAGTTCTTAGAGGGACAGTATATCAAGAAGCAATGGAGCAAAGGTGGAGAGTTGTGGGAGTGTTGTTTCCTTGCCCTTTACAAAAGCAAAGCAGTCTGATATAAAGGAAGGACAGAAATAAATCTCTTTTCTCTCTGTTACAGAGTGTTCTGATTGATGAAGAGTCTGCCAACAAACTCAAGCATGTCCTGCTGGAAGCCAGTGTTGTAACTGGAATCCCCTTTGTAATCATGGCTCTAGGAATTGTTTTTGGGGTTGTTTTTATTGTGCTGGTGTGCAGGTCCCGGGGAATCAGTGAAGAGGTGGGTAGTACTTGAATTTGACCTTGTTCACTGGGCATCTGCCTGTATTTGATTTTTCTTTTCATTGATTTTACCTGTTCCTGTCTTTCTGCGCACAAACATTTTTATATGTTGTTTTTGTTTAAAATGACCTTTTTAGGGAGGGGAAGTTTTAATAGACTCAGAATAAACGCACCAGAACAAAGGAATGGAGCTAATATAAGAGACACGGTAAGGCAGGTCCTGTCTCCTGTGCCAAATTCCCTTGCCAACAGTAGTAAAAAAAAAATAAATAAAAAATCAGCCTGCCTAGAGCACCCGAAAGGGCAAGATGGAAAAATCTGTCCATTTAGCAAGCGACAATTTGACAGTCTTCTCAGTAGAACCAGTTGTCCTGTGCCAGCTGATTATTTTTCAGAATCATAATGCAAATTTATGACAAAAGAACAAATGAGTTTTATGGGCAACAGCATGCAGGAAGTTCTATCCTGCTAGACAGTACTAGTTTGTATGTGTGTTTGTGAAAACTTCTGTCACAAAATGACATGCTGGCATTGAGGTTGCTGGTCACGCTGAAAGCTGATGCCAAAAATCTCGTCCTAATAGGCAAGGCAGTCGGGTTCAGACAAGACCAATTATGAATCCTTTGCTTAGAAAAATGGACTGGGTACTCTAGTAGGCTGTTTTCTCCTTGTAGTTGCTGTGGTCTTAGTATGGTCTTGCTTGTGTGGTGTTTCCTAGTTTCTAACGGTGTGAGAAAGCGCCCTCGTGCCTACTTCCAGAGCACCCAGCCACACTGTGTACGATTTGTCTTAGTGGGATGCGCCTCGCTCAGGGGTGTCCCTACCACTACGTCCCCAGCAGGGCTGGAGGTGCAGTGACACTGGTGGCACTTTGGCAGTGAGGTCTGCAGCCTCCTCTCTTCAATCGGTGGCTTTGAGTCACTGATCTTGGGCTCTCTTGGCTTCATTCTTTTTTTTCCTGTGTACCCACAAAGCGTTTCGTGAGCAGATACTCTCGGGCCTGTCCTATACAAGAGAGAACTGGTACTTCTTCCTTTGAGCTTTTGAGACTGCTGATACCACTGCCTGAGGCTCCTACCCCAGGCATTCCTGCCCCACCCCGCACCTATAGCTTCATACGAGCTCTCTTGGATGTTCTTGAACACCACGTATGGATTAAAATGACAAAGGGACACCTAAATTCCATGTTTTCTCTGCATTGCTTTTGTTGCTTTTCCTGCAAACAAAAGGAATTCAGGTAGCTATAGCTCTCCACATGATGCCCCTCCCAGAGCAGTTGTGACTTCCCACCATCCATAAGGTGCCACAATGAGGCTGAAGTCCTTGCCCAAGCTGCCATCCACCCTTTGGTGCTTTTTTAGTGCAGCACTGGTTCTCTTAGAGGAAATCGTACTTAGAAGTAGGAGCCAAGAGCTTTTTCCTTTCCTGTTTGGAGTCTCGGCAACCCAGCTTCCCTGCCGTGGAAGCTTTCCAGTGTGCCACGTTTAACTTGTGTTGCGGTTGTTTTCTTTCAGGGCACTGAAGAGGAAAGGTCCCCACTCATCAGGACATCTTAGTAGATTTTCTTTAACACGTGAGCTTGGAAAATAAACTGTTAGAGCTGACCTAATACCAACTACCACTACCCAGCGTTGTCCACCGTGGAGAGGTGATCGCGTCAAGTTTAACTGTTAGTGGTATAGAGATGGAAGAGAATCTGCACTGTCATCAAGGGAGGAGACTTTTCTTACCAGCTAAGTTACAATTTCAAAACTGCATTTTAAAACTGCTTGAGATCCTGCTTTTTTTCAACCCCGCACTCTTCGTACCTGCACCGACAGCCACCGACCATCATAATCACGCTATCAGCGGAAATAAAACGGCCTGAGTCGCTACAGGAACGACACAGGGAGAATTTGTGAATGGCCTTAGGAGTGTGGGCGGTGAAGTACCCTTCTAGAAACCAAGCAGGCTCCCGTATCACCCAGCAACAACAGACAATTGTGCTGTAGGCCTAGTGTTGTCTTTTCTGTAAAGTGTTACACACCACTTCTTACCAGTACGCACTGACTGATTGTTATTAATGTCACTGGTCCTTTCACACAGCTGCTTTGTACAACTAACCCAAAACACGGGCTGGGACTTTGTTAAGCATCTGTCGTTACCCGGTAAAAAGAAGCTGAGGATTTGAAATGCTTTTCCGCACAGAGCTGTTGACTGTTCTAACTCTGCGCAGGATCCCATTGCATGTCAGCGATGCATTTATCCATTGGGGTTTCCCTTCTACTTAAAAAACACAACACCACGCAGCGTTGTTCTTGATGGTGGAGGGTACAAAACTGGTATTCCCTTTTCTCTGGTGTTTGTGTCACCATTCTCAGATGTGTGGTTTAATGTGTATGCAGACCAGGCGGTTGCGTTTACTACTTAGGATAAAAGCACACCTCTGAATTAAGGAATATACAGGGTCTTTAAATGTCATAAAGCGTTTTTTACTTGTCAAGTGGAAACTTGTTTTAAAAATCACAGAAGTATTTTTTTTCCCCAATTAAAAGAGTATTCTCATTGAGAAGGATTTCCATTGGAAACATTTTAAAATGTGTTAATGTCCCCTAACCGGAGGCATTGGGTTTGCATTGTGGTGGTTTGGGGCTTTTTGTCCCTCGCAGGTGATTTGTTCAACAGTTTGGTTCACCTGGAGTCAGTTCTACCGAGGAAGTTTCGTGGTGGCTGCAGTTATTTATTATCTGTGTGAGCTAAAAGAACGTGGCAGAGCACAGGCTCCTTGCAGCGTCGCAATTCAGCTTAACAAACCCTTCCGTGCTTTTGCCTCTGCAGAAGGCCAGAGGTGGTATCCTGACCTTTGGTTGAGGAGCAGGACTCTGGTAGGACATATTCCTGCTGTCGCCTTGAGAACAGTCAGCCCAAGGATGGAGAAACTCATCACAGCTTCGTGCAGCCGAGGTGTGCTGCAGTCCCCCCGCCACGTGGCAGCGTGGGTTTCTCTGTGCACCTCAGGATGTTGTTCTCTGGGCAGCCGGGCTGGAAGTAACTCTCTGCAAGAACGCTTTGGGAACTTCGCTGTGCTTGTAGCCACCCACTGCTCTTCTGGATGCCACAGATGGACGAGGAGCTACAGCTGCCTCCACATTTTTGTGCCCTGGCTGGTGGCTGGGAAGAACCTGTACCCTAAGGGAAAGTCCAGTGGATTCCCTTCTCCAGCTGCTGGCCAAGTCCAACAGGGGAAGAGTCTGACCCAAATGAATGGTGTTGGGGTGAAGGGAAAATGCTCAGGGGCTCTGCGGGTGCGGCTGGGCCCCATCCCATAGGGCTGTACAGATTGCATCCTTGAGCTCCAGTAGACCAAAAGCAGGACCTTTTCTTCTTCCAAACCCATTAGAAAAGTTGTGTGGGCATTGGCGTAATTCTGCCTCTCTGCTCTGCTTTCATGAGAAGCCACCTGGAGTGCTGTGCCTAGTTCTGGAATCTCCAACTTAAGGAGGGGATGGATCTGTTGGAGAGACTGCAGAGGAGGGCATGGAGAGGATGGGAAGGCTGGAGCACCTCTGCTGGAGACCAGGGTGGGAGCTGGGGATGTTCTGCCTGGAGAAGGCTGTGGGGAGACCTTAGAGCAGCTTCCGGTACCAAAAGGGGCTCCAGGAAAGCTGGGAAGGGGCTCTGGATCAGGGAGGGCAGGGACAGGATGAAGGGGGATGAGTTTCAGTTGAAAGAGAGGAGATAAGAGATGAGATCTGAGGCAGAAATGTTTTGCTGTGAGGGTGGGGAGGCCCTGGCCCAGGTTGCCCAGAGCAGCCGTGGCTGCCCCATCCCTGGAGGGGTTCCAGGCCAGGTTGGATGGGGCTTGGAGCCCCTGAGCCACTGGGAGGGGTCCCGTGGCAGGGGGTGGGCTTTGAGGTCCGCTCAACCCAAGCCGCACAACGCTTCTATTCGCTCCCCGCCCCCCCCCCCCCCGCAGTGGTACAGCCCGCATCGGTTGCGCTGGACCACGTTTGCTGTTCCCCCCCCCCCGCCGCATGCAGTGGTACGGTCGGCGATCCCGGAAGCGCTTGGACGGCAGCGCCGGGAAGCGCGCGTACCGTCTGTTTCCGGCCGGCCCCTTACACGAGCAGCTCTATGGCCTTCAACTTCGGGGCGACGGCGGGCGCCGGTGCCGCCAACCCCACGGGTGAGCGGCGGGGAGGGGAGGACAAGAGGAGCTTTGGGACGTGAGGAGTTCGGGACGTGTCCCTGGGGGGGAAGGGGGCGCGGGTCACGTGACCTCCCCTCAGTGGCAGCGGGGGGCGCGCGCCCTCTCCTCAGGGGTAGCGGGGGGGGGAGCGAGGGGCGCGTGCCCTCTCCTCGAGGCAGTGGCGCGAAGATCGCGCGCCCTCCCTGCAGGATAGGGGGGAGGGGGGGCGGGCGCGAGGCGAGGGTCGCGCGCCCTCCCTTCCCTCAGCGAGGGTCGCGCGCCCTCCCTTCCCTCAGCGAGGGTCGCGCGCCCTCCCTCCCCCCCCTCAGCGAGGGTCGCGCGCCCTCCCTCCCCCCCCTCAGCGAGGGTCGCGCGCCCTCCCTCCCCCCCCTCAGCGAGGGTCGCGCGCCCTCCCGCCCCCCCCTCAGCGAGGGTCGCGCGCCCTCCCTCCCCCCCCTCAGCGAGGGTCGCGCGCCCTCCCTCCCCCCCCTCAGCGAGGGTCGCGCGCCCACCCTCCCTCCCCTCAGCGTTGGCGGGAAGCGCGCGCCCTCCCTCCCTTGAGGTGAGGTGAGGTGAGAAGGGTCCGGTGGTGCCCGGTTAGCGCTGCCCGGCTGGTCCGTCGTCCTCTTTGGCTGCAGCGGGGATCCCCCCCCCCCCCCCACTGATGAGGTACTCCTCTAAGTTTATTTCCGAGTGGTATAAAAGGTAGTGCTTCGCCTGGAAGGGAAAAAGGGCTTTTGCCTCTCGTTGCTTTCCTGTCGTGTCCTGCGCTGCATCCAAAGCAGTGGGGCCAGCAAGGTGAGAGGAGAGTCTGCTCCTCTGCTGCGCTCTGGGGAGATCCCAGCTGGAGCCTTGGGTTCAGCTCTGGAATACCCGGTGTAAGAAGGATATGGAAATGTTGGAGCGAGTCCAGAGGAGGCCATGGAGATGAGAGGGCTGGAGCACCCTCCATACAAGAATAGGCTGGGATCGTTCAGTCTGGAGAAGAGAAGGCTCTGGGGAGACCTTAGAGCAGCTTCCGGTACTGAGAGGGGCTCCAAGAAAGCTGAGGAGGGGCTCCTGGTCAGGGAGAGCAGGGATGGGATGAGCAGGGATGGATTTCAGCTTGGAGAGGGGAGATTGAGATGAGGTATCAAGAAGAAATGTTTTGCTGTGAGGGTGGGGAGGCCCGGGCCGAGGTTGCCCAGAGCAGCTGTGGCTGCCCTATATCTGGAGGTGTTCCAGGCCAGGTTGGTTGGGGCTTGGAGCCCCTGAGCCAGTGGGAGGGGTCCCTGCTCATGGCAGGGTGTGGGACTGGATGGGCTGTGGAGTCCCAAACCATTCCATGATCTGTGACTTAGTTCTAGTGAAATATAAGCCAGCACCTTCTGTAGAGTAAAAGAATTCTTTGTGGGCTCTTCAGCACTGAGGAAGTGCTTTGGACAGGGCTTCTCTCAGCTGCAGTGAGCCTGGGATGTGCCATGTGGTCTTTGACTTTGGCTTTGGGTTAGGCACAGACTTTGTGGCCCATCTTAAAGTGAAAAATGACCTTGTATTGCTCGCACGCTGTTCCAAGGCTTATTGTGCTGGCAGACCAATGTTAGAGGGAATTTTGTAATTGCACCCCAGGACTTCTTGATGTCCATCGGTCTGTCTGGCACAAACCTGTTCTCAGCTCCTTTTGGGGAGGGAATTGGGGAGCTGTTGTTTTATAACCTGGATGTGTCAGGTAAGAGGGTAGTAAGCACCGGAGCAGGCAGATTTTGTGAATATACCTTGAACGAGGCCACATTGAAACATACAAGGCGTGTGTGGTGCCTCAGTGGCTGGAACTGAATTTCGTGGTTATTCCTCTGTTGCTGCTTCTCTGTGGGCTTGGTGCTAGCATGAAGATGGTGGTATTTTCGCCTTCCTGGATAGCTTTTGAAATAATGATGCTGTTGCTGGGTGCACTGGGACAGACACAGGTGTATCGAGCAGTTGTAGGTCATTAGAAATAACTCCTTAATGGTAATGTTGAATTATGTGCGTGTTTTTATGCATGGCTTTGAATTAGGGTGGGGAAAACGTTAGCAGCTTTATATACAGCGTGCTTGAAAAGTAACATGCTAAAGACAGTGATGTGGGGAGAGTGGGTTAAACAGAAAGCTTTTAACTGTCCTCCTTGTGTTCAATAAATGTTTGATGCCAGTTAATGTCTTACTCTTGTTTTTAACTATGCATATCCTGTCCATGGTGATAGAAAAACATTTTGGCTTTTCTCTCCTGTGCCTACCTTTTACTTAGAACTAATGTTACCTTGCTCTCTTTCTGCTTCCCGCTTGTCAGGATTTGGTGGGCTTGAAACTACAAACTCCACTGCCAGTGGGTTTAATTTTGGGGGTTTCGGATTAGCTGCTAATCCCGCAGTGAATTTTAATATTGGGAATTTCGGTGTTTCCACTACTTCAACTCCACCATTCAATTTTGGTAACACTCTGGCAAGTGCAGGTAGATAATGCCTATATACTTGTTCTGTAATAAATGTCAATAGCAGGGGTCCAAGAATTGCATTCCTGACTGAGAATCTGTTTTTAGTACTACTCTTCATATCCCGGGAAGGTGGAAGCTCTGGAAATGGAATGGGTTTGAGAGCCATAGGCTCATAGGGGGGGTTGCCTATTAAATTCTCAAGAAGTAGCTGTTGCATAAAATTAACCGTGTGTCAAATACTCAGTCCCTGAAATGGAAATGAATTTTGGTAACCCGCCAGTCAGACCTACTCTAAAATCAAGCCTTGATTACCTAGCAAAAGAGCAACACCAATCCTCTGTTCCAATCCAGCAGTTGCAGAGCTGGTCCCTAACACCCGATTTCCTCACATAAGATTCTTGGACTGCTGCCGTCATGTTTTTCATCCTCCCCTGTGTCTTCTCATTGGCCTTCTGTGGCTGTCATCTATGCGCTACGCCTCCGTCGTTTCTGTGGAGAAACAAATTGTATACGACCAGCATCAAATGAACAGCCCTGGCTGTGATCTCCGTTTCCCAAACGCTGCCCTGCACCCCGAAAGAGCACATGTTCCAGGCTCTCGCTAAGAAATTCTCTGCTCTCTTGGGAGGCTCCGCTTCCTGAGGTGTGCACTGGGTGCTCATTCAGAAAACTGTTCACAGCCCTGCGTAGATCTATCAGTTCTGAGCAATGGGATCGCAAGTTAAATCGTTGTTATTTCACATCAAAACAGTTAATGGATTTCACACTTTTACTTGTGTAGAATTAGCCTGTGGGGTCTCGTTGCCGCTGCTCGTATAGGAATTCTGTTTATTCCACAGTGTCGTTGCTCCCCGTCTCAGCATACTTGCCTGTTCTGTGTACTCGAGGGATCTGATCTTGGTTTTGTTTGGTATGAATGCTATTCGACTGCATTTTTTTGAGCTGAATTTGAACTACTCCAGAAGAGAGCTTGGATGATTAATTTTGCTTAGCAGCTTGCACTCTTAGATCCCTTTTCATGAAAGGATGGCTAAATTGTTGTGGGCACAGAACTACCTAAAAACTGTGTCACCTGCTGGTACTCCCATCAGAGTTTCTCACTCATAGGCAGGACTGAAGCTCCAGTGTTATAGGGAACAGCTGCTCATATCCGCTCGCATTAAGGTGTTTCCTGACTGGAAACGAACTGTGATTGTATGTGAGTTTTGGTTTAAGCTTTTTGGTTTGTGTATATGCTAAAGGACAGTAAGTGTAGCAGGTCTGCAGTGTCAGGGCTCCTTGTCTAAGGGGGCAAGGAGAAGATGGGTTTCTGGAGGCTTTCTCTGGCACAGTTGAAGCTCAGGCCCACACTCAGGTCTCCACCTGCTGGCCTGTGACCTGTTTTCCTGAAAATCTGTGGAAGGCTGATTGCTTTTGCATCTGTGTTCCTCTGATAGTGGTTGAACCTCAAAAAGAGGTTCATTGGGGAGGGTGGTAGGGAAATTAGGCTTGAAAAACAATATTTTGTAGAATTTAACGTGTGTACGGAAAGAAATTGTTGCTGTTACAGCATTTCCGCATAGGCACAGCAGTTGCGTGCACCCTGGCCTCAGGGTCTGCTTAATTTGTTCATTTCTTTGTGCTCTTAAAGGGTTAGGACTATTGAAAAAGCACACACAGAGCCTCAGATCATTTATTAAATGCTCAGCATTGACTGAGAGTAAATCTGTGAAATACTGTTGTTAGTTGTCTGGTGTAAGGAAAGCTCATCCTGCAGGAAAAGGAACAGGGTGTTAGATAACTGTTGCTTTTTAATTTGCTTTCTTGACACACCATAGACGTACTGGCTTTCTGGTTCACGTTTTCTCCCCCGTTTCTTTGGACAATGAACTTGATACCCACAATGAATGTGCACTACATGCCTGTGACATAGTACATCCATGTGTCAGCATCTCATAACCCCCACTGGAGCATACAGTTCATTGTTGTGTTATGTGCAGGTGCCATTCACAATGTACCTGACTTGCGGCCTTTTTTTGTTAGGTGCCTTTGGAGGGTTTGGGACGACTACCACCACTGCAGCACCAGCCTTTAGTTTTTCTGCTCCCACCAATGCAGGCACTGGCGGTAAGGGAACGCAAGTCTGAAAGCACTTGCTTTAGAACAAACAGAAGGGCCTCAGCTCTTCGCAGTAATCTTTTGCATTTCACAGGTACTGTTCTCCTCTTTTTCTCAATAACTCTTTGCTTATTTCCCTAGGACTGTTCGGAACTACCCAGAATAAAGGCTTTGGATTTGGGACTAGTTTTGGCACAGGAACTGGAACTGGCTTGGGTAGTGGGTTGGGAACTGGGCTGGGCTTCGGAGGTTTTGGTACCCAGCAGCAACAGACCAGTAAGTACAGCCTTCTCTTCATCTGCCCCTCCCTTAGCAATGGAAGCATAAGGCTGCAACAGGCACAGTGCATTATAAAAGGAGGCCGTTACACTTAATCTCTTGGTTGATGGAGACTTCTCAGGAATCTGGCTCTTTAAGTGCCTGTATTTGCAATCCTTGCCTTTTTCTTGATCAGGGAAGTTTCTGTGCTTCACACTTTAGTTTCCAACAATATTGACCCTCTTGTTTGGCATTGGTAGAAAGGGGAATTACAGTCTTGATATTGGTGGTCATAGCATTACTTGAAAGGGCGGGGGAAGCAGTGGTGAGTTTCGTTTCCTTGGGAGTTGGATACTGACCAGCTGCGGACGTCAAGTCTGCTGAAGTTAAAACAATAAATCTGCCCTTCAGATTCAGATATTCAAAAGTGCCAGCTGATATCATGGGTCAATATAGACGTCTCTAAAGGAAAAAGAAGAAATCTTTTCTTCTAACTTAGCATTCAGGAACTTCTGTTGCTGATGAAGATTGGGTGTAAAAAGACACTTCTAAAAAAGATTATCCAATTTTGATTTATTTATTTATTCTGTGCTTTTATTTTGTGAAAAGAAGTGATACCAATGATATGTAGATGGTACATGTTGGCAAGCGAGTCTGCCTTGGTTAGTAAAGAGTTCGTTTGTTTTCCTCCATCCACAACAGCCTTAGGAAGTGGCTTGTTCAGCCAGCCTGCTCAGACGCCTGCCCAGTCGAACCAGCTCATCAACACAGCCAGTGCCCTCTCGGCTCCGACACTCTTGGGAGATGAGAGAGATGCTATCTTGGCAAAATGGAACCAGCTTCAGGCCTTCTGGGGAACAGGCAAAGGGTACTTCAACAACAACATTGCTCCAGTGGAGTTCACGCAGGAAAACCCCTTTTGCAGGTTTAAGGTATGGAATTGTTTAGCTACCCACAAACAGTTCTGAAGCAGCTACTCTGAGTGTCTCATAAGTGTTAAATCAGATTTTGTTACTGCGCAGAGTATTCCGAAACTGTATTTGTCCAGATAACATGAGAATTCTGATGCATGCTAATTAAAAGGTTTGCAGTAGTGGAGATGCTGGAAATGTGGGTAGTATTGAGGGCCTAGAATAATGAATGCATAAGTGGATCATGGAACTAACCTTTTCTATAATAGCATTCAGGTTACTGTGTGTGCGTGGTTGGTGCAGATCTCCAGAAATGAATTTTAGTGTGTATTCTTTTAGGTTGTAATATTAGAGAGGCTATTGAAAGTAACCTTTGTATCAGCAAGAAGCCGTTAACACCTGGCGTAAGAACTTCAGTGTCTGTCTTCGTTGCTTTGCCTATACTAGAAAGACCCTCTGTGATCCTGGCCTGTGCATGTGATTGTTATATACACAGCCGTCAGCTTTCTCTGCCTTTACCCTTGCCAGTGCTGAAGCTGATTCCATGTCTTGCGTAGTATTGTCAGCAGTTCCCCATCTGGCTTCTCCTGTCAACAAAGGATAGGGAGCTCTTTATCCTCTTCAAATCTCGTACCTGCTGACTTTCCTGCTAGGCTTGAAAGTGGATTTGTGTCAGACATGGTGATACTTCCTTCCCAAGCTGATTCTTTTGAAGTGCAAACTTTCCAGCCTGAATGTAGGTTAATACCTAGATAAGACTGGGTTTGATTATGCACATCGTGACACTTCTATAAAATCTTTGCAGTGACTGAGTGCCTGCATAACAAATGTTTGGCTTCTGTTGCATTACCTTTTTAGGTGTTACCTTGAATATTTTGTTGATCATGTCCTTGAAAGCTTACTGTGAGTTATTGCCTGAAATAGCTTTAGCGTTTTCTGGGCTATGAAAAATGGCAAAATATTAGTGGTGTGATTCAAAATTGGTTATTTTAGAGTTTCATTTACCAAAAGGAGTAGTTGTTTTCCTTTCAAGTTAGACAATGCCATGTTCTAGGTTTACTTTTGTCCCTATGACTTGAGTATTACTGGTGACATGATGAATTCACATACCTGTAGTGAAACACTGGTAAGTTCAATGTATACTAGCAATGGTGGTTGCTTGAAAAGGAGTGGAGAAGTTGGTGGCACAGGTATTGGAGCGAAGCATCATCACCTGGTTTGCTTTATTGTCTGTGTAAGCATCAGACATCTGATAAGAATGAAACATTACACGAAGGGCTTCACAGGTGTTCAAGGAATTCACTTGTAGGCAATTCTAGCTCTAGAACAAAGGAGAAGCATGCAGAACCAGGAAAGGTGTGCTTCTAGGAGATGTGAAGTAAACCAAAAAATTTGTTATGGTTTGAAAGTACTTAATTTCATAAAGAAATCATGAAAGATTGATCTATTTTATTTTTTTTTACACCCAAATACTGGAATTGTGCATGTCTGATCTTAGCGCTGTTTTGTGCATATTAGGATTTACTCTTCCTTGTACTGGCAAGTCTTTCCCCACAGTGTGAGCCTCTCACAACTATGGAGGTGAAAGGGATACACTTGAAAAAGAGTTGTTGCTGTTTGGAGGTTGATTTGTTTCAGGGGCTTCTGGCGTGTGTTTTCTTTCCAAGTTCTCAGAAGGAGTAGAGAGCTGATATCAGGGATGGGTGGAATATATGTAACTTGAAAGTCTCTTTCCTTAGGAAGATGAGGTTTCCCTCAGACTCTGTTACTTAGCACAGATGACAACAAGTGTTCCTGTATTAGATTATGAAGTTGAAGTAAACATCTGACCTTGCTACAGCTTTGTCACAGCAAGGGGAAAGATAACATTAAACTTTATAAGCACTTGTACAAAGAAACCATGACACTTGCTAACACAAGGAAGATTGGCTGCCCAAGTTCTTCTGTGATAACCTTGCTTGATTCATGTCTTAGCTAGTACGAATATCTGAGTCCGGGTTTTGACTTGTACTGCCAGGTGTATTGTCTGGATCTGTAGTAGGAAAATGCTAAGAAATCCACAAAGACTTACAGTTGGCTTATCTTTCACTTAGATTATGTCAGTACTTGTGTTTCATTCTGACATCTAGAAGTGTCATAGTGTAAAACTTGTGCAACTCTAGTGATTTTTCTGCATTGAAGTCTGGTCCTCTGCTTTCTTTTGCAACTTTGAAGAAGTGTAAGCTTGTAAAATGTTCCTGACTGATACCAGCTCTGAAGTAGCCTAAACGCCCCGCTGAGGTGGTATCTCCCAATCCATAGCTTTTTGGTTTTAAGATGGGGAATGGATACTCAGGAACCTCTTGTAAAAATCTGAGCTGTTTCAAAAGCTATTCTGTGGGTGGCCCTGCCGGAGACCATTTTAAAGAGAGTTTCTACATCCCTGAATACTTTGTGACTTAAATTTTGATTAAGTTACTCTAAAAACTGAGGGGTTTAGCCCCTCCCCTTGATGCCATGTAGATATGGTTTTGCTAGGTGATACATATCTGGTTTTTGTTGGTTCATTTGTAGGCTGTGGGTTACAGCTTAATGCCTAACAACAAAGATGAAGACGGCCTCGTGGTCTTGGTCTTTAACAGAAAAGAAACAGATATTCGGAGCCAGCAGCAGCAGCTCGTCGAATCACTACACAAAATTCTGGGAGGAAACCAAACCCTCACTGTCAACGTGGAAGGTGTTAGAACGATGCCAGATGACCAGTATGTGAACTTTGTACTGTTTTGCCTTTTTTTCCAATATTGCATGGTAAAAGGGTTGGTGCTTAGGCTACTCCGTCTCCCTTTTTCCTTACTTTTAGATGTGTTCATCCCAAGTTCGGTTTCATGTGTCTCATTCCTTTGTGTCACTTCTTCTTAAGGTGCTAAGTCCACTGTCTTTCATGTGTATGTTACTTGCTTTGCTGGAGTGCACAGCTGAGGACCTCAGCTCAGGTCTGGAAATAGAGTTCTCCATACCCTGCTCAACAGCAGAAGTTGGAGATGAGGATACTAAACTTGAGGGTGGGATAAATACTCAATTAAAAGATGCTATGAGGTATTCTTCACTTGCTAGTGTGGATGGGCGTTGGGGTGTATAGCAACAGGGGCTTTGCAGAGTTTCATGTCACAGATGTTTCTGTGGGAAAGCTTTTCTAAGACCAGTTGACCTGGCTTGTTTGTGTTTTATGTCAGAGTGCTGTCTGCTAGGACTTGCCTGGGGGTCTCAGGCGAGTCAACATCAAGTACCTCACTACACTGACATTACTGCTGCTTACTCTCCCACTGTTTGTTCATTCTGTTTTAAAGGCTAAAAGTGTTAGGTTATTCTTCATGGGGTGGTAGCATCACCATATAAAATGAGAATTAAAACTTGGGGGGCAGGGAGGGAAGAAGAGTGTAATTTAGTAGGGTATTTACAGATTTTCTCTTTCTGCCCTGCCATGTTAAACTCTGCATTTACTGATACTTTATTTCTGCTAGCTGAAGAAAGCTAACTGCCAGCTGAGAGAAGTGGTAACTCTGATTTAGGGTTGTTCGTTGTTGTGTTAATTTCCATATGGGCTGCTTTTTTTCTGATGGCACACATCTTGTCTTGCTCAGGACAGAAGTGATTATTTATGTTGTGGAGCGCTCGCCCAATGGGACTTCAAGAAGAGTTCCGGCCACAACCCTCTACGCCCACTTTGAACAAGCCAACATCAAGTCCTCCCTGCAGCAGCTGGGCGTCAGCCTCGCCATGGCAAGAACAGAGCTCTCCCCTGCACAAGTCAAACAGCTCCTGCAGAACCCTCCTGCTGGTACGTGACCTGGGGCTAATGGGGGCACAGCTGGGCCTCTGCTGGGGCTTTTGGAGGTCTCTGGGAAAAATGTAGGTGTCGACCCACTGGAAAACACCTTTTAAAACTACCAGAGTTTCCAAAGCACTCTGACATACTGACGTAGTTGTTTTAATCACAGATGTTTTTTTCCATTTAAGTACAATCTAGTCCACAGAGTTACAATTTATCAGTAATAAAATGCATGTCTTTGGTCAAAAAGTCAGTTGCTTCCCTATTCAGTTTTATCTTCTGTTTTTCCTCACATACCTAGGTGTGTGCATTCTGTACACAGATCTGCTTATCAGTGAGGTCTGGAGAATGTAATAACTTGAATCATTAGGCTGCATTTATTTGACATCTTTCTTTACTCGATGAGGCAGTTCATGGCAGAAGAAGCAACTGTTCTGTCAACCAAAAGAATCCTTAGAGCAGTCCTGTTAGGAACCATGATAAATCCTGCTAGGATTATTTTGCCAACTGGTTTGGTACTTTGATCGCTTTATTACTAGTTTTTTCATTATTTTTTTTAATACAATGAGCAACTTGATGAAATTTTAATACAGTGAGCAACAATGCGGAAAGATGAGTCAAAATAGTATGCAGTGGAAACAACAGGAGTTTTTCCCCTTTATGTACAGATTGTCTGATTTGATCACCTCTTGGTTGTTCCTTTCCCGTGTTTTCAAACCAGTTGAAGTGCTTGATAGCCTCTTGGCTTATCACCACAGCCGAGGACTGAGGCTTTTAAGAACTGGCCATGTTTAATTAACCTTAATTTATATAACAGTCATTCATAGGGTTTGTGTATTTGCTTGTGTTTTTCCTGCTTAACAGCTGAAAGATGTGATATCTGTTTGGGTCTACCCATACTAAAAACTTGTTTGTTTGGGTTTTTTAAGGTGTTGATCCTATTATATGGGAACAAGCCAAAGTTGATAATCCTGATCCTGACAAGTAAGTCTAATAGTTCGTACAAGTATTACAAAAAGACTTTGAAAGGGGAGAAATATATAATGTTATGTGGAACCCTTCAGGTAACTTGTAAGAAACTTCTTAGAGAATAACTTTGTGAATTGCTGATCTCATTGAAGCAGTGAGGATTACTAGAAATGCCTGTTAATCCCTTTACCCTTTAGGTGCTTAAGGGTTGTCAGGATAAAGAGCCTTACTTGCATTACTTCGAGTTGTGGTGCCCTACATTATATGGAGTAGTTACTGTGACTTTTTTATTGTAACCATTATTTATTTATTTCTCTTCATTCCTGCAGCTGAAAGTGATGTACCTTGTGCCCTCCAGTGGTTACAGATAACTTAGGCTGATTTCTATGAAAAAGGAACAGGTTGTTAGGAATAGTAAGGACCGTAGAGTTTAGCAAAACAAGATACGTTTATGTATTATTTTAATTTACAGAGACCAAGATAATATGTAACTTTAGATTAGATTATATTCATAATTATTAATGCATACAAATGTAAAAATGTATTGTAAGAAGTATCTGTATTTTTGTAGGCTTATTCCTGTGCCAATGGTAGGTTTCAAGGAGCTGTTGAGAAGATTGAAGGTCCAAGATCAGATGACCAAACAGCATCAAACTCGATTAGATGTAAGGTTTTTCATCTTTACCTTGGCTGCTTGCTATTGACAAAGGATGTGCTATTAAATAAGCCTCCCCCTGTGTGTTGAAAACTGAACCTGGAACTATGTGTATGGGGCTGTGACCCTGAGTTAAGGAATAAGTTAAGAAACATTCATAAAGGTTTTTGGCCAAAAGATAAAGTAAAGTAGTGTGTTTTTGCTTTCATTCTTTTTCAGGTTCAAGCCTGTCCTGTTGTTACTGTTGTTACAGGCTAATTCAAATCATCTGAGTTAAGTTGCACTGGCACAGACTGTAATTTGGGCACTCACTTTTCTGATGCCTTCTAAAACTCCAGTTGGATTTGAAAACAGAAACCAGAACAGTAGAGGTCTAGCAAAAAGCTTTTTGAAATCATTTTTCGTGAGGATACTAACTTGCTGGACTGAGTGCTGTTTCATAACTCTGGTTTCAAATCAAGACTAATATATTCTGTTACCAGAAACTCTTATGACTTCCAAGTGACTCCATCTTCTTTGCAGATAATATCAGAAGATATCAGTGAGCTGCAGAAAAACCAAACAACAACAATGGCAAAAATTGCACAGTACAAAAGGAAACTGATGGCACTTTCTCACAGAACATTACAGGTAACGTGGATAGTCTAAATAACTTGTTCTGATATACAGCCCCACACCAGGAGGCAAACTGAGAGGGAGCAGGATGACCTGTACAATCTTGTGTATGGGCAGTATCGAAAATGACATTCTGACTCCATCTAAACAGCATTGCTTTAAGTACCAGGCATAACGGTCTGGGAAAGTTTCAGGTGCACAGCACATCTTACAGGTTTGGGAACCTTCTTCCTCACTTAAGCTGGAACTGTAGGATTGCCCTGAGGTCTTAGAGCAGCAGACTAAGTGACAGAGCAAGTCTGATGATGGACATGCTGGAGGAAGGGCAGAAAGACACCTGGATGGGCTAGTGGGGAAAGAGATGGGCAAAGTCTTCTCTAATCAACCTCAAAGGCTTTTTTTGTAGGTGTTAATACAGCAGGAGATCCAAAGGAAAAGCGGTTATGCCATTCAAGCAGATGAAGAGCAGCTTCGTGTACAGTTGGATACAATTCAGTGTGAACTCAACGCACCTACGCAGTTCAAGGTGAGTAGTTAATAGAACTTTGCCAACAACACATTTTTATCTCACAAAAGAATTAAGTTTTCCAAACTATGTGTATATGTTTGTTATGGAAAGCTTTCAGAAGAAAAGTCCAGCAGCATTACTAGGTTGCAGGATCGTGCTCTTTGCTGCATGACTGACAAGTAGTTAAGTATTTTTGAGCTCTTCGAATTATTGGATTTGCTTGCTCTTTGCCTATCTTCCAACTGAAAATGGAATGAGCGGCAATGCTTTTTGCTCTGTTCACTCAAGGAGTGGTACGTGCTGGAACTCCAACAGATGTGTGTGAATTGCAGTTCATTTTAAGCCTGTTCCTCTTCTCAGGGCAGACTGAATGAGCTCATGTCCCAGATCAGGATGCAAAACCACTTTGGAGCAGTGCGGGCTGAGGAGAGATATTATATAGATGCAGACCTTCTAAGGGAAATCAAGCAAGTAAGTATGACGAGGTAGAATCCCGGGATAGTCTGAACTTCATCATTTAACCCAGCTATGCATTAACTTGGGAAATACAGCTAGAATACCATGTTTTTGTAATTGCTTGATGAAGTCCTTTTTAATGTTCTTGGCAACAGTGCATCAGTGTTGTACAAAGCTACTCTATGCAGTTAGGCTCTTAGTGCAGAAACTGCTAGTTTTCCTTCTTCCAAAGAGATTTTTCCAGGCTTTTCCATGTGCCAACGCCATTAGGTGTGGCACCTTTAAAAAGTATTATTTAAAATGTGAAGTTGACCTGTGCTCATGCTGGTTTTTAACTATCTGCAGCATCTAAAGCAGCAGCAAGAAGGCCTGAGTCATCTAATTAGCATTATAAAAGATGACTTGGAAGACATCAAACTTATAGAACATGGGCTGAACGAGAGCATTCCCATCAGAGGAGGAGTCTTCAGCTGACGGAGTGGATGCTGCTGGGCTTAAGCAGAACGTGTTACTCAAGAGTTCGTGATTCACCTTCCAAGGCTAAAACTGTTGAGGTAAAATAAAACACGTATCTCCTAGAAACAAAGGTATTTTGGTTGTTATCTTTAGAAGTTAGCAAAGCCTCATCTAAGCTTTTGAACTTGACCTTTGGAAGGTTTATATTTTATAAAGCGGTATATGCTTTATTAAAAGAAGGAAAACTGAATTTGTTCAGATACCGGTTTACTATGAAACTATATGTACTATTGTACATTTCTTTTTTTCCTTTTTTTTACAACATCATTGTCCTAAAAACACAGTGCCGAAAGAGTTGTTCCAGTTGTGACTTGGTTTGTGGAAAGCTTAGCCTTCTTCCATGTTTTTATCAAAACAACTGAGTACCATGGTGATGTAAACAGCTAACATAAATCATTACAGATCTGTATGCTGCTGTAACTATGTCAGTCTCTGCAATACCAGTAGTTTATGGGGCAAGCTGCAGGACGTTGGTGTTTCCCATTTCTGTTCTTCCTGGGGCCTGCAAGGAGCTGAAGGTTATGTTTTTGTTACTTTACATATGTGAATTACACAAAGCTTTGCTGCCCCTCAAAAAACAATAGAATGTCTAGACGTTGTCTTCTGCCTTTTTTTTAATTGCCGGAGAGTAATAAATTCAGTCTGACTTTGTAATAACTTGTGCGTGGTGTTGGCTTTTCCTCAGCTACATCAACAAAGCAGTGAAACTGCTAACAACTCCAGGTTACTACACTTCTGCCTCCTCTGGGCACTGCAGGTAACGTGGTGTTGGGGTCAGATACCACAAGGCTGCTCAGCAGCCTCAGTCCCTCACTAAAATGAAAGATCAGGTCGCTTAGATCCTACGTGGTACCAAATACTGCAGAGAGGGGAGAGATAGCATAATGGGAAAAAGGATTCATTTATTTTTAGAAGCATGGTTCTAATTCATAAAACATCCCAAATATGCAATAAGGATTAAGCAGGGGCTCTTAGAAAGCAAATGAGGATAGAATTCTCTCTTGCAAGGGCCAGGGTCTTCTGCCACAGCACCCATGCTAGAGTGACTCCACTGGATGTTCAAGATAAATAGGTGAGGGTTTTATTTGCAAACACTTTTCCATCCTCATCTTTTTAAGCTGCAATTAAACCATGCTTTGACAATATCTTGAACATGCAGCATAGTCATTCTAGCAGGGAGTTACTTCATCTACTACCCCAGCCTTTGAAAAAGAACTGGCCTCAATAGCTTTGCTAAAAAAGCCTCCCTGCTAGAGACATTATTTTACAGGTATGAGAGAGGTTTTTTTCAAAGTGTTGCTTCACTGCACATATTTAGTATCTTTAAATTTGCAGCAAAGAAACAACAGTTAACAACCTAGAGAAGGCACAAACAGCCCAGCACCTGCAATCCTGAAAAAACTGTTTATTCAAAGGAAAGCTGTGCTCTAGCAGTTGTAGCTTGGTTAAAATACAGCCTACAAAAAATACCTTTACTTTTGTTTTACTACACCTGAATAGACCCATAACATTTCATCACATGTACTGACAAGACAAACTAAGTTGCATCTTCCCTTTGAGCAGGAATTTCTACTGAAAACACAGCTCCTTTTTAAAAACATGCAGAGCTGAAGTGCAGCTTTTCTATTTCACTGGTTACCTTCCCGAATGGATCACAGCTGTTGGCTGCAGCAGTCACTGTTTTCAACCAATAACTGCTCCAGGTACCTGCCTTCCCTTCCCTGTTTTGGATATGCAGGCAAGCGCTGCGGTTCAGTATGAAGCACTCCCTCTGGCTTCACGGGCAATCAAGGCATTGGAAGCAGCAACCCTCACCAGGTTCTTACTACTGTGACTGTTTGACAAGGCGGAAGGCTTCTAGGAACTCATTGAAGTCGATGTTTCCGTCCTTGTTGAAATCGATACTGCGAACTAAGTCATTGATCCCATCATCTGTGAGTTCAATGTTCATGTGGGAGCTGAACAACTTCCAGGTTTGGTGGAATTCCTCAAACGAGATGAGACCTGTTGAAAAGGAAGGCACAGCCACCTCATCGCAAGGTCACCACAAACACTGCTACCAGCCAGTCCCTGCTCAGGTTTGATCTCTCATCCCACCCCTCCTGCCTGCATGCCTAAAGGAAAGAAATCACTCATCTTAATTTCACATGCTGCAACTAAATATCCTAGTGTGCAGAACACTGGCTAAAAACCAAGGTAAAGCAGCAAAGAGACATAATACAATATGGGAAAACAAAAGAAGGCAAAGACTGTTATGTTTTCTCAAAGTAATTTGTTGGAGACAACTGCTTGAAAGCAGGTAATGCTCAAGATCTCAAGTACGCTGCATTATTGTCATTGCTATCATCACAATTTTGGTTGTGCTGAACTCCTCCAGAACAAATAATTATTAATTCTCTGTCTGGACTGCACACAACTGAAGAAGGAGAAAGACCTGAAGAAGTAGCTACATAAAAATGCCTTCGTACATCCTAAAGGGAGCCCAGAGAAGAATGGATTACAATGCAGCGACCAACACCCTCCGAGTGCTTGCTTACCTGAATGATCTCTGTCTATGATCCTGAATATGGTCTCCAAGTTGGATCTGTTTCGATAAATGACTTCCAGCAAGCTTGACTGGATGTGCTGAAAGACAACATGGTTCCACTCATAGCTCTCTGCTTTCTCCGAATAGTTACTGCAGACTTTCCAATAAATAAAAGTTTTTACTACTTTCCACGCTTACCAGCAATGCTCTTTGCATTGTGTGTGACTGACGACACAGGTTTGGGATGACTGGACCCTCTATGCAACTCTGCATTATAGCACATCAGCAACCTATTGCTTCCCGACAGAACTTTTCCACGCCCATAGAGATGACAGTGACTTGAGCTATGTTTTTTAACCATTGCAGAGTTGGTTTTGCTGGATGTAATTAAGAAACTTCAACTCAGAGAATGGAACATACTTTTCCTACTTAAAAGGCTACATCAGAAACTACCATTAGGTTTTGACTGCACGTGCATCATCTGTTTCTACAGCGAACTGAACGCCTCTGCACTACTCTTAATTCCTGCAAGCTTTTCCATTGACATTAAAGTGATTTTGGATTGTACAGGAATCGGAACAATCCATTCTCCTTATACTTGGTTCCACATGCTGGCGATCTGTGAGTTGCTTTGCATCATGTTTTGATGGAAGGGGGCGAGTCCTTACCTCTTGGCTCCGCTGCTCCATAGCCAAGTCGTCAAGCCAGGACTTATATTCCAGCATGCCATCAGGTGTGCTGCGCACCAGCTGCGGTCTCAGCATTCGCCAGGGCAGTCCCAGATGCACAACTGACTCCACTGCTGTCGCCCAGTTGCTCAGCGTGATCCTCCCTGTAAGGAAAAGGGAGAGCCATGGAGACCTCTGAGAGATGGACAACTGAAAGCACACGAAGCAGTGGGCATGCTGCTTGTTTCAGTGCCACTACCTCCTATGCCACCACCCCCTTCAGGGGCTGTAACAGGTCCAGGCCAGACACCGTCTCATGGAGATGCTTTACACCAAGCTGCACACAGCTGCCCACAAAACCCTCACCCTTCTGGGTGCCCTGCTTCTTCCGTAGGCAGTCAGGTGGTGGGACAGGAACACAGTAAACAGCCTCGACATCCCTCTCCATCGCTAAAGAAAAAAGCTAGACTAGCGCACATACCCCAGCCTGCCATGCTGATAACAGCAACCACGTCAATTCTCCATGGCACGTGAGCACTTTGGTACAGGAAAACTTCCTTAGGTGGCTACACAGGCATAAGCCACTGCAGGCTAAACACACTCACTGCTTGCACCCCAGCTGCAGCAAGCCTTTGGCTATGACTATAAATCAGGGCCAAGGGCTGCAAACATCTGAACAACAAGAAGACGTTAACTTTAGATGTTTCATTATAAATTTGGGGCCTACAGCCAGGGTCACACTGCAGATGACAGCCTATGCATCTGCACTAGGACTTTCTTAGTGACCCAGGAACATGGAAAAGCCCCTGACCAGCTGAACTGGACTTTTGTGAACAATTTGGCTGCCAGGGAGGAAAGCAGGAAAGCAAGAAAGCAGTTCTGCCAACCACTGTGTGCCTTCTCTCCCACAGCCTACAAACAGACACAGATCTCAGCGACACATCTTAGTTGCTGTAGCAGCAAAGTACTCCTAGCACCCAGAGAATTATGAACTCTTAGCTCCTTCTTAACGTCTCTGACAGAAGCAGTTGCCACAGAGAATATCCCTTGCTTTCCTTTTCCCAGTGATTTCAGACTTCAGGAACGAAAGGGCTCTAAAGACCACCCAGCCCCAAGTGACAGATGTGGTCCAAGTCGTCTGTTCAAGTGCTTCATCAATACTCCAGTGGGTTCTCCTAACACTAAACCTGAATTGCTATGCATCAGGCCAATGGCCTCTTGCCCCTCCAATACCCCCTCAGTATAACAACGTCTGAGGTATTGGCAGGTTCCAGCAGAGACACTGAACAACAGCAAATGGGACCAGCACTCCAGCAACATCTGACGCAGCCTCCCCCTGTGACAGTCACTAACGACCATCAGCAAGGAGTCTCCCAACCAGCCACCCACTCAAGTTAGCTGTTTCAACCCTGTTCTGCAAGGGAATTAACCCAGGTGTCCCTCCTCTCAGATTTACCTGTATTGTCCTTATCATAGGCCTTGAAAGCACCGATGAGGGCTGAGGTGTGAGCAAAGAGCTTTTCCCGCAAGGCTCGAAAGGCTGACTCTTCTACTCTGCTGATCCTGGAGGATGCAGAAAAGAGAGAAGCACATTAAGGACTTGCCACAAAGCACAAGAGAAGCTGCACCTCCCCAGTCCTCTGGCCTGTCTGTGCATTGCCCAGACCCTCGCACAACTGCTCTGCACAGCTACAGCTGCACCACAGTGCCTGTCACAAGGCACTGCATGCCTGGAGCACAGTTCCCTGCATCAGTTCAGAAAGCAACAAAGCAGAGAGGTCAGGTGTTAAAACATTGTAAAGAGAAACTGGAAAATCGGCAGTCTGTTAAAAAGTGCCTTCTGATCTTGTAATGCTCCCTCCTCAAACTTCTCAGTAATTTCTGCTTGAATCCTACCACTCTAGCGTGATTATTTAGTAAATCACGCCCTGTAAGTTCAGCTCTGGAGTAAAACTTTCTGTTTCCCCCTTCTGGAATTCTGACTCAACGAATACAGAGCAACTGTAAATCCTTGCCTTTGGGTCATAGTGAGAGTATGGGCGGCCTTGTTCGATTGGTACTGAACAAAATGGGGAACGAGGTCTGGTCCCAGCTTCACGTAGGCTCCCCTGTTGCTGCCGATCTCATAGTAGTTGGAGGCTGAAAATATGGTCAGCACCTACACCCAAAAAAGAGAGTCAGTATGTACATCCTCTATTATGCATACACATATCACTGGAAAAAATGTAACCAATCCCATCTGTAGTCAGCAGACTGTGAAAGCAACAGGTTTTACATGGAAAAGGAAAAGCAAGATGCCTGTTCGCCTGGACGCCTTCCAGGTGCGAGTTCCTCAAGGACAGCACTGGTCTCGCATGGATCTGGCCACACAGTAGGCTTCTGCAATTTCACTGTGTTCTCCCAACAAGCTTCCACTCTCCAGTGCAGCAAGCGGAGTCAAAAGTGCCCCTGTTGAAGTCACTGAAGTGACCCTGAATCTTCTGAGAGCAAAACTTTGCTGTGGGAGCAGTGGCACAAATGGGTTCAGATGTTTTCTCAGCTCCGACACACAAGGGCATACCAGGCCTGCACAACAGATGCCCCCAACAGAATCGGTAGCTCCCGATGGTCCTGAGCTAAGACCTCAGCAGGGAATACACTTCAGTGACTCCCATAACTCTATTCAAGGATGGTTTATATACTTAACAAAGCCCCGATGGAAGAAATGCAGAGCTGAGACAAGGCACCACAGAAACCCCACCCTGGCAGGATGGAAACCCAAGTATCCTTCACAACCATCCCCCTCACCAACCTTCCGGTTGTGACAGAACTCATAGCCCTCTTGCTTGCACTCGTGGGAGCGGATGAGGAACTGGAAGTTGTACTTCTCAAGGATCTTCTCTGTCACATCAGGACCAAAGTAGCAGCCACCGCCTCGCACTGTGTTTACTCTGCAGCCCTCCTGAGGCATGGGGTCACTCCAGAGAATATCTAAAATCTGGAAGGATTGGAAAAGTTCACTGAATAAAGCGTACCCAGCAGATATCACCCATCAAAGTTTAGCAAGCAAATAGAGCTGTGTCTGAATCCCTCACTGGACTGCTGCTATTTCCATAGCGCAGGGAAACAGATGTTTCCTGCATCCCAATGGATCGCCGTGCCGCTCTGCGGGACTGTCACAGAGGTGACAATATTGTTGGCCTGGGGAGCCTCAGGCACACCCGAAGGGGAAGAGAAGTGCCTTTAAGATTTCATAGAGCCTTGCCTGTCCTCCATCCCAAAACACCAGTCCCAGTACAAGAACACCCAGGAGATCCTGAGGCCATGAGCAGGCTTAGTATTAAACTCCTTTGCTTTCTAGCCAGGACATTCCAGCACCTCCAGAAATGTAAGTAAGTGCTGACTGAGTAATCACTATTTGGATTTAAGTTTAATCCCTTTAACCCTGACCTCAATATATAGCTTTATGCTGATAAAGTGTGCAGTGTGGGGATGTCATATGTAACACGAAGTAAGGAACAATAGTTTCAGAGCACACAGGAGGGGCTTACAGACAGACTGGTCCAACACAAACAGGAAGGCAAGTTCCTAGGCTCTGCCTAACAGTCTGCATGCAGCTCAGCCCAGCTAAAACCACAAATTCAGTCCGCACCACTCGTGCATCAGCAAGCAACATGTTTGTTGATTATGTGCAGAGCTGACTTTAAATACCTTTCGTACACAGTAAGCGATATAACTGCTGGACATTTCAGTCAGTCTTGTCTATTATTTTCTGCCCCACACTGAGTCAGGAAAACCCATTGCCCCACTCAGTGATTGAGCACAGTTTGATTTACACAAGAACAGATGTGTGTGCCATGCTTGGGACAAGCAGGGACAGAGCTTCAAACACAGAAAGCTGAAAGCCTGGTGAAAAGGCTGACTCAACAGGTGTCAGTGGGTGTACCACTTGGGGCTGGTAGGAGAAAGGTGCCAACAGAACGGCAGCCAGCAGCAGTCTTACACACAGCCTGTGTTCTCTTACAAGAGTCTCCTGCACAGCTCTTTAGTCACTAGGGAACCACACCACAGCATGGGTGGGATGTAGTGCAGAACATCCCCAAGTAGCTGAGATTGTGTGCTGGCAGCACAGCCCTTCCTGACTGCTTATGGCATGACCAACACCAGGCTGGCTGAAGGTACAAAGCTGAAGGTACAACATGGCATAAATCCCAGTAGCCTGCCTGCTTGTACTTTAACACCAAATTGCTCCTTAACTCCACTATACAGAGCAGTAAAATCCTCTTTGCAGGCAGGTCTGTGCACTGAATTACATATTTTGTGCTGAGATTCCTCAGCACAAACCTGCAGGAGGCACCCACATCCCACCAAGCTCAGGGCCCCGCTTAGACTACTTACCTGCTTCCATTCCTCCTGGCGAGTCCAGCATGGCGCATCCAAATCTGTCAAGGAGACCACGCTAGAATAGGTGGGCTCCTCCTCCTCCGACTCACTGATGTCCACTAGCCGGCGGCACCATTCGATTTGCTCCTGCACTGTCTGCCGTACCCACCTGGAGAACTCCAGCCTGTTGGCCATGCTGGGAGCCTCAGCTGGTTGGGGCTGCAGAGGTAAACTGGGGGCTGCCTCGTTCCCTGCTGGGTCAGCCTCTGCTTTGTTCCCCCCGTTTACTTCCTGTATTTCCACATTTCTGTTCGATTCCTTTCTTTTCTTCCCTCTTAATACTGAAATAAACTGAAAGAGGTACGAGAGAAAAGAGAGGTGTGGTCACACCACTTGGACACCTGCATCTCCAGCTCTAACATCTTCCATTGGCAGACTGATAAGTGACCCACCCCTTCAAGCCTCAATCTCCTTTGCTGCCACCAAACACTGATAAAGTGAGGGAGATTGGTTTTACCCTCCTCTGGGATGTGCCCTTCTCGGTTTACAGCTGGGGCCCCCCATCCAGCCTGACTACTGATCTCTTTCATCTTTGACTTGATGCTGCTCAGACATTTCACAACAGTATAATACATGGATTTAATCTGCAATGGGAACAAGGCAGCAGAATGAGGGAAGGACTAATGACTAATGCAAATGCTTGTCATTACATTTGGAGAAGGGGTATTTCTCAACTAGAAAGTAAGGCAGAAACAATCTAGGAAATCTAGGGGGAAAAGCACGCTAAGAAACTGTGGGACCAAGTCTCATCATTGCTGTGTTGTTACATTCAGCACCAGCACACCCATTTACTGCTGCCACTACCCACCATTTTCCTCGCTATGATCCTTGCATCTCCCAGAAGCCAAGAGTGCTTCCCTTCACACCTCCTGCACACACACTGAGCAATCCAAAGCAATCCACTGAGCCTGTACCTAAGCACAGTTTGTCTAAGAAGACCATCCTCTAGATTTGCCTGGATAACAGCCAAGTTGACATGTAGAAATAAACTCCTTGACACAAATCAGCAGTATTCATGTCTCGCAATATCTAGGAAATAAAACCTACTTTGTTCCTTTGAATTTTCTCAAGCATGTCCAGGTCAGTGGTGTCAGAGATGCCCCCGTGTATAATGAGAACTTTCTGATCAATCAGGGTGGCCAGAGGCAGCCAGCAGAAGACATTCTGAATCATCTTCAGGATTTTCTTCCCATGCACCTAGGAGGACAGGGCAGAAAGGAAAAGATGAAGCATCAAGCTTCCAAAGTCCATGTCTTACAGGTAAAGGAGATACAAAGGTAGCCTACCTTATATTTCTGCATTACTTCCTTGGCAAAACCGTAGCTAAAGGAAAAAAAGAAAGATACCTGAGTGGGATTTCACAGTGACACCCTTAACATTGCAATTGGCCCTGCACAGAACCCTTACCGTAAATTGACCATATAGTCTTCATGGTTCCCACGGTTAAGATGAACCTCCTTTGGATAGATTAGGAGGAAGGTAAAGAGGATGATGAGGATCTCAAGGGACTGTTTGCCTCTGTCCACAAAGTCCCCATTGAACACGTAGGACTTGGAAGGGGAAGGCAGGCCATTCTGTAAGAGCAAGGAAGTAGCGAGTGTTAAAAGAGAGCCCCCCCAGTAAGTGCGTGTTCCCTCATTCCTGCCTCAGGTTACCCCATACAATAGATCCCAACTCTATTTTTATCCTGTAGGTTTCCAGTGGCCAATGCACTGAAAAGCGAATGCTGGCAGTCAGGAAGTGTTGCCATTGGTATCAGCACTTAAAGAAATATGCACTGGCAATTCCCAAACCTACATGTGTATCAGATTTCAAAGGCAGCAAGGGAATAAGTTGCTGCTTTGTAAAGCCATTTAAAACTGAACAAATTGACCCGGAGAATCACACGTGAAGGGCCCAGTTTTGTAAGTGAAGGTCCTCGGCATGACCCATGCATTACCTCTCAGTGCCTGGCCAGCCTCCCTCTCCAAATACAGTGCCTACCTTATAAAAGATGAAGAACAAGTCATCCAGCTGGCCGTGCAAGTCTCCTAATGGGCACAAAAAGACAAGTCGTGGTATGTTTATCGTTAACTTAAAAAGACAGAAATAACTAACTTCCTAAATTAATGACCACTGATATATTTTTGGGAAGTTCAAGGTAGAAGTTTCCTCACAATAAGGCAATGTGCCCAAAGGAAAAGCACGTGATGTAAAGGCTCTGAGAAGGACAGCAGAAAACTAACACCAGCTTCTGGAGATTCTGATTCAGAAGCTTTGTCCATTTATCTTTTACGGTGACACAATATGGCACAGGGAAACTAATCATTACATGGGAGAAAGCTTTGCATACAAAATAGTAATCAAACTAAACGTGGTACTGGGGAGCAAGGTTTGTTTTCCCAAAGCTGGCAGCATGCAAAAGTCTGTGCTAAGTACATATTTTTTCAGAAATACCTTGAATTTTAAACATGAGTCCTAGAGCAGGAAAATAATGCTGAAAGCTTTGTCTCTTTAAAATTTCCTTGACAGGACACAAAGATGTGTCAGTACGGTCGTCTGAATGCATGCATCACTACTAATGAAGGCTTAGCCAGAAGAGCTCCAGGACTTAATTGTTGACACAATCCCAGGCCACAGACCAGGACATACCTCCTCCTCTGCTTGCGTCTTTGTAACAACAGTGACAGCACCACTGCTACTGCAAGCTACGCCAAGCTGATCTGTACCGTCTAGGGCAGGGTTTGTTAATGATGTGCCCCAGCATCTCTCAGGGAAGCCAAACATAGACTAGAAACAGACAAACCACATTCCCTCAACACCCCATCCCGTTCCCGGCCAAGCAGAAACAGGGCTGTGATGCATGCTTGCTCCCTCTGGCTTCAGGCTAGTCTTCACAGTGGCTCATATACAGTGTCAGTGTATTTCAGACAGCCCCATCTGTCTATCAGTGGGACGCACATCATGCTTACGGACTGCATCAGTGTTCCACACTCAGTACAGAGGAGGGCATCATGCTCATGCTACCATTTTATGTCTTTCCCACCTGTTGCACATGACTGTTCTGCCCCAGAGACTACACAATGCCCTTCCACCTGGACATACCGCACACGGTGACCTCCTCGCTGTAGCAGGTGGAGACATGGCTGATGTTTGGCAACTGCTTGAGGTGCTTCCTGGTCTCATGCAGGAGGTTTAAGACATAGCGAGGGTGGAGCTGCTACTAGGAGAAAGCGAAGGGTTTAAAGCAGGAAATCAGTGACCTCTGAGCAACAACACAAAGGCCCCGAGGACCCACCACGATAGCATGGATGGCAGAAACTCACTGGGAGGACACTCAGTGCTGACCTGTGGGCTTACAAACAAGACGAGGCAAAAACTAGATAACAGCAGGATGGAAGTGACTCACTCAAAGCAGCCCAGCCTCTGCACAGGGCTGCCAAGAGAACTCAAAAGCCCTAGCACTCTGTGGTCAAGGCCATATCCATAAGGCAACACCAGCTCCTAAAGCAGCAGGAATTCAAGCCCTGTATCACAGGTAAGCTGCTTCTCTAGATATTTCTTAGCCTTTTCCACATTAAGCCAGGCAGCGAGCTACCATGTGTCCTGCAGAAATATATTTGCTCAAAGCCAGGGTGTAGGCATTTAACATTAGTCAAGACACTAGAGAGCTTTCGTTTATAAGTCGTTTTGTTTGGAGAAGGGATGTTGTGGCCTATTTTGCAGTTCAGGATATTGACTGATGGATGGCAGCACAACACTGCAGTTGTACAAGGTCTTGTTTTGTTAGTGCTGCTGAATTGGTACTGGACTTTCCTGTCAAAAACCTCACACTTTACATTTTAAATATGAGTCAAAGTTGCATGGCCAAAACGTACTTCTAATGAGCTCTTTCCATCTGGGCCATCCAAAACTTTTTTTACAAACTGAGGAACTGCAAGAAAGCATGACAGAATGTTTCAACATGGACTGTTTTTTTTTTCCTTTTAAAATGAAATTCAGGTTAATATTGGTGCACAACTACAGAAAGCTTTCAGTTTTGTCCAAACTTTCAGAAAGGGAAGAAGTTCCTATGTCAGGGGGAAATACCATATCACTTCCACCTCAGTTTGCCTAACAACCTGTCAGCTCATTATTATACTCCAACCAGCTTAGGTTGTCAGGAAGGCTAAAACCAAATGATCTCTCCTACACACCTGTGCAGAGAAGGGCAAAGAGTTGTTCCTTTGGGATCCTTACTTGTTTTTGTTTGAAAGCTTCCAGCAAGTCAGTTGCATGGTCAGGAAGGAGTGGGAAAGAGAGTCGGGGTCCAGTGTAGGAGTCTGGCACCTCCATGGATTCATAGTCACAGTATTTCTCCAGCTCTGCCTCTTTGAAGCTTTCTCCGCTTATGAACATGCGACTGATAAAATCCCCTGGATGGCAGATGGGTCCGTTTGATTGGTATTTTGAGAAAGAGACAAGAAAAAGTTAAGTTGGTGCAGTACACCATTCTAGTCATTTGCTAAAGAAAAGCTGTTAGGTTAGGCTAGAGCTCACAAGAAATAGCAGCAGCTAGCTCCTAGTTTGACAATGCTGCAGAATTTGCTGTGGGGAAAAGGCCGCAAGGACAAGTTTCTGCATGCTGTGTGTCAGGCAGTGCTGGCAGCTACACTACTTTCTGCAAAACTCCAGTAAAGTCAGATGAGCGTTGGTTGCCATGGCTAACTGAAATTTAGTGACATGCGAAAGCAAACTGTGTAACAAGGAACCGTTGCCTACATCCCACTGTTTTTTCTGACTTGCCCCTACATTCTCAGTGCTGCACAAAATTTGTATAAATACACACTGTTTATTTATTGCTGTGACACCTCAGAGCCCAGCTCAAGGAACAGGACATTACTGTCTTGGTTTATACAGGCTCCAAAAAAAAATCTTCCTCAACAGCGCTTTGCTGTAAAATACGTGGGGTGGTTGCGTGAAAAAGAGTAGCAGCTTGAAAGGCAGGAGCAAGGGCTTTAGCTGGTCATAGTCAGCAAAGTCACTAGTCAATTTTGACTTACTACTGTCAGATTTCAGAGCTAAGCTCATTTGCAAGTTCCCAGCACTAGGAAATAACACAGAGTGCTCTCTGCACTGTATTGTTCCCCTCACTTCAATTGTAAGTGAGAGATCAACTGTAATTAGATACTGTAGAGCAGTGAACCCTAAAGATGGATTCTCTCACTTCAGAAATGGACTCTGCAAAGCCCTGGTTACGAGGGATCTCTGAAAAATGGCATCTTTCTAATACTGCTCTTAGAAAACACACTGAGCTTTTCTTCCCCTTTCGAGCGCCTAAGGAGCAGGAACTGCCCCACAGCCTTCACACAGCTCTGACAGCTTCCAGAGAATTCACTCTCTGTTCTAATTCCTGATGCCATCGCTCCTTAGACTCTGTTAGTCCCCCTTCGCCTTGAAGAAGGACCAGCACTGGGCAACAAAACAGTACAGGGTGCAACCCTCTGAGCTGCTGGTGCCACATCCCTAAACACCACATAGAAACTTACTCTCTTTGCTGCTGCTTGGCGTGAAGTGGTCCATGAGGTAACTGAAGAAGTTGTGAAGCTGCAAGAAGAGAGAAAGCCCATCGTCATTCACCTTAGAATGAAATTCTGCACAGTGGCAACTTAACATGACCTTCTTTCTGCAAGTATCATCTATGCCCTTCCCATGTTGTCTGGTATGGACAACAAATCACACTATATCAGTATATACCACCCTTCTATGTATTTCCCTGCACAGTCTTTTCCTTGGCACCTTACCTTGATCTGATCCTGCTCACAAGAGTACTCAATGGATTGAAAGATTCTCCAAGTGCAACGTCGACGCATTTCCAGCCGAGCAACGTGACGCCGATACCACTGTTGGATCAAGACGGCTGCCTTGAAAGCTGGGAGACAAAACCAGAACCCACCTGTTGTAGCTGACATACAAAATTAACACTCACAGTGAGAGAGGAGGGAGACAGATCCTTGGCCGCTTAATGACACAGAAGGAAGGAAATGCCAGGAATTTCCAGGTGCCTGGTCATGGTTTAGTTCAGACCCAGCATCAGGCTCTTCTCTCCAAATGATGACTATTTGCCCTGATCTTTAAAAGATAACCATTCTTCCTCTCCATTTCCCCAGTTCCAGTATTTTTCATTAAAAGATTATTTCAGATGGGGTGTGCGCGTGTTTAGAGTGAAGTACATGGCTACAGTTTCCCATTTCCTTTTCCAAGTCCTGCCACAGAAGTTTATGTACCTCTAGAAACTCTTCCATCCCCTTTATCTGGTCTTGACCACATTTGGACCACCTGGTCACTTTACAGCACCTTGTCAAACAGCTCAGCAACTTGGCATGTGTTTTGGTTACGCTCCACGTCCCTTTCCTGGCCGCACCAGGAGCCCTGTCCTGGAGCCCTACCTTTAAACCATTTTCTAGCAATGTTTCTGTGTCGTCTCAGCTGAGGGAGCAATGACTGCTCTATCTACAGGCTGGCCCCAAAGCCCAATGGAGATGACAGAGTTACTGAATTAGCCCTCCTGCAGAAGGTTGTATTCCTTTGGGATCTGGTTTGTGAGAGAGCACTGCCATGTTTGCCAAAGCAGGGAGAGCAATGTGGGGTGTGGGGTGAAAAAAATTCACTAAAAACATGGAAATCCCACACCTCTACCCCAAAGGCTGCCAAGTGCTGGCAAGGGACAAAGAGATCACATTAATTCAATTAGCTTGCATTAATTATAGAACATAAACCACCCTCCGTGTACTTCAGCAGGAAACATTGACCTTTACTTAAAGAAGATATGCTGACAGCTTACGTATTGAAAATGATAATCCTTCTAAATGATGTTCCTGTTACAGCACCAGGAGCTGCAGAGCACAAAAAGGAAGAGCTATTGCCGTCTTGCAGCTGGGGAACCAAGTAACGGTGAAGGGATAGGCAGGAAGGTAAGACTTGGCTAGCCTTCATTCAAGAATAACTTAAGTATTTTTTGCCTTGCTGAGAAAATGCTTCCTGATCCGCTGGGCTGTGAGAAAATAAAAGAGGCCGACTTTTTTCCCCGCAGTTTGGTGCCCCTGATGCTGCTTCTCCAAGCCTCCTTTATAGCAGACCCAATGCCAGCTGCCCGACTCCCGGAACAGTAATTTGGCTGGCATGCAACCAGAAGCACGGTCACAATCAGTCCCTAAAATAAACAACTTCTGGGTACCTTGCATTCCCCTAACAGGGGATAAATGCCCAGTTACTGCAGTAGGAGTCAGAAATTCATAGTTATGACTCCACCTATACCAATGAAATCTAGATCCTTTGAAACATTAAAAATAAAATCTATGAAAGCCTCATTATCACACAGTGAACATATATGCCACCATCCATGACATTTTAAGCTCCAGATGGGCAAGGTATTGTTTTTTAACTCTACTTCTACAAAGACTGACTCTGCAACTGAAAGAGCCAGGTATTCTAATTTACCAGCTTGCCTGCTTGCCTGCGTGTGTTTCATCTGGCAGTGTTTGCACTAGTTTAGAAAAAAATAGTAAAAAAGGAAGAGACACTGATTTATCCACTTTATGAGGATCCAAGCAGTAAACTGAATCATACACCATTGTACAAGCTCCTGTAAGCATGCCAAAGTGGCAGCACTCAAACTGAAATATGCCTGTTCCTGCTAGCAGGAGAGTTCCCAGCTCAGCTTTCAGGAGGGAGTCTGCACCCTCTCTCACGTTCCCCATCCCCTCCTTCACTCAAGTGCAGGGCTGGTGGCTACACTTCCCATAAGAAACAGCCCCTGGGCCTTCTGCAAGGGGGACAGGACACCACTGGCACGTTCAACTTGGCTGGAAAGTCCCTAGCAGCACCACATCTGCAGATCAGCAGATCTGAAGGATTCTGAGAACCAGATGCAAGAAGTTTAGAAAGGCTTTACTGTCATGGGAATCTGTTGATGAGATGTCAGATCTAATGCAGAGTTTAAAAGAAGTAACTAAGCTTAGGTTAGACTTTGTTATAGGCGAGCCATTGTAATGAACTTTGGGGGAAGTCCATGCTTCTCTGGTGCTATAGACAATAGACAAGTCTCACTTACTTTAAAATAAGTGGAGCTATTCAACAAAAAGATTACAAACAAAAAAGGCTGAGTCATAATGCAATCCCTGCTTTCTTCATTTCTAAATGCAACCACCATTTTTGCTTTCAGTGCACTGCAGTTTGCTCCATGCCTGCCACTGCTGGTGACTGAGGGTTTCAAATGACAAAGTAAGTAATCTTAACTTTATCACACTTGCTTATTTGTAAAGTCTCACTCATCAACTCCCTTCGTTCCATAGCAGATCTAAGAATGCACCCACAAAATTGATACTATCATACAGAGGGTTTTGTAAAAATAATTCATTACAGTTTCAAGAGCCATAGAAAAGTCTAGGTTTTTGGCAGAGGTTAAGAGCATTGCGCTGACGTAATAAGACAAAACCACACTTTTTGCTTTTCAACTTCTCTTAGGCACACACTCTTAAGCTTCTTTAGAACCAGATTTATTTTGGCTTTGCTGTTACTGCTGCTTAATGAGTCCTGCACCACTAACACAGTCTCTAAACATGGAATCCACCAGAAACAGCAGGGTGATACCAGCTATCTTACTGTCACCATATGACAACTCGCACATGGGCCAGCAACTGATTAATCCATCGGATGTCAGTTCTAAAAGAACTGCTTTTTGCCACTTTATTTCTGGTCAAGTTTTGGTTGATTTTAATCTAATCCTGATCTAAATAACTGCTATTTTCTCAAGCCTGTTGGTCTGCCTGGCACCTGGGGACTTCTTGTCACAGGAAAAGAAACATCCACTGCAAGTTCCCAATGGCATGTTCAGGAGCAGACAGGAAAAAAAAAAGGGCTTTTCAAAGAATCACTCACCATTTTCAGACTTTTGCAGGGAGTATTTGTAGTTAGCATTTGCAGAAGTACCAGATCCCATGGTCTCCAATCAGCGCTCCTAGAACGTTGCAGACTGGCCCAGGATCACCAAACCCACAAAAGACATGGAAGAAAGACCATTCGGTCAGAATCAAAAGAGCTGCAACATGTCCCACAGTGCCGAGAATCTGTAATTAAACATAGGAGTACTTAACATTAAAGAGCAGATGGCCTGTCCTCTGCCTAAGTACATCTTTCACTACCAGTTTTTTCCAGCTACTGTGTTGTCTTCTAGACAATCTGAGATGAGGATTTTTGTCTCACTGTTGCCAATTTCAAGTCAGCTATATAAACAGGAATCATTTCAGCACCTTTTCCAATTGTACAAGAATAGCAGAGATTGCATATCTAAATATTGCAATTGTACAGTGAAAGTTTAAATCAGGCATTCGTGTACAATGCTTCACATGCCTCATTTTAGGCTCCTGTCTCATAGCAATATGGCAGTCTTACCCGAACCTTCATTTTGGATGCTACAATAAAATAATTTTGGTTGAGCTCCGAGAGCAGACCATGTCTCCAAATCCTCCTGCTACCTCCTCCATTCTTCATACACAGCTGAAGCACCTGGATGAAGGTACTAAAATACTACACATGACTGCATGTGGGACGCAGTCCTACAATGCACAGGGGGAAAAAGTGTTTCAGTCCTGATCAGGGACTACAGAAGTCATTAAGTCAATCCATTAACAATCAGTCTGTGCAGACAAATATTCACACATATACCTATCTGTGAATGGTAATGCTCATTAAGCAGGACGAACACACAGACAGTGTTTAAATCTATTTGCAATGCCACAGTTAGGGGGGTGATAGGTGTAAAATAACAATTAGCTATCATAAGAAAATAATCAGCTTTGTAAAACAGTGCTTTCCTTCACCTCGTGGATCTGCTTGAGTGTGGGAGCATATGATACTGTCAATCGCTCAGATCCCAGACAGTGTAAAAGGACAGGACAGCCAGACTTTTGTAACCTCACTGCCGTATAAAGCTCTGTTCAGAGCAAAAGGATCCTATTTTAAGATCAGGTCAAATTCTGGAGCCTCTCACTTTGAGGACAACCAGACCATCAATCACAGTCAGACCTATTTCCTCTGAAAAAAACACGATCGTGTAGGAAAACCAAACTGTGTACTGCTGCCAAAGTAGTCCCAGACTGTATCGCGTAAGAACTATACAGATTTTTATTCGAACCCACAGCTGGGGGAGGAAAAAGCTGAGAAAGAGAGGGAAGGAAAGAAACACCTGTAAGTGTTAAGCCTGGTGCTGGCAGGAGACCACAGCTTAAAGGGTTTTGAAGGGTCAGGACAGCGTGACTACAGAGGCACTTCTCCCAGGCAGAGGAAAAATCCTTCTCCTTTTCTGACTTCCCTCAGTCCTTTTGCCTCCTTCAATCTCTTCCCACCTAACCCATGTCTTCCCTCTCAAAATAGCTACAGCTCTGCACAAATGCTTATTGAAGGAACATGCCTGGTATTGTATAAGGTGTACGTGCACAGTGTTTGCTCTGGAAGACGAACCGAGCTACACAGCACTTCAGCACGGGAAGTTTCTGAGGCAGATGAAATGCTGAAGTTCTCTGCCTTGCCCAGGATGCTGAATTGCACAATGGTGTCTTCACGATAACTGGGTGATGCCGCAGGAGGACACGTAGCAATGCTCTCAATAAATAACAGTCACTAGTTTTATTCTAACAACATTATTTCATATCAGTGTAAAAAATGGCCTGTAATTACTGCTGAATTATGCCTACTTACATCTGGCACTTTATGGCCTTTGCACTTAAATAATGCGGGTACTCTTGACAACTTTTCACATTATTAGCTACTGAAATGCACAATCACACACAAAAATCAGAATCTCTAGCATTTAAGGCTCCTATTTGTAACTCAAGACAAATGCCATTTCAAGGAAAACAAATTTCTAAGCTCAAAATTTCTCAGTGTAGACTTACAACTCCCATCTGGCTATTCAAACAACAACTTCTATTCAAAGATGCGCCTCTGAAGATTTCAGCAAGCGTTAGCTATCCAGAGAAGCAGTGATACGAACTATTCATTCTGTATTGGGAGCTTGCGTTAGAAAGTCATTCCCAAGCACTTCCCATTTACTGCAATTCTGGAACAACCTGGCAGGGCAGTCAGGAAGAGTACGACACAGGTTCCTTTCAGATGAAACGACGCCAGATGACTGCAGCTGCTAACGGGAGTCCAGTCCACAGGGCCAGATTCAAGCCAGTCCCAAGAAAAAAACCTGAAATGCGGTTAGTTTAGGCAACTCCCCCCACCGCGCCAGAGGCCAATGCCGCCTGCGTGCCAACTGCATCTTCAGTGCTGCTCAGGAACCTGACAGTTCCTGCTTCAAAGAAAGACAGATGCTTCAGCTTTTAGGAATAGGCGAGTGCCTCTAAAGATACCTTTGAAAATGCAAACATGAGGAAAAAAAACCTTTTTTCAGGAACTAAACACTTTGAGATCAGTTTTAAAAAACAGAGAACAAATTTCAAGCAAGTGCCCAACTACAGAGTTAGCTACTTTGCTCGCTTAGGATGCATTCAGGGGTGATGTTGATGCCCATCTGTTTTGATAAGATGTGACCATGGATTTGAGAGCACCTTTGGAGACACAAACTGAAACTTTTCCTCATTTCCCTCCTTCCCTGCAAAACAAACAGGCATTTTTTTATTTGGACAGCCCCACTGTAAACATAAATTTTGGCTGTCCATACTGAGGGATGGTCTCATATTGGTGTGTCCTAGGAGCACCTGCAGAGCAAGCAGAAGCAACATCACCTCCCTGTATGTCTTATCGTAAACGCTCTTATTGACAGGTCTCACGAGCAATTCCTGCAGCTGTGAACTTTTTCACTTCATTACCCTTAGATCATCCGGAGGGCCACAGCCTGAGCCCAGGAGCATACAACAGTAAACCAGGGACTCCAATGAAATTAAACCTGTCTCCAGGGTGGAAGGAGGGAGGAAGAAATAGACACAGTCCAACTGCTCTGCACCTCTGATTCAGCACCTCATTCACCCAACAGTGACCTGCACACCCCGCCCCCATCTTCCTAAAATCCTCTACTCAAGAAAATGAAGAGGATCAGGGGCCCACAAGACACAGCCTGGAAGACCTGATGGAGCTGAACAGTGGCATCATGTCACAGTCTCTCCCCTGGTGTACGCTGCTGCACAGAGCATCTGCTAGCAAACATGCATGCTAAGTAAAACAAGGGGCTAAATCCTCCCATATGCACTTACACCAGGGCAGAACTACACCACCAAAAAAGGGTGGCCTCAAGAGCCACGCATAGACATAGACAACTGACGGAACAACCAAGTGCAGTGCCTTAGTAGAAGACCACCGACACACAAAAAAGATACATGTTCCCTGTTCACCAGAGTCAGCATTCTAAAGGCAGGAGAGACAGGTACCAGTCAGATTCCCCCTATTCCTCCCAAGCCCATGGATAACACACTTGTTTCTGCAACTCTTGTAATGCAAGCTGCTGACCTACTTAATAATGCCATTAAAGGAGAAGTTGCACAGATCCGTTTGTGTCAACCACCCCAAAACAACAACAAAAGCCCAGGTAAATCTCCTCGCTTACTATAAACGTTATTTGAACTCCTTCAAAACCAAAGCAGGTGACAGCATTTTGAATCAAATCCTACCTATTCAGTCACATCATTGAGCTTGTCCACATTACAGGTCTGTCATTCCACCCTCATGGATCAAAGGCTTCTTGCCAGGAACACTGAAGGTAACGCAAAGCTAACTCCAAAACAACAGGGCTCCTAGGGAAGCTGCCACACTTCAGGTATCACACGCACAACTGAATCCCCACTAATTTGGCTGTTTTGTAGACATTTGGACAACTGAGGGAAGAGAGAAGCAGGCTTTGGGAGTCAATGAGAGGATACAGCAGACTTCCCGAAAATTTGCTGGGAAAATACTGAAAACCAGGGAAACAAACGTTAAGTTCTGCTAAAAGAAAAAGAGCAACAGTTGTATAAGAACTGCAGATGAATTAAAATAAAATCAAATATTACTCCCAAGAGTAAAAATGCTAGCTAGCACTAGGGAAAGTGATGATGCTGCTTCGCCCTCCAAGAATAAATACCAATGTACATCCCACGTGTACCTCAGATTCAGCACATCTCGTAGCCAGAAAGGAGATGGAGAGTGTTTTATTTTGCACCAACCCCTCCACCTGCACAGTCACCCCAGCGCCAATGAGAACTGCTAACAGAAAATTCCCAACTGTAGTTTTATACAGCTCGACATATAAAAAATGTATTTCACTGCAAACTATGGGTAGCGGGTAGCTACTTCTGAACACTAAACAATGTTACAGAAAAACGAAAATGAAAATGGAACTTACCTTGGCACCGATTTCTAACTTATAGCTTTACTCAACACACAAAAAGCTCTCTGCTTTTTCTATTTTTATTTCAATTCGGTTCCCAAGATGATCGATAATCTCTGGAATTATTTGCTTGCTGACAGATTCAGAGACTCCTCCTCAGAATCAAACTAATGGAGTCGGCTGTTCCCTCAGGCACGCCACAGGAAGTGCCATGTCTTTCCACACCTGCCGTATGGAATGCATGTGCTCTTCTGCAACAAGTGCAGACCCTGCGATTTATTTATTGCACAGTTGTTTTGAGCAGCGTTACAAATCCTCTCCCATGTGATGCTTAAGAAAGGCTACAGATCTGAAATGGATTAGGATTACTGGAGAGGATTATGAATGAGAAATGCAGCACGTTGGCCTCGGCTCTTACACACCTTTGAGTGGCCTTTTACTAAATGCAAACTTCTGGAGAAAAAAAAGAATTACAAGTTTCACCCATTCCCTGTGTTGGGGTGGAAAACCTTTTGGGCTAGGAAATCTACGCTGCAGAAATGAAAGGGTAGAAAGAGCAAGGATAACACATTTAACTTAGTTCTATTGAATTACTTAACAATTCTAAGTCATGAATCTTACCGGGCTTGAGGAAGCAGGAAAGCAGACTCCCAGAGCAGACAAAATCTCAAACAGAAGGACGAGCAGCAGGCAATTCAAGCAACTACAAATGATCCTTTTTCAGAAAACAAGAAAGACACCACAAAGCACCCAAATCCTCCAGTCAGTGCTACATGTTAAGGTTGCCAGAACTGTTAAGACAGTTTTATTTAAATTAACAACCCTATCTGTATTTTTATCGAATTTCAATTGTTATGCAAACACCATTCAACACATTTCACAAGATAAATCATCATTTATAAGGCGAGTCATTTACCACTTTCTCAGTGTTCCCTAAAACAGGAATCCTTCCAGTTAGCAGAAAAAAGTATTCAATTTTCCACATCGGCTCTACATTGTCAGCAATCAGGATGTCTGAACATTTATAAACAGATGAAATGCAATGTTCTTTTAGGAAAATAATTTAAAAGAACAAAAGTAAAATTAAATAAAACTAGGTTTCTTCAAACCTAGATTCTTTTCTTGTTTAAAACTCAAAAGCTGCCCGTTTTCAATAAGCTGTGCAGTGGCTGGGACTGAGCAAGGAGACATGAACAGGACAGGAACGGATAATTGTTTCCTTAATATTCCTGGGTACCAAATATTTATACTGCTTGTACTCACCAAAATAAATACATTTGATGACATTTCTGTACAACTGACAATCTGGGCACACTGCTTCTGGAGGATGATCAGCCCAAAGCAGCCCAAAGCTGCTGAGATCAGAAATATTCAAAATTACATCTGAAAGACCCCTTTTGTCTTCATTTAGGAGTGACCGTTAATTACAAAAAACCTGCTGGGATGGGGAGTCAGTGCACTTGCTCTGTGATTCAGTGCAACTCTGAAATCTCAGAGATACTGGGACCATACATCTATCTTACTCCAGGAACTCTCCCTCGCTCCAGTTTATCGTTCTGGCATATACCTGCCAATATCCTTGTACAAACTGGATTAAGTGTGTACTCAACTGCAGCGCATTGAGAAGATGGAAGTAAGTAGGTTATGACAATCAGGGAGGCTCGGGGCAAGGAGATGAAGGGCCCACAGCTGCAGAAAGCTCTCTTGGGAACAGTTTGCATAACCAGTGTGCCAGTACTGTAGGTGACACTGAATATATCTGGAAACAGTGCTCCAATCATACTTCTGTCTCGTATCTAAAATTCTCACCGGCATTAGCAGGAATTTTATTCTGGTGAACAAGACCTCTACGCTTTATGTGAAGGTACCCACTTGTCTTGACTTTTTACATCCATCTGTATTTGTGGAATGCTCCCAAGAAGTGCCTGAATTCAATATGAAACCCAACAGACAAACCAACTCCCACCCTCTCCACTACAGAAATTAATCACCAACTTCTCATCAAAGGCAACTTTTGAACGCATGAAGGGAAACCCATCCCTCTTCTAACCTCACTGCTATTCTGTCCTAAGCTTCTCCAGTCTAATTGAGTGAAATACCTGTGTTATCACATCTCCTAACAGAGCTCTCACTTTCTGCTGAATAAAGCCTAGAACTGTGCACGGAGGCGAAACACTGGGAGCAGTTTCCAAGAGGTGTCAGCGTTTCAGAGGCATCTGGACAGTGCCCTTAACGGGCTGTAACTTGTGGTCAGCCCTGCAGTGTAAGGCAGTTCGATGGGGTGATGGCAGCAGGTCCCTTCCAACAGAAGTAGTTTATTCTGTCACTCCCCCTTCCTAAGCCTGCTAAAACTAGCTGAAGAGCCTGTGCACTGCAGAACCACAACTGAAGGGAGCGTGCCTGCCTGCAGTGCAATTCCTGCTATGGACAGGCACATTCCTTTGTACCAACACAATTATTTCTGTTTTGAGGAAGGACAGCACAGCCAAATGGATGCGGTTCAACAAAGGCCTAAGTAGTACCAGGACCTGTTCTGCAATGACAACAGCATTCTGTAGAGCTCTGCCCGCTCCACTGGCACAGCATCTGACCCTGGTAGGCTCATGAGCAAGAACCCCTCAGAGCAGGGAAAACCTGAAGACATCAGGATTAACACCACAGGTCTTCATAAATCAAGTGAGCAGCTGCATATTTTTATTTAATTCTTTTCAGACCTATGGACCACACAAAATATATGGATTTTTTTTATTAGTCAACACATAAGTACATTCAACTTGAATAACTCTTTCCAAAACCAAGAAAAGCAATTTCTAGCCATCAACATCTGCTAGAAAATCAATGTAATTACAATAAAATCAATCAAACCTCTATTACAGTTAATTAACAGAATCATCTGCAGCACTTCAAAGAATTAACAAGTCATTATTGCCTGAATGGTTAATAAGCCAAAACACCTGTACTGCTTGTGGGAGTGGTTGTAAAAGTATATGCCAGTCTTGGGAAGCTTCAGCTTTTCGCTCTTTTTTCTGTTGAAAGAAGAAGATAAATAACAGAGCACAGGTTTGAATAAAGAAACAAACTCTTCAGAATCTCTAAAAGAAAGGAACTATTCTTGCTGAAATCAAATGTCCAATATAACTGCTATAAATATAATACGAATAAGAGTTTTAAAACCTATTCAAACTGGAATGCAACTCCTGTACTCTTGGCATAAGTTCCTGGAACACAAATAAACATAACTTAGGATCTTTGTGTGGACACACTAAAGTCACCACCTGAGGCACCTGGGGAGTTCAAGCATTTTGACTTTTTCTGCAAGTTCACAGGACAAAACTCTCAAAGGATGCTAATGTTCAGTCACCTGCAACAAATGAAGCTGGATCTTTTCTGGTGCCAAGGACACCAGCCTCTCCTGCAGGAATGCAGCTCACTGTGGCACGGCCGCCTATCCTAGAGAACCATACAGAGACACATGGAGTAGTGGGACTGGCAAGAAAAATCCCTGAAACTTCCACAAAGGCAACCTCTGCCTTTAGGTCTCAACAACACACCCACCCCCTTCCACTGTGATAAAGAACTTTTCCTGAGATAATCTCCAAAGGTTTTGCCAAGAAAGTCAATGTGTAACCCTATCTCCAAAACCACAAGGGAAGGTGTTTACCCAAGGCCAATAAGGAAAACAAGGGGAGAATGAGGAATTCAGACTAGGTCACTTGAGGGCCAGTGTAGCACTTTGCCCCTCAATGACTCTTCAGCTAACAGTTTTGTTTACGTACAAGTAGCCAGGAGTACCAGCACGCTCCTTACACCTCTCACTTCACCGGTCGGATCCATGTCTGGTATTTCTCTGGCAGCGCAGCGCTCATTACTGTGGTATACACTGTATTACTGAGAGGGAAAGAGGAAAAGTGTTAGCCACGTTCCAAAGGCAGGAAGATTAATTTATAGGCTAGCAAAGCAGCAGGACAAATTTTAGTGGAAACAAACGTTTCTCCAGAGAAAGCCATTTGTAGTGTTAACACAAATCCAAAGCTTCCAAAAGCAAAAGGCACAAATGATGCAGCAGAAAGTACATCTGCTCCTCCACGCAGTCATTTGTTTCAGCACTACAAAGGAAATTCCCCTTGCTGACTGAGCCTAACAAAGTGCAGATTCTGGGCTTGAGAGGCAGACGACAGAGGAAGAGCACTGCAAAAAAAACAAGGTGCCACGTGCACAGGCAGAAATCTAAGGCAGAAAACCATACGATATTCAAACAGACGCATGGGAAAATCCTAAGATAGTTTGTGATTGAGTTTTGAGTGGTCTGAGGCATGGCAGGAGGCACTGCTTAACATCTCTGGAAACAATACTTACTTGTTTAAGACTGGCTTCACTGACAACACCTGTACAGAAAGGTTGAAGAGTTGTCATTTTGGGAAATGAAGAGGGAGCTAAAAGGCTATTTAGAAAGAGCAGAAGGGTGATGTTATACAAAGGCAAGGATTTCTCCTGCTGACCATTTTACAAAAGTATTGTTAAAAAGCACTCTGAAATATGCAACCCAAGTTCTCAAAATAAACTTTTGAATATCCCTCATGCCTAACACTTCATCTGCTGCTGTAATATGAGAAAGGTGCTTGAAAGAAGGAACTGCATAAAGACAATGGTGATGGAATTCAGCTCTTGCACTTCCCACTTGGACTGGCAGACTATTACGAAATGCCTATGACAAGGGACTTCACATTCTGGCAAACAAACATAGCAATCTCCAGCCCTCCCGCGGTGGCTGTGCAGCACACCTTTTTCACCATATCTTCCTTGCACAGCTTTTAAATCCCTGACAAAAATGCAATTGCATTTCTGCTTTGAAAAAGAATTTTAAGTCAAATTCACAGTGCAGAATTTAAAAGAAATACCTTAAAGAGTGTATCAAAATTGATGTTCTGCTGTCCAGTAGCATTCAGAGCTTTGATGGCTGCAGTTCTGGAGGAAAACAAGGCAGTGCCATTAAACACACTGTAGTGTTCCAAAGGCTACAAAGCACCAACACGAATGTTTTCTCACTAAATGCGTTTGCACTGAAATGCTTCCTTTGGCCTAAACCAATGCGCAGTTCTGTGTGACTGCCTTACATTGCGGAAGCTACTGTATCAGTACACTGTTGTGTACAGACCAACAGGGACTCCTCCAATAGCTTTTTCCATATTGTATTGCCTAAAGACTGTATGATGTCTGCGAGTACCTTCCCAAATATGTTTTCCACTGTGAATCTAATCCTTTTATTTTTACTAGGCATTGCTTTATAAAGTTTATGGTACATGCCTTATCCTTTTAATTCCTCATCTTTTGTGCCATTCAGACTTTCTCCGGCACATGTGAATATCATTCCTTACCATACCTGTTCCCTTTTGAGTGGCATTATAGAAAAGGAACAAGCTGTCGGTTCAACAAGCTGACACTCATTCAGAGAATGAAACACCAAAGTCACTAAGCTTTTTCAAAATAAGTGTTATATCATCATGGAGCTCCACACTAAATTTACCTTCGATCATCAAAAGGAGGAGGGGTAGTCCAGTGGTCATAATTTGTCTCCACACGAAACCACCTATAACACCATAAATAGAAAAGCAATCAAAAACTAAATCAGCAGGGAATTAATAAAGGCCAAGAATCACTAGCTTTGTATTGCCACAAGGTAAAAACACTCTCTCAAAAGCTTCTTTCCCGTATCTCTTGTAAGCTGAGGGGATCCTATGTTGATACATGCAGCAGCCTTTAACATAAACTACGGAACACAAGTAAAAATGAAGCGACCTCTGGACTCCTGTTCATATCAGTAACAAAGCTAACACTGACTACAATAAAGCAAGATCAGACCTTTAAGGAAATGATCAGGGAAAAGATACCATGCAGCATTTGGCTTGGAGCACATGGAGCCAACAGGCCATCCAGCTGGTGCCAAACCAACACTTATTGGCTCATTATAGTAATTAAGTGCCTTTTTTCACTGCAGGGCAGCTGTATAGGATCTCCTTCATATATTAAGCTGCTGATTTCACAAAATCTATTTGAGCCTTCAACCTCTCTATTGTCTTGTGTCAAAACTAACTTGGAAGTGCTGAATTTACCAGTGCAATACTTGGCAGACTGACAAACAATGCCCTGCAGTCCTCTCATTTGGTATCTGGATACAAAATAAACACCTGCAGGTGCTTTTTGCACACTCAACCCTCTGGACTGCCCCAACCTCACAAAGGCAGTGTGGGGTTCCTTCTCAAACAGGAGGAACTGGTATTCCTTTCAGAGGCTTTCAAGCTTTCCTGTCCAGCTAGCTGTAGCATTAGGAAGAGATGAGCCATGTCAATAAAGTTGTGTTGCTAACTCTACCCATCACTCAGGAGGGGATAGGCAAAAAAAACCAAAACATTTTTTGATACTTACGCTCCACCTAAAGGATCAAGAGGCCAGAGGTCTGCTGGCCCTCTTCTATTCCTGGTTATGACCATGCCTTCTTTGGGCAATACACCTCCTACAATATAGTAAACTTCAGCAATGATGGGAATGCCCGCTAGTCTGAGAACAGCTGACTGAAAGTCCTCTGCTCTGCTCAGGGTCTAATGCAAAAAGGAGATCACAGTGAAATACAGATCACCCAGCACTGTCTGTCAAGCACAAAAACAAGCATTGGGACATCTTAAAAAAAATGGAAAAGGTCCAGCTTATTTGAAAACGGCAACTGACTGTAAAGTGCTACTCGAAATACTTCTGGGAAAAAGCTTTCCAAACTGAACATGAATGTATGTGACTGGTAAGTCAACTCAGGAATTCTAGCTTCGTGAATATTCAAAGAAAACACGTATCTGTACACATGTATATGGTGAAAAGTGAATAGAACTGAAAAATCTGCTACTCCAAAGAGAGGCACTTGCGCACACTGCAGATTCAATCCTCCAAGTCTTTTGATGTGAACAGTAGGCACTGATCAGAGACTGCTCCCCTGAAGGGCTGGAATTGCCTGTCATACATCACTGACAACTTGGGGACAATACCTATCACCTTTTATGAAAAGCTTTTATTGATTCATTGAGTTTTCTATGAAACTAGAAGTTGGAACATCAAATTTTTCAGGAGATTTTAAGTACAAACTATATCAGTATGAAATCTGAGAATGCAACTCTGTGCACTTACGTCTCGGACAAGCCAGCTGACGGGGTAATTCCGATTCAGAAAAGCCGCTATTGCATTTTCCCACCATTTACCACCCGCTGGGGGAAAAAAAAAATATTACTATATTCATGTGTTATGTACAATCTGCGATACCTGTCCTCCTGCCTTCCTTTCTTCTACACATCCCATCTCTGCAACCTTTCCTTCTACGGCATCACAAAGGAAAGGTGCAATAAATCCTTTAATTCTCTAACTATACTGCTACCATAAAACCCCATCACATTTAGGCAGCTTATACCGAACCAACAAAGCACACACCACTTGAAAGCAGTCAGAGCCTCTGTATCATGGTGAGCTTATGAACACTGAAAGCCGATAGTGCTCCCCTTCTTCTGTATTACTTTACTGGTATCTATATATAACCTGCAGGACGTGCTCAGCCACCCTGGCAAGCCTTCATTTTACAAAGTTCCTCTTTCAAATGGTCCTTTTTCTGTATCATTAGATTTGGATATTGAAGTACCACAGAAAGCTAAATCTTCAGTGAAACAGGGCAGCTTTATATCAGCATAAAATAACATTTCAGGAGAGGGCTATCAAAGAGCATGACATCCAGGTGAAACTGCAGGTGAAATATAAATAGCCAACATAATCCCAACTGAAGCTCAGCCAGGGCAGCTGGATTAACACCCCTGCTTTACAGAAAGCATCTCAGACCTGCAATAACATAAGCAATCATTATCTTGGCTTTCTGGTGTCTTCCAAAAGGTACAGTATCCCTGTGGCAAATGCCGTAAAAGGGTGCCATAAAGTGGTGCAGATAATTGCAATTAAAAACTCTCTCATCCCTTTCAGTATCAATAACTTGCCAGCTGCTCAGTTTTTAATCATAGCTGAAGGATAGCAATTAGTGTCAAAGGTGACTGTAACAGAGAGGAGCACTTCGCAACATGTATTTCCAAACGGATTGCGGATCTGTTCATGTGATATCATAATCTGTACCTGTCAGCTCAAATATTAGCATTAATCACCTCATTACTCATCTTACTGAAATATTAATGCAACAAGACGAAATACAGAAATAATGAAATAACTAAAAAAGAGGTAGCAATGGTGTTTCTGTGTGGCCGGACAAAATTAGGAGGACTAAGTAAAACAGAAGGTCGAGTTCGTATTATTCACATGCCAAAACCAGAAAAGGCAGCAGAAGCAATCTGCTTGTCACTTGATAGACCTTCAGCCTAAATTCAAGTCATTCCCCTTTCCAACTATAGTTCACATGCTTGCTTCCTTAAATTTTTAGTTCTGTTGTACAATGACAGATAAATCAGCAATCAGTCAGCAACAGACGATTTCTAGGAGCACTGAGTGAATGACCACTGTCTGTGGTTAAGGAGGGAGGGAAGTCGAGGCACGCGGGTGGATAACACTTCAGCTCCTGATGGGCAAGAGGTACCCATCACACTCAGAGGTTTACAGTCCACAATCCCTCTCTCAGAATCAGGACAGAATACCTGTCACCTCCCTGCTGTCTCTGTTGATCTTCACACAGAGGGTCAGAGCACAGAGCCAAGAAACAGCAGTGAAAATAGTTTTTTTCCCCAAACTGCACCTGTTAACAGACACAGGGATGTGGTCCAGAATATTTTTCTATATCAAGCCTTTCACAGACTCGGCTTAAGCCTTCATTTCCAAGCTGATGTTTGTAAAAACCGGAAGTAGTTTCCATCTCATAGTGTCAGCTCAGGACGTTCCAGTTTCCAAAGGATTAAATAACTATACTAGAACCATCAGCAGACCCTTAACAAAAATAAAACTACGGCAAGAATCTAGTGAAAGCAACAAGGCAGTATTAACAAAGAAACTGGGAACTAAAAGGTGCATGTGCTCCACCGCAGAACCCCTCAGAGATAATGAATATGTACATAAAGAAAACAGTGAAGTGTGTTTGCACAACATCTAAAAAGACATTTCAAAAGTAAATATTGCCTAATGAAAAGATTTAAAAGAAAATAAACTGCTTACCACAATCACTAGTAAAAACCAAACATTTATTTTGGATGTTGGTTCTAACTTGGACCACATTGTTTCCAGTTACCACAAACAGCTAATAAAGAAGAGCAAAACGGTATGCTTCTCAAAAAGAAAAGAAAACAGAGGGAAGAAGGGATGGAAGAGGCAAACCCATGCTCCAAGTTGGACGTAACTGTCAGCATCTGTGCAAGTGAAGCACTTATGGACAAGCAGTGACCATTCCTCCACCTTCCCGATTGTTACAAGCCCTTCTATTATCAGGCTTTAGTACCCAGTAGTGACACCTCTCAGTTTCCCTCTGCTACTCGATCTTTCCTCAGCTGCTTTTCCAGCACCTCCATGCATTCCTTCAAGCCCTGCTGCCTTTCCCCTAGATCTCTTCATCTTACTCTTCTATTCCTGTCCTCTCTTTCAAGCTGCCTTACAAGGGCAAAGAAATACAAAATACAGAGGATGGGACAGAGAACCAGGAAAGCAGTGTTTATTTGCTATACACGACTGCCTCTTTTTCCCCCTCAACCCCTACTTTGCCATCTCCCAACTGCATCCCTCGAACAGACCACACTGACTCATCTTTCAAGCGCAGATGATGCTGTGCTGACAAACAGATGCCTCTCTCCTGTGCAGCAGCCAACAACTGGCAGCATGTATGCTTTCACTCCCTGAGGGCAAGAGAAGTTTTACAATTCAGCTTCTTCCTGGCAACCTTCACCGTATTACTTCCTGCTAGGAGAAGACCAGAAGGGCCAGAGCTGGCAACAAAAGCTGCATACCTAATGTGTGGAAAACTGATCTGTTTTACCTCGTTCGTCACCGGAGATTGTGAACTTGTGTGGACTTTGTCCAGTCCATAAGCCTACATAACCAGCAAATGTGGTGCCTTGATACGCAATCTGAAACCAGGAAACACAGCATTTTAGTATTGTGCAACACAGCATTTCTTAAAACATAGGCAACAGTGTGAAGCAGCATCCTGTACTTTTTCCTGTGACTTCTGTACATGAGTTGCTATAAAACGCTTTGCCTTAAAGCACAGTAAAACTTGCAAAGTAAATTATAAAAAGACTCTGAGGACCAAAATCCAATGCATTTCATTTGTTAATGATCACTGTCTGCTGCAAAGGTTTTGCTCAAGTTTGCCAGGCAAGTAGCCAAACAAGGAGCAATAATGATACAAGAATATTTTCTCCAATTGCAAAACCAGCTAATAAATATTACGGAAACAGCACTAGTGACTAGATCAATTTTAGACTTTTTCATCTCCAACACACACATTAATCATGAAAATTAACAGGGCCTTAGAAAAAAGCCTTATAATCAGTCCCTGCCAAAACTGATCTTCTTTTCCCTGTGTTCTCTAGCATTTACTTTCTTTCATAATATCTCAACATTTCCTTCTTTCAACATCCCTTTCCAAATAGTGATCTGAGATACTCAATTACTCTGTACTCTTTGTTCCAGTTTATCACCACAAACAGGATGTCCAGAAAGCAAAGCAAAGCAGCATTCATCCCACATGCCTAGAGAAAGTGACTGTAGTGCTCCAATAATCCAACAAACCTGGGCTGGGAACCACATTCCTGTGTTAAATCCCACTGCCCAGGCAGCTGTATGAGCATGCCCTGTTCCTTCACGGAACACCACCCCACTGTGTCAACCACAGAGCGCACCTGCCCGCCTTTTATAAACTGCACATCAATTGTAATCTTGCTTAGTATATCCACAAAGTCATAATCCAGGTTCCGACCATGGTAAATATTTCCTTTGTCATCCTGAGCGACAATACTGGTACAGAACCTTCAAAAATAGGAGAGAACATGATTTAGGAAAAGGCTATGACAATAGGTTCAATGTTATAGCTGGACTAACCGAGTTTATCATCTGCAAAGTATTTTACTAACATAAGAACACAAACAGGAGTCTTCATTATCTCACTAAGACTTATGCTTCCCAGAATGGTCTCATCCTATAATTTCTCATAAAGTTTCTTACACGTTTTAATTTCAAATTGGAACAGATAAAAGGGACAAAATGGCTTCGCTGAAGCTGACCATAAATATATCCTATATAACTACATCCTGTATGACTTAAACAATATCCCTTTCCTAGAGTCTAACAGACATAATTGTACAATACTTCACTTAACAGGTCTCACCTGGCTCCAAGTCAAAAGCCAAACTACCACCTGCATCAGGACAGGTATTACAGACCAGATAGGAAGCAGCGCTTCCTGCTGCAAAAATCTCCCATTATTTCATTTTACTTTTCTAAATCAAGACAAAAAAAACTGACATCTAAAGATGCCTACCAAGTACCGGTCTGAAACTTTTTGTATTTCCTACCTCTGGAGTTTTAAGTTTGTGATTCCAGTGATGCACATCACTGTCTTTCAAAACTGAAAAGGCAAAAAGCTTTGCAGGCAAGTAGTTTGCCCTGGATAATGGGGGGGGGGGGGGGGGGGGAGGGGTAGCATCATTAGAGCTGAGAAACTACCATTCTCAGCCCTGGAAAGGCCCATGAAATTCTAAGTGTCCTCTATGCAGTACTAGGAAAGCTAGCATTTAAAAGACTTGATCTGATATTAATCTTTATTAAAGAAAAAAGATCACTTTAACCGAATTCCACATTAAAAAAAACCCATAAAATGCATACAATTGGCTGTACACACCTGCTTCTTATTAAAACCTATACAGAGAAATATTTTTAGGATCCTCTCAGGGAAGAGCAAGTGTTTATTATTCTCCAGTATGTGCTGCTAGAGCTAAAAAGACAATGAAACTGAGTATTCTTTTGCTGTCAGAGATACTACATCCATTTTCAGTTAGGCAAATCAATACATTACACAGTCCTGGTGACCATTCAGCCAGGAAATGCTTGGGAAACGACTTGAGCACAGATGAATGGTTAAAATAACTAGATTGCAACTAATTCTTAGTTTCCCTTTTGGTGCAATACAACAACGCCAAAAGATACATTACACTATCTTTGAAGATTAATGAACCCAAATACTTGGAATGGATGGCACTTCATTACAAGCTGGAGTTAATTTTGTATTTTTATAGGATTAAAACACCCCTGGAGTTGTTCAAGGTCAGGTTGGATGTGGCCTTGGGCAGCCTGATCCAGGGGGAGATGTCCCTGCCCATGGCAGGGGTGTTGGAACTAGACGATCTTTAAGGTCCCTTCCAACCCAAACTATTCTATGATTATAGATATATAGATACATATGCAAAAACATTACCTTTATTAACAGAAACACTGCTTTGTTTTTCTTCCTCAATTCAGGATACAAACTGCCTAATGCCAAGAAAACCTGCCAGCTGCATGTGTGAAAGAGAATAAAGAACCATCTGCCATGCATCTCTGCCCCCCTTGGTGTGTGCTCTCCACGCCCAGCTAAATCCAACCGACATCCAACGCTACCGCGTTCTGTAAGTACCAGGGACTTACGCAGTTGATTCGTAGGCGAAGTTAAGCAGGACTCCATCTCCCAGACTTATTCCCAGTGCTTTGCACAGTCCCAGGATTTCCCCTGCAAAGGGTTGTGGCATAAAGAACTCCAATTCTGCTGCTATCGGACGAATAACTTCGTGGACCCATTTTGGTACTCTTTCACTGTAAAACACACTCAAGACATTAGCCAAGACAAACAGAAAGGTCTTCACCTTCCACCTGGCTGCTGGATACTGGAGGTGCCTGATCCATCTGATGCAGTGGATGATGACCACCCATCCGTGCCTCCCCTGCACTATCAGACATCCCTGCATCCCATCGCTCACTTCATCTCACACCTCCACACATCCCAGAGATGTACAACCTGTGCAAAGCATTCAAATGATAGGAGGAGAGGAAATGGCCTCGAGTTGTGCCAGGGAAGGGTAGGATTGGATATTAAGGAAAATTACTTTACAGAAAAAGTAGTGAAGCACTGGAATAGGCTGTCCAGGGCAGTGGCGGAGTCACCACCCCTGAAGGGGTTCAAAAAACACATAGAGGTGGCACTTTCGGCCATAGTTTAGCAGAGACAGTGGGGGTGGGCTGACGGTTGGACTGGGTTTGCTGGGATGGCTTTTCCAACCTCAACATTCTATGATACGTGCAGGTGAGACTTAACTCCTACCAGGATCTCCCCACTGCCAGATTCCATAGTGCAGCAGGCCACTTTAACACTCAAGCACCCCCGATTTTTGAGCCCAGAGCAGTTCAGCAGCCAGGCCTGATGGCACTAAGGGGAATCATGGAATGGTTTGAGCAGGAAGGGAAAAGAGAAAGCCTATCCAGCTCCACCCTACTGCCATGAGCAGGGACACCCCCTGGATCAGGGGCTCCAAGCCCCATCCAACCGAGCGTTGAGCGGCCTGTGCCGGGGCCTCCCCACCCTCACAGGGAAACATTTCTCCCCAAGAGCTGCTCTAAATGGAATAGAATTCTCCGCTCTTTCAGCTGCTGTTCCCCCTCATCCTATCGCTGCCCTCCCCGATGCAGAGCCCCTTTCAGCGCTGGAAGCTGTTTGGAGGTCTCCCCGGTGCCTTCTCTCGCCCTGGCTGAGCGCCGCAGCTGTCCCAGCCTGCCGCCCCACGGGCGCTGCTCCAGCCCCCGGCTGACCCCGCGGCCTCTTCGGCACTGGCTCTAGCAGCTCCCGTCCCGCGCCGAGGCTGCCGCTGGGCTCGCAGCGCAGAGGGGCAGAACGCCCCCGAGCGGCCCCTCTGCCGGGACGGGCGCTGCCCCGGCCCCCCCCGGCCCCCACTCACGCTATGACCCGCGCGACAGCGGCGCGCAGGAAGGCGGGATCGAAGCGGCTCAGCACCGGCAGCCAGCGCTGCTCGGCGGGGCTGTCCAGGCTAACGTTGCACAGCGGCGGGGCCGCCGCCGCCGCCCCGCACAGCAGCACCAGCACCGGCAGCAGCCTCGGCAGCCCCATGGCAGCGCGGCCACAGCCTGCCGGGGCGGGGCCGCCTCCCCGCACCGCCCTCCCGCCGCGCGGAGCGGGCTCTGCCCCCTCGGGAAAGCCCGGGCGCCGTGGGCGGCACGAGCCCCGCGGCTCCGGGCACGGCGCTCCGCCGCTGCCGGGCTGGGAACGCGGGGAAGGAGGAGGCGCACCAGTCCTCAAGCTCCGAGGCTCAAGCCTCAAGCCGCCCCTAGGGTCATAGAATGGTTTGGGTTAGAAGGGATCTTGGACATCATCTGGTTCCAGCCCATAATATGGAAAAAGAGCAAACGGTGGCAGGGGCTGTTACCCAAGTGCGTTATGCTCCCACCTACTCCCCTCGCTGCAGACCCTGCTCCACATTCCATCCCCGACCGCTCCAGCGCCCGTTGCCTCTCCAGCTCCCATCCCACACAGCAATGCCTGTTCTGCCCTCAGCAGGACCACTGAATCCTGATGCCAGTTCAAAGCTGTAGGAAGAGTCTACTCCAAAGCCCCTACGAGCTGTTTTTTCTTAAGGAAGCGAGATGTGGCTACCAAGCAAAGCCCCTCACCCCCAAGTAATACTAATTAAAATAAGAACAATTGTGTATTCAACATAAACATACCTAAGCTGAGTGAATTCCCATGGGGGATATAAACATGAACAAGGATTCCTAAGAATAAAGGAAAAAACAACCCCAGAAAATGCTTTTCCCATCCTACTCTGCATGCAGTGCCTGTTCCTCTGCACAAGGCAATCTGCTCCAAACTGAATTTGGCAAAGGCTGTTACAAGTAACTTCCTTAAGTTTCCACCAAGACAGGCAGCCGGGTAAAGTGCAGAGAACGCATTAATGATCCCAGCAGAAGTCAAGGCTGAAGCAAGAGTTCAATCCTCAACATTAAGAATCCATAGATCCATCTTATTCTTACCTGTACCTCAAAACTCCGGCACCACAAGATGCGCTTCTATAGCAAAATAAGATTCCTTAGTTCTGCACATGATGCTACCTTTCTATTTGAACGGCAACACGAAAACTGTCTCCCATACAATAATTTCATTCTGGTTTTCTTCATAAACCACAATGAAACTATTGTTTCTCATAATTGTTCACTTGAACTCACCTGTACTACAAGAATTTAGTTTTATTATTATTACATTGGTAAAAAACAGCCACCTACAAAATGGCTCACTCAGCCTGTAAAAGCACATCCCTTGGACAGGCACAGACATACGCACGCACTTTACAGACTAGGCTGGAATATTGTTTTTCCTTCCATTTACCTATTCAGGAATTGCTTCAGGGAAACCATTTTTACGATAAGTTTATATGTTTTAATACTTACACATACAAAATCAGCTGTAAGTAAATTATATTCAGTAAAGGTAATTGCCTTCTTCCCTATAACGCTTTCAGGATAATCAAAATCCCGCAAGGATTAAGGCCTCTTCCATCTGCCCTGTGGATGCAACATCCGACAGCTTGGAAGTGTTCAATTAGTAATTCTGAACAGAACAGAGATAAATCCACAAGGCATTTCAGTCCCGTTTTTCCTCTGGGGTAGCGGTGCTTAGAAATAGGTATTTCAAGGGGCATTTCTTGAAGGGTGAAGGAGTTCTCTCCATCACCATTTTGTTATTTCAGCAGCCGTCTTCTCTTTTTCAGAAGTGCATCACGAAGAGCCAGCTAAACACGGAACGAGAGTGGAATATTCAGGTAAGGAGAATATTAAATAAGCAGACAATAACAGTATCACTTCAACAACCCACTTCATTCTCAAAGGCGCACTAATAGTTTAACAGCTAAACTGGGAGCAGTAACTGGCAAATGCTAACGACTTCAATAGTTATTTGACTAACCTCGATAGTACACTTGAAGAGCTGGGTTCTAAAACAATACGTTTCAGTACATCATCAGCAGATCCTATATAATGAAAAAGACTACAGTACCATAAACTGTTCTTCCACTGACCCATATTCAACTAGAAGAGAGAAAGAAAAAAACTGCAGTCCAGCTGAGAGGTAAGCAGGATTCAATGGTGGTTTTTTTGAAAGAGTATTACAAAGCTGCTTTCCAAGGGGAAAAGAGGGATGCTAGGATTTTTGAGAGTGTGTTTCAGACATGTTTTAGCTGCTAAAGGCTTTTAGCTGTGGACTACAGACAAGAGCCCACTGTGTTCTACTAAAGAGTACAGCAGAACACAGTACCTTACACCTACAGTACTTCAACCCACTTAACAAGTATTTCTAAATCACGGTCAACAGAACTCACGTTACAGACCAACTTTAGTGAAAAAAATATGAAAAAAATTATTCTTTCACTGTTTAAGTGTTGTATTTAAAATCAAAACATTAATTGGGAGTAAGGAGTGAAACCATTCAAGGTGGCTTTTCAGAGAAAGTGTGACAAGTATGACAATCATTGTAAACAGTGGTTTCTTCGAAGGGATAGATTTTTGTTTGCGCCGGGTTCTATGTATTTTAAGAGTTGGTTTAATGTGGTCAGCCTTATTTGGGGTGAGGCTGCCAGTCCAAGTCTTCCTGTTCAACATAAACACTTCAAACACATTCTCTCAATTGAGTCTACAAACAATTCCACTCTTGCTGCTCTTCAGGCAACAAACAGTACAATCCTGGAAACAGGTCTGAATGGAGAGTTTGTAAAAACAGCATCTATCAATGCACTCTAGCGCAAGACTGAACATAGCAAGAAAGCACAAAAATCAACACCCCACAGAAATCAAAGTCCTGCATGATCGGAGCAGTCTAAAAGTTTTTCTTGGAACACATCCAAAGGAGTTCAATTTTATAACACCCTGTAAAACCCTAGACTCGCCATGTGCCAGGCTAGGTAAAAGGATTCTGAGGCAAATTTTCATTGCTAGCAGACTTACCTTGCGAAGGTGAAACAGAGCAGGGCAAGGCAAGACGCCCACAAACCCTCTGGCACCACTATCACACACAGTTCAGGCGTTATCCCTAGCTGAGCTGCACCACAGGAGCAATGAACAGCTACGCACCCTTCTGCCAGCTCATCCAAGCCCAGACCCCCGGGGAGCAATGTGGCCTCCCTGCCCAGTGCCTTCAGGAGCAGAGGCATCCCCTGGATTTCCTGCCTTGTCTTCTAGATGTCCCCTCAGCCACCCTCGGTAGGAACACACAGTAACTGCACTACCAGAGACATGTTTGTGGCTCAGACGCCCTTGCAGAAGCGCCAGGACCAAGCTCAGAGCTGAGGAAGCAACAGAGCACAGGGGCTTCACCACACAGCACAGCACATTGGGAAGCTACTGCGGCAGGCTCGACTGAAGTGATTTGGTTTGTTCTAAGCAGATTCAAATGGGTAATCAAAAGCATTTACATCTGTGCCTAAAGTACATTTATGACCAACTATTAGATGACTTCAAGGGCAGGACAGACCAATCCATAATAAGACAGCAACAGGAGAAAAGTCAAAGAAAGAATATGGAGAGTGAAGGAGCACACAAAAAGCTTGTCCCAAAAAACAACTCCTCCATAACAAGGACTTACTATTTCTTCTGTCAAGGGATTACAGACAGCATTCCAATATGATCTGCTTGTATTTATATAAAGGAAAACACAACCACATTTTCACTGCCTTCCTAACCTGAACATGAGTTTGCAACAGGGCTTGGTCCTTGAGAGACTGACAAAAGCTTTCCACCTCTGCAATCTCCAGTATACCTCCCCTGGGGTAGGATTCAAGGAATGATACTTTCCCCACAGTCCTTTTCAGCAATTAAACCGAAGTGAACAGCAACAATTGAGGCCACAGGATTGACAGCACTTCACCTGCATTATAAGGTTATTGCTCAGACTGCCCCATCTATTTTCAGCATTAAATATTACCTGTTTTTCCCTGAAAGAACGCTTATTTTTTGTCCGGACATTATGGCTGTATCTCATCATCATGAAGTTCTTGTGCTTTTGCTTTTCTTTGTTGGAAGAGCTGGCAAATGGGTTAATTCTTGTTTTCTTTTTCACAAATTCTTTTCTGTCTGTTTTTCCAGCCTAGAATAGAAAATCCAACATAATAGCAGGTCATTTTCCTTTCCCTACAGTTAGCATCAGCTATTAAGGTGACAGGTTCTACAACGGTGACAATAAACCCAGGTTCAGTATGACTTGCTGTGTACATTATATGCATTCTTCCATGCTGGCCCTATTAAGTCACAGTGAGAACAGGGTGTGTCTATATTTTCATTGTCACCTGTGATCAGCAAGAGGCTGTTTATATCTTACAGGCCAGATACAACAGCAAAAAAAAAAGACAGAATATTTCTCAACACAGATGGCAGCTGGGCACCCATCTTAGAGATGCAACCCCACCTCCTCCTCCTGCAGGAGATGAAAATGCAAGCCCACATCTAGGAAGACAGAGGACATGAAACTGCCAAGTTCCTCACCATTGCAGTTGCCAGTCTGGTCTCCTTGTCCGATTTAGGCTTCTTATGCAGATGTTCAATATCTCTGAGTGAAAGCAGCTCTCCCCTACACACAAAAAACCCACAAAAGGCCATCACACACAAAGCTTCATCTGGCAAGAAAAACAACATGTCCTGCAGACCCTTTGCCTCACCAATCTCTTATATCAACTGTCTTCCTATAAACTTTCACAGAAATGCTTCTTGTTCCCTGTTGTTGTTAGGACGACCCTTACTTAAGTCTCATTACTGTTTTTCAAGCCCTGTTTCAACCATAAAGTTTAAGTAACTCCGTGGAGTTACAACCATGTAACTACTGCTACAAAAAACATGCCTATTGATCTGAATAAGGAGAACAGTCCCGTAGATCCCATCACTTCCAGTCTCTTGTCCCAGGTGTAAACAAATCTGCAGGGCCAGGAGCCCTTCTCAACTGTGTGGCTGTTTGCCACCTCTCATCAGGGAATACTGACCAACAGCAGACCTCTATGCCCTACTGCGATTAAAAGCTATGTCACCAGGTTGTAGGGAAAAATAAGCACTCATCCATGTTCCATATCCTACCTGCCCTCCTCTTCATCATCTATTTCAATCGTTTTCCTCTTGGCAGCTTTACCAGGGGCAGAATTAAGTTCTTTGGAGAGCTGGGCAAGGCGTATTTTGTGGAAGTCTTCTTGGGTTAGCAGCCTGCTTGTACTGACTGCTGCAGCTTTGGCTTTTCGTTCCTCTATTGGCATGCTTTTCACCTTCTCTGCCTTTTGAAGAGAGGACAAAAGAATCATCCAGAGCTCTGCAAACCATTTCTGTGCCATAAACCATGACCCTTGCCTCTCAATGTAGGGCAACACTGTTGGGAAATGCTATAACCAGCTGTTAGGATTCTTCATTATCTTATATCCAATGTGTAGTATTAGAAGAACAATGGACTTGCTCTCACTCATATTTCAAAAGGCATAAAAGCACTCATGTAAATATCATGGCCTTGTAGCAATTTGGCACTGGGACAGAATTCTCCCCTCTGCCTCTCATGCAAAGAACACGCACGCTCAGCAGAGGTTCTAAACAGTACCTCAGCTTCCCTGAGTCTGGTCGGGTTACTCTGCAGCCCTGCCAAGTTAGTTATGAGCAGCCTTGTGAAGGTGCAGAGCAAGAGGGTCTGTTCTCCTATTAACAAGGCTTATTTGTGTTTAGCGTAGAAAACACTCTGAACTCACTACTACTTGCTGCTCCTCATCTGAGGAATGAGGAACATCAATCCATTCTCCATCTTCATTATCTTCATCCTCACTCAGACTAGCGCTTTCCCAGCCATCTGCTCAGAGGAAGAAGTGCACAGCGTCATTAATGCAGACTCTGCTTAACTACTTGAGTTTCTAATTACTTCAGACAGGGTCACAAGCTCTCACTGCCTTTGATTACCTCTGTGCTAAATGCATTTACACCCAGGGACACATTTACCAAACAAGGAAGCTATAGGGCTCAGCATCCCAGCCTCAGAACCTCACAGGTATGACCAAGACATGCGATACTTAACACACCTGACCGCTATTAATGATTCTTAGCAGGCACCCACAGTTAAACAGGCCAGCAGCTCCCATGCTTTTTCACTGGGAAGTTCAGCTCCCAAATTCCACCCAACTTGCAGCTGGTTCAGAGGTGTGCAACCCCCCTCAGCTTTGATTCCTTAGCACACACACACCCAATTACATACACCAATTTTCATAGCCATAACTGGATGTAGCTGGGTGAGATCTTTGCAAACACACCCCCCCTCCACACACCAGACTGCTTAAATCAGCTGGTGTGTTTGGTCACTGCTCTGAGCTGCAGTCATCTTCACACCTTTATTGTAAGCTTTCAGTGGAATGCGGGTGATGAGAGCCCTTACAGGTAATGCATTTACATATACCTCATTCACTCAAAACCAAGCCAACCATAGACAATACCCAAAGCAGTTTGCAACCAGATCTGTACCACAATACTACGCTTTGCAAAGCTTAACTCTCATCCAAATTTCAAGATCCTAAAAACCAAGTGTGTTTGGGCCATTCTCTGAAGCAACACAGTAGCTTACAGATGCTGATCCTCATTACACTGTTCAGTAATGGGTGTTCCCTGCTAACTAAACCAAGGACAGAAGCAACACAGTTTATAGCTAAGTTACTTCCTACAGTATAAGCACTGCTGCTCTTCACCACTGTTCAAACTGACTGATGAGCTGGTTATCAGCCTCAGAAACCAAAGCAAAGATTGCTGTACTAAACACTCCATTCACACACAGAAGCAACATCGGAGTGTTCGCTCTTGCACTGCAATACCTCCAGTGCCCTCAGGCTGGATTCGCCAAACTCTTGTGTCTTGATTTTTAAGTCCCTCTCCATCTTTTCCTGATTCACACACAGGTTCCAGGTTGTGTGTAGCATTTACACCACAAGTGAATTAAAGACACCAAATAGTATTTCAAAGTACTACTTTTGTGTTTTTGAATATGCAACAAAAACTTTTAGTTAAAGCCCAACATATGGCATTTCACAGCTGTCCTTCTGCTTTTCCATCCCCTTGTCTACCAAAACATCACACAGTAACAGACTTCACTGGATAAATTGCACTTCCTCAAGGATACCATCAGTGCTACCTAATGGCCAAATACAGACACATGCAAGCCACGCAGCATGTGACAACAGCAAATGAAATGCACAAACACCAAGTCTTATGTCTAAATAAAATCTTAGGGATAATGATGCTTAAAGTAGAAGTGATAAAACCAAAAAAAAAAAGCCAACCTTCCTCTTGGTTTCCTCCCTTTTCCTTTTGATTCTCAACATCCAGTACTTCTGCTCCTGGAATATAATCTTTGGCATCCAGTTCTCCATACTCATGGATTCTGGCTTCCAACGAGGCCTCAGTAGGCTTACCCTGTCAGTTAACAAAACATCTGTTAAGCAGGCTGCTATCTTAATGCCCACTAATCCATGAAAAAATATGGGGGACGGGAACATGCGTGTGGAAAAGAAATTCTGCCTGATGAAATGGGAAAAGATTTTCTATTACTAAAAAGTTAATGAACTCTAGGAAGACTGTCAAGCTTCTGTAGCACAACCCTTCTGTCAATCCATCTCGTAACTGTGAACTACAGAAATGTTGAAGTAAGAGCATGCCATGCCAAAGGACAGCAAGAGTGCAGGCAGGGGAAGGGTGCACGGGTGACTGCACCTCCTTCTCAAGATGCTGTGAGATCTGATACCATTTTTGAGCACGCGAGCTTGGGTCCATGATGAACGCAAAGCACATAAAACAACACTTGCCCTGAATTTCTTCTGCAGCATCTCTGGATTCAGGGAACGGAAAAGGTGAATCAGAGTCCTTGCAGACATCATCACATCTGCCCAGAGAAAACGACAGTCAGTAATAAATACAGAAAAGCAGAGTTCTGAGCAAACTGGAAGCCCACTCATATCATCAGTATTTATAGCCTGTTGATGGCTTCTCTGAAGTTATAGCTCCCTCCAAATACAGAGAAATGCCACAGATATATTGAAAGTGATACTCCTCAGTCCCCACAAAAACAATGAAGACGTCAATGTAACAAAGGCTATAGCAACAGAGGAACAAGATGATACATGAGAAAAGATTTAGAAGTCAGATCCATGTAATAAACTTACTTTTATTTTTATGAGTCTTGTACTGAACAAGGTCTTGGAGCAAGTCTTCAGTCATGGCTAATGGACATCTCGCAGTTATTTCTTTTATTGCGTTGATTCTAACAAATAAGAAGTGAATTATCTTCTGAACACCACAGCTGAGAGAGACTCCCACTGGCCCAGTAATAGACAGAATTATCTGGAACCTGCCATAGCTTTTATACAACACTTAGTGTAACCGAGGACAACACTAGAATGAGCTCTCTATGCCATGGTTCTCCAAGCCCCTTATCCTACACCCTGCAGTTATTCTTTAATCTGATCCTAGGCTTTGGGTTCTGCAACTGAAATCTGCACCCAGGCAGACAGAAAAGCAGTCAAACAGTCACCAGGCCACCAAAAGAAAATAAATATAAAATCAATAAACAGTTCTGGAGTGAACCACAAGCAGGCTCAGGCCAGTGCAACGAAGTCTGTGGGCTCACACGAGTTGCCTTTTAAAACACTATCATGCACACACTTTGCACACCAAAATTGGCTTAAAACCATGCCAGTAGCTCACAAAACACTCACAATGTGTCTACACGCAACAGTTCAACTCTTCCCCTACATTTAGCTTTCTCTACCCCACTAACATCAGAGCTTTCACAAACACCCCTCCCGAGCAGTCAAAGAAAACATATTACAGTTCCGCTCGCAGCAATCCTTACAGTTGTCAATTGCGAAATTTCACCCACAAAGCATCGAAGTAAAGAGTCCTGAGCTACGATGCAGCCATTTACTAAGTAAATACAATCTTATTAATTCACAGACCAGAGGCCTGCCCTTAAAGCAGAAATAACGATATGCAGAAAGATAAATAAGAGACTAAATGATAAAACAAAAAAACCCCACACCATTATGAAATCTAGGAAAGTTAACTCACAATGCCAAGCTCAGAAACTCATCGTTTTGGCGAAATTTAAAACACTGCCAACAAAAATAAGGAAAGCTAATGCTGAGCTACTGTCCTAGCTGGTTTTCAGGCAGGCAGATTCTTGAGACCACAGTACGAATGACAGGAATAAGTTGCAGGTAGTTTAAAAAATAAACCATTTCTCTACATTGAGAGAGAGTTTCAGTTTTCGTAAGATTCTGTACCCACCCTACAGTCATGACCTCTCCAGAATTCTTGTCAGTGACAAAGTTGTTGGCAATAGTCATTAACACTGACTGGATAATCTGAGAATAAGAAAAAAGTTAAATAAACAATGCGTATGTAATAAAATGATGAAAACGATTACATATTCTTAACTAAGAGACAACAGAAGCCTTTTCACAAAAAGACAGAGCTCAGGTCTTGTGCCTAGAGAATATTTGCAGGCTATAGTGACAAGTTCTCTTGCGGAAATGAAGACAGACATGGGTGAGGTTTTCTTTCCATTTTACTTAAAACAATCCCTTAGAACTTGCAGAAGGAGCCAAAATTACCATAAGCTTTTCAAGACAAAGGCTCTGCCAACATCCCCCTTTCCCCCCTCCACTGCAAACACTCAGTTGTATTTCCATGCAGGCCTCCATCTGTAATCTCACTAAAGACAAGTGCAGTACTGACCTCAGGTGGTACCAGCTGATGTGAAGCTTGTGCAGCAAACAGAAGAATCTTTGTCACTTCTGGAAGAAAAGAAACATGGGAAGACAGTGAAATATATTGCTGCAGCTTAGCCTGGCCAATAAACATTTCTAGAAGAGCTAACTCAACAAGCTGCTCAGTCTAAGTCTCACAGCCATTTTAATGTGAAGTTACGTGGGGCAACCATTTCTCCTCTCTCAGAAGCATCAGGAACTTACCTGGTCTTCACCCCAGCTGCAGTACAGGCCCTTAGCAGCCAAGATGAAAAGGAATGCTCTAGAACTTGAGTGAACCATCAGTAAAACAAAGCAGCAAAACACAGTCACCCTCTGCTAAACCAGCCAGGGTTTGCAAGCAACTAGGGACTCAGGAGATTAATTTTATTCCATTGCTGGGTTTTCGCAAACACTCAGGGAAGGAACGCCGAGTGCAAACAGCTTCTATAAAATTCCTCAGTGTTTTGCACTTCTGGCAGTCAAGGCCTTCTACTTCCTTCACCCATGCTCACTGGATTGCTGCTTCTGCTTAGCTACTGCCACCTGTTCATTTACAGCACCACTTCCGAGAACTGACTGTGCGTGCGTCATTGACAGACCAGCAGTATTCTCTGCTAGCAGCCTCTTACCTCTCTGATGGGGCTGGAGGAATCTCTGAATGAAGGGGTAGAAATTAAAAAGAAAAAGCTGCAAAAGAGAATTAAGTTGTCACAGGTTAGCTTCTTGTCTTAACTAGAGATCACCTTCAAAGGCTGCTAAGTTTTAAAACAATCAGTGATTCTACATATCTTGCTCTCCAAATGCCTTGGATTTTATCGCACGATGCATTCACCTATCCTGACCTTGATATATGCAGAGATGAGGAAATGACTCTGACAAAGGAAATACTCAGTCCCAAGCTCCGTGATATTCAGAGTGATTCTTGTTAGACTGCACAGAAAACAAATTAAGGCACCCTGCTTCACGATCCCGTAGCTGATGTCACTTCCCTTTGCCTCAGGGACATAATCTTCTCTCCCAGAACAAAAAGAGACTCCAGTAATTTTGATCAAACTTGGGCTATACCTCAAAGTGCTTTTCATAAGCCATTGCTGGACTCCTTTAGAAAGTCCTTCCCCTTTGGAAGAGCACAAAGGTCTTGAATAAAACATGTTCTCCTCTTTTTCTTAGAGGCAGCTCAGTGGTCACAGACCCACGGCTTTCCCCAGGAGAGCTCGCTCAGTACCACAGCGGCCTATGCCGTTGCACCATTCTATGGGGAATGGCCATACATCTGCACTTCTTAACAGACAGTGAAATTAAACCTCCTTTTCCAGAGGCACGAGGCCAGGGCATGCCACCAGACCACTATAAATTTATCAGAGTATGTACCTCATGTATTCCAACCAGCCTAGATATTAGGTCCATCAGCATCATCTTCACTTCAAATCGTTCCTTACAGCTCTCCAGCTGCTTGAGCAGTTTTTCTGCAAAGTCTAAAAGAAGCAATAATAGATTTGCAGTAGACTTAAAGAGTGCAAAGCAGAACTCTACTGCGATCAGGTTAAAAAAGGCAGTCAGTTTCTCAAAGCCCCCATGGGCTTGCACAGAAGAAATTCAAGGCAGTTACAGCACTTCTCCCAATGAGTTATTTTTCTTCTGCCATGCCTAGAAGGTCTAAAGCTGCACACAGGTTGAGAGCAGAAAAGCAGCAGGGGGATTCCACAACATTATAAGCACAGGCTCAGTAGTTAAAAGCTAGATTTTTTGAGATACATTTTGAGTTCATCTGGAAAAACAAAATCCCTAGAGGTTCACTAGAACAGACTACAACCAAGTTGAGCGATCTCAGACAAACATCAAACTGGTAACAGGAACACTTCTGAAGGTGGATAAGCTGAATAAGCTGAAGTAGATAAAGTACTCCCCATTCACACAGATTATGGTCTTCACACATACAAGAAAGAAGTAGAGAGCCATGCCTCATCTGTAGCAACCTTGAGTGAACGATGGAACATTGCTCCTTCCTTGTCCATCTACTAGTGTTCCACTACGACAAGCTCAACAGGGCGGATCTCAACATTTCCAACTAATATGAAACTCTAGGATAAAGCACATTGCAAGCACCCCATTGTCATGTTTTATCTACTCGGCGCTGCCATTCTCTTTTCGGAGTTGGGTCTGAGCCTTTATGCCTGGGACTAACACCCCTTGAGAAAACAGAAAATACACTTACCTTGGGGATCATGAATCAAGTGAATAGCAGAGAAGTTGAACACCTCTGGCTTGCTCTTCTTCTTCTGTTTCTGCATGGCAAAAAAAGTGAGCGAGACATTTAATTCCTCCCATGAAAAAGTTGTGAATGCTTCAGTTTTAGGCTGCTGCTAAAAGCTGCTATTTACCATTCTTCATTTCAAAAAAAGGCGCTTTAACAAGTCAACTATCACTCAGCTGCATAGAGCTTCCTGCTACCTGACCTAAGAGGCAACAGGGGCTGCATTAAGCAGTTATTTATCAAGACACCATGTACATTAAAGAAAGGGACCACCAAAAGGGTACCTGGAGCAGAAATAATCCACCTCTTAGACTAAGTCTGTTTCAAAACAGCTCTCTTCCAGGCAAACATGACATATGCCTGGCCAATAGACGCGAGAACATTTGAGAACTACCTAGAAAAGGCGGTAGATAGTAGCTAAGATGACAGGGGCAATAGCAAGATTTCTGCATGTGAAAGATTAAGCTAAAACACTAGCAAGTCAGATGCCGCTCTCCTCACCTTGAGGACCTTCATTGCTTTTTCTAGTTTCTTCTTGCGCTTGGTGGTTTTCTTGTTAGTTGCGTACCTTACCATCAGATCTCTGGCTGTGGGAGCATCGTCCTTGAAAAATAAAGCAAAGAAAACAAGATTTGGGTAAAATCAGGCTTCAGATAGGAGTCAAAGAAACAACAAGTATCAATATTTCTCAGGGTCACCTGAGATTTCCAGCAGGTGAAAGTCTCTTTCCACAACTCTACACTGAGCAGCTAGCAACTGATGTCTTCACAATCCAGGCTGACCAACTGTCATTTGGGGCCAGCTGTCAAAAGCACTGAGCTTTTTTTGTGAAGCATAGAAACATCAGGAGAGGAAACAGGATGGAAAATTAAGTAACACTAAAGCAGACAGATTGGTGGAGCCCGGGTCACTAGTATAACAGAACTATTAGACTTGGAAGAACAGAGGGGAGAAGACTTAACCACAAAGCCCACCTCAGATTCTGAGTCACTGTCTTGTTTCTCATCTTCATCTCTCCCAAGGAAAAACTTCAAACTAGCAACCAAAACCTGAAAAGCAACGTAAGCTCCGGTAGGACAGGAACATTTACAACAGTCCCACATTCACAGCTTAGGCAACATCTAGTTTCATCAGGAGATTTCTGTTCTCACCTTTGTCACTTTAGAAAAGCAGGCAGTTGTGATGACATTTACAGTTTTGGCATCATTCCTGGCATAAAACAAAACATCGTCTTTTACTTCAAGTTTCACAATTTCAAGATTGTCAGAAAAATAAGTTTCATGAAACGTGACTCCTAACAAGCCAGAAGCTTCATTAGAATCAAGTCTTTTAGCACTCCCAAGTATGTTGGCAAAGTTAAGATTCTGACATTTTCTTTAGAAGTTCTAACATAGCAGTGGCTTTATCTGAATAAACACAAACGTATGTTCACCTAGTTCACACTGACTGAAGGGACAGAAAAACTCAGTTACAGAAATTAATACAGATAAGCACTTCTTCCACGGATAAAGACAAAACAACTGACCTGCCAGGCACAAAAATAAGTCAGCATAGAATTCTAGCTTTTATTATAAAATCAACTACATAGTTTTGAAATCAACTATGCTTCAAAAATCAGGGTTTATATGAAATAAAGCTGCAGGAACTAAGGACATTTTATACCAAGTCTCACATACTTACAAATCTACTTGCTAAAACTGCAAAAGTTCACCTTGCAGCAACACTGATTTTCAGCAGTCCCTGTGCTCTCTCCCTTGCAGTAGTTCTCAACACACTGCTACATGAAAATTTCTTAATGAAGCTGCCAAGACATTTTTATTTATGCCATGGAGGCAATATTCCTGGAATGCTCCACATCAAAGCTCCTTGTGCCCAAATACACCTGTGCATCACATCCCATCTGCCAGCTGCACTTTCCCTGCAATCCATCAGGAGCACAATAACGCCATTCATACCCCAGTGTAACTCATGTGGAAGGTGCTGAGAAATGCAAGAACTGCACTGCTAGCACCTGTTTTGGTGATGCAGGAGCCACAGACACACTGCTGGCCAGCAGTATCACAGGGTGCTTTTCTGGCTCTCTACACAGTTCATTTCTGCACAAGAACCAAGAGCAGCAAAGGAGTTACAAACTGAACTGCATCAGACTTGGACAGGTCTTGACAGTCAAGAAGGACACAGCAGTGTGAGCAGCCCACCATCTTCTCATGGGATTTACTGCTGGGTAACATACCCTCTGGTCTTTTGTAACAGAAGAATTCAGCAACATCTTAGATCCACCAAAGATTCAACCCAAGTAACAAAGACTTCACACAAGACAGTTTTTCTTCCCACCTAAATTAAATTCCACTGCATCAAAGAGGATAAATATATTTCAGTCAAACCCCTCAAGTGTTACATTTTTCTCTACGCTCTATAAGCGATGTCACGATGGCTACCTCAGGAAAAAAGGAGAGCCAAAACCAGCCTGACAGTCCTACCAGATATTTCTTCTGTAAAGCTCAATCATCACGTCCAGAGAAATCTTGGCAGCAGTGGGATTACTGTCTCTCAGCATCGTATACATAAAGTTCTGCAAGGACTGAAAATAGAGATTGGAAACGTTTATTATTCCCAGTCTTGCTTTCAGAAGATCAGAAGATGAAACAAAACTGAAATACTCACTGTGTTTACTTTGTTGTTTTTGTGTTTAGCATTGACATTCTTGATGTCCGACACGATGTGAGTATACAAAGTCTGTGAACAGAGAAAGAACAGGGAGTGACCCACACAGGCACATTACTGCTCCCCCAATGCCTTTGAGTACTCAAACAAGAGCCCAGTCTGCCCCCCACTGCCAATACTAGTTTTCCCCTTTAAGTTACAGTTGGAAAAAACAAGAAGTTATCCTGCAAAATCTCATCTGTGCTTCGTTGCGATGTATCTGGAAAGCATACTTAATTTATGAAACAGTGAGGCAGGAAAGTGCCTGAAGCAGGGTTTAAAATCCCACACCGTTTCATTCAGGCACACTGCAACGGCCAGTTCAGCAGTTCCCGTGGCAGAAGGCAAGGAAGGCAGAAAAACAAAACTCAGTCTTCAACAAACAGCAGGTTTAGTTTTGGTTGTTTTACTCAGAGGCCCTCACAAAGAATTTGCTAAGGGCTGCTCCAACAACCATGGTTTTCACACACAAGCTCTCCCACTCAGACACAGGACAGGCTGGCAACAGCACAGGAAAGGCCTTCAGAGCAGCACACATCCCAGCTGATCCAACAGAGACCCAGGCTCTCCTCCAGCACCAGCAATTACAGCCAAGCCAGAGCGATTTTAACCTTTCCCTTTGCTACCAAGGAAAGGAGCGCAGCTGCCAGCGGACACTACGGTACCTCTGGAGAGCTGCTCAGAACCCACTGGGAAATGGAGCTCAGTTCTGCACACACAGCTTACTTTTCGTAGCAGCTTATCATGGCACCGCAGCAGCTGAAAGAAGAGCTCCAGCAGGCTCGTGGGGTGGACCAGATTCTTGTTTCTTAACAGGATCAAAGCCTTGCAGAACGTCTGGAAAGGAAGGATGTGGAATTGGAATGAAAACCTCTCTGTACTCTCCAGTTTGCGTTGTTCTTAAGAAACTGGGCAGCACCAGGGCTCGGCAGAGGCTCACCATGCGCAGGTCTGCGTCCAGGACGGTGTGGTGCTGGGAGAGCAGCTCCTGCAGCTGCCGGGGAAAGCCGGCCACGTGCTCCGGGTAGCAGTGGGCAACCTGCGCAGGGAGAGAGGGACGCTCCGGGAGCTGCGGGGAAGGAGCAGCCGGGGAAGGGAAGGGAAGGGAAAGGGCGGTCTCACCTGCGCCAGGAACATGACCAGCTCCGCCAGGTCCTTGCTCGGCTTGTCCGGCTGAAAGGCGAAGATCTCCAGGTGGGACTGGTAGTGGTGGTACTGCTGGAGAAACTGAGCACGGGGCGCCCGTTAGCGCCGCCGCTCCCCGCGCCCCGCTCCCCCCCGGCCCGGCCCCCCCCCGCACCTCTTCCGTGTAGGAGGAGGCATCGCGCTTGATGAGGTTCTGCAGCTGCGGCAGGTTGCTGGGCAGCTTGTTCCCCTGCCGCCCCGACATGCCGCCGCCCGGCCACCGCGCGGGAGGCGCCGCCGCCCAGGGACGCGCTGCGAGCGGCACAGCGCCCCCCGCGACCCGGAGGAGCCACTGCAGCCTCCGCCCAGCGAGCCGGCCCCGCCTCCAGCGGCCCATCCATCGCAGCCTCCATCGATCCATCGACCCATCATCACAGCCTCCGTCCTTCGACCCATCAATCTATCACAGCCTCCATCAATTCATCGGCCAATCGCCACAGCCTCCATCAATCAATGCATCAATCAACCCATCACAGCCTCCATCCATCAGCCCATTAATCTATCACAGCCTCCATCTATCCATGGGCCAATCGCCACAGCCTCCATCAATCAGCCCACCACATCATCCATCAGCCCATCAATCAATTCATCACAGCCTCCATCAATCAATTCATCAGCCAATCACCACAGCCTCCATCAATCAATGCATCAATCAACCCGCCACAGCCTCCATCCATCCAACCGCCACAGCCTCCATCCATCCAACCGCCACAGCCTCCATCCATCCAACCGCCACAGCCTCCATCCATCCAACCGCCACAGCCTCCATCCATCCATCCGCCACAGCCTCCATCCATCCATCCGCCACAGCCTCCATCCATCCATCCGCCACAGCCTCCATCCATCCATCAATCTCACAGCCCCCATCCATCCATCAATCTCACAGCCCCCATCAGCACATCAATCCGCCCATCACAGCCCCCATCCATCAGCCCATCAATCCATCACAGCCCCCATCCATCAGCCCATCAATCCATCACAGCCCCCACCCATCAGCCCATCAATCCATCACAGCCCCCACCCATCAGCCCATCAATCCATCACAGCCCCCACCCATCAGCCCATCAATCCATCACAGCCCCCACCCATCAGCCTTCCAATTGTCACAGCCTCCATCCATCAATCCATCCATCCGCCACAGCCTCCATCCATCCATCCGCCACAGCCTCCATCCATCCATCAATCTCACAGCCTACATCAATGCATGCATCAGCCCATCACAGCCCCCATCCATCAGCCAATCGTCACAGCCTCCATCAATCCATCCATCACAGCCTCCATCAATCCATCCATCACAGCCTCCATCAATCAATCTGTCAATCTCACAGCTTACATCAATGCATCAATCAACCCATCCCAGCCTCCATCAATCCATCCATCCCAGCTTCCATCAATCCACTGCAGCCTCCACCAATCCATCCATCCATTGATCAATCAATGACAGCCTCCAATCCATCAATCAAATCATTGTTTTCAGTGTCCTTTTACAGCAGGGTACACATATTCTCGTTGATATCAAGTACAGGCAGATGCTGGAGCATAGCCTGAGTGTGAAGCACTGGGCACTGCTGCCAGTAACAATCTAGAGGAACTCAGCAGCCAGCAAGCTCTCCACAAATGCTTCCTCCTCATCTTTACTGACGGATGGCACGTGCGGATGGCCCTGCCTAGCAACAGCCACAGCCAGAGGAGCAAGGACCTCCATCTTTTAGAGATAGGGGAAATAATCTGCTTTTTGTTACCTGCTTTCCTTCCCTTCACCGATTTCAAGACAACCCTAAACCAGAACACAGCACATAATGCTGCCCCCCCCAGTCGTACCAACAGAGCAGAGTCAAGACCTCCTACAGCTGCTGTGAATTCGGGGTTTGACTTAACTGATTGGAAAAAACTGCAATGTAAGAACAGAACATAGGTATGGGTTCCTATGAACTCAACAAGGCAGAGCCGAACTCTCCAAAACCTGAAAAAAAGCTTTAACACTTCATATACTCAGAAAAACATGTATTAGCTTTACTAGTATCATAACATGTTCAGCTTCTGTGTTCAGACATCTCTACCCTACTGCAGAACTTCAGCACAGCACTGAAATGAAGAGATGAAATAACTTATTTGATCATGCACTTCCACGGGTTAATCCTGATCTCAGCACCATTCACTCATCTCCTAATGGATGTGATTCATACAAAAAAGTAGAGCTACACAACTGTTTTCTTAATTTAAGTTAGCTTAATGACAAACAAGTCCACATCTATTTTACAAGGCTTGCTTTATTTTTAAAGTAAAAACAAAAGTTGAAGTCTAACGTGAGATAATATTTCATTCCATATTGGTTACTTCAGCACCACAGAAAACTTCCAAGACCCCTTCCCACATTCTTACCTGGCTTTCCACTCTGCATAGAAATCGTAAAATTTAACAGGACCTATTTCTATTGAGCTAAAATCAGAAGTTTCCTCCTACTATCTTCTTGACTACCCCAAAACAAAATAAAGAATTTTTATAGTGCATTCCGCAGGGTGAGCATTTATATCTGAAGCCCCTCCCCTGCAGCACTCTCATTGGCCCGGCTGCCATGAGCTAATTGAGCCAGGAGTGGTTAAATACCTGGGGAAGTGCCTTTTCTTTGTTTGCTGGGAAGAGTGAGTGGTTCTTACTTGAGCTGCTTGGTTTGCTTTTGGGGGGTTTCTGGTAAACTATGGGTTTTTTTGCTGCGAGTAGAATAGCTATATTAGCATAGTAAGTAGTGAATTCTGCTACAACAATCACTTAGTCCATTGGACAAGGAAAAATTAACTAGGTTTTTTTTTTTATTTAGGTTATTTTCTGAGTTATGCATGTTTCTGAAGTTCTAGCTTTTTCTTTTTTTGAAGAATATAGGCTAGAGCTTTTGTGGCTGTTTTGTTTAAAAAATCCTTTTTTCTTTTTTTTTTGTTTTTATTTTATATGAAGCTTTTGAACAGGGGTATAGTTGTTGTGGGGATTAGAGAGAAGCACCTTGAGTTTTTTTAAGTTTTCCCAAGTATAAAGAAAATACTTAACATGTTCATTAAAAAATCTTGTTTTATAACAACTTTTTCAGTATCTTGTTATTAAGTGTAGTAAATATATAGGTTAAGATTGGTCTAAAAACATGACCATGCTTCAAACAGCTTTTTCTGTTCATATGGAAAGCCAGGTTCTTTTTGAAACTAAACCCAAGGAAGTAATATAAAAAGATGTTCTCTGTAGGCTATTCGTTAATACCTTGTTTATTGAATTAATCAGTGTTTGCAGTTGTAGTGTTTGTGAATGCAGTTCCATTTTGTGTGAATGTAGGCTGGGAACATGGAGGTGAGCAGCTGCTGGCTCAGATGTGCCTAGAGCTGGGTTCTCCTCGCTCTTATCAGGTCACCTAGCTCGGTAGTTGTCTATAATGAATCCTTTTTTAGCCGGTAGATGGAGCTGAGAGAAGCACTTCCTTACTGGACTGCAGTAACTGGGGAGGTGGAAAAATATAGTTTTACTTTACTGCAGCCAGCCCTGTCCTTTTCGATTCCATCAAAAGCTGTGGAGTTTGAGTAGAGCTTCTGGAAAGCCTAAGAGCTTTGCTTACTTTCACAGTTCAATTAAACATGGGCAGCACCTTGTTTGTGTTCTATGTAAACTCCTGGCCTTCAGTTGTTGCAGGGAATTAATCTTCCTGGACCTATTTCTTGCTTATTTTTATAGCTGAGAAGGTCAGGGCTATCTTACCTTAAGAAAAGAAGCAAGCCTTGGAGCCCAGTGCAGACACTTATTAGTGGATTATGTTACAGACTCAAATTATTTGCAGACTGAGACAGGGAGTGTATGTCTTTTTCAGCAAAGCAGCATGATATTAGAGCAATGGCCTTGGCAAACAGTCATTTGCAGCTCTCATGGGACTGGAGCAGCCCTGACTGGTTCTGCTGATGGAAAGCAATCCAATGGCCCTGGAGGATTTGCAGTCACTCCTTTGTGTGCAGTGATGTTCCCTTGCTTGCAGCACAGCTGTGTCACTGTGGTGAATCATCTGGAGGGAGGAAGTTCTTTGCAAATGAATTTTTAAAGTGTGTCAGGAATAACCAAATAGCAAAGACTTGTTTAAAGTGACAAATTGCCTTTCTACAGGGTGCTTAAATACCCCAAAAGCGTTGTTGTTGAATTAATACTTTTTTAGTGTCTTATGAGGATTATGGAGTACAAGCGCAAAGAAACTAACTCTTCTGCAGATCCATTGTTTCTGGTGGTTTTCTGCACTTTTCAAGCCCTTGCTGTGTGGTGTAAGCGAGCTGTAAAGAAATTAGACTCAGCAGTACAGCAGGGGTTGGAAAAGCTTTCATCCTGAGTGCTGGGTCTGGCAATGCCCTGAGCAGTCTTGTTCAGCCTTGGATCTGTGATGTTAATTTAGGGTCATTAATTCCTGGAAGAGTAAAGTGGATGGCCTTTTAGGGTTGTGTTCCATTGCAGCCCCAGGGTATCCAAGATTGCCCCCAAATGAGAGAAAATGTTTTTCATATGTGCTTTCTGAAGATAAGAAATGCTAGTCAAATATAAACTGTTTTACAGAGGATTAATGCTAGCTAACAGCTTTCTCTATATGGCCACTGAATATGGACCTGCTCTGTTGCAAAGGCTGAGAATTCAGCTCAAGAAACATTCACAAGGTGGTGAGAGCTTAGAGAGGTGATAGTAAACTCATGTGTGTCCAATTTAAACTGCAGAGCTGCCCCTCTTACAGTCTTTGCTTGGTGTGAGAAGCATTGTTAGTTTTAACAGTTTAAAGATTTGAACCAGTGTTCAAGCCCTATGCGTGTTTAATTAAAACACAATCTCCTTGTCTAGAACTGTCTTGTTTCTAGATTCTTCAGTTGCCACTCTGGGATTAGAGGTGTATGATGTTCCAAGAGTGTCTCAAGTGTGCACATAAATTATCCAATATGCTTAGGCAGTGCCATGACAAGTGCATGAGGAATTAGTAGGATGTATTCTGCACGCTGCTAAGGAGAGCTGTTGCAGTGTATGCCAGTTGTCACAAGGCATTCCTTTTGCATTCTTCAACCAGCCTGTGTCACCATTCTAACCCTCGAGATGGTCAGAGATAACACCAGATCTGACCCTTGTTTGCCTCTTCTGTTTTTCTTGGAGAGCAATGTCAAAGAACACTTAGTAAGGGCATGCTGAGTAGCAAGTTGCATCATCTTCCAGCAGCAAACACTTTGGTTGTGCAGTTGTAAGTGCGAGTCTTGAAAAGATAAGGTTTTATGTTACAGGAAAGTAACATTCTGCTTCGATTCCATTATCATTTTCTACAGTTTCCAAGAGCTCTCTGCATGTTTGTCTGTGGAGAAAGCCTTCACTCTGGGCAGATGGAGTTGTGAATCTGGTTTCCACAACAACCAACTGCAAACATGCCTGCTGTATTGTGCCAGAAGAGACTTCAAACTTGTGCCTGCCTTGTCTGAAGCAATCCTGCCCAAGGGTTGGCTTCCGCAGCTGGATTGCACATTTGCCCAATTTTCAGGCTTTCTGAAGATGTTCTTGCAGAGTGCTGTGGGGGTAACTTTCTACACATCAGTTAATGCAGAATAAGATTGTTTTCCCTACATGGGATCCTCTTTTTCAGAGCTGTAAAAATATCAGGTAAGTGCTGATCTGTTTACAGTGCTTAATAAAACTGTCTTAGGATGTATTTTGCCTCTGGATTAATTGGTTCCTGAGTAACTGTATAAAATGTTTGATATTGCAAGTACTTATATTGTAATATTTCATAGTGTAAGTACACTTGCAATATAATCTCTAAAGTGAACTTATTAGGCTATTCATTCTTGTTGTGTTTTATCAAGCAAGGACTCCATTGCTAGGGCACTGAAAGGAGCATTTTCAAGTACTGTCAGTTGCCACTTGATCATTTAAGCCAATAGAGGTAACATACAAATGCATTGTGAGCCATCTGAGCTGGTAGTATAATCTACAGCGTAGACGGTGAAGTGTAGGTGGAAGGAGTAAATTCTGTGGATGCAAGAGCAAGTCAAGAATGAGTCATGGCACATCAGAACAGGGGCAAGCTGGGCTGAAGCAACAGAAGGATTTTTGAGTTTGGTTTCTGTGTCTCAAGTTGGGCAGTTCTTGAAGCTCTGGAGGGATAGTAAGAAGTGAGAGTCTGCTAAATAAAAGGTACTTGTGACTAAAATCACTTAAAAATGAAGAGGGGGGATTTAACCGTCCAGCCAGCAAGCAGCCATAGAGTTCACCTGGGCACCCAAGAACTTGTGCTGTGTCCAGGACTTCTGTGTGCCCCAGGAGAAGCAGCACAGAACAAGGTGGTCATTAGGACTGAGTATTAGCTCATGGTTGTATGGAAGCAGACAAAGCCTTGACCCTTACCTCTGTAGTGCCTGGGGTGCTGCTGTGCTAACAAATGCACCTAGAGGAAAAGGCAAAATGTGCCCTGCCCTTCCCAGGCCTGGCTCCTCTCGCGCAGGTGGCTACAGTGGCACTTTCTGCAGCAGAATTTGGAGGATCTGCTTAGTACTTGGACCTAGAGCATCTGTGAAGAACTACCTGCCTGAGCTGTGCAGCTGAGAACCTCTGGGTTGGGATCTGTGTCACCAGAGAGGATTCTAAATTAGCTTGTGCGTGGCTCTGTGGCAGCACCTCAGCGCTTACTGTGAACAGATTTCCTAGCTACTGAATCATTCAGCAGAAGAAAGAAATGCCCTGTTAGCATCTAAAGATTAAGTGGAACAGAACAAACTAGGGTGAGAAACAATGGTAAAATACAAGTGGGGTCAGCGCATGCATTTCCCTGTCAATACCAGGTATGTGTAAATGCAGGATGGTTGGGGTTTAGTGGTGCCTGTTTTGGGCTTAACCATTAGCCTTGCAGCAGAGTCTTTACCTTCCTGACATGCCAGGACTTTGTGATCTGGAAATGCTGGGTTTGGTTGATGTTCCTCATGCAGGTGAAGGCAGTGCTTTATAAGCTTTTTTTCAAAGGCTGAGTAGCAGCATACAGGTGGCCAGTGGGGGTAACCATGCTTGGAGTTATCTACTTGTACTCTAAATGTAGTCCACTTTTATTAATTGGAATACAGATTTTGGACTCAATGATCCTAGAGGTATTTTCCAACCTAGTGATTCTGTGATTTGCTTACAGGAGGGTGGAAATGTCTTGCAAGGACTTCCAGGAGAGCAGATTGAGGCTGTTGGACTCCCTTAATGGTCAGCGCTGGATATTCCTGAAAAAAGGCCTAGATGACTTCAGAAATGGCTTTCCCCCTTCATGTGATAACATGATTGTGTATGGCAGGAAGCAGCCTGCCTCAGTTACCCTTCAAAACAGCACACTGAAGTCTTTGCCTGCAGCTTCAACCAAGGAAAGGAACAAGTGTGGAAAAGTGCAGGTCTGCCTATCGAAGCTCAGCCCACTGCAGCAAGCCAGGAGAGAGTATGTTGCACAGATAGAGCGCTGTCTGAATGAGCGTTCCAGAAGGTTCTGCCCATGCTTGGGAAAAAACATTTCCCCAAAGGTAAGGATTTGGCAATCCTGGTTAAAGACTGCTGCTTTGTGGAGTTGGAAGAGGAAACTATGCAAGTATTATGGTCAATTCAAAGACCTACAGCAATTTGTTTCCTTCTAAAGACAAAACAAGGTGAAAAATATTAAGGTAGCTTAGATTTAGATTGCAGGTCCAAATTGTTATTGTGGAACAGCATTGCAAACGGGCTAATGGAAGAATCCATTGCCTGCCATCAGCTGATTACAGAAAATGGCTATCTGCTGAGCTGTCAGCAGACATTGATACAGACAAACATTACAGAGCAGGAAGCAAATCTAATTAGTACTACTAAGTTAGGAATATGCCCAAGACAGCAGAGTGTATCCAGCTACCTCATTTCTCAGCCTGTTTACAGAATCATCCCTCTTTTCACAGTCCTCAGTTCTCCAACTTTCTCTGTTTCATGTTAGCAAAAGCTGGCAGGTGTCTCGTGTGCATGGGGACTCCTGGAACATGCTTGCTCCCATGTTGCAGATGGGGGACAGTGACCAAATACAGTGGCAAAATTAAGCTTTTTTGTCTCTATTACCTGTCAAAAGGAACAGGGGAGATAGAAGACTTTTGGAAGGGAAAGACTTCATGCTACTGATGATGGTGACTGCTCGGTGAAGTTCCTTAGTGTTTTTAGCCTTGTCTAAGGGGATGTAATCACCTTAGGCTTGGATGCAATAAGATAATGGTTGTGTTCATTGGGAGAAGCCTTAGAACTCTGAGAAGGGAATTGGAACTCTGTTTTGTGAGACCAGGCAGCAGCAGAGCTCTCCCCAATTCCAGACTGCCATGGGATCATAAAGGAAACACACTTAAAAGCTGAAACTGTGACACAGAGTTTAGTAGAACTATAGATTGGAGCTGGTGGAAGGAAATGTATGCAAGATAATATCAGTAATGACATGTTACTTTTTTCCCTGCTCTGAGAATGTACTGGGGTGCTTGTTCCAGGGAGAAGGGAACTGCAATGTTGATGAAGATACCCCTAAGGGCTTGCTCAACACCAGCTGTGAAAGGGGGGCCACTGTCCCTTTGCCTTCCTATGCTGTGAAATACAACAATGTGGAAACAGAGCAGCTAAAGAGTCAGGAGATCTCGCTTCCCCCATTAGCTGTTGGGAGTTATCACCTCGGGAGCCTGCCCTGCCAGGATAAGGTAAAAGAGTCTACCTTTTATGCTTGCAGAAGTCTAATTGTTTTGGATGGTTTGTGGAGGAGGATGCCCACTGGAGATGAAAAAGGAGTCATTTTTTTTCTCCAGGAAACACTCAATATTTCTCTATAATTGTCTTGAGGATCAAGAATTCAGTTGAAAAAGGAAATGTTCAACTTTTTTTCATGTAGTGGAGCAGTAAAATAGGACGATGCTCCTTAAGACTATAACTTAGGGCTCAACTATACATTCTTTCCACTGGTCAAATTGTAGTGGATTCTAAGCAGTTTTACTGACACCTGAGGCCACTGAAACCAACAGAAAACCAGGGTTGAATACTGTGTGAGCTCTGAAATTGACTCAAGGCCATCATGCCCAGCCCATCCCAAGATGTGGTTTGTTAGATGTTACAGTTGGAGCTTCACAAAGTTCTCAGCCACAAGTGTGCCCATGGTAGTGATGTAGGAGAGCAGGGGGACTGGTGAAGGAGCTGAAGCATATGGCAGTGACCTTCCAGTCCCTGCCTTTCCCATTTACCTGCATTTCTTGCTGTGTATTCTTCTAGTAATACATAATTAAAGGCCATGTATAGTTGAGGTCAAAACTGGAAGCAGGTTTCAGGTAGGAGATTGAAGTTGGGCCAGTTCTGGCTTAACTGAAAGCCTGCATTTCTCCAACCCTGTAGTTAAGAGTATGCTTCCACGTTCAGAAAATTAAATCTGAGATAGAAAAACACTCCCTCAAGTTCTGACACCTAAAACATGGACTCCACAGACATCCTTCCCAGGTTCTCTACAAACAAAACCAGTTAAAAATAAGAAAAGGTGGTCAGATGAGTTGAGGGTAGTGACTCACAGAAGCAGCTTTTAATACTGTTTCAGTCTGGAGGGGGCGGGAAGCTGATAGTCAGACATTCTCATCAGCTGTCAAACTTAGATTGCATGGTTGTAGGGTGCGAGGCCATCCCTGGGTGACCCTTCAGGTTCTGGGATGATGTCTGTACTACCTACGGTATGAGGGACAATGAGCAACATGATGCATCAGCATTGCAACAGTGGGGTTTTTGCAGGTCCCTTCCCAAACAAAAAGAGGTAAGATCAAATATGGAGCATGGTATCTTGATCCTGAAATGTGGAGAAAACGGAAGGCAAACGGACCTTTAAAAGTTCCAGAAGCGGCAGTCAGTAGCTTTGGGAATGCACAGAACTGGTCTGAAAAGGTATTGTAAGATGAAATCTGGGTTCATTCTTTTGTGACATAGCTATGAGATGATGTTAGGATGAATGTCCCATGGCACTGTACTGTGCTGAACAGCCACATAGATGTGAAGACTGTGTTGTCCAAGTAGAGAACTGCGCTCAAATAGGCCCATCCACTTGGATTAGACTGTGCTTAGGGTACTGGTACGTGGACAACAGCTCTTGTAAATAAGCACAAATCAAGATTTAGTTAAAGTAATTTTTGTTAATCTACTTCCTCAAATGCTCTTGGTGTTGTATGTGGCCAAAAAGCATTCCTGCACTGACAGCAAGTAAGGGGCAGGTTGGAATGCTTGAGGGTCTCTTTCGGCAAGCCATCTCCTTTCTTTGAGAAGACAATCAAATCTGACCTAGATCTGTTGATTAGTTCTCATGATCTGGTTGGGTACACGCTGCCTGATTTCTTTAGGCATGTGGAACCTGAACATAAATATGAAATCTGAATGTTTTATTTTAATCTACTCTGGAAATGAATTCAGGAGATGAAAATTGCACAGCTCCACATCACACAGGCCTTTAAAGAATTCCTGGAAAGAAAGGGCTACAGAGATCCTCAGGTGAGTTGTGAGAACCTGCTGAGCGTGTTGTCTTTGTCTGTGTTTTGATGAGCTTGTAGCAATTGCTGTGTTATCCCAAGGTCCCAGCTGTAAAACTACCTAGATTGGGGACCTCAAGCTCTTCTCTCCTCTCTATTAAAGCTTTTTTGTATGGGAGGAACTGGTGTAATTGCAAATCGGCCTTGGGTGGGGAGGGGGGAGGATCCTGAAGGTGGTGCTGGGCTCCCCCTGCTCACCAGAAGGACTGGTACAAAGCGCCATCCTGGGAGCCAGCCAGCAGGTATTGGAATGGACACTTGGGAGTTGCCTAGCTTTGCAGCTTGTGCTGCAAAACCGTACTCTGTGCTAACTGTGGGTGCCATACAGACCTGATCCTCTGAATGCCTAAGAAGGGCCTTGGCTGAGTTTTAGCTCACTTCACAAACAACAGCTGCAGCTGAGCAATATGGGCACTGGATTCTTGCCCTTTGCTTTTGATACATTTTGGCCTCTTTCTTCAGTTGCTCTGTTAGTTGTGCTGATGTTTTATCTCTTGTTTCAGTTCCTTCCAAAAATGCCAGCTGGGGGAAATGATTGCAGAGTTCCAGAGGAGACACCCAGAGCTTGCAGGGAAGTGTCTAAAGAAATAGGACAAAATAAGAGAAGGTTCCGTCATGCCCATGAATTAAGGCAGATTTCTAAACTTCATTAAAACTACTAGAAGCTGGTAGCTGAACTGCTCCTAAAATAATATTCTTCCACTAGAATAACTTAGAGGTAGTTTTAAGTTACTTGTGAAATGGCTGGTTAGTTTGAAGATTGGATTTGGACTCCCACATCCCAGGCACAAACCACTTGACTAGCTTAGCAGTGCTTGGCCTTGGCTAGAAGGCGTGATGATGTCTGGTGCTAAAACGTACTGGCTTAGTCAAAGACCCTGGTCCACAAACAACTTGTTGCTTTTGAGGCATCCATATCATGATTCCTGCTTTACAGAATAGAAATAAGTGATCATTGAATTCTCTAAGGCATAACTGGCTGAAATCCATATACCTGTGGGGGAAAAAAAATGAAGCCTTCCACCTGACAGTGTACAAAGCAGAAAGACCTCACCATGGACAAGCACTGCCCTGACAAAAGCAGACTTAATACAATAAGGCCACTAATAATCATTGCCTGTTATGTATTACTATACCACAACCACCTAATAAAGGCAGCTGAAGCCTTTACTGTGCAGGAACAGGGCTGCCCTTTGGCTCATTGCTGAGTTAAACTGCAGCTTTGTATGGTTGGTTATGCTTTCTTGGCTGAATTCCTTCCTGTAAAGCAATGGCTTTGAGCACAAGGATTTGTTTTGCTCAGCGTTGATATGTGCTATAATTTCTACTGCTCATTAGACTTTTTGGACAAACTGGAGATGGTATTATGAGAACAAGTTCCTATGCTTTAAAAGACTTCTATAAAACCTGGTAAGAAGTTCCTATAACTTGTTTTGCCTAAGCAACAGGACAGTATTCATACAAGGAGGACAGACCTGGGAAGGATGAAGTCTAGAAGTAGTTGGTGAGGAGATAAGATAGAAACATATTCCTACAAGTCTGAGAGAAAATGAATTTAGCTTAAATGCACGGAGATGAACTCTTAAAGAAACATCAAATGCAGATAAAGAACCAGCCTCATCTGTGAAGCAAAGATGGAGCCGGTGGGAAACTGTTGCAAGCCCATGTGGGAAGCTTTGTCCCAGCATGGTCACTTGGAGAAGGAAACAGTGGAGTTGAGGCCAAGGGAGGCTTCTTACCTTCAGCATCAGGATTCGCCTCAAGATCCTGCTTTGAAGCAGTGGCCATGGCATCTGACAAACAGGATCTTTCAAAGCAGGGTATGGTTGTGTTGGCACATCTACGAGAACTCCCAGCAAGAGGATTTTCTCTCATCAGTCGATACCTCTTCCACTGGCTAGAAGGTCGCAGACTCTCCCCACTGTGCTCTAAGCGATAGGTAGACCTCATCTTCTTCTGTTCTACTGTCCTGGTCTTTCAGGTAAGGATTCAGAGCTTGATTCAACTTGCTGTGTTGCTTTGAGTTGCTGTTTAAAAACTGATGTCTAGTACTGGAGGGTGAGGCAGGGCTGTCAGTGTAGGCTTCTCCACTCATAAAAGATGGAGAAAGGGAATCCTGCTTTACTATAAAGCTGAATAGTGTGGGATGACTTTTGCTGAATCCTTTTGTTCTTGTCTCACAGTGGCTTTTTGCTCTGCCTGAGATCATCTAAGCAAGTACTTATTCATAGCTGTTTGGAAAACAGGCTGTGCTTTGACTCCCTTTCTTTTGGGAATGCCTCTCATGGGTAGTCTGTGCTGACATTGCTGGACTCCCAAGATGTGCTGCAAGGTGTTTGCTAGTCCTCTTGTGAGTAAACGTGTATCTTGGGGATTTTCTGCAATAGGATGTAGGAACAAATGTGGAAACTCTAGTTAAGCATGTGGCTCCAGAGCCCCAGGGAGTTCTGTGTTCCTGTGGCAGTATCCTGAAGGGCTGTGTTTGGAGGTAAAATGGAGCCTCACCGTGACCTACTTCTGACATCTAAGTGCTTCTTAGCTGGTGAACACCAGGACTTTAGAGGTAACAACATCTGAGACAAATTTCAGTGGAGCTTAATGCCTAACTGTTGAAGTACTCCTAGCTGTCAGTACGTGGCAGGAGTCTCTTTGCTTCCTTTTGCATTTTGCATTTCTTTGTGGGTGTCTTTTTGCATGGAGGGGGAAAAAAGATATTTTTTAATTCATTTTTTATACCTCTGATGTCACAGAATCACAGAATCACACAAAATCACAAGGTTGGAAAGGATTCATTGGATCATCGAGTCCAACCATTCCTAACACTCCCTAAACCATGTCGCTAAGCACTTCATCCACCCGTTCCTTAAACACCTCCAGGGAAGGTGACTCGACCACCTCCCTGGGCAGCTGTTCCAGTACCCAATGACTTACTGTGAAGAATTTTTTTCTGACATCCAACCTGAACCTCCCCTGGCGGAGCTTCAGGCCATTCCCTCTAGTCCTGTCCCCTGTCACTTGGAAGAAGAGGCCAGCTCCCTCCTCTCCACAACCTCCTTTCAGGTAGTTGTAGAGAGTAATAAGGTCTCCCCTCAGCCGCCTCTTCTCCAATGTCATGTTAGGATAATCTGTCTCGGTCCTCTTTACCGTTTTGCTCTTCAAAATTCAGTCCCTGCAAGGCTGTCCTCCCTTTAGGAGAGATACCCTGCATAGGAATGATCAACCCCCTCACACACTGGTCTTCCAGGCACTTCATTTGGGGGTGAGTTAAAACTCTGATCGGTGGATTGCAAATTCAAGAAGGATTTAGATGTTTGGGTTTTTAAATTCCTATCGTGCACACTGACTCGCAGGGCCTTGAAGCAGTTCCGTGATGTGGAGCTGATCCTAAAACCATAAACCAGTTCAGCCTCCATCTGTCTTAGTTTCTGCAAGTGCATGGTAATATTTCCATCCTGATATTTTGGGAGGCTTTGCCTGTAAATGTAAGCAGTTACTTAGGGAGAGCATCCTCGCTGTAAAAGAGTGAAGAATATGATTATAGAATGGGCTTTTTTGTTATGAATTCTTACCAAATTAGAATATAACACAGACTGCTGCAGAAGAAGGTTTATTTAATGTTTCACTAACAGAGCTACAATTATGGGAGTAAGATATTTGCTGTTTTATTATTATAGTTGTGTGTGAAGCCAGATACGGGCTTTTCAAAAGAGCCAAAAGCTTTACAATCGACTCGTGACAACAGTGAGAAAGACACCAGCTACCCCAAATGAAACGCTGGACACATAATGCTCCTCCCATACATGGTGTCTCTGTGGGCAATACTGAGTGTAAGGTGTTTAACTGAAAGGTGCATTTGTTTGGTGAGGGTTTCTTGTATGAAGAAAAACTCCTGGGTCTTGCTCTTGCAGTTCAGTCAGCTTTATGGAATTTCTTGCATCTCCAAATGCAAAATGAGGAATGTGTGAAGAGATTAAAGCCAGCCTGGCCCTTTTTTTTTTTTTTTCTCAATTGAAGTTGGAGCAGAGTTGGAAGACGGTCTCAATGTCACTAAGTGTGGAAAGGGAAATAGCTAACATGTACTAGAAGGGTTTATGATTCCTGGCACAGCTGAGGTTCTGCAAACTTTGCCTGGCACTACAGGGTAGCAGCATCCTTTGATCTTCTCTGAATGTAGAAGAAAATGGGAAGCTTGCAATTGTTGAAGTGCTAGGATGGTCTAGAAGGCTCTGTCACAAAATAACTTTGAAATCTGAATTCTGTGTCATTCCTCATCTTCTCTCTCAGATCTGATTGTACAGCAGGCTTCAAGTAATGGCATAAATTCTGCCAATAAGATCAAAGATGCCCTAGTCTCATAAATCCCTGTAGTGCCCTTGATTTCAGAAGGGAAATGTACATTTCCCCTCATGCAAATGCCAGTTTACATCTGCTGAGGGTCTGGTCTGTATGATGATAATGTCTGAAATGCACAACAGCAGCACTGCAGATGCATCACAGGGGTACGAGAACAGTCTATGACAACCACTCACTGCTCTTGCGAGGTGACGCTCATTTGATGTTGGGAACAATAGGGAGAGGCAAGCTGGCGTTAGTCTGGGAGCTGGTATTTTAGACACTGTTGTGCAGGTACTATGGTGTTATACATGTATGTTTGGTAGGAACACTGAGTGCTGGAAAGCATTGGCACACCAGTGGGTTGAGCTAATCGGTGTAGCAGGATTCTGGTGTCAGAGCTGCTTTAACATGTTCTACCTTTCCATCGTGGAGGAATGGGAAGGTTGTGGTGTAGCACTTGTTCCTGTCATAGGTATAGCAGGTTTCGGGTTCGTTGCAGGAGGTGCTCTGCTGGGCCTGGTATATCTCACCACCCAGCTCTATCTCTACAGGATTGCATTTTCTGCAGCTGGAAGAGATGGAGAATAGAACAAGTGTTAAGAGTGGTGATGAGAAGGTGCCCCTGGTGAAACCCAAGCCTTCTCTGCTTATCAGCACATGTACCTGGGCGGGTACCTTCCTGGGTTTTCCACAGGAACTCCCAGCCAGGTGCTTTTAGTGTTGTCAGATGGCTATTGGCAAGGCAAAGGTTAAACAGGCTATGTGTAATTTGGTGATATTCAAGACAATTGATATGAACAGGACTCAGAATGAAACCTTCACTCTGGATATGAGACCCTTTATGTGAATTAATCGTGGAGGTAACTTGGCTTGCAACCAAAGATGAAAGCTAGGCCCCACAGGGAAGACTTTGCTCTGTGGCTCTGCCTTTGCCTTCTCTACCAGCCTTGAAGCATGTGCTGCAGGAGAGGTTAAGTTAGGAAATGAACTTCGTAAATAAAAGTACTTACAGCTCAGTCATGCGGTAGACAAATTTCGTTCTGAGGGGTGACTGGGGGTCAGAGATGTTCTCCCGAGCCTTCAGGGGGACTCTGCAAAGGAGGGAAGACAATCACCCTTATACTAACTGCTTATTACACAGAACACTGTTCTGCTATGAACAGTTCTCATCTTGCTCTTCATGTTATTTCTTTCCTGACCCCTTTACATAGCAAAGCTCAGGAATGGTAAATCTTGGCCCTTGTGTGCCCTCAAAGGCAACAACCCTCCCAGAGGGCTGCAGCAATTTCTGAAAGTGACACTTCCAAGGTGGCAGTGCTGAGAATTTTTTTCAATTGAGCTTGCAGATGCCAGAGGCTTGCAGGGCAAATGGTTGGTGCTTCTCCTGTTGTGAGCTCTACCAGAAGAGCCTGCGGCTGAGCCTGCGTTTGGCTTGTATTTACAAGAGATATGACATGCTTCTGTAAGGTCTGTGTGAACACAGGACAAAACCCTGCTCTTGACCTGAAGTCTGCCTTGTGGGATTCATCTTTTGGGATAGTTTTGGCATGCATTAGTTGTCCCAGCCTATAAAATAGCAGGCTTGATGGCAAATGAGTAAATGAGTCCGGTGTCATGGGCCCAATTTCAGTTTTGATGAGCTGTAGAAACGTTAGTCTACTTCTCCAGCCTGTTTTGTAAGGTTAATACTAGACCTCCTAAAACATGGAGGTACTTTTTTGTATCTGAAGGGCCCAACACCGCATTGGTTTATGTGAGGCAGAAAAACAGTAAGCAAAAAATTATTCCAGGCTACCATAGAAAGCAGCCCCTGGGAAAAACAGTTCACATCAATGCCAGGACATGGGAAACAATGAGAAAGGAAATCAGATAACACCTCATCTGCTCTTCACCAACTCCATGTAACGCTTGTCTGCCACTTACAGGATGCGTATGTTTCTCTCCAGGATTTCTTCATCAGGATTTTCTTTGGAGGGGATGAACTTTGAGGTCACTGTTACACACTGACACTTGTTATTGACCAGCACATACTCTTTATTGTCAGAGTCCTGTCGATAACCTGTAAGCACAGGATATGCAGTCCCAGGGTTAAGAAAAACCTTGCAACTTGCTCTAACAGAAAGCCAAGTACTGAGAATGCCTGAAATGCATAATGATGGCACCTAGCTTGATAGAAGTCCAAGTTTCAGCAGGTTGAAATGACATTTTTGGCAAAGATGAGTTCAGCTGTCTTAGAACCATGGAATGGTTTGGGTGGGAAGAGAACTCAAAGCCCATCCAGATCAAATCCCCTGCTGTTGGCAGGGACACCTCCCACTGCATCAGGGGTTTAAAGCCCCATCCAGCCTGGCCTTTAACACCTCCAGGGATGGGGCAGTTGCAACTTCTTTGGGCAACCTGGGCCAGGGCCTCAGTACTCTCACAGGAAAACATTTCCTAATATCTAACCTATATCTCCTCTCTTTCAGTTTAGAACCATCCCACCTTGTCCTGTCCCTGCCCTCCCTGATCCAGAGCCCCTCTCAGTACCAGAAGCTGCTCTAAGGTCTCCCCAGAGCCTTCTCTTCTCCAGACTGAACAATCCCAGTCTGTTCTTGTACTGAAGGTGCTCCAGCCCTCTCATCTCCATGACCTCTTCTGGACTTACTCCAAGATTTCCGTATCCTTCTTACGCCGGGTATTCCAGAGCTGGACACAAGGCCTCAGCTGGGATCTTCCCAGAGCGCAGCAGAGGGGCGGTATCTCCTCTCACCTTGCTGGCCCCACTGCTTTGGATGCAGCGCAGGACGTGACAGCAAAGCAGCGAGAGGCAAAAGCCCTTCTTTCTTTCCAGGCGAAGCATTTTTATACCACTCGGAAATCAACTTAGACGAGCAGCTCATCAGTGGGGAGATCCCCACCGCAGCCACAGGAGATGATCGACTGGCTGGGCAGTGCTAACCAGGCACCACCGGACCCCAGCTATGACATGTTCCCATTGTAAGTTGAGAGGAGGGTATGTGCCCCTCACACGTCCTGGCAATGCTCAGGGGAGGGTGCGTGCACAGGGTGTCCTTCCCTGCTCGGTGTACAGTGTGCTTGTCTGTGATGGCCCTGGGAAGGGGTAAACAGTGAACCTGGACACTGCTGCTGGAGAGAGGGAAACATGCAGGGATTTGCCATGAAATGGTAAGAAACCCCTGTTGCGAGCCTTAAGCTGTGCTTGGTGGCTGAAGTGCTGCTTTGACCTTAACTGAGGGGGTTACCCAATTCCTCTCTCGCACATCAGGACTGTTCTAGGAGCCCAAACCCTAGTTGGGATCTGGCCTCTAAATAAAGGTCTCTGACCTCCCCCGTGTAGCAGCTGTGTCACTTTTCATTGCATGGTATGTTGTCTTCCAGGTCCCCAAGGGAACAAATGCCGAAAAGCACCACAGCAAGAAGGCAGTCGGGTGACCCGGCAGGGAAAGGTAAGTGGCCCTTACAGTGGCTGTGGCTTGCTCAGAGAACTCCAGTCCTGAGTTTCTGGTGTTCTCTTAACACTGAATTGCAGTTGGACAGCTGAGTATCTTATTCGGAGAGTAACCATCTTTTGGCTACATCTCCTGTAGTTTAAGCATGTTATTCAATATGAAACTCGGTCAAAATGGGGTAGAATAGCACATGGGTCACCCAGAGGCCTCTTCAGTGTTCCTGGTGCTGGGTGATACCTACTTGCTGTGCAAGCAGATGGATTTGAAATAGCTTGTTCGCTAGCTGGTTTTCCCCAGAGCCTCTAGTCTCTTCACCCATAATGAGCCAGCCTTGGGTTTTACATACGCACAGTCATACCTCTCCAAAGTGGTTGCTTTTGCATCCCTCTATTTCTAAAGGCTGCTAAAATGAAGTTCAGTGCCATTGCTGTGTGGCACTGCTGCTCCCACTGTGTTCAGCCTGCTTAGAGGCACCAAACAGAGTCATTTTTGTGTAAGATGGGGGACAGTTTGTAGTGACCTCTGATGGACCTCAGTGCTGGGAACTTACCTACTCTGTTTGTGCCTTGGAGAGAAAGAAGGAACAGGCTACGAAACATCATGCCTGTTGTCTCTGTGGAGGATTTCAGTGTCACTGTGACTTACAAGCTTTGGTCCTAACAGGTGGATTCCTTTTGAGTTAAAGCATGGATCAGTGAGGAAGCAGATGCACCATGCAAGCTCATGTCTCCTTTTTTTATTTCCAGGTCTAAAGCTGCTGGATTTCATGACCAACAGACCCTGCTGCTAGAGGGTGAAAGGGTTAGCGCTCAAAGCCTGTGGCAGCAACAGCAGAGCTGGGATGGAGGAACAGCATGTGGACTCCCAAAGTTGGACTGTAAGTTTGCAGATTGTTGGCTGCTATTGGCAGCAGCTTAGCTGTCACACAAAGCTGTGTGCAAGACCAAACAAGGATGGTACTGACTGGCAGACCCCAAAGTGTCTAGTCCATAAAATGTAATGTAAATAGTATTACATGTTTTCTGCCTAAGACTGCTTAGAGCTTCCTTCCTGTCCCTACAATGTGCTGTTCTTGTCTGCTTCCATTCTACTCCGTTCTTTTCTGAGATCCTTAGAGTCCTCTTAGAGTAACTGTGAAAAAGGCACTGAAACCACGTAAAAGGATGGCTCAGAGACCATACAAATCACCTGCTGGTTACAAATGCTCTTTCTGTGACAACTAGCAGCAGAATGCCTACTGAAGATGATTTGCTGTGGGGTTTCTTGATCAAAAAGGAAATTGCTGCACTCGCCTGCTTTGGGCAGTGGAGAAAGCCACTCGAGCATGTGGGAGATGGTGTTCTTTCTACTGCTCTCACTGTTTTCTTCATCCCTCTACAGCACGTCCCACTGTAGCATGTGCCCATGAAGCTCTTTAGAGCAGGGCTGGGTTTTTTGTCTCTGTAGAGCACAACTGGCCAGCTGTACAAACACCCCTGCAAAACATGCCTGCGGTGCAAGCCCAGTCATACTGCAGCATGCCCCACCAAGGCCAAAACACACATTCCTATCTGACACATGGAGATGGGTATTATTTGGAGTTATGTTGCTCGTCTCTTTATACCCCTTATTCTAATCTCTCTTGCTCTGCACATGTCCTCTCTGCCAGCTCATCCCTCAACATGAACGCTTCCCTCAGAAGCTCACTAGGAAAGCCTCTGTGGTCTCTCCCAGCTTGAGCCTTGGTCTTTCTTTTTCCCTGTAGGCAGTCTCTGGCTTGTCTTTCACACAGATCTTCGTCTGATATGTCACTGTGTTCTGTGTAATGCTATGTGCAATTCTAAGCCCTTAATCCAAAGAGCCAAAGCCAATATACTATTCAGATCCTATTGGGTTTGGGCGTTGTCCCAAAACCTTTGGGAGCAGGTTTTAATTAATCCTGTAAAACTACATTAATGTATTCTTCTATGAATGTGCAGAATATGGGTGTTGATTGTATTCTAAAAATATTGTCCTGGTTTACTTCCTGGTGTAATGCTCTTGGCTGCAGTAGGTCATAGGTCATAGAGCAGGATCATAGAATCACCAGGTTGGAAAAGACCTCTTGGATCATCAAGTCCAGGCATTCCTATCAACCACTAAACCATATCCCTGAGCTCCTGATCTATCTGTCTCTTAAATACCTCAAGGGATGGTGACCACAGTAACCACAGAACTTATGGGTACTCCATGTTTTTTTTTTTAAATTAAAATTATAGAGCTTGCATGAAAGGAGACAGTTTTATCAGCGATATTTCATGTATCACCCAGTGAAGTTCCTTGGGAGAAAACACGGTTAAATACAGATTTCCTAATGCCATTCCAGTATTTGGGCTTTTTCTAGTGCAAGATGGAGTGCCATGCAGTGTTCCCTCCTCACCAACACTGGTGTGGAGACTTTGACAAAACTGCTTATCCTCCAGTACTGGTTCATCCTGTAATACATGGTGAAGCCCAACAGAATCCAGTCCCAGACCAGTGAAGAAGCAAATGAGCTCTAAAATAGCTGTTTAAACTCTCCTGCAGGTGCAAGCTGTTTCAATAAGTTAGGAAGTGGCTCAATTAACCCAAAAACACATTCGTTTCAACATAAGTAGTAAAACCAGCACTCTGGTAGGTGTGTGCAACTCAAATTTGACTTCCCCTCTAAGCTGCCACTGTGCATGCATGAATGGGGAAAACCAGATTGGGCTCTGTGCTGAACAGACACAGAATCTCTCTGTTTTGTGCCTTTTCAGCAGCTGGATTACACAGCTGGTCACTTTTCACAGGAAGCAGCACTTGCCAAGAGCCTGCTTTGTTAGGCAACAAAATGCCCTTTCCCAGAAGCTGGAGGAAAATACAGGATGTTGTTGGGCTGGTTATCCTTCAGCACAGATTTAATCAGGTGGACCACATCCACCACATGGATGAGGATGTTTTTAGATGGGTATAGAGATGGGCAATTAGGAAGGCCAGTAGCTATCCCCTGTTCATGGCACCAAGGAGTGTGCCGGATGATGGGCTCATCCCAGTCTAAACTGAGTCTGCAAGAAATTCAGTTGAGTTGCAGGATAAACTACAGTTTAATCAGAAATAAGTTGGCTGAAACCACATGATGAGATTACCGGGAGGATTTAAAAGCCTTCAGATCTAGCAGGCAAGGGTACTGCAAGCTTCCTAGCACTGCAGAAAAGCAACCATGCACATTTGTGGTTTGCTGCCTCAGAAACCCAATGAAAACCAGCTAATCGTGAAGTCTTAAATTTGCAGCTACACATCAATTCAGCCTCAAGGCAGCAATTAAAAATGCTGCTCTGTGGGGCAGAAAGACACCGAGGTGTCCAAGCACCACTGAAGCATGACTTCTTGAGTTGCCTCTGAGGCTTAATATTTGACTGTTAAAATTATTAATGGTTGATTACACAAACCCCATCACTGTTACTTAAGTGCAGTTTTCCATGCTCATTTCCCACCTACCTGCCACAAGGACAAAGCCCGAAAAGATGGCCAAGGCCAGGCACAGCCATGAAGAGCTCGTCATCTTGCCTTCCCTCCTTTTGAAGAACTCAAGTTGAAAGCCTGTGTCTGCCTATAAGGGCGTGTGCAAATGATACAGCTTTTTGTTTCCCTAAATAAACAGCCCAGCCGGCTACCTCTGACACTGCGGAAAATGTGGCTGGGGACTGAAACCAGGCATGTTTAATGCACTGAGGCCTCTGGCTTTCAAAAGTGAGGGGGGCAGGGGTTTGTGCTATTACTGTGCTTTTATTTTTTTATTCTACTTACCACCAAAAAGCAAGGAAGCTGATGAGCATGAGAGAGTGCAAACCCTTCTGGTCCTTAGGGGACATCTTAGCAGTACGACCAGTGGCACTTTCCCACCTCGGGCAAGGAGTGTAAGGTGAGAAAGTGTCTAGATATGCAACGGCATAACTCTGGCTCCTGATTTTGAGAAATGGGCCTTCAAAAGCATTTAATTTGCATTATAAAAATATTACAGCTTCAGCCTCAAAATCCCGTTTGCAACAGGTTCTCTGTGAATACAAGCTTAAGGGCTCATCCTGCCTCTGAAGAGCTTTCAGTCAAAACCGATAAGATGAGAGGGGAGGGGTAGAGAGGTGTAAAGCAAGAGCAGAGCTGTGGCAAAGCTGAGTTCTTCCTCCAGCTCTGCAGGCTGTAGGGAGTTTCTCTCCTTATGAATGGACTCCGTGGGATTTATGGTACATGAAAGGCTAAGAGTCAGGTCCTGGGCAAACTCTTTGAGGAAGGGTGCAAGCAGAATTTTCTGGAACATAGACAGTACTGGAGAGGACCTCAGGGATTTTGTCCCAGATTTGGGATTGGTTTTGCAACTCTGAAAAGCAAATGATGTAACCTGCAATGGCTAGAGCTGTCTTTGCAGTGTGTGTGTGCCTTGCACCCTTGAAGGGAAGCTCGGTGCCAGCAAGAGCCTCCAAAAGGGGAGGCAGAGGCCATTGCTGGCAGGTCCGTTCTTAGCCAGGGTCAGTGCATCAGCAGCCCCTGAATTTCTGCTGCTTGCAGTGCATTCCCTCAATTAACATCAGCAGCACATGGTAAGCCTACCTGTGTTCTCCAGCTTTTCCTTACTCGGCAGAGCAGCAGCTCTGTGAACAGATAGAGGCTTTTGGCTCAGCCCAAGTCACTCTTGGCTCCCTGGAACTGATAGCTCTCACCAGGTTATCCAGAGGCTAAAAGCCATTTAGCATGGATGCTGCCAGGCACCCCAGTTCCTGGAAGGGCAGCCTGTCACCCCTACAGGCTGTCTTCTCTTTCTTCAGACCTTCCTGGCTGGGTCCCTAACCGTAGAGCTCTTCACAGACCCTAGAATCTGTCTCCTGAGCTTTTTCTCCTAGCACAAACATCTCATCTGGTACTTCCGTGATGCAATGAGCTTTTGAGTTGCATCAGCAGCACTTGCATACAAGTTCTTCCCCTGGGATATGGCAGCGGATGGTGGCTGTGAGCCCAGCTCCTGGCAGGGTGTCAGATGATGCCATAGTTCTGCTTTACAAACCCTGTTTTCTCCCTAGGGCTCTACTTTTAGGAGGATAAAGATTGTGGTTTTTTTCCTCTCTTTCCTCCTCCCCAAAAAAAAATTGCTGAGAGTTTTACATGGAGCTTTATGTTTGAACCTGGCAGGATTAAGCAGTCAGGAGTTTTATGTGGAGCTCTTTTCTGAAGCAGTAATGAGATATTCCCTGTGCCCTGTTGTCTGAAGAAGGTTGAAATAAACCCAGCTCACCTTGGAGTGATGAGGGTGTTTGTCAAATGTACTGCCTATTTCAGTTACATTTTTTGTTTCAAAATAGGAGGTTTTTAAAACATGTGCAGGAAGGGGGGATGCAGGCAGCACAATACAGCACGTGTGGAAGAGGCTCATTCTGTTTGCTTTGCTAAACTGCACTGATAAAAGTGCAGCTCTGGAAAAATCTGAGCAAAGGCATCCACGAGTGTTTTCAAACCTAAAGAGAGAGACTGAGTAGAATGATATTATGTGTGATTCTGGTAGTTTACTCTGACTGCTGGTGTTCAGCATATCTGAGTTTCAGTTGCTAAATCAAAGTGTCTGCATACAGCCCCTTCGGTCTGTGTAGTGGCACAAGAGCTATTTTAGTCCTATTCAGCCACCTGTATGTCTCTGGGGATTCCTATCTAGATTGCAGACTCTTTAGAGGAAGATTTGGTTTATGGAGTGTTGCTTTTATGGACTATCCCCTTCTTACTGGGTGACATGAGTTACCAGTAAACTATCTGGGGAAGCAGGTGTTTAAGAACTGTGGGAGCCTGGTAAGGGGGCGGCAAATCAGCACTCCGGGCTTAAATTCTGGCCTGACTCCCACCTGTACTGTGAGGCAGAGGATAGCGTAGGGATGACTGAGAGTTGGAAAAGAAACTGTTCCTCGTGGGAGCGGTGAGGCATTGGCACAGGTTGTCCAGGGAAGTTGTGGCTGCCCCATTCCTGGAGGTGTTCAAGGCCAGGTTGGATCGGGCTTGGGCAGCCTGATCCACTGGGAAGTGTCCCTGTAGGGGGTTGGATCTGAGTGGGCTTCGAGGTCCCTTCCAACGCAAACTGTTCTGTGACTGTAATTATACAAAATGGGAACCAGCCTTGTAGCCTCAGTCTCCTTTCCCTTGTCCTGTGCCTCTACTTGGCCCTGGATGTGCTGAAGCACTATTTTCTGTGTAAGAAGCTGGGCAGGTGCCTGGATGAGATGAGGCAAAATAGTTGTGTCTTTGTGTGCATCCTTGCTATGGTGGGTGAGGAGTAGGGGGGAAGAAAGCTGTCCAGGGCAAGGGTATCTTTGGGTGACACACCACTTACTGGCAGTCTGTCCTAGAGCTTGCTTTGCTCCTTGCTTATTCCTCAGGAACAGAGAAAACAGTGGATGAAAACAGGCCTGCAGGCATCGCTGACTGTTGTATTGGTAGTGGTGGTTCTGCTGATGCTGTTGTTCGGCTTGAGCAGTTTCTGGTAGCTGGGTAAATCACTTCATATTTGAGGTCATCTCTAGCTTCACCAGATGTAGATGATAGAAAGTTCTGAGGAAAGTTCAAGCATCTGTAGATGCTATTTCTTTCCTGCTTTTAGGAATTGACTTTGGGATGAGACACAACACATCAGTTCCATATAAATCCATGAGAGTCCAAGCGGAAGCTGGTCTGTTACTAAGGCTTGGAACTTAGAAAGGGCGGGTTTTAAAAAATGAGTGTACTATACTGCCGTTGGATGGAAGCCATCAGGGACACAGTGGAGGCCTGGGTTTCTGTAGGTCATGCTAGCAAAAGTTCCTGGAAATTTTAACCACACAGAAATTGGCCTGGGCTTTACCTGGTAGGATTAAGCAGCAAGATGAACTGCCTGATTGGCAGGAATGGCACTGTTTTAGTGACCAACAAGCATAAAGTGAGAATTTCCACCACGGTGGGGCTAACCAATGAAATGAATGCTATCTCCCATGTATCAAAATTAAGTTGGTAAGGAGGTTTGGGTGAGGTGGGAGCTGGTCTCTTCTCCCAAAGAACGAGTGGCAGGACAAGAGGAAATGTCCTCAAGTTGTGCCAGGGCAGGTTTAGATTGGATGTTAGGAAACGTGGCTGCCCAGGGCAGCACAGGAGTCTCCATCCCTGGAGGGGTTCAAAAACCATGTAGAGGTGGGTTTTTTTAGCAGGCACAGTGGGGTTGAGCTGATGTTTGGGCTGGATGAGCTTTTAAAACTTTAATGTTTCTATGGTTCTATAATTACATTAAGTTGGTTTTGTTGCTCTTTCCGATATAGGCCTATATCCAGCAGAGGTGATAACTGAAAATTGGCACGGACAGACTTGGAAAAGGTATCTTCATGTGCAGCAGAACACCTGATTGGTGCAAAAGCAGATATGGAAAATTTTGACCCAGAGGTGAGTACGTGGAGAAGTTGAGCATATCTGAGAAAAGACTCATAACCGAGACTCGTCTGCCATCAGCTCTACCAGAATCCAAATCAATCACCAAAAAGTGAGTGAAGTGGTACAGCCCCTCTGTTTCATTTAACTGTACTATTTGCTTGCCGGGTTTTTTTTCTCAAGAAGGTGGACAGTATATTTATAAATAAACTTGCACCTGCTCTGCGGTAAGAAAAAACACCTGCATTTGTTCTACGCAGAACTCATCTGGCTGCTTAATTTATCAGGCTCTGGGTTTCTGAGTGTGGACTAAATGAATTACTGTGCCTCCCTCTGCTCGTGGCACGTCTCTCTGCATTTCTTAAAAACAGGCCGCTTCCATCAGCTCCGTATTAATCCAATTTTCCCTTCGGAAAGGTGGGAGGCCAGGCTGGGTGCTCTGTGATGGATGGCAGACAAACAAGCAAAAAAAACAAGATGAGAAGGGGAATGTGAACGGACAGAGATTGCCTTAAACCCCCTGAGGAGGAGTCCCCAGATGCTGAAAATCAGAATTACTCCTTCCCTCATCCTGGGCACATTTGTATCTTGGTGGAAAAAGTCTGATTCAAGGAGCACAGGGGATGGTGAAGCCTGCCTTCACCTTGCAGCCTGAAGGCTGATCTACAGCTGCTCAGCAGAGGCTTGGCTTCTGCCATGAGATCCCTATATCCCTGTAAAGACAAAATTTGGTGAAGGGAAGGACTCGGCACAGTCCATATATACCCCAGATGTGCTCAGGGAGGTCTTCAAATACTTCTTTTTCTCTGTGAAACTTTGGTCTAGTTGTAGGGAACTGAGTAATGAGAAGTTTCGGTTTACGAGAGGACAGATGTCAGTTGCGTTTTTTATCTTGCCTTTTTTATTTCTCTTGGTAAGTGGCACTATCACTGCTGGTACCTGCCACGACTGAGGAAATAAATCCTTGCCTAGTGGCTGCCCACATGCTGCAGCTCCTCACGGGTCTGTAATACTCTCTTAGAAAGCAGATAGTAGAAGAAACTCAACCATACTTCAGACCTGGAGGGATTTCACCTATAAATCAGATGCTTAACTGAAAGGAATCAACTTTGAACTTGAGCTGTCCTGAAGGTATCTTTGTGGGGTATTTGCGAAGCACACAGACCTCTGCCAGCAGCTGTTAGGTTGGTGCAAAAATACTTGCTGGTTTTACCTATCAAATTTAAAGTGGTTTACCTCAGCTTAGAATAAAGTTCACTCATCAAAATAAGAGCCGTTAGAATCCATACAGTTTTGCTAACAAGAAACAAGTCTGTTTATTCCAGTAAGCACAGAATCCTGGTGTCCTGGAATTGAAGAATGCTTTGACAGTGTTTTGGTTGTTTGTGGCAAACCTCTTGCAGGCAGTTGTTGAAATGCTGGAAAATGTGGTAATCAGTGTGAGGTGGCTCTGGGGAGTGAGGAGTGTTTTGGCCTTTTCTCCCAAATAACAAGCAATAAAACAAGAGGAAATGGCCTCAAGTTGTACCAGGGGAGGTTTAGATTGCATGTTAGGAAATGGACCTTTACAGAAAGGGCTCTCCAGCACTGGCAGAGGCTGCCCAGTGAAGTGGTGAACTCTCTATTCCTTGAGGGGTTTAAAAGCTGTGCAGATGTGGTGTTTAGGGCTATGGTTCAGTGGTGGGCCTGGCAGTGTTGGGTTTATTGTTGGACTATATCATCTTAAAGGTCTTTTCCAACCTGAACAACCCTGTGGAGCTATGATTCTGTGATTCCATGACCCTCTTGAAGGATAAGTGGAGCTACTGCTGAGCTGTGCATTCGCTGTCGGTCCCCTGGTCAATGCTTGGTTGGTATCTCTGGCGGTTTCTGCTGGTTTATGTCCCCTACTGAAATCAACAGAATCGCTTGAATGTTTCTTCTTCCTCGTTTGACAGCTAATAGAAAAGAATAAGCAGTGAAAACAAACCCGCTGGCATTAGTAATTAGAGTGGATTTCATGCTTTACCATGGGCGAGAAGCCGTGTCTGCCCCATCCCCGGAGGGGCTCCGGGCCGGGCTGGACGGCGCTCGGAGCCCCGGAGCCGGTGGGAGGTGTCCCTGCCCGTGGCAGGGCGGGTGGGGCGCGGGGGCCCTTCCGACCCACGCACCCGGCACACAGCCGCCCCCGCCCGAGCAGGCGGTGAACGGCGGCGCGCCCTGAGGAAGCGGAAGCGGCGCAGGGCGGAAGCGGAAGCGCAGCGGCAGATCCGGAGCGCGGCCATGAGGACCCGGCGCGGCACTGTCCTGCGGCCGCCCCCGGCCCCGAGCCACCGCGGCCATGGGCGGGACGAGGCGCCCGAGCGGGACCTGGACCTGGACCCGGAGCAGGAGCAGGACGAGGAGGAGGCGCAGGAGGAGGCGCAGTTCCGGGCGGTGATGGCGGCCCTGGAGAGCGGGGACGAGGCTGGGGACAGCGAGGAGGAGGATGAAGAGGAGGTGCTGGGGCTGCAGCTGCCCCAGGAGGACAGCGAGGAGGAGGAGGATGGGGACGGTGAGGAAGAAGAAGACGAGGAGGAGGAGGCACAGGGGTTGGATCTTTTCCTGGACCACAGTGCAGAGGAGGTTGGAGAAGACGAGGAGGAGGAGGATGGAGAAGACGAGGAGGATGGATATGACCAGGAGGAGGACGGAGTTGAGGATGGAGATGATGTTGAAGATGAAGATGGAGATCTGTCCATGGAAAGCGACTTGGAGGAACGCCGTGACGATACCAAGCTCCCCAATGAGTTCTCCTGGGGCCAACGTAAGCAGCTCTACTACGACACAGACTACGGGAGCGATGCCCAGGCCAAAGGCAAGTGCAACCAACAAGAAGTCGATGCTGAGGAGGAGGAAGAGGAGCAGGAGGCTCAGGTCATCCAGAGGCGGTTAGTGCAGGACTTGGGGGAAGATGATTACGGGCTGGATGTGATCCAGGGCTACCTGACTGAGCAGCAGAAAACCCACGATAGCAAGGGACAAAAGATTGACAAGGATTTACAGGTCCTCTCCAAGAAGGAGCAGCTGAAGCTGCTGAAACAGGAGTCCCCTGAAATCCTGCAGCTGATTGAGGACTTTGAGGTCAAGTTAATGGAGCTCAAAGATGAACTGCATCCCCTGCTGCAGATGGTCAAAAATGGCACAATCCCACAGGGGAAGGGCAGCCGCTATCTGCAAACCAAGTATCATCTCTACTTGAATTACTGTGCCAATATCAGTTTCTATTTGGTGTTGAAGTCCAAGAGGATGCCGGTTCACAGCCACCCTGTTATCGAACGGCTGGTTGCTTATAGGAGTATAATCAACGACCTTGCTGTTATAGATCAAAAGTTATCCCCCCAGGTTCGTATGCTTCTGAAAAACTACTATGATAAAAAGGAAAATAAATTACGGAAGGAGAAGAAATTTGCAGTGTTTCTCCCACTGGACGTTAGGAAAAACAAATCAAAACGCACTCCTGGGCTTGCTAATGCCCAGGCTAGTGCTGATGAACAATCAGAGGCGTCAGACCTGGATGAAGAGGCTGCTCTAAAATACTATAAGATGATGGAGGAGAAGCTGAAACTCAAGAGAAAAAGACTTGAAGACAAAGAAGAAGAAGAAGAAGCAGTGTTAGAAGGAGAGGATCCAAACAAAAAGAGAGGTGTGACCTATCAGATGATCAAGAACAAAGGCCTCACACCTAAAAGGAAGAAGATTGATCGCAACCCCAGGGTCAAGCATCGGGAGAAGTTTCGGCGCGCCAAGATTCGCCGCAAGGGCCAGGTCCGTGAGGTTCGGAGGGAATTGGAGAGATATGCCGGGGAGCTGTCTGGCATCCGCGCTGGAGTTAAGAAGAGCCGGAAGCTTCAGTGATGGTGATTTTTCTCAGTTTCTGAGAGCTACTGGGAGCACTACTGGATCCAATAAAAGTTTTATAAAAGATAGTGTGGTTTTTATCCTTAAAAAAAAAAAAGGGAATGGGGTGGGGGAGTGGTGTTTGGTTTTGTTCAGAGGATGCTTTTCAGAAGGGGCCATCGCTGAAAGCAGTACAGGGCCTTTTTCTCTCCCAGCCTGTGCGCGCTGAAGTGTTTTCCTCTCTTGCGATGCTGTTGTCGTTCCGTACTTATAAATACCAGCTTTGGGAAAAAGCAGGGGATGTGTGGGACTGGTGGTGAGTTAGGGGTGGGAGAGAGGGACCTACAAGGGCGAGCGAGGATGAGGCTTTGCAGCTGTCACTGCCTTCACCTCTTTTTTTACTCTTGTATCTATCCTTTTTCTGTGTGGAGCTGCAGGATGAGATAGGTGTGGTTATGGAATTTTCTCTAGTTCTCATTAAGAACTAGCTGCTCTTAGGCTCACTTATATCTTTTAAATTTTGTAAACAAGCAGAGAGCCATGACTTAAATCCCATGTGTTTCCCTTTCTGAATTCAGTGAGAAGGAAAGCAAGGACTTCTCTGGATTTCGTAATTATATATGTGATAAATACATTCGCTTCATTTATGATAAATACCTGTTGGAGTTTTAATGTAGCACTGATGCAGGACAAACAGGTAAGACCCAACATTGTCCTCAGTTTGAAGGTAAGCTTGAAAATGTTTAGGTTACTTTCATGTCTTCTGGTGCAAAAGCACATTAACCCCATGCTGTAGTTGTTGCTGGGAGCTGCCCGAGTGGCCAGTTCCAGTCCAGGTTGACAAGGATGAGGGACTGTGTCTGGTTTCATTCACAAAGGCTGTCTCAGGTAAGAGCTGCACTTACCTCTGGGGAGCTCATGCCTCGGTTTGTGTACTGGTAGCATCTGAACGGCACTGCTGTCTGTTTCCTGTGTGAAATCACATGAAAGGAATAATTGTCTTGTCAATAGATGCTACTTCATGCTATGTAAGCACATACTAGTAGTATCTAAGCAGTTAGTTTTAGGGTTTGTTTTGTTTTGTGCAATAGTCTTGGGGGAAGCCTAAACAGGAGTGCGCATTTGGAGCCTGTGACAGGCTGGATGCTGTTACTCAAACGTGGGTGTTCTGCTCGGCTTCTGCCAGTGAAATGTGTTTCTATAGGTGTCGATGTGAACCTCTATTCTCCAGACCTATTCCTGCCAGGAATGTGCTGTGAATGCTGCCTGTGGAGTGTTTTGTTAGTGTTCAAAGCTGGTTGTTACAGAGAGAAGTAGAAAAACAATCAACTTTCGCTGGACAGGTGGGAACAGAAGTGAGGAGACTTCCTGTAGTCCTTACCTGTCCCAGACCCATGAGATGAAGAGCTGTGCATGGCGATTTCGCAGGGGATTCTGGCACAGTAGGCAGATGTATGGGACAAAACACTGGAAAGGCAAGTTCTGCCGATATTAATGCCCTGCATTTGTTTGCCCCCTGCTGTTCACAGGTTAAACAGCTGTTAGACGTTGCATCTTCGTAATGACAAAAATGCTATGCAGCACTGGGAATTGATTTCCTACCTGAAACTGCCTGGGAGATTTTTGCTTGCCTGCAGAGCCATGGCATTTTCCATGGCAAGGGCCAGCAAAGCTTTGATGGCAGCAGAGAAGGAAAACACAATGTTTCAGGTCAGTGATGGGACTTCCAGCCTGTGCCAGTAGCAGGGGTCTGTGTGCGAAGAGGAAAGGTCGCAGGGAAGTGCAGCAGGAAGGATTAATTCCTCACTTGAAGTGGCTGAGGCCGTGTCTATGCATTTCATGTGGCAAAATCCCTGCCGACAGGAGGAAAGGTGTTGAGATCAACAGAACCTCCTGGGACAGAGCAATTAATGTAGCAAAAGGGTGCCAGCACTTTCATTTGATGCCAAAAGCTGGGCGGCATTTGGAACACGAGGGCTCCTGGCAGCAACTGTTTTAAGACAAAAATTGCAGTCTGGAGCCCCTCTTTTCCAGGGAAACTGGGGCCAGCTCATATCCTTGGGCCAAGGAGTGTACCAAACCCCGGGCCTGATTCTTTGAGCAGATCACAGAGGCAAAAGGGAGGCTTGCTCGAAGAGGCTACTGAACATCTCCTGGCCTCAGCTGAGATGTGTCATCTGTCACCTGTGGGAGCAGAGGTGTCCTTCACTTGTGCTTACTCACCCTCCCTCACTGTGTGTGTGGCCGCTTGCTCTTCCCAGTGAGAAATGCTTGGCTTTCCATGGGTCCCTGCCTTACCAGGGAAGGAACTAGAGCTGTTCCCAAACCCACACCTGGGACCATGATGGAGGAGCCTCCAGTAACACTAAGCTTCGCTCCTGAAACTTTGCAAAGAAGTTGGTAAAAGGTAATACAGTGCGAAAAATAGCAACTTAGGTGCTTTTTAGGGGAGGAATAGTATAGTGTAATAATAGGCATCGCATGGGATGGAGAAAAATTCCAGCAGAGATGCTAACTGATCTCATTCTTACAGCACCTGCTCATGTGTGCTTTGCACTGTGCAAAAATGGAGGGCTGGCTATCTTTGGCAGATCTGCATGCAAGCTGTGAGTATCCAAGGCAGCTTTGTGTTCCCTTGAAAAGCTTTAGGCAGCTGGCAAGCAAATTTCTGGCAACTTGCATCTGGGCAATAGATAAGGGTAATAATAAATTAGCATTGTTAGAGACACGCCACCTAGAAATGTTGGGCTGCAAGCAAGAGGGCCAGCAGTGTATCGGCAGGCCTGGGGCCGGCAGCGGGCACAGCACATCTCCTCAGACCTCTGTGCCAGTGCCTTTTAATGAAGATTAAACACAGCATTTTCTTCAGTTGGTTAGTTCGGAGATTGGACAAAGTTATAAATAGTTCTTTCCCGCATGGCTTTATGTATGAGTGATCATGGGATGGCTGGGATGATTAATGCCATGGGAGATGACACACTGTAATATTGCTCCAAGAAATACTTCTTAGGGGGGTGTTCCATGCTGAAGGGATATCTGTCATGGTAAATAGGTTTTGAAGATCCCAGTGAGAATGGGCACATGTGAAACAATGAAAAGACCACAGATGATGGTCAGGAAAATAAATAAGAATCGGAGCAAGGTCACAATTAACACTGGTTTTGGTTTTTTTTTCCTTTTTCCAGTCATGTTCCTGGAGAAGGCATGTACACTTCGAAGCGATGTGCCTCAGCCAAGGGATGCACCTCATCCTCGCCAGGCTCTTGCTCTGCAGCTGCCGGCTGCCCTGCTCAGAGAGGACTGGTGGTGGGGTCTGGTCCAGCAGCACCTAACATGGATTAGGGTGGATACATTTGGCACAGCTACGCCTCTCCTGAACCCTCCTGCGTAGCTGTGGAGATAGCTGTCCTCCTGCATCCTTTCCGCTTGCTTGGAGCATGGTAATACTGGGGTTAGTCCTGAGCACACTTCACATGTAACTGGAAAGGTGGGGAGGGGCTCTTGATCAGGGAGGGCAGGGAGAGGATGAGGGGAATGGTCCTCAGCTGAAAGAGGGGAGATAGAGATGAGATCTCAGGCAGAAATGCTTTGCTGTGAGGGTGGGGAGGCCCTGGCCCAGGGTGCCCAGAGCAGTGGTGGCTGCCCCATCCCTGGAGGGGTTCCAGGCCAGGTTGGATGGGGCTCGGAGCCCCTGATCCGGTGGGAGGGGTCCCTGCCCATGGCAGGGGGTGGGACTGGGTGGGCTTTGGGGTCCAAACCATTCTATGGTTGTATGGAAAAGAAAAAGGGTTGAAAGGGTATGGAAAAAGGGGTTCAAGGGTATGGAAAAAGAAAAAGGGGCGTTTAAGGGTATGAGGCCGGGAGAATCCCAGACCCTCTGGCAGAGGGGTGGCCACAAGGTCCTCCCACGCGGCCCGTGGCGCGGGGATGGGCTTTTCCCGGCTCCGTGCCGCGGCGGAGCTCCCGGCGAGGGCGGAGGGGGGATCCGAGGGGAAGGGGCCGGGGCGGAGGGAGGAAGGAGGCGGGGACAGCCGCTCCCTGCTTCCCGGGCGGCGATGGCGGAGGCGGAGCGGCAGCCGCTGCCCGAAAGTTCCCGGGACGGGGCCGGCATGGAGCAGCGCGCCGAGGAGGAGGAGGAGGAGGAGCGCCCTGCCTCGCCGCCGTTCTTCCTGCTCTACCCCGGGCATGGAGCCGCCGCCCCGCCCGGCGCCTGGAGCCCCGCGGCGCCCGTGCTGGTGCTGAGCTGCCCGCGGCCCCAGGGCAGCGGCGGCCGTGAGTGGGGCCGGGGCGAGCGGGGGCTGCTCGGCCTGGGGGGGAGGAGGCTCCGGGAGACCTTCCAGCGCTGAGAGGGGCTCCGGAGCAGGGAGGGCGGGGATGGGATGAGGGGAACGGTTTGAAGCTGAAAGAGGGGAGACTGAGATGGGATCTCAGGTAGAAATGTTTTGCTGTGAGGGTGGGGAGACCCTGGCCCAGGTTGCCCAGAGCAGCCGTGGCTGCCCCATCCCTGGAGGGGTTCCAGGCCAGGTTGGATGGGGCTTGGAGCCCCTGAGCCAGTGGGAGGTGTCCCTGACCATGGCAGGGGTGGCACTGGGTGGGCTTAGAGATCCAAACCGTTCTATGATTCTATGGGGAAAAAAAAAAAAAAGTGGTAAGGGCGTGGAAAAAGGAAAAGGGTTTAATAGAGTGGGAAAAGCAAGGAGTTTAAGGGTATGGTTCCAGGCCAGGTTGGATGGGGCTTGGAGCCCCTGATCCAGTGGGAGGTGTCCCTGCCCATGGCAGGAGGTGGGACTGGATGGGCTTTGAGTTGCCTTCCAACCTGAACCATTCCACGATTGAAACCACCCCTGGCCTGGCTGGGCTCTGCGTGTCGGGGCTGCTCCTTGGGCAGTGTATGGTGACCCGGCCAGAGAGAGGACAGCAAGCACCGTTTGTGATGGAAACTTCTCTCTTTTTTTGGGTCGTTTCATTTGTAGAGGGTTTGTGCCACTCTTTGAAACCAGTCCTTGGCTTGGGAGTAGGTTAGGGGTGGAAGGTACCTGCTTGGGCTTCCTTGGAGTGCCAATGTGAGGACAAGCTTTGGGTGTTATTTGGCAGGGCTGAATCGCATTGCTCTGTGGGTGCTTGCGTGGGGCATGTTGGGCGGAAAATGTCTCTCTGCTCTATAATGCCCTTTGTTATGTTCAACTGGGGTACTATGAAGGAGTTCCTGCCTATGGTTTACAATCAAAAACTATCTGTGTGGGTGCATATGGAAGAGATCTTCCCTTTTCCATCCATTCATCTTGAAATAGCCAGTAGCCTTGGCTTCTGGGCTCGGGCAAGGGGGTGAGGGACAGAGCTTTTGGCCTTTGTTTTGCCGCCTCCTGCCTACATCCCAGGTGGGACTCTGGTTTCCTGATTATTGTAGGGTGGGTATCTTTCTTTTCTCCCTCCCTCTCCTTTCAAAGCAGGTGTACTTTATTAAGCCATTACTCAGCAGAGCTGCAAGCAGTGAAGTAAGAAGCCAATTTCTGTAATGCCCAGAGCAGCTGAGATGCCCTGACTTTGTTTTGAGCTATATAAAGGGCTCTCTCTGACTGTGAACTTCTGTCTGCAGTCCAGAACTCCCTCTGCAATGAGTTGCTGTTTAAACTGAAACATCACTGTTAAAAACCTTCCTTTTTACCTTGTTTTTTTTTCTCTCATCAAGAAATCTTTACCCACTATAGTCCTGTGCTGTGTGTGCAAGGGACTGAGCCTTTTCTGTTGGAAAAGAAGACTTTTAAGAAGAATGTTTAATCTTGGCCATCGTGCTTTTGCTGTTCAGACTTTGTCATGAGAAGCCTTGTGTGCAGGTGTGCCCAAACAGAGGCGACGATATGGGTGTGTTTGTGCTTAAGGAGTTAGTGTATAATTTCCTTGGATGAGCACTGTTTCACCCCACATTAGCCTCACTCTGCACTGGCTGTTCATGTCACCTTTGTGAAAAAGCCTTATGGAATGTGTATTACAGTTCCTCGTTGGTTTTGAAGCCTGTGCAGTATCGTATGTCAAAGCCTGCTCAGTAACCGCAGCAGTGATAGCGGTGTCTGAGGGAACAGGAATCCATCTGCTCGCATGGTGACTTGGACTCTTCCTCTTGGGGCATACTCTGTAGATCAATTTTTTTCATGGTTTATTTGGGTTTGAGTTTTTTTTCTGATTGCATATCTGAAATAGCAGCTTTCGTGTATTCACCATGGAGCGGCAGTAGCAGTGGGTTCCGCTGCAAAGTTTTGCTTGCCATGAAAGCAGTGGGTAGTGCTTTGCGCCGGTAGAGAAAGTATGCTGTGCGTTTAACTGCTGAGCTCAGTCCTCCTACCTGTAGAGTAGGGAGCCTTGCAGGTGCTGTCTGTTTGCATCTCCTCTAAGCAGCGTTTACTGTGTGCAGTGCTGAGGTGTGGCAGTGTTAATTGTGGTCTGAATTCTAAAGATGTCACATCTGGGGTGGTGTTACTGGGGAGAACCCTCACTGGCTGGTGGGACCCTGTTTCACAGGCTTTTCTCAACTCTCCTGAATTCATCTTGTGGTAATGTACAGCCGCTTGGCATAAACTGTTCTTGCTCTGCAACAGTACTCGAGGTAATCCTTCATGCCTGCTTCCCGTCGTTCTTCAGCACTGCAGTTATATTTAGAGTTCAGATAAACTGAGGAGTGTGAAGGAAGCTATTTTTGTGTCTCGTGCGTGTATTAAAAACAGGCGATTATACTCGATGAATACTAATGCTCTGTGGTAGCTGTAAACCGAGAGCAGCAGTTTCAGTGATGGGTGTTCACTGCCAGAGCATGAGCTCTGCCCTGCGGTGCCTGAAGGTCCTTTCCACAAGTAATCATCAAATAAGTAGTGTGTATTGTCTTTATGTGTTCTTGTGAACATGGTGACCGATACACTGAAAAACAGTATTTCAGAATATTTTGGAGGTTTCTTTGAAGTTGGTTTTTTTGGGTTTTTTGGTTTTGTTTTTTTTTTTGTTATAATGCAGTATTAATCTGTTCTCCCTCTCTGTCTCGGTCTTGCCACAGGATTGAAGGTGCTGTACAGCTCTTTAATGTTATATTTGAAAATCTGGAAAGTGCGTTAGTTGTTTGTGAGCTGATTAGAGCTGTGGAAGTCAGTGCCGGGGTTCTTGGTGCCCAGGGAAGGCTTGGTGCCTGTGTTACAGGGACACTGGTGCCAGCCCTGCAGTGGGAAACATGGGTAAAGAATATCTGACTGAAATCATAAGAAAGCATCTCTATTCCAACTTTTTTTTCTCTACACATTTTCTCTCAGACATGTGTTTTTCCCCTCCAATGATCTTTCTCCATCTTACCGCAATTTTCTTATTTACAAGGTAGGAGAGATGATACGGTTCTAGGCATGAGGTGGAGGTGGGAGCTGCTGAGGGAAGGAGATGGCAAAAGAGTTTCATGCCAGTAGCACCTGCAGTTTTGATGCAGATGGTTCTGGACAGAAAGAAGGAACAAGATGATTTGCTTAAAGATGCTGAGCTGAAGCAAAACCTTTAGAATGCTTTTTAAATACAGTAAAGGCAGCTTGATTATGCTGTCTTAAAAAAAACCAAAAACAACAAACCCTGAAACAAAAAACCCCAAACCATTCCCTGCTATCACTGAAACCCACTAGATATCCTGATACTATAGTAGGCTTTTCCTTCCCCTTTTTTACTTGTACCCTCAGTTATGGGAACTACTTCCATCCTTGCCGAAGATCTCTGTATTTTACAGTAGGTAGTCAAAACCCAGTTTGTCGTTTGTGCCATGAATTAAGAAATAGTGTAACTGGTTTTTGAGTTATTAAGCTTCCTTTAGCCCGCTCACAGTTTTAGCTTGCAAAGTTCCAGGTGTCCCTGTTATTTGAGATTCCTTTATTTCCTCAGAATGTGTATCCTACTTGCATGGCGTTCCCTCTGGCATTGTCGTCCTTCTCAGACACTTGGAGCAGCTGTGTTAGATGCACTGCTGCCACCGGACAGTTCCCTTTGGCAGCGGTTCCTGTTCCCAGTGTCGGTGGCTTTTTCATGGTTCTGTGGTCTCCTGCGATTTTAAATAACCAGAAGCGGCGCAGCCATGTGAAGCGATAACCTCATCTGCCAGCATTGCCATGTTGCTGCGTGGCTGCTCCAGTCTCTGCACAGTGGTTGGGGAAAGTTTCCTGCTAATGACTGAACGCTGAAAGTACGACTTATCCCAGAGATGCCCTGTGGAGCCCAGAAGATAGTTGGGGAATTTGATTTATGGCTTAGATAATTACAGTTTGTGCAGCTTTTGAAACCAAGAGTACTTGCCAGCACAGCTAAGCTTTCAAATACTGGTAGCTGATGGAGTGCTTAAATTCAGTTCTTGAGTTTCCAACACTGTCAATGTCGGATTCTTTCATCTTGAAATGTATTTACAAAACCCTGCCTTGTTCTGTAGTGCAGCCAAAGCCTCTCTCCACTTTTTCCAGTGTGGCTAACACAGGTTTTGTTGGACCAGTTGAGGCTGCCTGACTCGTTTGGAATTGAGAAAGTGATTCTTCATTAACAACCTCCTCTTTGTTTATGCCTAGGCTCGGTATTGTTTTGTCCTTTGACAACTCACTACATGCTGATGGGGCTTTATCCCTTGGCCTTGAGTTTTGTGGTAGCTTTATCAGCGGCTTTATGAAAATACAAATATTTGGTACCTTTCTTTTGTTTCTTTATCAGGTGCTGTGCTGCTTTATAGCTTAAAGGCACAGGATGGGGGTAGGGAAAAGTTTGTGCTGTGTCTGCAGGTGGTGATGAAGGGCTCGCAGGTCAGCAAGTCACAGGAAAGCTTCTGTTTGGGATGAGTTGCGTTGGGCTTGTCTTTTCCGAGTAGAGTTTTTACTTCCCCTGGTACCGTAGCTGATTGACGGACATTACCCATTTGTTACGGTTCTGCTGCTTGCCTTAGCTTACCCTGGAGGCTGCATTGGGAAGGGAAGTCCTCTGGTTTTACGCTGTAGGTGTGAATTTCACTGTGCACTGGAGCCCGGGGATTACAGCTGGCTCTGGACCGCTGGCGAGTTCGTAGGTATGCAAATACCCATGTCAGAACTCTGCCAGAAAAAACAAATCGGCTCGATGAACAAGTTCTGAACTTGTCCTTAAAAAAAAATCAAATAAAACTCAGAGTTCTGAGTGTATAATTTGTCATGACTTGTCAAAGGTACAGGTGTATCATCTAAATTGTATAATTTTGTGTCTTGGAGTAAAGGTACTGTTTTACAGAGGTGAAGTAGCTCAGTTTCTTTTAAGGTGGCAATTGTTCAAAATCTGTGAGTGGTTGATTGGGTCTAAAGCTTTGTTTTGAGCAAAACATGCTGATAAACTGAAATTAATCATAGCTGGAAAACATTTTTCAAGTACTTTAAATGTCCCTATGGAGTATTTGCAGCTGGAACAGGAGTCTGAGAATACAGTTGAGCTGGAAGGGGCATTCTGGTTTCTCTTAGTTGTTCATGTTAAGAAGAAGGACATGGCGTAGAAGAAAACCAGTTGAAGGGCTGCACCTAATGCTGCTTGTGTAACAGCTCGATTCCGAAACAAAAGATTAAACTGTCTGATAACTGGATGTGTGGGATAATCGCTTGTGCAATAACTTATGGTGCTTGGTTGATTCCAAAGGGTTTATTGTGACTCTTGGTTGGTTGTTAGACCCTTTCAAAAGGCTGGCAACGTTGATGTCATGGCTGTTCTCCTGCAGCTGCTTTGGAGTGGCACAATGGAATGCTAAGCCTACGGGCTGTCCTTGTGGAAAGGAGGGATGAACATCATGGGAGTGATAAGGCTGTCAGCACAGTTTATAAACCCCCTTCTTTCCTAGGGGGAAGGAACAACAATAACTGCTGTCATTTGTGAAACGGTTCTCCCTTGCATCTCTGTGGTAACAGGCTGCCTGGCAGTTTGGTTTTATCTGATGGGGGAAAGAGGTGCTGAGTCAAAACGTTGTGCACCAAGTAGGAAGTTCTCACTGAAAGCGACTGCTTCCTCTGCTCACTTGGAAATAGCAGCTCCTAACCTCCCCTTTTTTTTTTTTCCAAGTTTTATGAGTTTTTTTCCACAATGGGGGTGTTTCTCACAGAGCTTTTTTATGCATTGGCACACTGAATTCTGTATCAAGCAGTCGGTGTTTGTGTTTCACTAAGAAATAGACAGAAGTCCGTTTGAGTATTTCTTTAGGGAAGAGAAAGCATGAAGAACAATTACGGTCCCATGCAGGATTCATTCATTTTTTCCTGTCAGTACACTTTTTGGGTGAACAATCAGCCTTCTCTGAATCCATGTGGTGGTGGGGATTTTGGATAGATGCTACCCATCGGCTCTCCACAAAGCTGCTGGAGCCACCCAGACTCAAATAAGACAGGCTGATTCACTGTTGCCTTGTGTTGCAGTTGAAGCAGTGGTGCCATCGTGTCCTGTGCCCTGGGGAAGTAGTGACCTTGGAAGTCAGAAGGTTGTCTGACCTGGGATCTCCTCTCCCTGGAGAGATATGGGGACATGGGAAGTGACAGGGCCACACCGTGCTGTCTCCTTGTTCTTGGGGACTGAAAGCCTGTTTCTCTGCCTGCTTAGAGGTAAATTCTGCTGCATTGGCCTCGCCTGAGCAGGAGCAACTTTCACATGAGGTTTTTGAAGTGTAAGATGCAGTCACATAGCTGTACGTGTTGATAGTGGTGTCTCTCATTGTTCTTCCATGTGAAAAGAGCTTAATCCTTGATCACCAAAATGCTTGGAGCCAGGCCTTTTTTCCTCACTGTTTCCCTGGGTGGATAAACCCATCCTAGCATGGTGTGGGGAAATCTTAGCTCAAAGTGACCCTTTGGGAAGGTTACCCAGCGAATAAACCCAACTGTGACTTGCACCCCTGCTATGAAAACAAAGGTTCTGGTTTAATTCCTGCAGTGACACTCAGGCATGTGAAAGGAATACAAATGTGCCTTTGTGTGCTTCGCGCTCTGTGCGCCTTTGTAGTACGAGGTGGCGGACGAGGAGCCTGCCTGGCGCGTTGTGCCTGCTTGCGGAGCCTGAGGAGAAGGTGCTGCGGATGATGAGAGCCTAATTGCCATCCCTGCATCAGCAGCGTCTGGGCAGCATCCTGGGAATTGCCAGCCCTGCACTCGGAGCGGCTGATCACATGAGCCTGGATGTTGGGTTCAGTTCATTAGTCAGCCATTTTGGTCACCACCCTGCCTACTGCGCACAGCCAATCCTGCCGGCACCCGGCACTCGCTGCCCTGCCTCGCCTGCGGAGAGAGCGACTGCCACTTGGATTCCAGCAAACCTGGATCGCCGTCTCTTCAGGCTTCCTTTGTTTTGTCTTGGGTGATCATCAGGGGAAGCCATTCTTTTCCCTCCTTCTGCTTTTTTTTCTTTTTATATTTTTATTTTAACCTTTTTTTCCCCCTCATTACCTGTCTTTGATGCAGAAGCCAGGTTTTTTGTGGATTGGTAGCCTCTGGCATAGCTGAAGACGCCGACAGTCGGTGGAACCGAGGGAGGAAGAGGCGAGCGTGAAGGACCAGCATTTTTACCTTGCTTTATATATGAAAAGGCCAGAGCGGTCTGTGCGATCCTGAGCACATCTGTCCTTTAATAGCAAGGTATTTCTTATTTTCTTCTTCAGAAAGCTTTTCTTTTCCGTTCTTATTTTTCTCCCCCCGTTGTTGTTGTACCAGCTGAGTCATCATGTCTGCTCTGACGCCTCAAAGCGACATGCCAACCCCCACCACAGACAAGATCACTCAGGCTGCCATGGAGACCATCTATCTTTGCAAATTCCGAGTGTCGATGGATGGAGAATGGCTCTGCTTGCGTGAGCTGGACGACATCTCGCTGACACCCGACCCAGAGCCTACCCATGAAGGTACGGTCCGGTTCCCTGCCTCAGCAGCCCCGCAGCCATCACCTTGGTACGGTGCCGAGTTGGGAGGGGGTGTCTCTGGGATGAGAGGCTCTGGAGAACCTGGACACCATTTGAAATGTGAGAAAGCCAGACGGGTGCTTCAGATCATCTGTAGAATTTGCTGCGTCTTTTGTAACCCACCCCTTTAGGAGAGATGGATTTGCGCTCAGTTATTAAGATGTATCTGGAAAGATCAGGTTTGTGTGTCTCGGGGAGGAAGATAACCATGATATGTGCTCAGTGATCACGCTTAATCATGATTTTACTCTTAAAAAAGAGCTCACAGCTCTGATAGCTGTCAGCTGTTACAAATGGAGCGTGCTGGCAAAAGGCAGATGTGTGTCAGTGTGCGGTCAGCGGGTAGTTTTTGGAGAGCCCCAAGTGATGCCTACTGGAAGTGATTCCACCATCACAAGTCTTCTAGCTCGTGTCTGTTGAGCGTGCTGTTGTTTATAATGGCTTGGAAAGCCCAAAAAGCAGGGGTTTAACCCATCTTGCTTTCTTTTAAAAGGATTTGTGGTGGTGCTGAAAAGAATTTCATACTAGGTCACTTAAAATGAGGATTGAAAGGTTTGTGAGTGCTAGAAACACAAAAGGACATCCGCACACATTGCTCTGCCAACAAAAAAAAGCAGGGAAGAAGGAGGATGAATTTCTGACAGAATTTTGGAGAGAAGCCAGAGTTCCTGTGGTCACCAACATGGTCGGGTTCTGAGTGCCCCTGGCTGGGTGCCAGGCATCTTGTTTTTACGGCGAGGGGTCTCTATCTTTTCACACCTGCCCTTTCCCAGTCGCTACTGAAGTGCAGTTCCACCAAGGAGTCTTGCCTGACCCGTTTGACGCTGCTTGTAACGTCTTCCTGCATTGCTGTCTTACTGGGTGAGGCAGCTTGAATTGTGGTGAGGATTTGAGCTTTAAAATTAATCCCCGGGTGATAATTTCATTCCTATTGAGAACTGCTTGCAGTGGTAGCAGCCCTTGGGTTTGAATTCGCTTTGCCAAATACCTCATCACACAGTGGGGTGCAGACAGAAGCCTCAAAAGCGGAGCCCAGCGCTGCCTCTGGAGGTGCCCTGGGATTTCGGAGCGGTGATGCAGGCTTGGGGAAGCAGAACCGGAGTAGCAAGTGCAGGGCGAGCCCAGGGTGCAGTAGCTCAGGCAGCTTCCGATTCCTGTGTTCTTTTGTGCAGCGTGGGCTTGCTCAGACCTTGCTTGGTCTTACTGGTGTGGTTTGGGACTTCAGGGGCTTGGGTTTTTTAGCAGTAGACTCCAGTGTAGGTGGGCTGATTTTTATATGTACGATTTCTTTCTCTTCAGTAGTGACTGCTCTTGACTTGTCATCTTGTCTTTAGTAACTGACCTGAGCAATCCAGGGGTCTCCACAGTATTGCCTGGAAAACCTCTCAGTCACACTGCCAAAGGGGTCTTTACATCCTTGTTTGTGGAGGTCTCTTTTCTCTCTGCCTTCTCGCCTCAAGCAAACTCTCAGGGAAGGTAGGCTCACATTAATCGAGTAGTACATAGACCCAGTCTATAATAGAGCTCTTCTGGATTGCCTTTCTCAGATGGGCTGAATATGCGTCCAGATTGCACTCGTGCATGCCTGTGTAAACAATGCAAACACCAGTAGTAGATTAACCCTTCCTCAAAACCCAAGTAATTGTTTTTAAAGCTGTAAGTGTAGTCACTCTTGCAGTGATTAGAAAGGGTTAGAAAATACTACTTGCTCATTGCATTGCCATATTATATAATTCCTATGTCAAAAAAATAATTCAAAAAAGACAAAAGCTATATTGTACAGACTTTTATGGAGCTGTTTATCTGTTCGTAAATTAAGGTTGTTTGTTGGGAGGCAGAAAGACCAGTTGTTTTGGGTGGGGGTTTTGGACCTGGGTCCTATTTTAGGCAAAGACAGAAGGTCAGGAAGAAGTGTTGATAATGGAAAAGCTGACCCAGCTTTATTCCTGGCATTGGATCTGGTGCCACTGCATCAGCACTGCTGCGGTGCTGCGGTGTGCGCGGGCTGAGGGATGGGGTGCTGGGGCTTGCAGGCACCGAGTGCTTGTCTGAGAGGAGGAGCAGAGGACCTAGGAGGTGAGGTCCGTGTGTCCTGCAGTCCTCCATAAACCTGAATGGTGGGGAGGAAGGAGGAGGGAAGAAGAAAAGACTCTAGAGTTCTGCCAAAGGCATTAGAGAATGTTGTGGGTTTTTTCCTTAAACATTGATTGCGATAGCAAATGCAACAGCTTGCTGAAGTAAGGGTTTGGAGCCTCCAGTTTTGGTGCCTCGGCTCTTGCTGCTTTCACAGAGTTTTGTACCACTGGCTCCTCTTCCATCAGTGATCTCCTCTTCCCCACAGGCAGTCATCCTGCCTGCCTTCCTCCTCCTCACTGCTGCCGTCATGCTGAGGAGGAGCAGAAACTGTGCTCCTGGCCTGGCAGCATCAATGTCTGCACCTATCCTGGCATCCCAGAACTGGGAGGTCAGAAAAGAAAGTGAAGGGTCAAGAACAGAGCAGGACGTGGAATGGGAAAGGTTAAAATGTGGTGGGAAAATAAGGTTTTAGGTGGAGAATTCTGACTGCCACAACTTGTGCTGGATTGCTGTCATGGAACGCCCTGGGATGACACAGGGGGGTGAAATGGCGCAGGAGACCAGCGGTCCCAGCTTCTCCCGTCTTGCATTCCCAGCTTCTTCTCTCCTGCATTCCCAGCTCTTTCATGTGAGTTGTCTGACAGGCCTCATGCCTTCGGGCTTTGCTTAGTCCCATCACCTGTGGTGTGGGTTTCCACCTTACTATTTTAAAAGGTGCTTTTCTCTTCTTGTAGTGATACCAAAGGTAGGACAAAAAAAGTAAATTATCTGAGAACCGAATTGTGCTGAACAAGAAGCTGCAGTACTTTTGTTTTTTTCCTTCCAATGGAAGTGGTTTGTTGGTAGTGCTCATATTGTATTATTTCTCTTTTTTTGGTTGATTTTTTTTTTTTTTTTTTAAAGGAGATTACTTAGGAATGACAATATAAAAGTACAACAGGAGGATGAAGCAAGTGATTCCTACCTGCTCTGGTTTCATACCCCTCACCAGTACTCTTAATTCCAGTGGGAATTTTCTGCATCAGCACAAGGGTTTGGATGGCGCCAAGTCTCCGAGCTGGGATGTGAGAGGAGCTCGAGGCAGATTGCTGTGCTTTCCTGTTGTCCTCCAAGAGCTCCCAAAGCAGAGAGGCAGGAGCTGCAGTGGGTGCTCAGCGTTTCTGCCAGCCCTTTCCTTGGGAGTCTGTTTGCTGCTGCCTTCCCTGGAATAATCCCACTTGAGGCCAGTTTGGTGACAGGAGCTGGAGAGACGGGGAGGCAGATCACAATGTGAGGGCATTGGAAATGTTGAACATGTTCACTATCCTCCTGTGGAGGTGATATTTTCTGGTAAAACCAAGCCCGATTTGTGCTTCTTCTGAAGTCAGAGGCAATCCACTATGGGAAACAGGTTCTGATCTGAGATGAAATGGTGTAACTTTGGCGTAATCCCATTCCTGCCACAGAATTGGAGTTTCTAACTCTGAGCAAAACTTCAGTTCCAGGGTAGCAGCAGAAGGATTGATGCGCGAGTGTAGTTACTGAGTGTCTTGCAACTGCCTGTATTCCATATCGCACCTACCCTGGATGCTCTGTTTAACAGTAGAGCAATTAGTTTTATTTTTCAGATGGAACAATTTGGTCTGTATGCAAATAAGCGGATTTTGCAAATCTGCTTGGCTTAGAAAATGAGATTTCTTTTTTTTTAAACAAGCAGTGGTTCTTAATTAGGTAACCAGAGCTTCCCCTGTGCTGTGTGGGTGGCACGGAATGGAACATGCTGCAAAGCTGAGGTTTGCTTGCAGTCTAAATAGGATCACTGAGGCATCTCAAGGGACCGAAGTGTGAAAAACATTGCGATTGCATTTCTGTTGCATGTCCAAGAGTGCGTGTGTGTATGTGGGACTGAACACAGATCTCGGCTTTTGGGAAAGGTGACGGAGTGAAAAACAGCCCCCAACGGTTTTACTGGATGTTAAATTTCTACTTGGAATAATCAGTAATAGTTGTGAGGAGCTTCACCTTAAAGCAGTGGAAACTGTAATTCTCGTGGGATTAACTTGTAATTGAGAACAGGAGGGATCCACGTGATGGCTGCGCGATCTGGATGTACTTGCAACTGTCAAGAATTACAGTGTCCCAAATCTTATTTTTAAATCCTATCTGCACTGAAATGGGCAATTAGTGGTGTGTGTACGACAAGTAATGATGACATTATCTGTTTGGTAGTATCTTTTTTGGTAACTAAGATCAGATTTTTTCCTCTTTTTTGACCTGTAATTCAGATGTTTTAGTTTTAGTCGCATGCTTCCATAAAATGTCCTGAGTAGAACTGGTCTAACTCTCCAGAAGAACCAAATGCTCTTCTCAGTGCTCAAATCCCTCTTGCCCGTTAATCTTCATTCAGTCATCCTTCGGATTCTGCTTTTTCTCTCCATTTTCTGCTCAGGTATTTGGCTGTGTTTTCTTGCATACTTCAGGATGGTTTCAAGAAGCAGCAGGACCCTGTTAGTCATATTTTTGTTTTGCAAATTGGCAGCTTTCTTGGCACCTCGGTTTGCCTGGAGGGGCAAGAGTCTCTGTTTTGGTGGAGGAGCTGCAGAGCCATGCAGTTGTGAGGGGACCGTGTGACACGAGGCCTTATACGCCCTGCTGGGCTCTGCTGCCGGAGCTGTGGTCCTGGTGAAGCCACGTCAGTCTGTAGGGAACGAAGCACACCCAGGCAGGAGCTCTGGAACTTCTCTGGAAATGTGGAATAGGAGAAGTCAAGTGTGGGGAGAGGTGGAATGGCTCCAAGGGTTGTACCTTTCCCATTGCAGGACAGATCTGCTGTGGAAACAGTCCTGAGAGTAGCAGGGACTGCTAATGTGTGGACAGAATCTGTGTGATATTATTCTCTTGTTAGAAGCACACGTGATGCAGAAACCCCTAAAGAAGGGACGTTTGAAGGACCTGGAAATCAGATTGGATAGAAGAAAGGTGAAGTCAATAATCTGCAAGATCATGTGTGTTAGTGGTCATGAATGTTTTGAAGAGCAGTTGGATTGTAGGATCCAGAGACTGTGCCCTACCCTCAGTGCTCATACTGAATCCCACCGCAAGCCAGGCAGCAAGGGAACTGACTGGGAAGACAGACAACCAAAAGGGAGGGGAGGTGGACATGTAAAGAGTTGCTGAGGACACCTAGTATCACGTGGCAGCCCATCAGCTGGTTGGAAGAAATTTGGAGACAGTGACTGAGTGCCCTGTGAGGCAAGGGGAGGCCCATATCACAGGTCCTCTGATTCTGGTTTCTGATTTAAATTTTTGTGAGTATTTTCAATGCTATAATTAAGAAATTACAATCCAGAATTGTTTTCTTTGCTCTCTCAAGCTTGTTCAGTCTAAATGAGGTCAGATCTGGGCAATGTGAGGCAGGTTTAAATTCCCTCAGAGATACTGAATCTAAAGTGTTGCAACATTGCAACCAAGATGGGGGGAGAAGTAATGGTTTTGAGATTTCTGGGGTGTTTTTTGTGCCAACTGTCAAGTGCTGAAGTAGAAGGAGATGTTTCCCATAGTAATTACTCCCTCTAGAAGCAGGCTGATTGTGGAGAAGCATTCCAGGTAACTCCATGCAGCTGTAACATGTGGAAATGCCTGATGGTTGGAATTAATGATCTTAGAGGTCTTCTCCAACCTAAATGATTCTACAATTCCATGGTCATCGTGGGAGACAGTGAGATTGCACTGTTTTATGCCTGTGATGCACCTCTTTACTTGTCCTGTATCCTCATGGACAGTGGGCTTGGAATTCCCAAGTATGTGTTTTTCCTTTTCATGCCCTCCCAGTTTGCTGCAGGTCTCTGACTATTTCTGTTAGCGCAGTGCAAGCTTTAACTGTGTAAAAATGTCCACGGCACAGGAAAACTGGCCGTGTCCGTGACCCTGGTGCTGCCAAGTGAGTGGCAGCACGTGCTAAAACAGGAGTGATGACAGTGGCCTTGAAAACAACAACATCCTGTAACGGCTTTGCACTAAAAATACTGCCGTGACTTGTCACGGTTTGGAGTGAAAGCCCGAAGAGTAGATGGTGTAGAGCAGCTCAGGGCAGCTGAGTGCCGGGTAGGGATGCGTGAACTTGGAGAGCAAAGGCTGTAGGTGTGGGGCAGAGTGGGCACACGGTGCGGTCAGAGGGAAGAACCAGAGCCAGCCCTTACCGGCAGGAAGCGGCTGGTGCCTGGGTCAGCAGAGCCCAGCGGCAGGTGGACGAGGAGAGCAGAGGCTCCCCAGCAGCAGCAGCACTCTGGCTTCTCTGGTTTGGTCTCCTGCTTGGCATGGAGAGCTGGGATGGACAGGCAGGCCTCTGGTGGGGCAGCAGTTCTGGCACTGGAGAAGGCATGTGTGTTAAGTGGTTTTAGCTCCAGCCTTCCTGTTTGGAAACAGCCTTCCCAGGCAGAAGTTACGCGATGAAATTAATGGACTTTATTTTTTTTTATGCAAGGCTCTCTGTACATATGTATTTAGAGATGGGGTTTCTATGTAGTCGGTTCCTAACACTGTTTTTTCTTAAGCTGCTTGAAGTTCAGAGTAGATTGCTCCTGGCGTTCGAGGGTGCAGCCTGTCCGGTTGCTTCCTCAGTATTTGGACTGCGAGGTGTTTGAACTTGATGGTGCAACTACTGGTCCCTTTTCTTTGATGACCTCTCACAATCCACCTGTTTTGCAAATCTTAACTGAAGAAATTCCTAACATACCTTCAATGAGATTAACAGCATCTGCTTAATCTTCTTTCTTGGCCACTTAATTTTTTTCTTATTAGTTATATTACTTATCATTCCTAAGGCAACAAATATGAGGTAATGTGATTTAAATAAATATAATAATTTGACTGTATGTCTCTGTTTCATGATAAAAGTGGTGTTTGTCCACAGAGTGAAGGAGAATGTGCTAGTCTTAATGGAAAAAAGCAATGTGAATACAGGCCTGGAGTGCTTGGATAACAGGACCATGTTGAGTAAAGAAGAGTGATGGGGAGAAAGCTGCCTTTGTTCCTTGATGTTTTTGCTGTGTTCAGTATTTACCTCCTCTACTGTTGTAGGCAAACTTAAAATTAGCCCTTATCGGTGAAAGAAGGTGAGAACCCTGATGTGTGTATTGGTTTCTTCAGCAGAGTTAATGCTTTCTGTAAGCCCCTGCACAGCCAGTATCCCATTTGTGCCAGCCTTTCTGAGCAGCTGAAGCAGCTCAACGGACATGTGCAGAGTGCTTTCTGTAGCTTGGTTTTCACTTCCCAAAATTGGTGCCGGGGTTTTTTTGGGTTATTTTACTGACTTCTCAGCTTCATCTTATGCCTTTACTAAGGACTTCTGCTCTTAAAAAAAGAAACTAACCAAACCCAACCAGATCCTGTCTGATTTAGTCTTGGGAGGCACTGGATTCTCATGTGGTGCTTGGAAACTGTTAAAAGAATGTGTGGGTTTACTGCTTTGTTGTGAGCGTCTGTCTTCAGACATGAAAAAATGCTGTATGAGTAGTTTGGAGCCTTCCATCCTCCTGGTTGCACTCACACGGTATTTGCTAATGGAGGTAAGAAGGATGTGGGTGGAAAACTGATGGCCAAGAAAGTAGTTTGTGTCAAAACTTAGCTTTCTGCTGCCTGGCGTACAGCAAACTGGGAGATCTACTGGTAAGCGGTACCAGGAATAAGCCAAGATGCTGTGTTTGAGGTGATCGCGTTCATCGCACATCATACCTCGATGAATATATCCTGTGTCAGCAGCTTGACAGCAATACAGAAGGTTGGCACTGCTCTGGTCTCTGGAACTTCCCAGCATTTACTAAAGGCCTCATTTGGTGCTTGTTTAGGTTTATTTAGAGTATCACAGGGACATTTGGGAACTTCCACTGGATTCTGCTCATGAGACCTGTTCAAAACCCTGTGACAAGAATCAGATGCTGGTTTATCCCTGTCCTGCCCATAGTGTGAGGAGCCACGATCTCGGCTTCACCTTTCCATACTCAGTTTTTGTGTATTTTCCCATCATTGGGTACTGATGTGGCAGCTCACTGCTGAGCCTTTGGACTTGGGATTTTTCCCAACCGTGTCTGGAGCTGCTGGGAGGTGTGGGAGCATTGTGTTGCAGTGCGCAGTTGGATGGGAATCTGGAGATATAGGGGTAGCTTGAGATATTTGTTAAGGTTTCTATTCCCAGTCCTGTGTTAGGCTAATAAAGTCAAAATAAAATATGAAGCACTCTTTCTGTTTAATAGCAGCATGAAATCATTTTTAAAAGCTTTTATTTGCATGGGAAGGCGTATCCACTGGCAATATCCCTTATTCCTGCATGAGTGGTTCCAGATTTCAGTGTAACTGTTAGGTATTGGCTACGTCTATGAGAAATACTATCCCAGAAATGAAAATACGAGCAAATGGAGGAAGATAAAGTTTGGAGGGAAAGCTTGTGTTAGTTCTCTCACCATAGGTAACCATTCGCTCTCCATTAACCTTCACCTCTTCTGAAATGTTCTTATTAGTGGAATGAAGTCATAGCGTAGCAGGGCTACTTCTTCATATACATTAGTATCCCCGCTCATTAAAGCGGTTTTGCATTTTAATTGTTAGCAAAGGATTGAATATCCTGGTAAACCTCATTTGCCATTGGATTTGGAAGGCTTTATGGTTGGCAGTGAGAGCACTTGAACTCGCGCTGCTCCTGAGCAGCTGTGGTCCCTCTGCTGAGGCGTTTGAGGGTTTCTTGCCCCAGTGCTGAACTGGGTGAATTGGCCAACGCTACGTCTGATTTGCTGCTGGTTGGAGCAGTGGAAAACACAGCCCCTGTGTCAGCAAAGCAGAGAGGAACCTCAGAACCTCAATGTAAAAATAACAGCTAGGGTTTTCATTATGAGTATTCTAGTGATGAGTACTCTGGTTTCTTTGTCAAGAACTTGCTCCTGTATTTATTCCAGCGGGACACTCAATTCTGTAGTGCTCATCTTCTTGGTAATGTGGCTGAAGGAGGTGGTTGGTTTTTGAAGGCTGAAAAGTCTTGGTCATCCTGTTCTCTGAACTTGGGCCCCACCAGTTGCAGGCTTTAGTATTTTCCCTAATAACCCGAAGTATTGAGTTTCTCTCATTGATACCGTGGTAAGGAACTGGGAAACAAAATTGAGCTGCGGAGTTTTGTGGTATTTACACACATGCATGGTGTTTCTCAATGGAAATTCCAGACAAGTGGGGAAATGGTATAGTCTAAAAGAAGAAATGAAATGTCTGTGAACCACAGTTACGTGCATGAAGAAATGAACAAAAAGATGAAAGAGTGCAAATTAGTTACATGCTTTTGCTCTTGTATCTGTACAAATCCCCAGGTGCCTTTCTGCCAGCATAAATTCACACATTTCTCACTAGAAAGAGGGTAAGGTTATTGCCTGTAGGGATATAATGAAACACAACATTTGTGACCCCACTGGGCGTTTGACTGTGAGCTCTGGGTGAATCACTCACTCACTAAGGGTTAAGGAAACCACAACAGCACTGGACAAACGAGCACCTGTGTTTTAACAAATATAAATGTGAAAGGGGTGGAAGTGCCCTATGAGTCCTGGACTCCAGTTTGCAGCACCGAAGATGAGGGTGCAGTGGGGTCCAGGAAGGCACCAGGGATGTGGCAGTCTGCAAAAGAGCTCCTGGGCCTGCAGAAAGCTGCGACACCGGTAATAATAGACCAAAATAAGCCCAGCAGTGGGGAAGCTGGTGGGAGAGGAGCATCACCAGTGCTTTGGGCTTGCAGTAGCAGGGAATTCCTCAAAAGAATCCGTGTGAGAAGTGGGTGATCCTGATGGTGTCCCTCCCTCTACAGCCCTACAAGGAGGGGAGAAATCCCTGCGGAACCGACAGTGGTTGTTGGTTTAACCTGGGTATGTGAACAGGACGCAGTGATTGGGGCGTTGGGCTGTTCTAAGCATTGCATCAGTGCTCTGCCGTAGGGGAGAAGTGAACAAGTGGCGTATGAAGAAAACTGATCCCAAAAAAGTCAGCTTTAGGAGTCAGGTGGATTATTGTTTTCACTGATATTTAGCCTTTATTTTCCGTTATTTAAATACAGTGCTGGTATCTGTGTGCTGTCCGGCCTGGCTCTGGTGGTGGAGGTGGGTGATAGCTTTCCCCTGGGAGGGAGGAGGACCTCACAGACGGTGTACTTTGCTCAGGACTTTGGCACTGTGGGGCTGTGCAGGCAACAGAACCTTTCTCTGGCTTTGGACGCTCCACCGATAGCAGGTAGTGCTGGGGAAAGCGGGCACTTAAGTATGGGAGCTGGAAATCTCACAGGGTCCTGACCTTCCAGAGCTCTGTCAGGCTCGGTTTGCTGGGTTTGAAAGCAGGGAATTAGTGGCTGTGCTGGAACTGGTTTCCCTTCCCCTGCCTGCTCCTTTCCCGGTTACCCAGCTCCTCCTGTGGCTGCCAGCTGGCCACAGGCTCCCAGCGGGGAGCCAGGCTGTAGTGGTCTCATCAACAACGCTATGAGACCTGTGATCGCATCCAAGCTCTGTTGGATCACCCCTGCGAGGCTTCTCATTTGGAGGGACAGTCTTAACGGAGTTACGGCTCTGTATGACCTTGTTTACAACATCCTCAGCGTGTCCTGTTCTCAGTGTGCTTCCTTTCCATGGGGGGCTGTGTTTCTCTGTTATCTGGGGGGCCGGGTACGAGGAAACAACCAAATGCTGACACTGCGTACATGTAAGAAGTTATCAGTGCTTTGATTTTGCAAACAAAATAATGCTTTTCTTGCTTTCCTTTTTAGGATGTGCTTTACAAAAACCTTGCTTGTGTTAATGCAGAAAGAAGCAAAGCTTCTAAAGCTTTCTTGGAGCCTGCCTTAATTTAACTCACGGAAAAACTGCTTTGCTGCCTTGCTTTCTGCAGACTAGTAAACCCCTCTGACTTGCAAACCCCTGCCCCTGTGAATGGTTCTGTTTTATGCAATCTACCTTTCTGTTACCCTTTTCTTATACCTTGATTTTGAATCTTTCCTTTAGATCATGGCTTGCATGACATTTTTCTTTCTTTTCCTTTCTTTTTTGCTGTTTGCAAAGACTCTTGGGAGGATTTGACTGATGTGGTGGAGCAATTGCGTGATGATACTGAAGGTGCGTGCCACACCAACATCTTTCCAGCTATTGTTTCTGCTAATGAATGGCTTTTGACTGATTACTTTGAGCGCGAGTGCAAAATAATTTTCCTTTCCAGTGCCAGTAGCCAGGGCTTTCTGAACGTGCTTGTCTGGTTGAGCCAGGCTGGCAGCAGAACCTGCTGTGCCAGTTACGCTCTGTGGGGACGTTGGGTTCTGCTGTTGGCCGTGAAAGAAATTGCCTTTTATCACTGTTTTTGTATGTGTGTTACTCTTGTAATTGTATTAATCAACGTGTAAAATGGGTATTGTGAAGGCTTTTCTGAATTTATGAGCCCCTTTGTGGGTTCCATGTCATCAGCTTTGGTTTCTAAGTTCTTACTGATCTTGTTCTTGAAAAATACGTGCATGCAATGGTGTTTAGAAAAATGATGTTTAAATTTGGGGGTATTTTGACTTGAAGGGGAGGTAGAAAAAGTAAATTATCGAAGGGCTCAGTCATTTATATGAAATAATCAAGGTAGTTATTTTCCAGAGCCTTAACACTGCTTAAATGGTTGCAGCAATATATGGAAGATAAAGTTTAAAAACTGTTTCAGGAAGCACCCCAAAGCTTCAGATTTTGTGATTTATTTCTGTTTATCAACTCAAGGCTTTGCCAAAGTGACTCTAAAGCTCATGTTGCAAGTTTAGATTAGAACTTGTGAAGTACTAAATCAATTTTTTTTTATATAGTGCTTCTTCCTTGATTTTTAAAAATGATGCAGGAGTTAAATACTTGAATTCCCAATTCAGCATGCGCTCAAGTATGATCATGATTTGAAGACTAAACACAACTGTTGATGTGGGGGATGGCAGTGTGTGCAGCACAGAGCACTCCCTTCACAGGGAAGGGAAGGAGAGGGGAATTGGTTTTTTGTGGCTGAGGAGTCCAAGTACTCACGGCTAGGAAGAACGTGGATTCCAGGGTAGAAGGATGGCTGGGAGATTTATCTACACAGGCCAAATTATTTTAAATTACAATCTCAAATCAGAAGCTAAAGCTACTGTTGTCAATATCTGGAAGTTTTATGAGTGTAAGCCTTGTGCCCACGCTGAGGATCCCAAGGGCAGGCAATGTGGTAAAGCAAAATGGTGAAATTCAGCGAGGTGTGTTTATTATAGATCCAGAGTTATGAACAGTCATTTAGAAACTCAGGTGGTGTAAACCTTTTAAAAGATATATTGTGTACAGGAATTAGTGTAGATGGATCAACTGCACCCATACCTTGCTGGTTGTGTTCCATGGGTGATGTCTGTCTGGAATGCTGTGCGTGGGCAGCACAGCATGGGAGAGGGGCTCTGTGCCGGCACAGCGGCCAGTTCTGCCTCCCCAGCAGCTCCAGTCCAAATCTGAGGTAGTCTTTAAGGAGGGGCAAAAAAAGAGTTTGGCCTTGCTTTTCCATTAAACTACCAATTTTTTGCATTAGTTTTGTTAAGGTGGGATATGTTTGAAACATGTGTCTGGTCTGGCTTCACTTGGGTTGATTTTCCTCACCACCCTGTTTGGGTTTTTTGGCATTCTTGCATGCCCAGAGTGTGGGAACACTGTTCTCCTTGGCCATCAATCAGGAAATGATGGAGGCCTGATGTGGAGTGTGCCTTCCCCCTCAAAAGCCAGCTGGACATCATAGCAAGAACAAATGAAGCAGCCTGTTCAAGTCAGGGAGAATGTTTCCTCTGCTAGGAACTCAGATTTCATTTTTGTGAGATGGTGTTAGTCCAGCCACATTCCAGTTTATCCAGAAGCGTCCAGACTGAGTTTTGGATACAGAAGCAAATAAGTAAGTAGAACAAAACCTCTTTCTGCAGAAACAGAGCAGCCTCTGCTTTTCCCTTGTTAATAGTCACATCATTGTTATTTTCATCGCTGCATGATACACAAAATGCGCATCACCTTGTCCCTACCATGGTGGATCCGTGCATTGCTGGAAGGCAGGTGAGGCGTTCGGATGTAAGGGAGTGTCAGGAGTGCTTCAATGGAAAACCAAGGAGCTTAAATACGTAATGATGTTGAACTCCCTGTTCCTTTTTGCAGCATTAAAATAGCTGTAGTTTGCTGCGGCTCATTTGCTCTTAAGGACCTGAGGCTGACAGAGGAGAGTGACATGGATTATTCCAATAAAAATGCGCATTGTGTTGCAGCTTTTTGACTCTATTGATAATTTGTGGAGGGAGAGCTTCAGCTTGGAGAAATTTTCTCACCTTCTGCATGGTGTGGGGTGGCAGAACAGCAGCGAAGGACAAGGCAGTTGATGTGATAGAAGCCCTTAATTTATCTGGGGATTTGCTTTCCATGTTTATGGGGAATTATACATGTGTTCATGATTTCATGGTCTGAGCAACTGGAACTGATGTCCTTCTTAATGCGAACTGGCTTAACTGAACCTTAGTGCTCTGTCAATGGCTGGTTTGCTTTGAGAGCCTGTGTTTCACCACGACTGTGTCTCAGTTAACCTGAATGCAGTACGAACTGCCTGCAAGATGCTGCTTCTTGTCCATGCCCAGAAGCAGCCTGTCTAAATTTCAGATGGCTTTAAGTTCATATCAGATGGATTCAGGACATGGAGAACCTTGCTCAAATGCAAAGTAATAGGCATTACTTGGAGCAGATTTCTTCATCTACAGCGTTTCATGACTCCCTGATTCAAGTTGTAGGATTTTTATATAGCAAAAGCATCTGGAGAATTTAAGACTATTTCAATAGAAATGCACAACACATTAAAAGCGAAGCTTAAGGGCTAAGATTTTGTATTTTAAGTTTTACGACAGGGCATGTGTAGTAAAACACGGAGATGTTTGAGTGTAGAGGAGAAAGAGAAAGCCGGAGCAGGTGTTGTCTCGGGGAATCTCAGTTGCATGTCAGGGTCAGACTGTCAAAGCAGAAACTGTTGAGGGGAACTTAAAGCCAGCCACGCAGTCTTACCGTGTAAAAGTCATCCTGGCTTCCTTACCCTCTGCTTTTAGGCTCTGTTTTAAAGGTGTATCTGTTGCAGCACGTGTAACCAAGGCATAAGTTACTTGGGATTTAATTTTTGAAATACACCTTTGGGATTTTGTCCAGTTTTCCACTCTATAGCAGTTACTGGGTTCGCAAGGTGGGAGTCCCAGATAAGCTGGATATGCGGAGCACCATCATTCACAACAGATGAATGCAGCAGAAACCTTTAATTTGTTCATGTGGTGAAAACTTTTTCAGTTCTTTAGAGTATGACTGCATGTTTTAGTCTTGAAATAAAACATAGCCCTACTTGTTCTCTTTTCCGAAGCACTTTCATCAGATGTTCATGAGCTCTTAAAAGCGTCGAACGAATCTAGTTGGCTTGAACATGCTTTGTACCCCCTACTATCAGTCTTGTTTGTTTGTGTTTTTTTGATTATTTACTGAATCACAGCATCATTAAGGTTGGAAAAGACAGATCATTGAGTCCAACAGTAGACCCAGCACTGCCAACTTCACTGCTAAACCATGTCCCTAGCACCACATCTACAAGTCTTTTAAATACCTCTGGGGATGGAGACTCCACCACTGGGCAGCCTCTTCCTGTGCTTGACAGCCCTTTCAATGAAGGAGTATTTCCTAATATCTAATGTAAACCTCCTCTGGTACAACTTGAGGCCATCTCCTCTGGTTCTGTTGCTTTTTACATGAGAGAAGAGCCCAGCACCGATCTCACCACAGCCTCCGTTCTGGGAGCTGTAGAGAGCAATGAGGTCTTCCTGTAGCCTCCTCCAGATTAAAATTAGGGTGCTCTTGACCCCAGTGGACACACAGCAGTCACAGACCTTTGAAACTCAGGGAAAACCATGTGCCTTGCATCAAATAGCACACGGTACCACTGACCTCAACGTAGGTCTGGGTTGAGGCAGCAGCTCTTGATGCTCTTCACAAACATGCATGGTATGCTTGGAGCAGATAATGAAGAAGTCTCTGTCTTCTCTATCCCAGGGCAATGGTAGAGTCTCCTTCCCTGGAGGGGTTGAAAAAATGTGTGGCTGTGGCTCTTGGGGACATGGTTTAGCAGGCACGGTGGGGTTGGATGAGGGTTGGACTGGAAGAACTGAGATGTCTTTTCCAACCTTAATGATTCTGTGATCTTCCTGTGTCTCATTGTTCTCCTCACAGGAAGGAAGCTGTGCTTATTAACAAGGTTTAAGTCAAGTCTTAAAACTTTCAGATGAGTTCAGGAGACAAAGACTCAGCTTTTCGAGAGACTCTAATCTCCCTGCTGAGATCAGACTTTGCATCATGAAACTGAAGCAAAACCCATTTCTGGGACAGTCGTTATCTGCGGTGAAAGCAAATGCTGTAGTGGTGTTCATATACACGTACAGGGTGACTGCGATGGGTGCTGTTGGTGGCGTTCATCAGTCGGACACAGAAGAAAATAGGCAGGAGTACTAAGAGTTTTTAGTTGTGTATACAAAAATGAGTTGTTCCAATTGATTGTGTGGAACGGTTTGGGTTGGGAGGGACTTGAAAGCCCATCCAGTTCCAACCCACCTCCCACTGGATCAGGAGTCTTAAAGCCCCACCCAGCCTGGTCTTGAACACCTCTCGGGATAGGGCAGCCACGACTTCTCTGGGCAGCCTGGGCCAGGGCCTCACAGTTACATCCAGGTTTAAAAATAAGAGTAATGAGAAGATTTAAGATAGAGAGGCATATGGATCTGTTAAGTGTGGGAGGATTTGTGGTTACCTTTAGACAGAAGAACAAGTCACAAGTAGAGGATTCTTACTGGTTTGTAGTTACTGGGCGTAGCTGAGGATTTGAGTTGGAGCAAGTGATTGTCATAGCATTAAGTAACTCGTTGTCAAGATGTAAGGCACGATGTTAACAGCTGTCCTCAAAATTTTCTTCCTCCAAAATTTAAAGCTTTTGTAGTTATTTGAAGTATTGAGGCACCCTTAATGTGATACGTCACCTCTTCCCGTATCATTGTGTCTTCAGCAGTAAAATGCTAAGTAATTGTGATTGTTCTTGACATAAGGCCTGGGGAGTGCCTCACATGGAACTGCCCCTAAAAGTGCCTTCAGAGATGAGGGACAAAGATGGAGAGGTGGGGTATCTTGTTGTATTAATAGTAGGTTTTGTTACTCAATGATATTTTTCTTCCTTTCTTTAATAGATCCTAATTATCTCATGGCTAATGAACGCATGAACCTGATGAACATGGCGAAACTGAGTATCAAGGGGCTGATTGAATCGGCTCTGAATCTGGGCAGGACGCTGGACTCTGACTATGCACCTCTTCAGCAGTTCTTCGTTGTGATGGAACACTGCCTTAAACACGGCTTGAAAGGTAACTTTGTGCAAGAGGAGTTGTCCCGGTCTGTTTGTCATCGCCTAGGAGTGAAAAAGAGCACTCTTGTTTTAAAAGTCTGGTTTTGTAATCTGCAGTGTACTAAAGAGGGGCTGAGCAGGGTCATGCCAGGATCAGCTTAGGCTTCACAGCCCACAGGAAGGGAAAAATCTGTTGAAGGTTTAACACTGCAGGTGACAAGTGCAGTTCTGCAGGTGCTTGCCATTTTTAAAACAGCTTTTCAGGTGACTTGGGTATAACTAAGTGATTTGGGACAAAATTAGCTCCTAGCAAACTCATGACTCCCTTTGTTTCTGTGCTTCCTTATCCTTTAGGAACACAGCAGTCCTCTTGCTGGACGAGGAAGTACAACATGGCAGTCCTCTCTCAGTAATTCTGTCAAAACTGAGGGGTTTGGCTGTGTGCAGCTCATGCCTTGCAAGGTGCTCTCTAAAGCAGCAGGCAGAGCATACACGGAATGCTGTGATAGTCACAACTGAACCTGCCTGGTGCCAGAGCGCTTCTCTTGGTGTGGTAGTAGATGAGCTGAAAAGCAGAGGCTACCGAGTGCCCTGTCAGCACCCATACATACATCCCGTGCTGCTTCTTTCATAGTTGTGTTCAGCTTTGCACATGGGAGGTGGGGTTTGCATGCTGGTTACGGTCACGTTGTGTGAGGGAGAAGGGTTGATATTCCTCATCTGTTTTCCCCGCTCGCCAGTGTCCCTACTGCTAGTTTTAAGTTTGACACTAATGGGCTTCTCGGTCTTCTCACTGCTGCTGGGAAGTAGCAGTAAGAACTGTGGGAGAAGAAAATTGAATGTCCAGCTTTAGTACATCAGGGTCACTAGAAAGCATTTCTGAAGGAGGAGAGGATGCAGAGAAAAGCCCTGAGCAGCTCTGAAGACAGAGCAGGTTGACAGTGATGCGGTCCTCTCCCACGCAGTGCTCAGTGATGGTCGGTTACATATCAAGTGTCACTTAAGGACAGTGACGGCATCCTAGTATGGATTTTAACCTCTGGCAGTGAATCCGAGTTGCTGGTGATCACTGAATGTTGTTGGTTTGGCGTATTTGGGATGTAGGGAATATTTTCTGGTCTCTGTCTCAAGCTTCTGTTACTTAATTTGAATTCTTATAATTTCCAGGCTCGGGCATAAACTGTTGTCTTTTACCCTTGCCCAGCAGCAGTCCCAGAAGAATCTTTCTGGCAATTTCTGTCTTTTGTTCATTCACTTCTGACCAGGCTTGAGAATTTATTTAGTCAGCAGAGGTCTAACAGGCTCATTTCATGTCTTTTTATTTTCTAGGCAAAAAGACTTTTCTTGGGCAAAATAAATCATTTTGGGGACCTCTTGAACTTGTAGAAAAACTTGTTCCTGAAGCTGCAGAGATTACAGCGAGCGTTAAGGATCTCCCGGGGCTGAAGTAAGTACAGCCTTCTACTGCACGAGTACATAATAAGTTCTTATTTCAAGAACAATCCTGAACAAGAGGCAGAAGGGCAAACATAAGCTTCAGTAGTATGTCTGCCACCTTATGTGGGTAAAAATGGATCATGACTCTCTTAGCTTTAACCAAGGAACTGGAGGAGAGGAGGACAGGATATATTGTCTTTGTTAAGCGCATGAGGTGTTATGACCAATACTGTGTTTATTGCTAGCACTTACTGAGTGATGCTGTGTTTGGGAATGGGAACAGCCTATGCTGGCGCTTCCTAAGTCAGGCTGAAGAGGAAGGGAGCTGGGAGGAAGGTGGTTACAGATTAAATGATTTTGAGGCTGGAAGAGGTACTTTTAAATAAATTCAGGTCATCTTGTAAAGTTGATGTAAAAGGAAGGCTCAATCACAAGCATGGAGAAGATGCTGGCGTGTGTTAGAGGGGAGAAAAAAAACACTTAAAGCATATATTGCTTTCAGAAATTTCAGACATCATCATCATGATTTTCAGACATCATCTTCAGATTTCGTAAAAAGATACTGTTGGAGACTTTCAGCCTGTGGAAGAGAAAAAAGGTGTAAGGAAGTTTTTGTATGAGTAGCAGGACTAAGGATTATATCCTTTTTGCTGAAAGAGGAGGTGAATAGATTCAATAACAGTTCATTTCAGGTTATTTCAGGGATGGAGAAGTGCTTTCCCTGGAGATTGCTGTAGGATTCCACCTGGAACAGCGTACAGGGCCAGCATGGAGTGCTACAGTGTTGTAGAGCTCCTGTAGCCTGAGAATATTGAAACATTAAATCAAAATAAAGAACAGGTTTAGAACAAGTTTCTAAATCGCAGTCTGGTGTCTGTACCAACCCTTGGGAAGTACCACGTTGTGCAGTGGTGAGGTCACGAATGGGGAGTGATGAAGATGCCTTTCACGGGTGGCTGCTGCTTACGCTAGGTCAGGTTAGACAATAAAGTGCCCCATGTGTTGTTTGGGATAAGGCAGCTGGTTGGCTGCTGGAGATGGAAAAGGAATTGCCTTCTAATCAGAACAGTGCTCGACACGGGAGATTTCCACCTTCCTTCGGAGCATCTGGTGCTGGCTCCTGGCCACCATGCTGGGGCAGGTGAGCAGGGCTGTGGGGCAGAGTTATCGGTTATCATCTCTTTAAAGCTGTGTGCTTCGGCTTGCTGGGAGAAACAGAGGGGGAAGGACTGGGACCGTGACCCGTTGCATCCTGTGGGTTTGCTGTTGATCAAAGTAGTAGAAGAGAGCAGTGCGAAATTGGCATTTTCACTTGTCTGTGTGGATTCTCGCTCAACTTAGCAGCTCCCCGAGGGAGTGGTGCTTGGGTGTCCGTGCTGAAGTACACTTCTTTGCCTCACACAAAACTGATCTTGAGTGAGAAGGTGATGTGGTGAAGCAGCCGATATCCATCTATGTAGGAGCATCCAGCAGGGCTGAAGTCAGGGAAATATTTTTAGCATAACTACAAAAACCAGTGGTTGCTTAGATAAACTTATCTGTAGCTATTGGCACTGAAATACCTTGTTGCCCTCTTCCCCTTAGTGCCAACTCTGAGATGCAGAAACTGTAGATAGGAAAGGGTTGTTAAAGCTGTTTGTGCACTGCAGTGTGTCTGACTGTTCTGTGTTGGGCTGTTGTAGGACACCGGTGGGCAGAGGAAGAGCGTGGCTCCGCTTGGCTCTGATGCAAAAGAAACTTTCAGAGTACATGAAAGCCTTGATCAACAGAAAGGATCTTCTCAGGTGAGCACGGAGCTTGCTCTCGCATTAGATTAGTTTAGCTTGTGCTCTCTTGTAAGATCTTAGCAACCTTTTACAGCCAAATGGTGAAGTGTGTGTGTATTTCTTGATAAACGGTCGTATTTGTGAAATGCAGAGCTTCCTCAGATGGATTAAAATTGCTTCATATTCTTCTGTAATTTAGAAGCAGTTGTTTCTCCACTTTATTGCCTCAAGTGTCCATTAGCATAAGCACAAATTTTGGTTTCAAAAAAGTAATTTGCGTGAAATGTTTGTAAGGGGGGATGCAGCATTGTCTGTCTGCAAGGTTTTGGCCCTGGATGTGTTTCTGACCTTGACTTGGAACTACTCATTTTTCATTCCTCTGTCTCTCTGCTTCCCATTCATAAACCAGACTGATTTTATAGTTTAATTGAAAGTCCATGGATTCAAACTGCTACATCTGCATAAAGCAAGTAGGATTTAATAAATATGTTGGTGTTACTACTCAGAGAAGTCGGTGTTTGTTGGCTCTCCATGTAAATCCATAGCCAGCTTGGGCTTAGAAGGGAGAACTTGGTGTTGTCTGTTTCTGTGGGGACTATGTGCCTCTGCCAGGGTTTCTAAGGCTGACCTTGTGTTCTGTTGTCATATGAGATCCCATGCTAGGTGGCATCATTTTAGTTGGCTGTTAAAGATGTAACACTGGTCTTCTCTCGCTGTGCATCCTGCAGTGAATTTTATGAGCCCAACGCACTGATGATGGAAGAAGAAGGTGCTATCATTGCTGGCCTCCTAGTAGGCTTGAATGTCATCGATGCAAACTTCTGCATGAAGGGAGAAGATCTGGACTCACAGGTACTAAACCCATAAATTGGAAGAAATTAGAGGACTGTGATCGACTGAGATGGAAGTTAGTTTTACTGTATGTCATAGAAGACCAATAAAATGTCTTACTGTGACTGTGGTCTTCAGATCAGAGACTCAGGCTTTGGATTTGCTCTTTGCTGTTACACTTTGCGGTGGTTTGCGTGCACGTCACTGTAGTAAATGAAAAAGGAGGTGAAACCAGGGAAGGACGGCGCCAAAACAAGGGGAGAGGTGGACAGAACTGTTAATTCCCTCACGCTGTGGGATGAGATCATTGTAGCTGCTGAAGAGAAGGAAACGAGCCTGTGTGCACTTGCGTTCCAGCTTGCATGAGCAGTGTATATACGGATATGGGGGTGGTAATCACCTCTCCTTATGGCCTAAGACTTGCTTGCCAACTTGCTGCTTATCCTTGTGTATTTTTGAATATGCCGTGTTTTCATTAATTGTGGTTAAATCGCTGATATATAATGAATCCTTGCTATATTACAGCATGTACTGATATTCAAACTGAACAACTCTCAGCTTTGATGGCTACAGACAGTGTTCAGTCCTAACGTGTTTAATGAAAAATGCAAATTTTTTTTTCTAGGTTGGAGTCATTGATTTCTCAATGTATTTGAAAGATGGGAACAGCACAAAAGGCAGCGAAGGGTGGGTACATGCACAACCATCCTGCTTATTCAAGTGTCCTGGGTGGCCTTGGAGCTGTTACAGTTTAAATTTAAAAGCTGCCGAATTGCTCTTCTGTGATCAACTGTGTTATATATAAACGAGGCACTGGAAATACTGGGAAAAGGAAGATCTCCCAGAAATTTTGTGTGCCTTTGCTTAACTCGCAGGGTGTAGATAAAAATGTTTCAGAAGTGCCCCTCTGCTGAATTGGGTCTGCTGTTCTTCAGAGCCTTTTTGGGAAGCAGCTCGGTAGCCTTCACCAGTGCTGTGGCTACCGGGATAGTGGTTGGGTTTTGGCACTGTAGTGTCGTTTGAAAGCAAACATTCTCCAGTTGGAAAAGACCGTAACTGTAATAACAGCCTGAAGTGTAATAATAGCCTGCTTGTGCCAGCACACGCCGATGGAGCAATGCAGCATTCAGAGCCAGAGGCTGAAAACCACAGTGTAGGGACACTGACACGCAGCCGGTGCTGTGCCATTCCAAGGTTCTCCAAGGGTACTTCTTCCTTCTGAGGAAGTCCTGCTAGTAGGAATTGGGTCTCTCTGCTTATTATCCCTCAGGATCAGGTGTTTTGATAGCAGAGAAGTCAGGGGCCGGTGACTGATTATAAATGCGTGTACTGCAACTTGGTGTTGCTGTTGTGTGTGCATCGCCCAGACTCACTGAGCCCAAGGGTATTGGCGCGCTGGATCCATAGGCCATATCACACGTTCCCTCTTAGACCCTTAGTGGTGTCTTTTCCTTCTTTGAATCCAAGTGGCTGAGCTCAGCAATATTTCCTTCTTCCAGAGATGGCCAGATAACTGCAATCTTGGACCAGAAGAACTACGTAGAAGAGCTCAACAGACATTTGAGGTAAGAAAGGATTCATTTATTCTGTACTATGTAGGATAGCTACGTAGAAAAATGGCTTTTAAGAAAGAAGGTATTACTGTAAGGTGTTTTTTCTCTCCCAACAGCGCTACTGTAAACAACCTACAGGCCAAGGTGGATGCCTTGGAGAAATCCAACACCAAACTGACTGAGGAGGTAAGTGTGATAGAAAATCATCTGGTGGTTTGTCCTTTTCGAAATGGGGATTAAAGAGGGAAGGGAGGGGTTGTGTTCAGATATCTGATGTTAGTGTTGATGAATGTTTTAATGGTGAAACTGGAATAACTGATCTGAATTACACTGGCTGTTGCTGCTAACTAGGCACAGGGGGGAAAAACAACCAAATGTTTGTTGAAACACAAAAGCTGCTGAATACGTTTTTGTCCCCTGAAGTCTTTGAGAGCGTTCTGATGTTTGGCAGATGCCTTAGAGCAAGTTATAAGACGTGTGTGGGTTCAGCTGCCATGCAGCTGATGGAGGTTATGCAATGTCCAAAGGTGACAAGGACATTTTAAAGTGTCTGATTATTTTGACAGGTATAGATGTTTGCTGCAGCGTAAAGACAGTAATTGAAATGTTTCAGTGACTTTCTCTAGCCTGTCACAACTGGAAAGAAATTGTGGGAAAACGATCATTGTAGAGAAAACATTGTTCAAACTGAGCAGGAAAAATGTTTGGTATGTGAGCTGTAGGTGTAACCAAGGTTTTAAACTGATATTGTAATTCATAAGTGCTTTTATGCAATAATTAATACATAAGTGCTGATATGCAATTCATAGCTTGCATGTAATAAAATCTTCTGGGGTTGATTCCTTGACAAATGGGTATTGGGAGGTCTCATCTGAACGGTTTACAGGACCTATGCCTGCAGTGCAAATATGAATGGGAAGATCTGTTTTGCTGTTCTCCCCCATTAGAGGAGGCCTGTATGTCTGGTTATTGAGCATTTACTGTAATGGATGTGTTCCCAATGATGGGACACGTTAGCAGTGAAAATGAGTTTCTCCACTCTTGCAACTGAGGAGTAAGAAGTGCTTTTTACAACTAAAATATTTAATATTAAAGGTGCTCTGCAGCAGAGGCTCCCTTTCTTAGTGCTACTGTAATGAGTGGCTTTGGATTAATTACCAGCAGAGTCTGAACGCTGTGCCCGTTGGGCCTGGTACACATGAAATCATTTGCAATATTGACTGAAGTAGTTTTTGGTTTTTAATAATTTACTTGCTTATGTCTTAGTGAAGTCTGTGTGCAGCTCAGAGTAAGAATTTGAGTGACACTAGAACACTGTGCCAGCCCGGGCTGTTAGCAGGGCGTAGTTCATAAACTGCTCCCATTGTCACCTCAGTTTGTGCATTTGGCTTGAGCTGCACCAAAGCCTCATGCTTGCGCAGGGGTAATTTCTGTTTGAGTTTGTCAATAACATTGCACATCTCCTGGAATGTGTCTCAGCTTTTCTTGTGTGCATGGTGACTTCAGGTAGGGTTTACAAAGCCGGAAGGGGTTTCTGAAGCTCTTTTGGCCTTTGACCACCCACTCAAAGTTATCTGTTAGCCTGCAGTGATACCGTCACTGGGAGTTCCTGCAAGGCAGGCCGCTTGTCTCATGAAGGTGGTGTGTGCTCCTGATCCTCCATTTCCAGCCACATCCTCATCTCGGAGGTTTTCATCATGTTCCTCTTGCCCAGATGCTTGGGCATCATGGATCTCAGCTGCGATACTGAGCACTGTACTCAGCCCACGGAAGCTTTAGCGAACTCCTGCAAGCATTCTATCTCCAGTAATACATTCCCATTGTCAGATGTCAACAAGAATTAACTGCCATGTGGTCACATCTTTGCTTTTTGTCATCTTTGGCAAGGGAAGGGCACTGGAGTGAGGAGTTCTGGTGAGCTGTGCTAAATACGTGTTATGCAGACCCTATGACTTTACTGAAAGATAGGAACCAAAAGAGGCTGGGAAGTCTCCGTCTTAGCTGATCCTGGAAAATCCATCACTCTGGCACTAGTTGGTGATTTTTCAGATAGTCCTTCTCCATGGCAGAGGCAAAGTTGTCTTTTGCCAATCAAATAGGTTGTTTTGTCTTTTTCTTTGCAAAAAATGTGTACAGAAAATGTGAGAGAGGGAAAACAAGCAGTCAGGTACGGTTTTGTTATATTACTGTTGTTCCATTGTCTTCACAGCTCGCGGTTGCAAACAACAGGATTATTACACTGCAAGAAGAGATGGAACGGGTTAAAGAAGAGAGCTCCTACATCCTAGAGTCCAACCGTAAGGTCGGTGGGTGTGAATGATCACTGAACCTTTGGGCAGTCCCAGCCCAAACTCAGCCGAGAACTGCGTGTTTGGAAGAGATTTTATTTCCTTGTGTATCTCGCACAAAAGCTGGGATAGAGCAGAGGGACTCCAGGTGGGCCTTCTGCAGAGGGCAACAGATGGACCCCTTCCCCAGGGAATCCTGCCTGGCCGTAGCCGATCAAACTGTGAGCGTCCGCAGAGCCAAGGGCTCACACGGCATGACCCTGGCTAGCTGGGCAGGGGTGTCAGAACAGACAGGAGGAAGCTTCATTACTGAGGGGGGGACACCAAAATGTGCAAGTAGGAGGTGTGGGGTTTTGGCCTGGAATGCTGTCCTTTTCGGGAGTCGAGGGGAATGTTCTACAATCCTCTTTTGGAGATTTGTTGAAACTGCTAATAATTACAGCAGATTCTGCGTTAGTTTTAAACCCCATAAGGTCATGTTCTGAGGATTTGTAACCATGCTTACTATGAAAGCTCTGGCAAAAGGTCAGTCTGTGCGTTTAATGTGTATCCAAGTGGACCCAGCACCTTGGGGAATGGTGAAAGATTTGTTTCACCAGGCAGCAGCATGCTGCCTTCATGGGATGGAGCTCTGTGTTATGATAGGTGTGGAATTTGTTTTCACAGTGGTGGGAAAAGCAAATAATTGGCAAATGTGAGAGTTAGCAGTACAAAATGACAAGCTAATTGGGTGCCTTCATTAATTTAGGTCGCTAAAGACAGAACTGCTGATGGACAGGCACTGACTGAGGCACGGAAACAGTTAAAGGAGGAGACTCAGCTGCGACTGGTGAGGATTGTGTGAGCCTGGTGCTCCCTGCAAATGCTTTTTCATGTAATAACTCGATCACTTTTAAAAATGCTTGACCGGTGGATTTTTTTCACTCTTGCCCACCTGCTTCAGCCTGATCCGAAACAGTCTTGTCAGAAGCACTGTTAATTTTGTGGTCTTCTATGGGTCAGATCTGTAACCGTGACCCTGTGGCAGTGCAGCACGCTTCCGGGGAGCAACTGTGTTGACCCAGTGTGTTAATCCAGTTAACGTGGGTTATCTAACAGAGGGAAGGGAAAGCTGACCAATCCATATGTTCCAGGATGTGGAGAAGGAGCTGGAGGTGCAGATCGGGATGCGGCAGGAGATGGAGCTAGCTATGAAGATGCTGGAGAAAGATGTTTGCGAGAAGCAAGATGCGTTGGTGGCACTCAGACAGCAGCTGGATGATCTCAGGGCCCTAAAGCATGAACTCTCTTTCAAGCTGCAGGTAGGGCCATTATTAAATCAAATGCAATAAATTCCAGGTAGCAGTGATAGCTCTTGCTCTTTTTCTCGCCCTACTACTGTCTGCTTTTTTGTGGGGCCCAGCTGTGCCCTGCAGCTGTATGGCAAGATGCTTGTCCTCAAGATATTGCCCTGACGTTTGCTTTCTGAGCCACCTTCTCCTGCCCCTTTGGTTTCTAGTGCTTCCGTTCGTGTGCCACATGATTTTTCATGGCTTATTTTGGTTTTACTGCTACTTTTTTCCAGAGTTCAGACATGGGAGTGAAACAGAAGAGCGAATTAAACAGCCGTTTGGAAGAGAAAACAAATCAGATGGCTGCCACCATCAAACAGCTTGAACAAAGGTAAAACATGCAACTTTTACAACTATAAAATCATGCGTATATTCCAGCGGTTGTGTTTCACTAAACCCTGGGTGAAGCAGGTGAGAGCCCAAGGACACCAGAATCTGGTTCTCCAGATCTCTCGTTTCGAATAAAACACCAAACTGAATCATTCTCATTAGGAACAACTTTGTGCGTTCTGAGGGAGGTGAGATTGAAAACTCCTCGCAACAATGACAAGAGGAAGGTTAGAGGGCAGCCTGACTGTCACTCGGTTTGATGAAGGGAGCCCCTCAGTATAATATCCATCTGGACGGGGTTCCGTCCGTGGTTCCATCCTAATGACTGTGTGGCTCTCATGCTGCCAACCTTCCTGAAACCAGGAGGGCCTCAGTATCCCGGTCAGATGGGTTTGAGGAGGAGCAACGCTTTTGTCATGTTCTCAGAGCCAGGCTTTGCCGTTGTTGGGGCCAGGTTTAGAATTCCAGTCTCTGAATTGCCTTGACTGTCGCAGGAGCTCTGAGAAAATCTGTAAAAATGCAGCTCTCAGCAGCACATCTGGGACTTTGTGAGGAGGCAGTGCACTAAATCTTCTTCTAGGGTTTATATTCTGAATCTTTTTTTTATAAAAAAGGTTGTGTGTAGAAAATGTATATTTTGAAATGTTTTGTCATGCCTCTCAGCTAATTGATCTGCTCTTGTTCTCTTGCTGTTCTTATTTTTCCATTTTCTCATCATCCCCCTTCTGCCTTACTTATACAGTGAAAAGGATTTGGTGAAACAGGCAAAAACCTTAAATAGTGCAGCAAACAAACTGATCCAGAAGCATCATTAGACATTTTTCTGTCTGGTCGCCTCACAACTCTGACATCAGAACTCATTTATGAGGGGAGAACTTGAGAATTGCTAAAAGCAACAGTTAAAATGTTGTCACCTAAAGTTGATTTGGCATTTGCTGAATTTTTAAAATCAGTGAATTTTTCTTCAGAGATTTAGAGTCGGGTATAAAAATCCCTACCTTTATCATTTAAACCGTGTTGAAGTACCGATGAGCTGGCCAAGAAACACACCAGAAGAGCCCAAGGAATGGGAGAGGTGTGGCTCTGTACACCCCAGTGATGCTTATTGTATACAGCCGCACGAGTCTTCCGCATTTCTGGATCCTAGGTGTGTTGGACAAGCCAACATCAGGCTGGCCAGCTCTGGAAAGTTGGCTAGTTTTCTGTGTTACCCTTTTTGTGAAGTAGATGACAAAACGCATCCCTGGAAGTTGTTGAAAGTAGTCGTGTGCGTCCCCCAAGCTGTTACCCGTTCACTTCTGTTCTGTGGGTTCAGCCCCAAGTCTGAGCCAGACGGGCTCGAGTCGGTAGCTCGTTGCCGCTCAGACCAGCCCTCTTGTAACCAAGACTGCTCCTAACGATTTGGCCTTAGTGACTTGGCGGGAGGGTGGGGACTTAGGACTTATCCCTATTCCTTTAAACTCCATGTGTCCAGAATTAGTAGCTAGGTGTCTTAGAGTAAAACGATAGTGGTGAGTCCAGTGGAAACCTCCTTATCTTTGCGTTGCCTTCTACCTCTGCCATGAGTCCCTCCAGAATATATGTTCTGGTTCTTCCCGACCTGAGGAAGCTGAGGAGAGGTGTTTTGGTATATCTCTCCTCTTCCCAGAAGGGCAAAGTACACGTTTTATGAAAAATAATCTGATTGTTAGTGTTGAAAAGAAACAAAACCAAGCAAAACTCAAGAAGAGAACAAAACATGTGGCGGTGGGGAGTGGAAATGGTCATTTGGTTTTTGACTATTCCTCGTCCAAGTAGTAAGTGATTTAAATGGAAGAGTTGCCTTTTACTATTACACTTCCTTCTTTTGCTTCTGATCTCCTGTTGCTCAATACAAATGGAATTTGCTAATCAAAGAACGGCTAAAGCCTGGAAATAACTCCAAATAGGTGAAGTAATGGCCAATTTAATACCACAGTGCTACCAGCTGTAGCTTGGACTATTAGAAACTAATATCCTCTTCCCTGGGGCCATGTGATCTCACTGTACCAGCCTTCCACAAGCTTTAGGCTGTGAGTGCTCCTAGAGATGGTTTCTCTTTCCAGAAGATCACTTGGGGGGTTTCTGTGTTGAATAAGGAGTTTCTGTTTTGGTGAGGTGCCGTAGAAGTGCCCGTTCTCCCTTTGCCCTGCGTGATGGTGCATTTGGGCAGTGGGTGGCAGATGGGACTGAGAAGCTGCTGGGGAGAGAACAGCTCTGGATTCTCACTAGGTGCCCTTCAAAACCTGTGAGGCTTGGCCTAGTCCTCCAGGACGCAAGCGTCCACCACCTCTTAGCTCGTTGGAGGGACTCCTGCACACAGGCAGGCTGGGAGACCCGTGTCAAACCTCTACGCGATGCCTGAGTCTCATGCTTGAAAGTATATACTTAACCTGCAGTAACCTATAACTAGAAATGCGTTTTAACTGCCTGGAGTAAAAAAAATCAGTAAATGAAAAGGTGGACGCTTCCCTCCAGACATCCAAACAGCAAGTTAGAGCAGTGACACACACCCCCCAACCTCTCCAGCAGGGCTTGGGCTGGCTTTGTTTGCTGTCACAGCAGCAGTAAAATAAGACAGAATTAAGGGCCTGGCCACTTCTGGTGTCAGGCCCGAAGCGGAAGCACTTTGGTGTCCGGACGCCTGGGGGCTTGAGCCAGAGGGTTAGCGCGTGAGAGAGACCAGGAAAATGCACTAATTCCCAATACAGTAGCTAACCTGTCGCAAGTTCCAGTTACACGTGTAAAGCTGAAATGTAACGTACATTAAAATCAAATTTGACTTAAAATTCTGTGTACTTGAGGTTTGCTTTGAATCTGGATAACAGTGATGTTTTATGTTTTCCATCTATTGGCTGTAAACTGTAGTAATAGAATAAAAAGATTGAAAATCAGAGCTTCTGCCTGGTTCACCTACATTTTGCTTTGCTTTCAAGTGTTTTCCTCCTTTCCATTGTTTTTATCATTCCTTTATTTTTTTGGCTTTACCTTTTCACTGGGTTTTTAATTTGTTGGTTAAACTCGGTCTTCCTCCCCACCATGGCTTTTGTTTTTTATCACAAGTTCATGTGGCTCAAATCCAGATTGCGACAGGCAGAGAAGGAGCGGCAGTTGGCCCAGCAGGACAACCGGCTCTTCAAGCAGGAGTTCGGGGACAAAATCAACAGCCTCCAGCTGGAAGTGGAAGAGCTCTCCCGGCAGCGGTGAAGAAACCCTTTTCTAATCTATTTTCTGTCCTTACCGCTTCTGATGAAAAGCAGGCAGAGTGATGGCAAAAGGCGAGAGAGGTTGGTGGCAGAGGGAGAAACAGGAGGCAGGCGTTGACTCTGAGCAGGGGAAATGCTTTGTGAGGTGACCAAGCATTTAGCATTTCAAAACTACAATTTGAAAAATGAGATTGGAAGAAAATGCAGAAGAGCTGCATGATCAGCAGGAAGCACCAGCAAAAGTGCGGGTCCTACATGGCAGTGGAATATCAGATGCAGGCAGCAGAGCATCTCTTGAGTGGAAAGGATGTCAGTATGTTTTTCTGAGCAGGGAGATGTCCCTGGGGCTTTCTGTAGTGCAGTTAGGTTTGTTGGGATCCGCTGATAACCGGGTTGTGTGGAAGCCGACAGGGCAGAGCTCACAAATGTGGGACGCTGGGTAGGTCTTCAACCTGTGCTGAGGTTGTGCTGCGGGCTGGCATTGGCTGGATGTGCACTTTGGAATGCCAGCAGGTCTCTGCTGGCAGCACAGACCTTTCTGATATTGCACCAGCCCTTCTGCTGTAATCCCATAGCTTGGGATCTACAACTAATGTTTAGCTGCTTGTCGTTAGCTAAGTCCTTACCTGGAGCTGACCCCGAGGGGTTCGCAGCAAGGGCTGTCTGTCCTGGCTGCCAGTCTCACAAACAGTGCTGTGATTTCATTTCTTCTGGCTGAAACTGGTCTCAGTTTTGGTTTTGCTGGGAGGGAACCAAAAGGTCAAAGCCAGATATAAAGACCTTGGTGAGAACTGTTGTGTTTTACTTGTGTGTCATCAGTTTGCTGGTATCAGGAACGCAGAGAAATCCTCTTATGTTAAAACAGAAGAGCATCTCTACTCCTGTAGCTGGGATGCAGCCTCAGTTTGCTGCAAGGTCGCTGGAATGAATTCTGTGCAGGCATTGCTGGATGCAGGGGTTTTTTTGTCCCCTCCTCCCCTCCTGGAACGGCTTTTTGTTTCCTGTTTCAGAAAGTTAGAGGGTACTCACAGATTCAGCAAATGGCTGTTCTCAGAGATTGCTACGCGGTCTGGGTGCGCGTGGGTGAGCTGAGCAGTGCTCCTGGCTGTAAAAGCATCTTCTCTGCTTAAGCACCTTACACCGAGTCAGTTTAACTCGGTGGAGCTGCCTGGGGAGGAGGATATTTGCAAGTTGGTCTGGTTTTGCATCACTTGACTATTTTTGGTTCCTTCCTCACGCAAGCTAAATCGAGGTGACGGTATGGAAATGATGGAGCCTCCTCCACTTCCCTGCTGAGCTGGGTTTCTAAAGCAGCGAGTTGTTGGAGAGTGCTGTGGCAGCTGGTGAGGAGCCTGACTTGATTTATATTCCTCTAAGAGGCAGTGAGGCGTTTTGTGTTTGTGGAGGTGTTTTTAAATCCAAGTTAGAAACAAGAATTCCCTTGGTTGGTTTGGTTTTAAACATGAGTGTGGACGAAGGCTCATTTTGGGAGTAGGTCTCCACCAGCTTTGCTCGCGTCAGTTAGGCTCTGCAGTTAATGAGGCTGGAGTCATCAGGAGACTGTTGGAGCAGTGTGGAGGCTAACAAGGGTGATGATGGATAACATTGGGTTTAACTGCAGTGGGGATTCTGATTGTGCCACTGCTGTCACCAGCCGATCCCCAGTTTCCAGGCTTTGATGTTGGAGGCAGGGGTTGTTCCCTGTGGCAGCTCCCACCTTTTATGTGTAAGAGTTTCAGTTCCTGGTGCTTGAGTCCCTGATGGTCCGTGTGCTCCGAGTGCTTTGTGGCTGTTGGGTGCAGGCAGGCTGCGGTTGTGGCGGTTGAGGTTTCGAGTGGTGCTTCTCTTCAGCCCGATTCTGGCTGTCGGGCCCTTGGCTGCGCCTGTTCAGCTGCCCTCCAGCGTGCGAGGGTGCCACGCTCAGCCACATCTCTGTGCCCCGGGGCTTGTGTGCCACAGCACACACCGCGTGGGACCGGCACCGGTGCTGAGCAGCAGCCCCGGGAGAGCACGGATCGTCCCTTTGTTAGCAGTTAGGCTACATGGGGAGCTGATTGCAGCCCTCAGCTTCCGTTGCTCCGTGAGGACCAAGCCCTGCTTTCAGGTGAGCTATCAGAATTCCCAGTGCTTGCAGGGAGGAGCAGTCCCTGTGTCCTGCCTGCCCAGCTTTGGGAAGTGCTCAAGGATGCTGGCTTTGGTTTCGGAGCCCATCCTGAGCAGCTAGCGTGCCGAAGGATGGCTTTTTGAACAGGGCTCTGATAAACTGTTCTGTAATAGGTGAATAATGAAGTGGTTTTTAGGATTGGCTGACATACCCAACAGGTTTATTTCCCGTGAATTTGTGCTGGAATTGTAATAGGTGAAGAACTTTTAGATTTTCTGTCCTGACGTATTCTGCCTTAACATACTGCGAGACAGATTTTATTCAAAGAGGCGGCGGTTTCACCTCTTGAATTGGGGTTCAGTTGCTGAAGTGTAGAGCGAGGGTTAAATTAGTTCTTAGCTTTCCATGTCAAGTGTTACAAAACCACAGCCTTCACTAACAATTCCACCTCCATATCCTAGGAGCCACCTGGAACTGGAACTGAAGCGGGAAAGGGACAGATGGTCACACAGCCACCACCCCGGCCAGGAGAACAAGAAGGGTGCAAAGACTTGGCTGAGACAGGTAATGTGGCCTTGTTCTGCTTGGATTGTGTTTGGAGTACGGTTTCATTTTGCTCATTTGCTTTTCCTGAGCTTTATTAGGCGATAAACACATATTGTTAATGTGCCACAAAAAAAAGAGCTTTGGAACTGTTTTTACCTGCAGTAAATGGGCTGTTCATTGAGTTGAGCTGCACAAAAATACCACAAGCATCAGGCTTTGTTGCAGAGCACCGATTTCCCTTTCCAGGCAGGGTCCGTGACAAAAGCTTGACAGTGATGGTGATTTTCCTCACTGGTTTAACCAAAGCCCATGTAATACAGCAGGAGAGATGCTGTGCCCCTCACAGCTTATGAAAGCAAACTTGTTCAGGTTCCTTTTTCCCATTGTAATACAGGAAATCCTCCCAAAAGAGGTAAATAGTAAAACTCGGGAGACAAAATTCTCTTGAGGGCATCACAAGTCATGTTCAGAGTTGTTTTAGCTCTGCGCATTTAGAGAATTCAGTGTCCTTTAAAGCAAAGTGCAGAGTTCATCTCGAGAGAACAATTCAGTCCCCAAGTGAAACGCCCTTTTCAGCGGGGAGTTTGCCTTGGAAGTGGAGATCTGCCCTGTTGCTTTCTCTGTAGGAGGAGGCCGGCTCTCTTGCCGGGAATGGGCAGGAAAAGTGTAGTTTTGGGGAACAGAGTGATGAGAACTGTGAGGCGGTAGATGTTGTTTCCACAATTCTCATGTGTACTGTGAGTTGCTTTCCCTGGGCTCCCCTGGGCTGCTCGAACCATTCTGGTTTACCTTTTATCAACCAGTATTACACATAATTTCAGCCAAGTCAGTTATTGCATTGTGGTTCACTTCTCACACGTCACGTGTGCTGTAGGAGAACAGCTATGATCCGGTGCAAGGGATTGGGAACAAAGTGTGGTGCAATTGGCCAGGAAAAATGAAATGGAGAAGCTGCCGTAACTGGGCAGCTGGAAGCAAAAGGCCGAGCGGCTGCTTGTCTTTGCTGCCTGGTTGGCAGGCTGTTCCCTGGCTTTGAGACCAGGATACTCGGTAGGTGAGCAGTGCAGCACAAGCCGGGCGTTCCCGCTGGGGGCGAATGCTGCACCGTGCACCACAGCGCTTTCAGAGAGGGCTTCTGCCACACCTCTGGGACCTGGTGCTCGAGCCAGTGGCAGAACTTCTGTTTTTAGAAATGGAAGAGCTTCAGAGGCCATAGTCACACCACGTGTGGGGGATTCAGCCAGGGCTTGTGGACGGCTGGGCTTTGACAGCCACGATCCCCTGTGGAGCGCATGGATACGTGGCTCGGGCTATGACCCACGGCTCAGCTGGGCAGGATTTGTTTCCTTTCCTGGCTGAGAGGATTTGTCTCAGTGATCAGTCTTTAAAAAGCCTGTTCAGCCCATCTGCCTTTTCAGCCTCTGCCGTGTGTGCGGAGTTTCCTGCAGGAGACCATCGGGCATGTGGGAGTCCATCCCTAAAATGTGAAGTCAGCATTTTGCCCACAGCAAAAGGAAAGCAATTGGAGCCATTCCTGGGGTGGCTCAGTGTTTGTACGCTTTTGTGTGTCCAAACGCAGCTCTGTGCCAACAAGGGGCGGTTCAGCATTCCCAAAATAGTGTGGAAGGGGGAAACCGGAGTCTTTGTATGGTTCAGCTGATGGGTAAATGTCTCCTTTTGGCAGGATGGGAAGCTCAAAGTACAGGAGGAAAACACCAAAAGGAAGCAGTTGCTGAGAGAGGAGAACAGCGTCCTGCCACACAAGTACGGAAGGGAAGAAATCTCATTTTTGCCTTCTCCTTTTCTGAGTCCTCATTCCCCTTCTCTAATTTCTTTGGTGATGGGAAGTTGGGAATAGTGCACCTTCCTTTTTTCAACCTTTTGCCCTTTGTGGAGGTCTCTCTGCTGATTTCGAATAGCTCTCAAAGGGAAGGAGGAGGTTCTACCGCTTGTCATCAGTGGTTCTGGGTCTGAAAAGCTGTGTCTTTCTCCAACTGACCTTTGGATTTGTTTCTGGATAAATCTGCTGTTGACTGCTTTTTCTTACTTAACGAATCTTCCTAAGCCACGCACTGCAGGGACCTGGACCTTTGGTACTCGAGAGCAAAGACCGTGGGTGAGGGAAGGGAGAAGGGTTGGGGGTTCGATGGCGTTCAGAGCGAGTAGCCAGCGGCTTCCGGACAAGAACAGAAGCAGCTGGAGAAAGAGTACGTGAAACAGTATTTCAAAGAGGTGGTTGTACACACAGCTGTTCAGGTAGCACAGTTTGAAACTCAGCATTACAGACGACTCTTGTTGTAGGGTTTGTGTAGTGTTGGAAAGCTGAGTTTCACATTTGGGTTTAAACGTTAAAAGAAGTTTTAAAAGCTCCCGGGAACAGCTCTGTGATGAGGGCTTTGCTGGGAGGTGGTAACAGCCTCTGTGAAGCACCCTCTGAATACCAGTGAGAAAACAGTGTGCTGACACAGCGCGGTGAACACTACCGTGGAGTTAATCACAAAACTGGTGTCTTAAACATAGCGGAAGCTCAATTCCCACCTGCTTCACCAGCTATTAAAAACCTCCAAGACCTGAGGTGCTTTTTACCACTGTTTCACTTTGTGTTTGAGGGTCGGGCTGCTGATTTGTCCAGAAGGCCTCAAAACACAGGATCGCCGCCTGTTCCCAGATGCTGGAGGGGATCAGACATTTTGCAGCGACACATTTAAAGCTGGTTTTAACCCGTTTGTACTATGTAAACAGGCTTTTCTGTGTTCATAATCCTTTCCTCTGCTGTCCTGAAAGTGTTTTGCAAGTTCTCCTCCCGCTTTTCCCGTTGAGCCAAGACTGCTGCATGTCCAAACCCGCTCCCATCCTGCCCAAAACAAAGCTCATAAACACAGGGCGTCCATGCGAGCAGGCTTGGCAGCGTGGTTTTGAGGAGCCAAGCCCAAAAATCTCTATGGATAGAGTTCTAAAAACAGGTGTTCCCTGATAATCCAGATGTTTTTCTGAAGTGCAGCGGTGCTGGCTCCCAGTGACGATGTGCTTCTCTTGTAGGTTACCGAGCGGCACGCAGGAAGAGCAGGTTGGTGATGCTTTTTCTTGCCTTGAATGACTGAAAGAGCGAGGGCGCTGCCGCTGCGGCCTCTTCCCTGCCTCAAGTTTGTCCTTGAGGTTTGGCCTTGGTGAGGATCTGTCTGTAGAGCCTGGAGCAGCAGTTGTTCCCTAGTGGAAAAGTGCTGCTTATCTCACTAGAAAGGCTGGCAGCGCTGCGCCTGCACAAGTTCCTTTTGCCTCCTTAGCGCAGCCGTGCTGGGTTTTGAACTAATATTAAATCCATTTTGTAATTCCTTTGCCTCATGCCTTTCCCGAGTTGGTGTGTCTGGAAAGAGCAGTGAAAGCGTAACATCATGGAAACGGTGGTGTTAAATGCCGTGGTCTGGGCTGGGGTTTGGCTCTGCCCGCTAAAGGCAAGGGGTGTTTTAGCAGTTGGTTTGTTTTTCCCATGTGTGTTGGATAGGCCAGAATCCATTCTCTGTCCCCGGGTGCCTGGCAGAGCACGGCCACACCCCTTGGCTCTCAGTGCAACGCTCACGTTGTGTCCTGTCCCCTGCCAATTTCTGCATCCCTCAGCTCTGTAACGCAGGGGGAAAGATCTTTAGTTCCCACCTTGCTGCTGGGCCTGCGGCTTTGATCTCAGCTGGAAATGGAGCTGCCGAGCTGCGCTTCCCCGTCCACCGTGTGGTGCAGCTGCAGATCATCCTGCAAAGGCTCAGTGGGCTGGGGGGAGGGAGGGGTTAAAAACACCACACCGTGGGTCTTCCTCCTGGGTGTAAGATGGGAGCAGTGCTGACACCGGTGCCGTGTGAAGAAGCGTGTAAAGCAGAACATCTTGGTTTTCACTTGGGGTTTAGGAGCAGCTGTTGGGACCCGGAAATACTGAGATGTGCCAGCTCTGCCAGGAGGAAAGCAGCCGGAGCAGAAAAAAGGTAACTCCGAGGACCCGTGTTGTCTTCTCTGTCAGCTGGTGGGTGTGCGCTGCCTCTGATTTTCCTTTCCAAATAGCACAGCGTTCCCACTGCTGAAGTGCACGCCAGTATATACCAGTGTGTATTTATATCTATCTATATGGGCAAAGCAGTGAGCCCTTCTCTGAAGTCTGCTCTGTGTTCAGTGCTTTGCTTTTCCTTCCCCTTAGCAGTTTCTGGCCTTTTCAGCCAAGGTTTTTTTTCCTAGGGTCGATCAGCAGTGAGAACAGGAGGCATTAACCTTTGTTTGGTGTTTATCCACTGGAGCCACCTTGCGTTTTTCCTCTTGTTTTCACTCTTTTTCATGCGTCATAACATCTTGCTTCACAGTTGGGATCCAGAGGGATAACAGGAGTTGGGGAAAAGGGCGCCTTCATCCCAGTGCTTTCTCCCTGTGATGCTTAAAAGCAGGCAGTGAGGGGGCCCAGTTGCCCCCCGTCACCACAGGAACCTCTCCTGTTGCAAGATCAGGGAATTTATATGGCTACAAAATACACAGGGGCACCTCTGAAAGCTCCAGCAAACCAAGGCAGTTAAAACCTGAGTGGTTTGGTACCATAGGTAACTCCCACCTGCTTTGGCGCAAGCCTTCCCCCTCCTCTCATTGGAGCTCAGGAGCTTTGCTCGGACCTGATCCTGAGCACAGGTGCAAAGCTCCGCTCTGCAGAGGGGACAATGGAGGAGTTGTGGAGGGCCCTTCTCCTGCCCATCGGAGTGCTTGATGAATGATAGGAAACATAAGGTTCTTTGTGTTTGCTGTGTCGTGAGCATCTCCTGAATTTCTCCGTCCTCTCCCTGCATTCCAGACCATCTGCAAGAACTGTGGCGGCACCTTCTGCGAGGCCTGCTCGGCCAATGAGCTGCCCCTCCCGTCCAGCATCAACCCCGAGCGCGTCTGCAACCCCTGCCACCGGCAGCTGCTCCAGCAGTATTCCAGCAGTCCCTTGTAGGCTTCGGGCTGCGGAGGTGACCGAGCCTTGGCTGTAGCTGGTGGTGGTTTCTGGAGTTCTTCAGGGGAGTGGGAAGAGAAGACTCTTGCCTGTGTTCTTAAGAGGTCGGAGGGGAAGCAGCTTCGTGGTGGTTACGGTCACCGGAATCTGCCTGCGTTCCGGCCTGAGCTTGTGCTGGGGAGCGCTGCTTGGGAACGCCACGTGGAGCGGCCCCAGGATGTGCCCAAGCGGCCGCGGGGCACAGCGGGAACAGAGCCCCTGCCCGGAAAAGAGCTCTGTGTGTGTGAGTGTGTCTGCGTGTGTGAGGTGGGAATGCTCTCGTCCTCGGGCGCGTGGCCTGGACGCGTCCTGCTGCTGCTCGGCTAAGGCTCACGGAAAGCAGGACGGGTGCATTTGTAATCCTCGTGTCTGGCTGCACTTGAAATCCCATTTCCCCTTTCCCCATTGACAATCTGGTTTGGATGTGTGACACCGGTGCCGGGGTGAGGTTGGGTGAGACGTCACGCAGCACTTCCTGGCTTTGTTTCCTCGGACACAGGTTCACCGTGCAAACCAGTACCGAAAAGTCAAGCAAAGCTGTGAAACCTCTCTGTCTGTACTTTCGGGGTTGGGGCGTGTGCGGTGTGGGAACTGAGCACCGGCCTGGCCTGGGAGAGCCGCAGGATGCCTCCGAGCTCCCTCCCGGAGCCCCACGCTGTGACTGTGGAATGGTGAGAAAGCCAGGGGTGTAACCACACTCCCAGCTGGGCCGGGCACTGGAGGAGCGGCATTCCCCGGCGTCTCGGGGCCAGGTCCCCTCCGTAACACAGCCTTTGGGACACTTGGATCCCCCTTCTCCCTTGTGCACGTGGGAAATCCTTGTAAATAACCTGGCACTTGTGGTTTTGTTAGATCCAAATGACAGAGAGATGACATGGGAATGAAATGCTGTTACCTATGAGCAGTTCTAATTACTGGAAACACGGTTTAAAGGTTTCTCAGTTCGTGCTACATCGTTCTTTGTTGCTGTTACCTCACAGAGTTGTGTGTTGCTCCACAAGGCTTCCTCCTGGAGCTGCCGGTGTGTTCCGTGTGGTTTAACCGGAAGCCCACTAAGACCACAGAATGTTTTGTAGTCCCAAGGGAAGGCGCCTGTCTGTGTGTGACCAACACCTTGGGGTTTGTATGGACTTTATTGGGGTCAGTTGAATGCCGCAGAGGGGGTTTCCCATTGGTTGGCAGTGCACTGCGCCGTGGGCCAGCGCTGAGGGGAGGGACGGGGCTGGGGCTGGTTTGGACTGGGAGCCGTGCTCTGCTTCCTTTGCCACCTCCACCTGCCTGGGTTCTCAGCTCCTCTAGGCCAGAGCTGGAAGGGTGGGAGGAGAGATGGTGGTTCTTCATCTGCTCTTTTTTCCCTCCTTGCGAGGATGAAAAAAACTAATGACTGGACATGGCTCCTCGCTGCTGCCCCTTAATTGTTGTGAACTATGTTGAAGTGCAGAGCCTGGAACCGGAGCGTGGGCTCACGGCTCTGCAGGGTGACGGGAGGGGGTCCCCGAGGGTTCAGTGTTGATCACTTTGTGTACATGAGATTTCAGATCCCTGCACCCGGTCCCGGTGTGATTCATCCCCCACCCAGGGAGGGAGCAGGGCCAGGGCACTGCCACGGCTGAGGATTAAACTGGAACCAGGATGCTTCCTGTGAATACCTTTGGGTGTGGTGTTTGCAGCTCTGATGCGAGAGCCGCTTGGGGTAACCCGTACCCGGTGACCCGTACCCGGCTCCCTGCAGGCCCGGCCCGAGCCGCCGCCCCCCGGCTCGCTTGGAGCGGAGTCTGCGCTGCTGTGGGGGTGACGGGCAGCGGGAGGGCCTGGGGAAGGCGCCCCGGCAGCGGTGAGCGCGGCCGCTGCCGGCACCCCCCTCGCCCCCAGCGTCCGGGGCCGGTGCCCGCGGGGAGGGCGGCGCGGGTTTGCGGTGCTCATTTTGTCGCGCACCGTAATAAATACGTGACGGCGCGTGTGCTGCGGGCCGGGTCCCTCCATGCCCCCCCACCCCCGGCAGTGCGCGGGGAGTGTCTCGGGCCAGGTCGCGGCCGGCGGCCGTCGAGGGAGGAGGATCGGTCCCCTGTGCGGACGGTGAGTGCTGCTGCCCCCCACCACCCCCCCCCGAGGCAGCGCCCACAGCGCGGTGGCTCAGGAACACCTTTATTGCGCGGTCGTACGCGGAGAGGCGGCGGTGCGGCCCCGCGGCGGCTCCGGCACGGCGGGAGGAGGCCTCGGCCTGGAACGGAGAGGGAGCAGCGCCGTCACCCGCACCGCCCGCTGCCAACGGCACACGGACCGACAGACGGATGGACACAAAGGCAGACACACAGACACCGATGGGAAGTTGGACAGACGCACAGATGGACACAGACACACGGAAGGAGAGATTGACAGACGGACACACAGATGGACAGACAGACATGGACAGACGGATGGATGGACAGGCACATGGACAGTTGTACGGACACATGGACACAGAAACAGACAGATGGAAAGATTGACAAAGGGACACACGGACAGATAAGCACAGAAAAACGGACAGACACAAGGACAGAGAGATTGCCGGATGGATGGATAGATGGACAGACGGACACAGGGATGGACAAACAGACAGAAAGATGGACACAAACAGATGGACAGACAGACAGAAAGATGGACAGACAGACACATGGACGGACAGATGGTCACAGAGACACACAGACTATGGACAAACGGACACACGGATGGACAGACGGACAGACATATGGATAGGCACACGGACAGATATACACAGAAAGACGGACAGACACTAGGACAGAGATTGACGGACAGACGGACACATGGATGGACAAATGGACAGAAATATGGACACAAACAGATGGACAGACAAACGGACACATAGATGGATAGATGGACAGAAAGATGGACAGACAGACACACAGACAGACAGAAGTACCAACAGATGGACACAGAGAGACACAGACGGATGGACAGACGGACGGAGACAGATGGAAAGACAGACAGACACATGGACAGAAAGATTGACAAACGGACAGATGGATGGACAGACAGACACAGAGAGACAGAAGAACTGTCAGATGGACACGAGACACATGGACAGAGAGACTGACAAATGGACACAGAGATGGACAGATGGACATACGGATAAACAGACAGAAAGATGGACACACACAGGTGGATGGACAGATGGACAAACGGACACAGATGGACAGACAGACGGATGGACACAGATGGAGACAGACAGATGGAAAGACAGACACACGGACAGAGAGATTGACCAATGGACACATGGATGGACAGACGGACAGAAATATGGACACACATACAGAAAGGTGGACAGACACACGTGGACGGACAGATGGACACAGACACACGGATGGACAGACATACGGACAGACACATGGACACAGACGGAGACAGACAGACAGATGGAAAGACAGACACATGGACAGAGATGGACAAACGGACACACAGATGGACAGACAGATGGACACACAGAAAAACGGACAGATACAAGGACGGAAATATTGACAGACAGACGGACACACGGATGGACAAACGGACAGAAAGATGGACACACAAACAGATGGACAGACAGATAACGTGGACGGACAGACGGTCACATGGACAGACAGAAAGACCGACAGATGGACACAGAGACAGACAGACGGATGGACAGGCAGACCGATGGACACATGGACACGGAGACAGATGGAAAGACAGACACATAGACAGAAAGATTGACAAACGGACACACGGATGGACAGACGGACACATGGATGGATAGATGGGAGGAAAGATTGACAGACATACACACAGACGGACCGACAGATGGACACAGAGACAGACACACAGACGGATGGACACAGATGGAGACAGACAGACAGATGGAAAGACAGACACACGGACAGAAAGATTGACAAACGGACACACGGATGGACAGACGGAAGGACTGACAGACACAGAAACAGACACATAGACGATGGACAGACGGAGACAGATGAACAGACGCATGGACAGTCGGATGGACATATGGATAGACAGACAGACAGATGGATGGACACGAACACACACAGATAAACACAGAAAGACGGACAGACACAAGGAGAAAGAGATTGACGGACGGATGGATGGACAGACAGACACTTGGATGGATGAACAGACAGAAAGATGGACATACAGACAGACAGGTGAACGGACAGACGATCACACAGACAGAAGGATCAACAGATGAACACAGAGACAGACATAGATGGAGGGACAGACAGACGGATGGACACATGGACACTGATGGAGACAGACAGATGGAAAGACGGACACGTGGACAGAGAGATTGACAAACGGACACACAGATGGACAAACGGACAGAAAGATAGACACACAGATGGACAGAAAGGTGGACTGACAGACATGTGGACGGACAGACGGACACACAGACAGAAGGACTGACGGACAGACAGATGGACAGAGACGGATGGACACATGGTCACAGATGGAGACAGACAGATGGAAAGACAGACACATGGACAGAGAGATTGACAAATGGACAGAAAGCTGGACAGACACATGGATGGACAGACGGACACACAGACAGAAGGACTGACAGATGGACACAGAGACACATAGATGGATGGACAGACGGACACATGGACACAGATGGAGACAGACGGAAAGACAGACACACGGACAGAAAGACTGACAAACGGACACATGGATGGACAGATGGGTGGACACGAACAGACAGACATATGGATGGACACACAGACAGATAAGCATGGAAAGACAGACAGACATAAGGATGGAGAGATTGACGGACAGACGGATGGATGGACAGGCGGATACAGGGATGGACAGACAGTCACACAGACAGACAGATGGATAGACTCGTGGAGTGACAGACACATGGACTGACAGACAGATGGATGGATGGACAGATAGAGAACTCACAGCCAGTCATGCAGACAGAGCAACAGCCGGATGCCCAGGCCACCACCTCTGCTCCCCAGCCACACTGTCACTCCATCCCTGGCAGTCTCCGAGAGAGACAGAACCCGGGAAGGCCCAGGCCTGCGGGGGCTGGAACCGCAGGGAGCAGCTGCTGCTCCTTCCCCACAGCGCTTCTACCCCCCGAATCTGGACTGCAGGGCCAGGCCCAACCTCAGCCCCCCTCCCCACCACACTGGATTTCAGCCTTTAGCTGGCCAAAACCCAAACCCATCGCTAAAAACAGAACAGCCTCAGCCGAAGCCACACTTACCGAATCCAGGGCCGTGCCACTGTCCCTAGCAGTCTTCTTTCGCCTTCGGATGCTCATTCAGGAAGAGCTCCACGGCACTGCACTCTGGGGACAACATGGGAGAGGCGGGCTGGGACCTGGGTCACGCTCGCTTTTTTCCCTTTTTGTGCAAGGCCCGTGGCTCATCATGGAGTCATTAAGAAAGGAACATTTAGGCCGATCCTTTCGCGCAGGGCGCTACCACTCACATGTCTGACTGTGCCCAACCTCCCAAGGAGCTGAGTCCACAGCTGTAAGAGATCCCTCTCTCCTTACCCAGCTGTGCCCCGTCCTTAGCCATGGCAGCCGCCGCGTCCTCACGGCTCTCAAAATGCACATCCGCTGCTCCTGTGGCGTCTCCATGGGAGTTGTATTCCACCATGATCCTCGTGGGCTTCAGCGGAGCAAAGAACTGAAAAGAAGGGAAACAAAAGAGTTGGATGAGGAATAAACAGCAGAACAAGGCAGGCTCCTTTCCTACCAAGAAACTTCGTGGTTTTACTCGTACAGCCTGTCCGGTGCTGTTGAAGCTGGAGCTCCTGGGTAGCAACAGGATCCCCTTCTCCATGTGGGTGAAGCTGAGGGACATGGAGCCACCCGCCCCACAGCGCACAGGCTCCCACCCTCTCGGCTCCTGGCAGTCGTTCTAAGCAGGAACACACGCGTTCCATGCACACCAACATCATTAAGCGCAGGCGCAGCTCTGCGGCGCTGCACAAGACTAAAATAAAGTGAAATTCGTATTAAAAAGGTTCTGAGATGCATTTCTGTACAATCCATCAGCTACTCTGGAATGTAGCTACGATTATCAACAGTTAACGCTTCCAAACACATCCAGCCCACAGCCACACGGCAGCGAGCGCTAACACAGACACAAACTAAAACATGAAGTCACCTCAGCTGTACCAATTAATCAGGGTAAGCACTGGGAATGACCTCTACGTTTCATTCCCAGTTTTGCTGTTACTCACATTTATGATGTCTTGGGCGCTTGCTTGGGTAGGAAAACCTCTCATGTGGACAAAGTGTAGTGGTGATGGGATGTTCCCAGGTTGTGAACCATGCTCAGCGCTTCCCGTTCCTTCCCTGCCCAATTCTGAGCAACAGAGAACAAAAACATCATCAGTGCTTTTGCATTTAGCAGCTCCCACACCTGAAAGCTGTAGGCACGCAGGGTCGGGCTGACAAGCAGCGGAAAAGGAAGGGGCCTCAAGGAACGCGCGCCACAGTGAGAGGCAGGGACTCACTGCTCTCTCTTTCCGTGTCGGAGTCTTCCGTGCTGCTCGATCTCCAGCTTTCAGAAAGGGTTTCCTGTTCTCGTCTCACTCTGGGGTAGGGCACCATTGGCCTGTCATAAAGCACGTGCCTTTCCATGTGTCGCTTCCTACTTATGTACACTTCAATGTACCTGGAATTCAAAGGGAAAGGTGTCCCATGGTGCAGCTCACACCTCAGCAGAGAACTCGAGGTTTTGAGAAAGCCCCTTCAGGACGTTCTTCTGCCTCGGCTCTGCTCCTGTGTTGAGTGTGAGAGCCACGGTGTGGCGAGTGATGGTTCTGAACTGCGCATTTTAAATTTATTTAAGATTTAAATTCATTTACAATGCTCGGTTATAGTTAGGAAAGCAGTGACAGCCACATACTGTGTAAACCCCCACACAGCGGAACAATTCCCAGGCTGCTCTGGACAGAGCGGTCAGTTTACAGCCTCATACACAGTCCCCGCCACAGCACCACCAGTCGCTCACAAGCCAAAATCCTGTCCCGTCACAGAAATAAAGGTTTACTTCCCTAAAGGAAGTGTATTTTCTGTTTCCTTTTGAGCACCCTGTACATGAGGCAGTTTCCCCCTTGCTGCCCCTCTGAAACTGGCACTTTCCCGTTTTCTACAAACTAAAAAAACGAAGAATCACCCAAGCCCAGAGCAGGTTACTGACACAGGCAGACACGCAGGACCATAACTTTTACTTTTGGCTAGGAAATTGGTGCGATAAAGCCTAACCAGGGAGTGGGTGTGAAATTCATGGGGGTAATTCACCAATATGGAATGCAAAGTTAAACAAATGGAGCAAGATCCCAGCTACACTGCAGAAAGGAAAAAAAACCAACCCTTATTTGCCAGTTTAGCCTCAGTATAAAATGATTCCACCTGACTTTTCCAGCTCCCCACCCCAGAACCCCTTAACTCAGTGCTGCCTGTGCTCATCTTTCAGGCAGCCGGCAGCAGTTCCAGCCCGGCACCACACAGGTTTAGCTACAGGGCCATTTCCACAACCTAGGAAGGAATAACGTGATGGAGAACACGGGCATCCAAGTGAGGAGGCTTCCAGAAGGGAGAAGCCAGAGTAAGAGAAGCAGGAACCCCACACAGGGGCGGGCAGAGGGTACAGCTCAGCCCCGGTGAGCCCAGGCTTAGGATTAGGTAGAGGTGAAGGCCATTCCTGGATAAAACTGGCAGCCCAGGAAGAACCAAGCAGAGCCAACTGACAGCAGGTTCGGACACGGCTCCATTTCCTGGCTCTCACCCCAAACCAGAGGTGTATGAGCTGGGGCAGGTGAGTCAGATCAGCTCCCTGACAAAGACAAAGTTAACAACAGCTGGAGAGTTAATTAATCTCCATAGGAGGGTAGGGAAGGTTATTAGTTAATTATAGGGCACACCTACAGAGCAGCCATTCTCTTAATAGGGGCATGGGAGACAGACACAAGGAAAGGCAGGCTGGGAACAGGAAATAAAGAAACAGAAGGAAGGAAGGAAGTCCTGTATGGAAGTCTCCTGTTATGTAGTGCTCAGGAAGAAAAATTAGCAGGTAATAAAGAAGAATCAGAAAGTTCAGCAGGGTACAAACAATCTTGTTGGGTTTTTCCTGAGTGCAGCTCTGGAGATATTTAAAAGTTGGAGATGTGGGATGTGGTTTAGTGGTGGGCTTGGCAACATCAGATCGTTGGGCTCGTGACCTTAAAGGTCTTTGCTAACCTAAACTAGGAAAAAACACCAAGTGCTTCTGCATGAGAAAAGAGAAGGAAGTGTGGCACAGTGCTTGGTTGAACATGGAGTTTCCTTGAGGAAGGAGAAGAGCCCACATGGACACGCGTCAGCAAAATTTGCGTGGCGTTGGCCAACGGGCAGTGCCAGGAATGGATTCAAGGCAGAGGTGAGTGGTACGCTGCGCTTCACGCCATGTCCTCTCCAAGTGGAGACTGACCGTGGCTGGTCCTGCGCTGAAGAAAACGGCAGCCAAAACTGAGGGAAGCACCAGGGAACCTGGTGTAAATGCAGCAGGGGCAAACAAAGGAGGTAAAACAAAGGAGAAGCAAGGATCCCTATGGACTTGTGACTGGGCTGGCAGTGTCTATCTAGCATTCCTCACTCAGAATGCTCTTGCTCTGTTTCCGTTGGGATGAAGCTGCCCTCAGGAATATTTAAACAGAACTGAGCTGTTCTCTGAGAGGCCCCACGTTCCCCCAAGCTACGAGTGCTGGGGGTGCCTCTGCATAGGACTTCTCCTTGGGAACTTCAGCACAACCGGAGAAAACCTCACCAGAGGGTTAACACTTGGGTTACACAGAGTATTTCAAAGGGCACTACTGAAAAAGAAATGCTTTGAGCCACAGAGTAAAAGCCTGACAGCACTATGAGAAATATTGAACTATGGCTTCCACCGAAATTCGAATCGAAAGCCTGAGTTCCAGGCTTTAAAGGTAATAAAGGCAGAAGCTTCCTTAATAACAACATGACTACAGGGTAGCCTGAGAGGAGCTGTTTCAGTTGGTGAGAAGCAAGCCGCGAGTCGCACAGCACTTCTTACCAAGCCTTGCAGTTTGGTGAGCCCCGGTGAAGCACCTACCTATTGCCTATGTACTCCTTGTGCCGTGAAAGAGCTTTAGCTGCCATTTCAGGAGCTGCAAACTGCACAAAAGCTTCTCCTGTCCTTCTTTCTCCCCGGTAAACAAATACTATGTCGGTTATTTTCAAACCTATAGGAAAGTGGGAAGACAATTGTGTTTACATCTTGAGGAGCTTGTGCCATAGCTCAGAGACATCTTGTTCCTTATTCTCCTGAGTTTGGACAAGCTCCTCAGACAGTTAAGTAGCTGTGAAATAGCTGCTTGTGCTCCCCTAGTACCTTCTTTAAACTCTTTTTAACTGCAATTTATTTGCTTTGCTTAAGTTGTTTTTTAGGGAAGGCTGAATTGCCAATAATGAATTGACTTGAGGCTTCAACTAACTACAAAAACAAATAAAACCAAGTCCTAGATAACAAGGAGGTCAGGAGCACGAATCTTCTTGACATTTTCTTTTACTATTATGGTAATTTTTTCCCATGTCTTTAAAACCCAGGTCAAATTCACTGAACTTGAATTCTTGGGCTGCTTAGCATCACCTTGGGGAGAGTGTCATCCAGTAAGTAGTGGTATCTGAGACGATAGCGAGTGCGCACCAGGCTGAGCTCCCAGACTGATTTTTCAGCAATGCCCTCTTGCGCACCTCTCTGTGCCGTGTACCTTTCTCAAGGGGTCCCCCAAGCCCCTTATGGGGCAATAACTGCTCCCAAATGCTGCCCTACTCATCCTGCTGAGGTGACTCTGCTACTGGATGCCTTCAAGCATATTTAACTATTTATCAGCTGAAGACTTTACTCTCAGTAGCTTCTTGCATGGTGGTGGTGGCTGTTCGGAGCTTTAGCGTTACAGGACTGCGCATGTATACCTGGAGGGGGAGAAGTTGTGGGGAGAGAACTGGATCTGGATTATTCGACAACTTAATCCCTCATTAAAGACACGTCAATTTAGTTTGCAAAACCTAGACAGGCTTCTTTGCTGATGGCACAGGCAGCAGCTGCCTGGATTGCTGCAGCAACAAACACGGGGACATGAGTGGGCACACACTCGCTGTCCAATACCTTCCCAGATGAGAACTGGAGGAGTTTGCTTCCATAACCAGTAACGAGCCAGTAATGACAAAAACTGCTAATCATCTTAACAGTATGTACGTGATCCACCTCTCACGATCATAGATCTGTGAACTCCCAGGCTGCATTTCTCTGTACTTGTACTATCACACAGGCATTTCCCCTCCTCTTAAATTCACCGAATCACGCACTGGCAGGGCTCCAGTTGCAGGTGACGGTATCTAGATTCCTCCACTCTTTCCTTTCCCCACCCACTGTCAGTGCTGACCCTAGGCTAGACTTGAAGAAAGCCAAAGGTGCAGGAAGGCCTTGCAACCACAACTTCGATCAGAAAGCTTTGGGTATGTCTACGGCAGAGGAACAGCAGCTCCTTGTACTGATTAGGGTGTTCATGACTGCAAGTGTGTTTGCTTTTCTCACTCAAAGGAACACCAGCCTAGCTAAGCATCCTTTTGGAGAGGTAAACATCGTGTAACCAAGGAGCCCAGACCAGGCTGAGTTACCTGCAAAGAAGTCTGCAATATCCTCCTCAGTGGAGCTGAACGGAAGGCCTCGGAGCAGTACAACTCCATCGTTTATGGCTTGCGACTCATCCCGCAGGTTTTGTAGTAAGCCTTCTACATCACTATCGTGTACTTCAAAAACTGCAAGGAACACAGGCACGTAACAGGTTTTCCTGTGCAGTACACGGAATACTGTGCAGGTATTGAAAGCAGCTTTTTTTCCTCCCTACTCCATATTCCACACTCCCATCCACGATGGTGCCACTTACTACGTGACCCACTTTGCATTTCCTGTCTGGCCTAGGAACTCTGGGCTGCACAGTGCCTTGCTGGCTCACGTGCTGCTCAGTTTCTCACCCTGCACCTCTCTACACCAACCCACTTCATTATCCAAGCAGTTCTCGTTCACTTGATCCCAACTTCTGTCGTCTCAAACCCACCTTTTACGTAGCGTGCGCCCATATACCGCAGGTTCTTCTCCAGGGCTCTCTGGACATCCTCTTTCGACTCCAGCTCGATCAAGGCATCCCCCCTGCGTCTCCCATCCCTGTTTAAGAGGAAGTGTATGCCGTTCTCACCGTTTCGAATTCTACAGCCTAGAAATCAAGGAACACACGATACAGAAACATACGCAACTGCATCAAACGGAGGTCTTTCGATCGTGGATGATAACTGAATGTTCTGCACAGAGTTATTCCCCGCAGCAGCGCAAAACACTGGCTTGAAACAAAGGGTAAAGAACTCTTTATTTCTAACCCTAGCTCTTCAACAAAATGATTATCAGGTAAGAAACTGATTTGGCATCCAGTAACATCCACAGCTGTGCAGCCAGAGGATATTGAATGATAGTTATTTTTGTATCATTGGTAAACTTAATTGTTTCTGAGTTTTCAGTCTCTACAGGTGTACTCTGCCTGCTTTATGTTCCATTTCCCAGGACTTCAAACTGGCTTAGTTTAGTTTCGTGGGTTATTAAACCATTTAAAAACTGGGATCTGATCTGCTGGTGTACTTGGGAAGGAGGCACTGTAACATTTCAGCATGGAGAGTCAGCTCTGCAGAGGAACGCACGGGCCTCTGAACTGGCATCAGAAAGCAAGGCTGCAGTTGGTACTAGGTAAGTGAAAACCACTCCATTCCCTTTAAAAGAGAGGAGCTGGGGAAAAATCCTACCAGTCTTTAAAGTAACCACTTTTAATGGAATTGCCTTTACTGTGGAGGCAGTGGTTAATCACAGAATCATAAAATCATTAAGGCTGGAAAAGCCCTCTCAATTCATGCAGTCCAACCATCAGCCCAACCCCACCGTCCCTGCTAAAGCATGTCCTGAAGTGCCAGAAGCACCTGGTTTTGGAGACCCTCCAGGCACAGGGACTCCACCACCACCCTGGGCAGCCTCTGCCAGGGCTTCTCCAAGGCTTTCTTACTCATCAGTAACGAAATTTTTCCTAACATCCAATCTAACCATACCCTGGCAAAACCTTGAAGCTATTTCCTCTTATCCTATCACTTCTTACTTGGCAGAAGATGCCAGCACCCACTTTGCTACCATCTCCTCTCAAGAGGATGCAGAGAGCAATGAGGTCTCCCCTCACCTTCCTACTGTCCAGACTAAACAGCTCCAAGTAGTTCAGCCAATCCCATAACCCTTGTTTTCCAGCCCTTTCCCCAGCTCGGTTCTCTTCTCCAGACACGCTCCAGCCCCTCAGTGTTTCTCCTGCAGTGAGGAGCCCAACAGTGAGCCCAGGATTCGAGGTGCTGTCTCACCAGTGCTGAGTCCAGGGGGACAATCCCTTCCCGGCTCCTGCTCGCCACACCATGGCTGATGGAAGCCAGGATGCTGTTGGCTTTCTTGCCCAAACTAAGGTGGGAAAGACTTACTCAAGTAAATATAACATGCCATAAAAATGAGTTTCTGTCCATTGTCCAGCAGTTCGGAAGTTGACTATTTGTTTTAGATTAATAAATCATGAATAACTTTGCAGCAATATTAAAAACTCATCTTTCTCTGGCTAACAGTCTTCAAATTCTCATCCTGTTAACCGCTCATTAACTACAGGGTTCAAATGTAGAATTGTCAAATGGTTTGGGCTGGAAGAGACCTCAAAGCCCATCCAGTCCCACCCCCTGCCATGGGAAGGGACACCTCCCACTGGATCAGGGGCTCCAAGCCCCATCCAACCTGGCCTGGAACACCCCCAGGAATGGGGCAGCCACGGCTGCTCTGGGCAACCTGGGCCAAGGCCTCACAGTAAAAAAATTCTTCCTAATATATAAACCAAATCTTCCCCTCTTTCAGCTTAAAACCCCTCCCCCTTGTGCTTTCCCTGCCCTCCCTGATCAAGAGCCCCTCCACAGCTTTCCTGAAGCCCCTTTCAGCACTGGAAGCTGCTCTAAGGTCTCTTCGAGCCTTCTCACAGGATCACAGAATGGTTTTGGTTGAAAAAGGACCTTTAAGATGGAGTCTGACCATCAATCCAGCCCTGCTAAGCCCGCCACTAGGTCATGTCCTCAAGTATGACGTCTACTGGTCTTAACGCCATGCAGGAAAATTGACTCCCGTACTATCAAAGAAGGTGAGCACATCCTCCTCGGTGCAGGAGAAGGGGAATCCCTGTGCCCTGATGAGAAAGACACTGTCGTTCTCTGCCTTGGTGGCCTGAGGCTCCTGCTCAGATAGGTGACTGTCCTGGGATGGCACATCTGTCACCTGCCAGGGAACAGAAACGGGGACAATCACAGAATCACAGAACAGTTTGCGTTAGACTAGAGATAATGAGGAATTTATTCACAATGAGGGAGAGGAGGCCCTGGCCCAAGTTGCCTGGGAAATTTGTGGCTGCCCCATCCTTGGAGGTGTTCCAGGCCAAGTTGGATGGGGCTCCGAGCCCCTGATCCAGCGGGAGGTGTACCTGCCCGTGGCAGGGGGTGGGACTGGAAGGACTTTGAGTTCCCTTCCAACCCAAACTATCCTATGATTCTACATCTCTCCCCTTGCAATTTAAAGGCTTCATCCTATCACTCCATGCCCTTGGAAAAAGTCCCTTCCCAGCTTTCCTGGAGCCCCTTCAGTACTGGAAGCCGCTCTAAAGTCAACCTGTGCTCACGCCACCCCACAGACCCAGAGAAGAATTTGTTCGTCATATCTGTCTAAAGCATTGAATGATTCTAAATCTCTCCCTTTCCAATTTCAAGCTCTCCTCCCTCACAATTTATAGAATCACGTAATGGTGTGCGTTGGAAGGGACCTTAAAGATCATTTGATTTGGACGCCCCTGCCATGGGCAGGGACCCCTCACAGTGGATCAGGGGCTCCAAGGCCCATCCAATCTGGCCTGGAACCCCTCCAGGGATCGGCAACCTGGGCCAGGGCCTCCTCGCCGTTTGTGTGAAGGACTTCTTCCCAATATCCATCTTCAGCCTTTGGGTATCTGCCCCAAACCTTCCCCCTTCCCCTCTAACCCCCTCTCTCCTTCTACCCTAAGGCCGCTTTCCCTCAGGCTGTGACCCGCCCCCCCTTAGCCCCCCCCCGCCATGTTGTGGCGTACCCGGCTGTAGGCGCGCGGCGCGGGGCGGGCGGCGCGCGGCCAGGGGGGCAGCGCGCGGGGCAGCGCGAGGGGCAGCGCGGGGCGGCGCAGCAGCTGCAGCGCGCGGCGCGCGGCGAGAGCGGCGGCGGCGGCGGCCATGGGCGCTGCGCGAGGGGCGCCGCGCGGGGCACGACGGGAACGCGAGGCCTCCAGAGGCGGGGGGCGGGTGGGCAGAGCCCTGTGCGAAAGGGGATATGCGGTTCATCGAAATGAACGTTTTCACCCCAAATCCGCCGTGTTTGGGGGATTGTATACACAATATCCTATTGGCAGCATTAATAACACACTTCTCCTTTTCTTTTGTGGTTCCAGAAGTTGTTTTCACTACAAAAAGTGGAATGTGTTTCATTTAAACTGAACTTTTCATCCAAAATCCACTCTGTTCTTGAGGTTTTAGACGCGATGTCCCACGGATAGCGTCGACAACGTCTTTATCTTCCTTCTTCTGTGGCACAAGAAGTGAGTCGTACAAAAAGTGGAATATTGTCTATTTAAACAAAAGTTTTCATTTGAAATCAAGCGTATTTTGGAGGTCTGAGGCGCAATCTTCCTCTCGTAGCATTAGTGACACGATACAAGAAGTTGTTCTCATTACAAAAAAAGTAGAATATGTTTTATTTAAATGAAAGTTTTCATCCAAAATCTACTGTATTCTTGAGGTTTTAGACACGCTGTCCCACGGTAGCGTTGATAACATGCTTCTCTTCCGTTTTTTGGTGGTACAAGAAGGGGTTAGTATAACAAAAATCAAAACAATTTTTATCTAAGCCGAGGTTTTCATCCAAAATCCACTGTATTCTTGAGGTTTTAGACACGATGTTCCACTGATAACTTTGGCTACACAATTCTCTGCTTGCTTTTTGATACAAGAGGTGGTTACTTGTACAAAAGGTGGAATATTTTTATTTCAACTAAAGTTTTTGTACCAGTAACCGCTTCTTATATCATAAAAGAAGTGGAGAATCATGTTATTAATGCTTTCATAGGGACACTGTGTCTAAAAGTCTCAAAAAATACAGTGGATTTTTGATGAAAACTTTGCTTAGATAAAATTGTTCTGCTTTTTGAACACCTCCAGGGATGGGGCGGCCACCACTTCCCTGGACAACCCGGGCCAGGGCCTCACCACCCTGATGGTGAAGAAATTCCTCCTTACGTCTAGTCTAAATCCGCCCCTCTCCAGCTCGTAGCCGTTCTCAGAAGCCTTGGACATTTCTTATCAAAGTTTGAAAAAGTTAACAAGCTGTTTTAGGTCATAAGATTGCGCCCAGCTTTTGCTTTTATAAAATATTTGTGGCAACAAACTTTCCTGTAACCAATGATTACCTTCACAATAGCACTCTCCATCTCTTTCGAGTTCTCAAGGCATTTGAAATCCCGTATTTCACGCACCTCGAAAGGAATGTTGACCTCGGCGCTCAAGTGGTTCACATTCTGGGTGTTCGTACCCTTCATGTTGGGTTTCTCTTCAAACGAGCAAGCAGGTTTCATAGAGGAAAAGAATTAAGATAATTATAGGAATTCCTCTTGAAGGCTTACCTTTATCTAGATTGGCTTTCATGCTTTAATTGAACAAGCAGATCTCTGAATCTTACGGACCAAGGGAATGTTATGTGCATTCCACTCTTGTAAACCAAGCAGAGTGTAAGGAAGAGTCATTTTAAGAGATGCAAACTTTCCACCCATTTTTCCTTCTATGTTTTTGTACAATAAAAAAAATATCCCACTGCCATTTATCTGGAAGCTCACAGATGTGTAGGAATTACCTTTAGAGGGCACCATCATCTTGGCATGGAAGTTTTCCAGGTGTTTCCGAGGCTCCTTAGCTAAGATGAGGGATCAAAGGTGAGGCATCTATAATGAGATAAGAAAACCCCAACATTCTAGGTCAGGAGAACTTGCTTTTATTCACTCAACAGAACAGGAAATTTGATACCATAAGAAAAAAACCAAAAGCATGTGGGAGATGCCCCTCCCTACTGTTGTTGACCAGGAAGTTAAATTTAACCACCTTGGAAGATGCCTTTTCAAAACCTAACGTTAAACAGGTTATTGTTAAGAATGATTACGCCAGCTCTTCCTGAGTTTGATCAGTGGGAAAAGGAAAATCTTTGGAGCTGATATTTAAACAAATTACTGTCTTGTATTGGCAAATGTTACTTATTGTGCGGTGTAACCTGTCACCAAAACCCACAGACCTTATCTTCTGTTGTGATTTTTTTCCAAAATCATTCCTTTAGCTACAAGTTACTGTTGCAGTGGAGCTTCCACCTTTTCTGTGAAAGATGAGCCTGTTGTACCGTTGTTCCTTTGCAACGACTTCAGCATCCAGCAGAGGTGCAGAGCCGGAGCAAGCCGCTGGCACTGGCCAGCAGAAAGGAGAGTGGATTTTCTATGGAGACATTGAAGCAAATCCTACACAAATAATATATTTCTGAGGTGTTGTTACTAAAGTCTATGTTGGAGTGGGTCCAGAGCAGGGCTACAAGGATGATCCAAGGGCTGGAGCACCTCCCATAAAAGAACAGGCTGAGAGAATTGGGGTTGTTCAGCCTGGAGAGGAGAAGGCTCTGAGGAGACCTTATAGTGACCTTCCAGTACCTGAAGGGGCTACAAGAAACCTGTGGAGGGGCTGTTCACAAAGGCCTGTGGTGACAGGATGAGGGGCAATGGGTACATACTGGAGAGGGGCACATTTAGATATGAGTAAGAATTTCTTCACCATGAGGGTGGTGAGGCCCTGGCCCAGGTTGCCCAGAGAAGTTGTGGCTGCCCCATCCCTGGAGGTTTTCCAGGCCAGGTTGGATGGGGCTTGGGCAGCCTGAGCCAGTGGGAGGTGTCCCTGCCCATGGCAGGCGGGAGTTGGCATTAGATGATCTTTGAGGTCCCTTCCAACCCAAACTATTCTGTGATTCCATGATTCTGTGACATCGTAGCGGGAATATCAGGTATCGGAGCACCACAACAGCCCTGCAGGTGACTTCCAAATATATTTTTCTCCTTACAGTCCAGCAGTAACAAGGCTGCTGGGTTGTCCTATGCCAGTTCTAGAGCTACTGCGACTTTCGGGACCGTTGGATAATAATCTCAGGGTTCCTGTGATTTCTTCATGCATTGCATTTTTTGTAGAGCATGGTTACTGGTACATACCAGAGATTTGATCTGATATTTATGCTTAAATGCTTCGGTACATTCATATCATTAGTCATCCAGGTATTGCTTGTTTGCAAATGAAATCCCTTAATGCACAAGCAAGTATCCAATTAAAAAACTGATGGATGCTATCGGTTTAATCTGGAATGCAGGAAGACTGTTTACAGAGCTCAGTACTTACATACTATTTTATTTACGTTGCAAAGCAAAATCTTGTTTCTTTTTTCTTCTCTTCCCAATAGCATTAACTTTTGTGATCTTAATTTTTGGCCTTTTCTTTTAGCAGGAATGTTGTGTGTTTACTGAGCTGTGCCGCAAAAGGTGGAAAGTTCGGCTCAACACCGAAGCACTCTGCCAGCTGGAGGGCCCTTTCAGAGTGATTCGTTAAGCTCCACGGCATAATGGATAAACCAAAATGACAGACGTGAGGCCGCGGCCGCATTCTCTGTGCCTTTCCTGGAGCAACGGAGCGGTTCAGCTCTTACGTAAGACTGCGGAGTGCTGCCAGTGCCTTGAATCGGCAGCCTCTGAAGCAAGACCTTCATGTCACCCTCAGCCATCCCAAAGAGACCGGTATTGATGCGAGACATCAAGCGCACACGTTACATAAGCGTTGCTCCCAACCAGCTGCCCCGGCCGAGTGTTTCCTACTGCCTGCTGATGCCTAATTTTAACTTGTCACTAAAGTAAAACACTAGTGGGTAGAAGGAAGCGTACGGGCGGGAACAGAGAGCGGAGGTTATTCGCGTCCCAACATGAACGTGCTAGAAAGATCAGCAATATTGAGTCTGATTTACGTGGCCAGCTCAGCTTGACAGCGTCTGCTATAAAATGCCCGAGACCTATTCCACACCCGCTTCTACTAATACAGCCAAAAGGAAAACTGCAAGCATCGTTAAGTGCTTTTTAATTACGCCTCCACTGCCCAGTAAAATGCTGACTTGAAAAGTATCCTAAAAAAAAAGCCGTGTAATTTTAATTTACTCTGAAATAAGGAGGAATTTCTTCACCGGGAGGGTGGGGAGGCCCTGGCCCAGGTTTCCCAGGGAAGCTGTGGCTGCTCTATCCCTGGAGGGGTTCCAGGCCAGGTTCGATGGGGCTTGGAGCCCCTAATGCAGTGGGAAGTGTCTCTGCCCATGGCAGGGGGTGGAACTAGATGGGCTTCGAGGTTCCTTCCAACCCAAAGTATTCTATGATTCTATGATCCTCACTTCAGCATTTCTGCCCTCTTTGCTCAAAAATGTGTCAATAATCACAGATGTTGGATTTGTGAGCAATTTTTGACTTGTCTGGCTGGGGCCCGCAGTCAGCTCGGAAAGGAGACACCTCAGAAGTGAAGATGTGGGCAGCTGCAAACCTCTGAGGTCAGAAAATCCCATTTTTCCTTACAAACCCTTGGAAGTCCTTCACCCACCTCTGCCCTGAATCACCTCACTCTGTGTGAGCGTGGTTAAAAACTCCCGTTGGCAGAAATTTTAAGTACACCAGAGTCAGAGTGTCATAACAGCTTAAGCTTTTAAAAGAAGCGCCATCATATCTTTGCTGGCAAGTTTTTTCACACAGTGTGCACTTCCCAGGCAAAAGGGCCTCCCCACTCTCACGGTGAAGAAATTCCTCCTTATGTCCAGTCTTAATCCGCCCCTCTCCAGTTTATACCCATTGCCCCTCGTCCCATCGCTATAAGCCTTTATAAACAGTTCCCCCTCCCCAAATCAGAACAGATCACAGTGGTTATCTGTGCGTTGGGCACCTGAAGCACCTGGAGGACAGATGGCCTAAGGAAGGGTGGCACAAATAACGGAATTGTAATGCGTTGGATTCCCTGGAGTGCCATGCTAAAGCGAAGCCAGCTGCTGTGTTCCTGTAACCCACAGGAGGCATTTTGGGGAAGAAGAGGGATGAATACTGGTGAGCTGCACTATTGCTTGGGCCCTTTCCGTGGTTCCCCGGTGACATTTGGGAAGGATTTCTGGATGGAGCCTTGGGCAGCCTCATCTAGCGGAAGGTGTCCCTGTCCATGGCAAGGGGGTTGGAACTGGATGATCTTTAAGGTCCCTTCCAATCCATTTTATCATTCTACGATTTCCCTGCCAGGCCCACGCTAAGGCTGTCGGAGGCATTTCTGGGATGTTGGGATGCCACAGCCTGGAGTGATGGGAAGATTCCCCCCAGTGCAGTGGCAGAGTTCTGTACCCAGGGCTGAGGGAAATGCTTTCAGGGAGCCCCGCGCTGTCCCCAGGATGGGGTCTGGGGGGCAGAAGGGGGATCTAGAGGGACGGGGGGGGCCTGATTCCGAGGGGAGAGCTCTGAGGGAGCAGGGGGTATTAAAGGGAGTAAGAGAGGGGGAGCTGGAGCCGAAGGGGGTTGCCTGATTGTGAAGGGAGAGATCTGGTGAATTGGGGGTACTGAAGGTGGCACAAGGGGGTCTGGAGGAGGGGGTGATGTTTCTGAGGGATCAGGGATGCCGAAGGGGACACTCTGGAGGGATCTGGAGGGAGGTGGATCAGAGGGTGCTGAAGGGGACACAGGAGAGTCTCAAGGGGATAAAAGGGGTGCTGGAGGGGACTCGGGGGGGGGGGGGTCTGGAGGAGGGGGAGCCGTTTCTGATGGATCAGGGGGTGCTGGAGGGAACTCAGGGAGGGTCTGGAGGAGGGGGAGCCGTTTCTGATGGATCGGGGGGTGCTGGAGGGGACACAGGAGGGTCTGAAGGGGATAAAAGGGGTGCTGGAGGGGACTCAGGGGGGGTCTGGAGGAGCGGGTACCGTTTCTGATGGATCAGCAGGTGCTGAAGGGCACACGGGGGGGGGCGTCTGGAGGAGGAATATGCCTGTTCCTGAGGGACCCAGGGGTTCTGATGGGGACCCAGGGGGGTCTGGAGAAGCGGGTGCCCGTTTCTGATGGGTATGGGGGTGCTGAGCGGGACACACAGGGCGTCTGGAGGGGGACCCAAGGGGGTCTAATGGGGGCCCAGGGGGTTCTGATGGGGGCCCAGGGGGGCCTGGGGGGGACCCAGGGGGTTCTGATAGGGGCCCAGGGGGGCCTGGGGGGGACCCAGGGGGTTCTGATGGGGGCACAGGGGGGCCTGGGGGGGACCCAGGGGGTTCTGATAGGGGCCCAGGGGGGCCTGGGGGGGACCCAGGGGGTTCTGATGGGGGCACAGGGGGGCCCCAGGCCCCCAGGCGGCCCTGTAGGGTATCCCCCGAGCGTGCCGGCCCCGCGGGGCGGTGCGGGCTGTGCCCGTGTCCCCGCCCCGCCGCCCTCCCCTCCCCTCCCGCTGCCGCTGGGAGCCGCGCCGCGCCCAGGCAGCCGCTCCGCTCCGCTCCGCCGCCATCGCCATGAGCTTCTTGTTGTGAGTGAGCGCCTCCTCCGCGGGCAGCGCTGCTCTCCTCTTTGTGCACCGGGGTGGGGGGGGCAGCTCCGTTAGGGGTCCCGAATGGCTTTGGGGGGGGGGCAGCTCTGTTGTCGGGGTCCCGAATGGCTTTGGGGGGGGGGGGCAGCTCTGTTATCGGGGTCCCGAATGGCTTTGGAGAGGGGGCAGCTCTGTTATCGGGGTCCCGAATGGCTTGGGGGGGGGGTCAGCTCTGTTATCGGGGTCCCGAATGGCTTTGGAGGGGGGGGCAGCTCTGTTATGGGGGTCCCGAATGGCTTTGGGGGGGGGGGGGAGGGGGGGGCAGCTCTGTTTCTGCCATCCCAAACGGCCGTGGGGGGTGGGGGGCACTGTTAACAGAGTCCCTCATGGGGTGGAGGGGGGCAGTTCTGTTAACAAGCTCCTGAATAGCTGTGGGGGAGGTGTCAGCGCTATTAACGGGGTCCCGAATGGGGATGGGGGGGGCAGTTCTCTTTCTGCCATCCCAAACGGCCGGGGGGGGGGTGCAGCTCTGCTAACAAGGTCCCGAATGGCTGGGGGGGGCAGCTCTATCAACGGGGTCTGGAGGGGCTGGGGGGGGGCAGCTCTATTAACGGGGTCTGGAGGGGCGGAGGGGGGAGCAGCTCTATTAACGGGGTCTGGAGGGGCTGGGGGGGGGGCAGCTCTATTAACGGGGTCTGGAGGGGCTGAGGGGGGAGCAGCTCTATTAACGGGGTCTGGAGTGGCTGGGGGGGAGCAACTCTATTAACGGGGTCTGGAGTGGCTGAGGGGGGAGCAGCTCTATTAACGGGGTCTGGAGTGGCTGAGGGGGGAGCAGCTCTATTAACGGGGTCTGGAGGGGCTGAGGGGGGGGCAGCTCTATTAACGGGGTCCCAAATGGTCGGAGTGGGGTGGGGGGGGCAGTTCCCTTAAAGGGGTCTAGAAGGGGGCAGGGGGGGATGTCAGCTCCATTTCTGGGGTGGGGAATGGTTTGAGGCAGGGGCGCAGCTCTGTTATTGGGGTCCAGAATGGCTGGGAGGGGTGGGTGGTAGCTCTGTTAACGGGGTCCCAAATGGTTGGGGGGGGGCAGCCCTGTTAACGGGGTCCTGAATGGGGATGGGGGATGCAGGCAGCTCTGTTTCTGCCATCTGAACCGGCTGGGGGGGGGGGGGGGCGCAGGTCTATTAACAGGGTCCTAAATGGTAGTGTGGAGGGGTAGCTCTGTTAAGGGGGTCCTGAATGGCAGGGTGGGGGGCAGCTCCATTACTGGGGTCCAAAAGAGCTGTCATGGGGCAGGGGGAGCTCCGTTACAACCGTTCCAAAGGTTGGGACCCCCACCCCTCTGTTCCTGGGGTCCAGAATGGCTAGGCGGGGGCAGCTCCGTTATCAGGATCCTGAGTGGGGGGACAGCTCTGTTATCAGGGTCCTGAGTGGGGGGCAGCTCCGTTATCAGGATCCTGAGTGGGGGGACAGCTCTGTTATCAGGGTCCTGAGTGGGGGGCAGCTCCGTTATCAGGGTCCCGAGTGGGGGGGCAGCTCTGTTATCAGGGTCCTGAGTAGGGGGCAGCTCCATTATCAGGGTCCTGAGTGGGGGCAGCTCCGTTATCAGGGTCCTGAGTGGGGGGCAGCTCCGTTATCAGGGTCCTGAGTGGGGGGGCAGCTCCGTTACCAGGGTCCTGAGTGGGGGGGCAGCTCCGTTATCAGGGTCCTGAGTGGGGGGCAGCTCCGTTACCAGGGTCCCGAGTGGGGGGCAGCTCCATTATCAGGGTCCTGAGTGGGGGGCAGCTCTCTTAACAGGGTCCTGAGTGGGGGGCAGCTCCTTTACCAGGGTCCTGAGTGGGGGGCAGCTCCGTTATCAGGGTTCTGAGTCGGGGGCAGCTCCATTATCAGGGTCCTGAGTCGGGGGCAGCTCTGTTAGTGGGGTTCGGAAGGGCCGGCCTGGGAATTCCGCAAACAGCCGGCGCTTTAATTAGAGTCCGGGGGAGCTCCCTGGCAGGTGCTGTGGTGCGAACCCCAATAAAAGGTGCTTTTGGGAGAAAAACACCCCTGTGCTGCAGTCTCCCTTTTAATGGTGTGGTTTTTACTCGTAGCGAGGATGGTACGGGCAGAAGTTGCTGCGCAGAGCGTTGTCTGCAGAGGATAAGTTAAAACCGGGTGGCATTGAGGCACGTTTGGGGAGCAGCGATGTCTCCAAGTTATTTGCAGGTTTGGGGGTTGTGCTGACGAGTGAGGGTGATGTGGTACAGGCAGAGCCGTGAGGGGTGGTTGGGGGTGAGCTGGTACCCCTGGAAAGAGTCAGGTATGAGGGAGGGTGATCTGGTGCCGACGGAGCGAGTCATGGATGAGAGAAGGGTGTTCTGGTACCAGCAGAGGTGGTGAGGGATCACTGGCAGCGTGCGCCTCGCTAAGGAGAGGTAATTGTTTACTGCGGCATAAAAAAGCTCCCTTAGGAATTGCCGGCGATCTCGGTGTGCGCAAAACCTTACGTTTTGCAATTTTGCTTCGTAGACAGCAACTTATTGAACTTTGGTCCCTCCCCTTGGGAACAAAGCCGAGGTGCTTCTGACAATTAACATAAACCGGTTCAGTGACCTATTAATTAATGTGGAGATGCACTCTAGGGAAAGGAGGGAAATCCAGGCGGCTGAAAAAAGTGCTTGGGCAAGGCTGAGCCCCGCTGAGGCCTTCGCCTTGCTAAATGCTCTTGCACGTTCAGAGTTGCATGGAAGCAGTGAGCAGGACCGTTGCCACAGTATCTGGCAGCTGTTAAAGGCTTGTATTGATCACCAGCAGATGCGTGTGGCCTGCTTTTAGGGGAGATGCTTTATCTTGGAAGCGGTAGCGTGCTGGTAAGTTGTGTTCTCATGGAGACGACACTGACGCCGGCTTCCTTCTCCCATCTCTCCACTGCGTTTCTCTCTTATCTCTGCTGTTCCAGAGCCGCTGCGCTCGGGCTGCCTTACGTCAGCAGAGGTTGTGGATAACCCCGATCCGCTGTGGGGCGGGAGAAGCTGCAAATGGGCATTAGGTACAGCTGACCATCCATGGATTCAGGCATGGTGATCCTAATGAGAAGCCCAGCTGTCCTCTCCTTTGTAGTTCTCAGCTGCTGCAGTGGGGAAGGGGGACAGGATTGTGTGAGCGGGGATGTCCCGGGAGGCTCCTTTGCAAACTGCAGACCCTCCCTCTCTGTGGCGTTTGGCAAACTGGTAACGGAAAAGCATGAAACCCTCCACTTTCTGTCACGGACAGTAATGAGATGCTGGCTTCTTTTCCCAGACCCTTCGGAAGCTTAGGAAAGCCAGCCTTTCCCTATTGTTTGAAGTGGTCCTGCTGGATGAAATATGGTCGTGGTAGCTGAAGTTCTTGCACGGCAAAGCCAGAATGTTGGCCAGGCTGTCTTGATGTGTTGTAGATGACACCTAACTGGCTCGTCTGCAGTCTAGAAGTGATTGAAAGGAAATAATTTTGAAATAAGCCAGATAGGCCTCAGAGAGGGCAGGGAAACTTTCTGTGATACTGGCAAGGGGTTGTGGTTTGGGAAAAACTATCCAGAAAGTTATCATCATGTTTCGTCAGACTTGAATTTCATGTGGACTCGACAGATTTATATCCAGTTTGGGGTTGGATATCTTTGCGCTTGTACAGCTTTACTAGTACAAACTTATATTTTGAGCTGCGAATCCCCTCTCTTTTCACAGGATGTTTTACATAGTTTTGTACTTTTTCACCCCCTTTTTCACCGAGAGTGCTGTTTGCTGTGTGTCAGCGATGCTGTTGTCTGTGTGACCTGACTCACCGGTTCGGACTCGTGGCAGGTGAAAATTCTCCGTGTACACTTAGACATCCACGCTTTCTGGGTTGATCACTGGTAACTGGGCTGCAGTGTGTCAGTTGGACGCTGGTGCGGTGCCCAAAGCCGTGTCCTGCTCGCGTGTGATGCCCAAAGCCGCGTCCTGCACACGTACGGTGCCCAGAGCCACGTTCTGCTCGCAGGCGTGCTCGCTGTCGGATAACGGGGCGATTGTGCGTGGGTAACACAGGGTGCTTGGGGCCCCCCTCGCGGACCCGTGTCCGCTGACAAATCTGTCGCCATTCTTTGCCGTTGCCAGGGCCGGGGCCGTGGAAAGCTACGTGGGGGAATCAAGGGAAAGCATTGTCTTCTCGCGTTATGGCTAACTTTATAAAAAGACTGTCTTGTGAGGCGAGCACTGAATTAATACAACGTGGTTTTGACAGCAGTTGTTTTCAGTGCTGCTGTTTTCTCTTTCCGATCTGTTTCTTCCTTTCTGAAAATACTTTCTAAACCTCTCTGCTGTTGAATACTTTTTCCTGAATCTTAAAAAGTAAAAAAATGGGGATTGGGCTAGAAAATATCTTCGGTTCCACAAAAAAACCCCAGCCTGGTAAGTTCTTTCTCACAGGAAATTACAGCCTGGTTGCAGGTACTTGAGCTTACATCTCCAAGGGAAAAAAATTAAAGATAGTTCTGGTAGGCGTGCCATATGGTAAGGTCCCTGTGTTATCCTACGCTGCTAAAACTTACATAAAAGAGAAGCTGGATGAAAACCATTTATGTTTAAAAGGAAAAGACTCAGTTTTATTGTTTAAGTTGTGAAATTGTCCTTTCTTTTTTTTTTTAAAAAAAAGAAGCCATCTATGAATTAGTGAATCCTTCGCAGAATTCCCAGTGCGTTTCTTTTAAAATGAGATCCATGTTAACAGTCACAGGTGATAGGGCTTTGAAGACCAGGAGCTGGTGGAGACAGCACATCAAGGTGCTGTTGTTTGGGGCGCACGTGTTTCTCAGTCGCAGCAAAGTTAACTTGTAAGCCAGACAGGGGGAAAGATGTGCTCTCCCTTCTCTGCCTCTCTCCTTCCCTTTCTGTCCTTCTCGGGAGCGCGGCAGCTTCTGCTGATGGTGCACCTGGGTTAATTTATTTCTATTAATTTAATTACAATTATCATTTGCGTGTATCTGTGCAGAAGGTGCAGTGGGACGTTACTCTCTCCTCTTACATCTCTTGTAGAGTAATATAAAATCAGAGCTGGTGTGTTTGTTCCCAGACTGACAAGCGTTGTGGCCTTCCTGACGCACCAGTCCACTCCTGCTCTTGGAGAACGTCACGGCTGTTTGTTTCCCTTCCCTCAGCTCTCCTAGATGCTGAGCTGCTGCCCTGTACAAAATGGAAGGCCTTTCTTAAGTGGGGTGCGTTTTCCAGCTCACTCCAGCACTGCCGAATGCTCCTTCCATAGTTGAAGGTTGGAGGTATGGTATTTATCTCCCCGATACCTGGACTCCCACAGAAGGCTGTAGTTGAAACTGTAGTTTTCACCACTGAGAATCAACGTGGAGGCATTTACGAACTGCTAGAAAAGGGAAGTAGATGATTCTTGAACATTCAGGTGTGTTTCTCCCTCTATTTTAGTGTACCGTTCTTTTCCAGTTTCAGCCTGATGACTTTAACGCTGCTGTAGGGGCTGTGTTCCTAGAGCAGAGACCAGGGTGGAGGCACCCTGGTGTTCCTTAGAGGGAGCATTTGTATGGAATCAGCTTTGACAAAGAACTTAGCAGGAAGTAAAACTGAGGGGTTTTATCTCTTTTTTTGTTTGTTTCTAGCTGCCTGTAGCCTTCACTGGTAGTGTTGGGTTACTTGTTAGCCTTGGTGATCTGTAGGGTCTTTTCCAACCTAAGTGATTCATCAAATTATTGGCTGCAGAAACATATGCATTACCTGAATTTTGTGCTTAACGTTGTTGAAGCGCTTCACTTCACTTGCAGTGTTCACTCTGCGTTTAATTCCCATTTTGAAATGCCTGCTGTCCAAAGATTTGCCCCTCAGCCGGCAGCTGGTCTCGCTTTCAAGGAATGGAGCATGCAGGTATGGAAAGCTTCCAGAAACCACAGCAATGGGAGACTCGCACAGAGGCATCCGTGGTGCCCCTTATGCTCCCTGTCATACAATTCATAGCACAATTCTGAAGCTCTCTTGGAAAAAAGCCTTTTCAAGTCCTTGCCGTGCTGCTGCTACCCTCGTTTATCACCCCCGAAGACCCCAGGCAGTTTGGTGGAGTGCAGTTTGCTGTAGGATCAAACTCACCGAGGCACTTCTCATCCTTCTAACGAGAAACTAAACCAGCGGAAAACGTATCAATTCCTTTTTCGTGGGATTAGGTTTCGCTCATTTACGTACTTGGTGTCCTTGCGTAGTGATGTGAGGGATGGTGGTGGAATAATGGAAGCAGCAGGAGTGTCTGGACATGGCAGAAGACAAGGAGGAGGCTTCTTTTCTGTGCGAGCTGGCAATGGAGCAAGCTCAGCTGTGTAGGCAGCCAAGTCCTTCCAATTGCGTTTGGCCTTGTGGCTGCGTTACTGCCCGTTGGACTGAGTTCCTGCCATTCCCATGCTGGTGACTTTGTTCCTTCTGGACGAGTTGATGAAGTCTCTGCTTGTCGTGGTAAAGGGGCGTACGCTTTCAAAAAGTAGCTGATGAGAATTGGGTACGGTGAAATGGAGGTGTGTTCTCAGGGGCAATGCACGGGTGCTGCTGCCCCGTCAGTGGGGTGGGAGGTGGAGGCTGTGAAGCGGAGTTCACGCTGCTGCCTGCCTTGTGTTTCAGAAAGAAAGTGTCTGCCGTGGAAGAGCAGTGCTGTTCCAACCAGTTTGGGCTGTATGATGTCTGAGCTTTGAATTGTGCTTGAGAAAAATCGTTTGGCGCTAATATTCTGTTTTGGGGAACGTGGAATTGATGAAATGAGCAATGGGCACTTTCAAATGTTCTTAGCTGTGTCCTTCTCAGTAGAGAAGCATTAGTTTGGGGTAAAAAAAACACAGAAGAAAGGCATTGTTCAGTGTGAAGGTTGTGTTTACTACATCTCAGCGATGTCCAGTCTTAATAGCTTCCTAATTGTCGGCTTTTATGCCACAGTTGTTTTCCTTTGTTTGTCCTTCTCTCTGTGTTTGCAGTGGAAGGGATCCTATGCAGTGAACTGTTTACATTTGTCAGAGAGCAGCCACGGGACAGGGGTCGTATGGGACAGAGATTGTGTCTGGGGAGGACTTTGGGGGGCAGAGATCGCGTCCAGGGCGAGAGTTGGTGGGACAGAGATTGTGTCTGGGGAGGACTTTGGGGGACAGAGATCGCGTCCAGGGCGAGAGTTGGTGGGACAGAGATTGTGTTCACGGACGGACTTGTATGCCTGTAAAGCAGCTTCGTTTATAACCTTGGAAAGGTGTCAAAAGCATATAATAATTTTCTGTTGTGTCCTTGGGGTTAGGACCTCTCGTGGTGACAGCCCCGGTAGGGACAGCCTGGGGACCACAGTGCTGCCCGGCGCTGTACGTATCCTCCAAGGTACATAGCCTTTTTTGTCTTGTTTGAAAGAGGATAAAATATTGGAAGCATTTCTCCCTTGAGGGGCGGCTGAAGAGATGGAGAGTGGTAACACATCCTCATGCCTGGCGCTGGCAGGATGAAACTGCTTGGTTTGCTTACAGACATTAATAGCTGCATTTCATTACGCCCCTTAAAGTCTTCCATGGCAAGCAATAAGGAAGATGCTGCTGCCAGAGCTATCAATAAGCTTTTGACCCACAAATCAACCGAAACCGCAGGGGATGCTTCGCGATGCTTTTAGCATTTGTAAACTCAGCCGCTTCTCTTTGGAACGGAGTTACAATGCACTTGCTCTTTGGTCTTTGTCTTTTTTTTTTTTAACTGCACAGAGGGGAACATTGTGAGTTATATATTCAACAATTCCATTTTCAGCTGTAACTGAATGCAGCTCCGTTGCTTTTCACAGGCATGAAATGATTTCTAGCCCATAGATTTCATGAGGTGGGCTGACCAGGATCCAGCGCTTTGCTTTGTCACCTTTGCGTGTGTCGCTTTTTAACCATGGCATTTCCTTCCTCTTCCCCTTGCTGGGCAATGTTGGCTGTCAGTACTGTCCCCTCGCCTGCTGCGTGGATGTCACTGAGGAGAGGCTGGGATGGACATGTTGGTACTGGTGTGAGGGACCATGCTGGGCTGTGGGGAGGTCAACAGAGGGGAAAAGCTGGAAGAGTCCTTTTTGGAGTCTCTGTGTGACAACTAAGTTTGAAATGACTTCTCATTCCTCGTTTAGCTTGGTAGGCGTTTGCCCTCCGGGAGCTGGGTTTGTGCGGTGTAGTGAGCGTGCTGTGCATCTCCAATGTGCTCTGTTTCGTTTCAGTCTCGGCTTCCCGTCTCGAATACGGAGCCTGAGTCAGCAGATAGAAAATACACACGTATGAAATGGGAATTTTGTGTTAATAAAGACAGTCCCTCCCGCTGTGAATTCAGGAAGGTAACAGGAGTTTTTTTCCTTGCAAATATGTTTTGGGACTTCTGCAAGCAGCACTTGGAAGCAAATTCATTCACTCTTATGTTTTTTTGTGGTTTTCTCCAGGAGAAAGCAAAGGATAAGGTGCAGCTTTTTGGTCTGTTCAGGCCTTGCCCTTCCAAACGTTGGCTTTGGTCACTCTGATCTTGCAGATACAAATGGTCCCTCTTCCTTTGTTCTGTCTTTGCCCATTCATCTTGAAACCCAATTGAGACAGCTCCTCGTCTCAGCCTTCCTTCTGTTTTTTCGCAAAGACACTTCTGTCTTGTTCACCCTCTCCTCCTCCAGCTCACAGCTGTTCCTTGGCAGGAATCCACTCCTTTTGTTATTCTTCCATACCTCCCGTGATCCTACCCATGTTTCAGCTGGGGTTTAGTTGAAGTATGCTTCTTTTCCACATCCTTAGGGTTTTTTTTCTTTGTCTATTGTTGGACTTCACCTTTAAATTTGGTAGCCTCACCTCCAGCGTTCATTGCTTGTGTCCCGGAGACAGGAGCACTCCTGACATATAAAATCTTAAATCCCTTCCTCGGTCAAGGAGAACGTCCTGTGGATAAGGACTTGTAATGCCCGGATTTGTCATCTTTATCACAAGTCTAATTCCTTTCTTTATGAGAAGGAGAACGAACGAGCTTAAGTAAGCTTTGGTAAATTCGTTTTTTTTTGCTAAAAATTGAGACATCTGATTTTTTTTTGATATAGAAGTAATTTCGGCCCAGATAATGATTGTGTGGGTTTGGTGTGTTGACTTTACTAAAATAACCCAGATTTTGTTTTGGTAGCTGGTATTTTAATTGTGTTTTTAACAACTTGAGTAGCAGAGTCCTGGTTTTCCTTGAATAGAGCAATTGTTTTAGGGACTTGCTAAGTGTTCTAGGTCCAGGAATCAAAATAGAATTACTCTGTCTTTAATTGTCATACTTTGGGCAATAAAATACTGTTTTTTCTAATGCTGAAATGTGACTTTGAACAAAAAATCAGATGTCTGTAATGCCCTATTATTAACTTCTGTGGCTGACAGCTCTTCATAAAATTTCTTGCTGCAGTATGAGTGGAAAAGAGGAAAAATGTGTATTTAAATTCGCCGTTGAGCAGTTAAACTGTCTGTGGACTCAACCGGACAATAATTCCAAAAGTAGTATTCTCCTGTGTGTGCAGGAGCGGTGCTTCCCCCTCAGGTGCTTTGGGCGGGTGGATTTTCCTGGTGGGATGCTTCGCCAGACACGAGCAAGTTCTACTGATGATCGCTACCCCCGGCACGTAAAGATTGGATTAACTATGGGGGATGCGTAAGAAACACTCGCTGATGAGATAATGCCGTGTATTTCTGGAAAGCCACTAGATTATTCATTACTGCCTCCTGTCCGTTCCTTCCTGTTATTCTCCGCGTTATTTCTTGCCTCTAATGATTGTTCTGTTCCTTCCTGAAAGGAGGGTCCGCTCTGCCCATGAAATCGAAGTGCGAGTGTCGTTTTTACATGGATGTATTGAGGTTTTCCGTTGGAAGGCTGCTGAGTATTTGCCATGTTCGTACCACCAGCCTGCTCTGCGTGGGGGTTGCCGCAAGAGACAGGCCAAGGGGACTCCCCCCATTAAAAACGAGTTCAGTTCCTCCTTTTTAGACTTTGTTTTTTCCTCCTAAACACATAACAGATTGTTCTTTTTATTGTGTTTTAAAAGGACTGAAGAGCGTCTTCAACTGTTGGGTTGTTTTGTTTGTTGAACTGCCCTGCTGCGATTCCTTGGTCGGTGTGACTGGATTTGCTTTAGTCATTCCTAGAGCACTGGTTTTCAAAAGCGCTCATCAGCATTTTGGGAAGCCATCCATGTTCTGAGGCATGTTCTCCCAGCACTATATTTGGCGTATAAGTAAGGATCTAATTTGGTGCCAGAGCCAAGCTTTTATTGCTGCAATTTATCATCCTCAGCAGCTTGTAGATGGCTTTCTAAAAACCTCTGCTTCCTCCCCTCCTACATGCATTTAGAGGGCGTGACTGTTACCAGCTGACACGGCTTGGGATGCAGAGGGTGTTGGTGAGGTGAAAATGTAAAGGGAATTTAGCTGAATGTGAGGAAATCGCTGCAGCAGGAGGAACAGGTTGCTATGGAAAGGAGCACGTACCTTTTGTGTGGGACATTTGTTTTGTCAGACTGAAAAAGTAAAGAAATCGTAGGTAGGCCGACGCTGTTCATTGCCTGCTGTGTTTGTTTGATACCCTGCTACCCTCCTGCCCCACGAGCCAGGCGATGCTTTCTGCCGCTGGTGGTGTGTGAGCCTGCCCGAGGTGAGCAAGAGCTCCCCAGGGCCGCTTCAGGGTGTTCTCATGCACTCCTTGAAAGACCTTGAACTCCTTTGTGCCTGCTTAAACGGTTCAGTAATCCTTCTTTCTTCATTAGCCTCTCCAGTATCTTTTCTTTAAATGCCATCAGATGTATTACTGAATGAAATAATCCGGGCTTGTAGCCGTGTACATTTCCTTATGTTGCTTTTGCTTAGTTGCATCCATAACGGTACTTTCTGGTTTTCATGTCTGGATCTTCTGTGGGTGCTCCCACTCCGTGGCTGATTTGTTTCCCGCTCTTGTTGGTATTCACTTTGCCTGCCAGGCCAGGACTTGAACCTTATTGCTCGTTCCCTGATGTTTTGTGTGATGTTTGAGTTGTCTAATGCTGCTTTTCATGTTGCCGTGCATCTGCGTAACATGTGCTGTGTCATCCTCCCTCCCACGTGTGTTACCGAGCGTTTTCCCTCGGTGAGTGTTTTCCTTCAGAACACAGCATTTTCTTGAAACTGCCCAAGTGACAGCCTTTAAGGATTTCTCAAAGACGGTAAAATCAAGAATCATGGAGTAGTAGTTTGAGTTGAAAGAGACCTCAAAGCCCACCCAGTCCCACCCCCTGCCATGGGCAGGGACCCCTCCCACTGGATCAGGGGCTCCAAGCCCCATCCAACCCGGCCTGGAACCCCTCCCTGGGCCAGGGCCTCCCCACCCTCATAGTGAATAATTTCTTCCTAATGTCCAATCTAAATCTTCCCCCTTCCAACTTAGAGCCATTTCCCCTTCATTTTATCACTCCAGGACCTTGTAAGAAGTCCCTCCCCAGCTTTCCTGGTGCCCCTTCCCATACAGGAAGCTGCTCTAAGGTCTCCTTGGAGCCTTCTCTTCTCCAGACTGAACAATCCCAACTCTCTCAGCCTGGCCTCATAGTAGAGGTGCTCCAGCCCTTGCATCATCTCCGTGGCCTCGTCTGGAGCCGTTCCAGCAGTTCCATATCCTTCTTACCTCGAAGGTTCCAGAATACGCAAATGTTCTTCTCCCTGCATTTGCTGTTGGGTCCATGTCTGGTTGGACTTTATGATCTTAAGGGTCTTTTCCAACCTAAACAATTCCTTGATTCCATAATTAACGAGTTAGAGGAAGACTGCCCGAGATGGTTTGGGCTGCAGACTTCACAGAGTTTAGTCTTTCCGCAGGTTTTGAAGGGCATGGAGTGGGTAGGTCTTCTTTTGTTAACAAATGTTTCATCATCTTCTCTCACAGGTATTTGGCTTTGTTGTTTCTGAATTTGCCTGCCACGGGGCAGCGCCGCGTCCTCTGTGGTGCGAGTTCTGCAGCATCCTTGCTGTAGGGCATGTAGGGCGTCCTTTCGGGCAACCCATCATCTCGTTTCAGTAGTCTCCTACTTAGAGCATGATTGAGTCCCCTTTCGTCCAAGGAACATGCGCTACACGCTCATGTAAAGCAGAAATAGTTGTTCCAGTTGCTTTCTAGTGCCAAGTTTTATGTACGGGAAAGGGTAGGTTTCACAAAAGAAGCGTAGTCGTGTCCCCTGAATGATTTATTAGGTACATTCATGCCGTAAACGGAGGTTTGAACCCTGGTGGAAACGGAACATTGAAGCGTAGCTGGGTGAAGTTGTAACTTCTGTTTGAATTCAGGCTGTGCCCTCCCTTTTAAGCGAGCTAATGCTAATAGACAGGAATAAGGGTTTCCTGAGAAAAGAGGGGAGCATTAGTGAGAAAATAGCACTATTTAGTTTGCAGGGAGCTTAATTAGGGACTGAAACGGTAAAGATGCTGAGCTCCAGCTCCGTGGTCCGTAGTAATAAATGAAGCAGTTGGAGAGGAAGGAATATGTTGTGTTTCCCTTCTTCAGAGCCTCTCGTTTAATGAAGTGGTACATGAATATTGGGATACTGGAATCTGCAGAAACGGATCTGGTTCAGATTATGCCCTGCAGTTCTGTGGTGTGTGTACATGTACACAGGAATTGTTGGCACCAACAGAGTCGAGGAACCTGGATCCGATTGAAAGAGCCCAACCAAGCAGCCAAGACCAGTCCTCAATGTTCTTACAAATCTAACCTCTGTTTGTAAGAAGATGGAAGTTTTATAAGTGCAGACAGCATTGCGTTTGCCTGGAGGACGTCCATGGATACCTGCGAGCATGTAGCAAAGCCTCCTGGATAATTCCAGTTCCTCTCCTGGAACAGGATTTCAGAGGGGGACACGCAGAGATACTCAGGTCCCTGCTAAAAGCCTCTTTCTTGCACATTGGAGCGAAAACTTGTTTGAAGTGGTTTGGTGGTCTTCAAGCCCTTGAGAAAGCCAGTGGAGAAACCTGGAAGCAGCAGCACAGGGACAATGACCAAACACGCAGGGTGAGCCTGTTGGGAGGCTGTGGATTTCATACCACGGGTGTGTTCCAGTTCCTCTGCTACCTGTGTGGCTCCCAGCTTGTCTCTGTGAGTCAACGGGGCACGCTTGGCTGCGTGCGTGCCTCCTCTTCTCATCTGTGTGTTGCTCCGAAGGATTCTCTCGTGTACTCCTTTGTGTGTGCCTGGCCCATTCCTCTCCTTGCATCACCCGGCACTGCTGGTTGTCCTACGGAGGACAACACTTGAGGAGTTGAGTCACTTCCGCGACCGGCTGCTCTGGGAGTTAGTTCAATGGTGTTTTGGAGAGCACGGGCAGAGCTCTGGTAGAATCCAGTGAGGATTTGTTTGTTTTGAGAGTTTTCCAGGAGATGAAAGTGTTTTGAATGGACATGTTGTAAATGGAACAAGGGGATTGATTTTGTGTCCGAGCATAGCTAAGTGATGATGATTTCCTGGTTACGGCATGGTGTTCTGGACGGTTGCTTGTTCCTTGCATTAGGAATTGCGATTGCATCCAACTGGGTAAACAGCAGGAACACCATTGCCACCTACCCGGCTGGGGTTGTCCTAGACGCGGGGGTTGTAGTAGACATGAGCGCTGCAGGGTAACACCTCCCCCTTGTTTACCGGCACATTCTGAGCGGAAAAATGGAGGCGGAAAAGCGTGGGTGCCTGGCTTGGCTAAAAAACGGTCTGTGGCCACCTAACATCGCTGTGGATTTGGCAGCACGCGTGTCGCTGCCAGGCAGGCATGGGTGTGTGTCAGAGGGAAACTCCCAGTCCCCTGTCCCTTGTCATGGCGCGGCCGGCAAAACTTGGTCTTCAGCTGGTTCTGGTGACATGAGAGCATCTGGGCAAATCCCACGTGTCCTTGGTTTCGCTGGCTCTCAAATGTGTGTGGATGGAAGCAAACCCATGTATTTTAAGAATGTGGATGCGTACGTGTTGTGATAGCTTCTGACAGCGAGTGGTGGTGGTTGGGACAAGCAAAAGTAAACCCTTCCTTGAGGCTGCTTTAAATAATTTTCTCCTTCCTGGATGTGAGTCATCTGATAAACTTCTGCTCTTGTAGCACGCAGAGGCTTGTGTGTGATGGTACCTGTCTTTTTTGAGAGCTATCGATGACTTCTTCATCTGCCTCCTCTCATACCATCCAAGTGTGGAGCTTCCTTTGACGAAGACAGCTGTTTTTCCAAGAAGGGGAGGCCAGATATTAGTCCCCATCTTGATGGGCAGAGGATTAAAAAGCTCATAAAAATACCTATTTTGCTGTCAGTGCTATTTCACACCGGTTCTGACGGTCCTGGTGCCCCTCGAGAAGCACGGTCAGGTTGATGAGCCTACAGAAAAACGAATTTACCCCCTGGTGTCGCAGAGGAGAAGGGTGGGATGAGGGAAGATGGAGAAGCGTGTTTCACTGAAAAGAAAAAAAGAGGATTTGGGGTTTGGTCTGGATTTGTCCTGGCTCCATTTCTGGACATGGGAAGAACCTCTGCTTTGAGGAATACCCTGTGTTATATTGCCATTGTTACCGATGCCGTGTGCTGAAGGATAAGAAGGTTGTTTTAAATTTCCCCAATCCGTGACACTTAATTTAGATGAGGAAATTTGGATTTATGTTTGCTGGTGGTTTTTTGTTTGAAGCGTGCCCTTCAACACTTAAAAAAATGGTGTTTGAAACGAAGCTTTTCCTTTCCTTCCTCTTCTGAAAGGACCCCCTGCCTTTTGTGGAAAGCTGTGTTTTGTATCTGCTCCCTCAGGACTGATGTATTCGTTTTTAAATCTGGATTTCTTACCAAGCTGCTCAGCTCAAGGACTGGGGCTTTTGGGAAGAAAGGGCTGCAGGGATCTGCGGAGGAGCAGCTGCCGTGGGCATCTCCGTTGTGCTGGGCAGAAGCGGAGCTGAGGGGAGCAGTGCCAGTTGCCACCCAGCGAGGCTTCGGGTCTGAACAGGAGCGGGATGCAAACTCCCTGCCTCGCAACAGGGAAGGACGGCTCGGCGGATGAAGCGATCCTGTTCTGGAGCTTTGCCGCGCCGCTGCGGGACCGTGACAGTGCTGGGGCCGCACAGAATTGTCTGGAGGCCTCGTAGTTCCTGCAGCAGGATGGGGTGCTCATGCCTGGGGGTGCTCCGCGCGGCTTTCCCGGTGACAGTGCTGCAGCAGGTCTGGGAAGAGGTGCCATGGCTTTGGCTCCTGGGCTGATGGAGCGTGGCACTGTTGCTCCGCAGGGTTGTCAAGGGGCTGCCCTGGGCAGGCTGTAGGGGAGCCGATCACACAAAGCTGAGCCTCGGATAGCGGGGGCCCCTCTCTCACACCGCGCTGCGTTGGCTGTGTGAGGAGATGTTTCGTCGTGTTTAACTTTGGCGTTTCTAATTTCAGTGAGTTACTGCCGACAATCCAGGTTCTCCTGGTGCCTCGTACCAGCTGTGCTGGACCGCTTCAGCGGTGTGCCAGCAAGCTGAGTATTTCCAGTTGCTCTTTCCTGCAAGACGGAATTTAAGCAACAAACAACACGGATTCCCTTCCTATAGGAGTGACTGTGAAAATTTTCCAAGTCAGTGCAGCTGATTGTTCCTTAAAAAACCCAAATGAAACAAGCAAGCAAACCACTCCCCCTGAGCCCAGAATAGCTTTCTAACCCCTGCCTCAACTTTTGGGCCAGCAGCGGTGTTGTGTAAGGAGCTGGCAGCTCCTAACTCTTTCCCAGACGGGCTGCTTGCATTTGCTTAGTGATCTTGGCAGAGTGTGCGTTTCCCTTCGAGTGAAGAGAGTTATACTTCTTGCAGCGTAGTGTTTGTGGAAGTTATTTTTGTCCGATGGGAGTGCTCTTCAGAAATGTGTTGCTTTTACTGTTGTTCAGAGTGACTCTGCGACTGCATCTGAGGAATTCACCCAGAGGGGCGCTTTTCAGGGTGAGAGCTGTCGCCTTGTGCGCTCAGTCTCTGCTTTACCCGTGTGCCTGCTGGCTTTTAGCTCTCCAGCTGTTAAAAGCTGAGCAGCTTTCCAATACCTCGAACTATTGAGTTGTGCCCCAGGATTGCACGGGCCTGGAGAGCCTCAGTCTGCTGAATCCGAGGTGGCTGGACCACGAGCGCCACGTCTCTTTGCACGTTGTTGGCCCACTCTGTTCAAGGCTTCTCGCTGTCATCTTCATGGGAAGTTCATGGAATCATGGAATGGTTTGGATTGGAAAGGAACCCAAAGCCCATCCAGTCCCACCCCTGCCATGGGCAGGGACCCCTCCCACCGGATCAGGGGCTCCAAGCCCCATCCAACCTGGCCTGGAACCCCTCCAGGGATGGGACAGCCACGGCTGCTCTGGGCACCCTGGGCCAGGGCCTCCCCGCCCTCGCAGGAAAACTAAGATCTCATCCCTAAGATCTCATCTCAATCTCCCCTTTTTCAGATTCAAACCATTCCCCCTCGTCCCCTGCCTGCCCTCCCGGATCAAGAGCCTCCAAATTCAAGTGAACTGACTGGGACAGGCTTATTTTAATAGGTAGGAATTTGACTGGAGAATAATTGACTTCTTGATATTGTAGGAGCTGAAGAAAGCAGTGCTTGGCTCACACACCTTCTCTTCAGAACAGAGGTGTTGTGACTGCTCAGTTTTATAAATAGAAATGCTCGAGTTAAATCTTTCCAGTGCAGATTTTGAATGTGTGGCACTTCATTTTACCTTCTGTCCTTCTGACGCTGCGGCTGTCACGGGGGAAAAGCATTTAAATGGTGCAACTGTTGATATGATTTCCAAAAAGCAACTTGGGCTTTCGTTTTAATGTCTATGTTGAGGTGGTGGCTGTTAGAAATGAAGATGCTCATTCGTAGCAGGATGTTGTCATCTGAAGCCCCACGTTATTGTTGGAAGGCTGGAAATGTTTGCTTTTCTGGAATTCAGTTCTCGCTTTGTGCTGTCCGTGTGTGTTGGGGTTTCAAAGTGGCGCAGCGGGAGAAAGGGGACGAGGAGACACGGACCTAGAACTTGGGGGCTTCTCTCATAGATTTACTCATTGGCCTTCAGCAGTGAGTCACTGCCTCAGTTTCCCTGTGTCCAACATAATGCTAACGGTGCTGACTTCAAAGCTGCGTTGTGTGGATTAATGAATGCATGCGAAGGCCTTTGAAGATGAAAAAGCAAGAGGTGAAAAATGGAAAGTTTCCACGGCCCAGGTCAATTGCTGTGTGCTGTCGTGAGTTCATTTTTCAGAACCTCTTGAGCGCTTCCAGATGTTTCGAAGGGCTTCGTTCAGTGGGACCACGGCAGTGAACGCTTTCAGGAGGGACGGAGCGATACAGCTGTACTTGTGGAAGTAGCACTCACATTCCACGGGGAAAAAAAGATGATATCGCACGGCCTCGGCATTAAGAAGAACATGGATGGGAGTTCCATCCAGAAAACGGTGTCACTGCTGCGTTCTCTGTTAATTTTTCCCCAGGGCAAGTTTCTGTCCTTCCCAGCGTTGGATAAAACAGCTGTCGGGCAAGCCCTGTGCAAAATGATTTAGGGAATTGCAGCACTGTGTGCTTGAGCCACAGGGAGCGTGAGATCGATGGGAGCAGTGGTGCTCTCTGTCCTCTCCATGGAAGTCGGATGCTTGTGATATTTTAAACGCAAATCTTAATTTCTTGTGAAACGTGTCAGTTTGGTGTGCGATGTGCAATAAGTGTGCAGGAAAAAAATGGTTTTCAGATTCTCAGGTCTTCTCCGGGGTGGTGTTTATTCATCTTCCATTTCACCAATGGCAAAGTAATTGCATGCTTTGTAAGTGCTGCGTTGGTTTAAAACACTGTAAGGAACTGTTAGTGAATTATGGGATAACTTGGTCTGGTTTTGTTCGGTCAGGAGGAGTCTGAGGAAGACTTTGGAGTGCCGTCAATATTTCAGTGGTTTAGGCTGTGATGTTGCTGCAAAACTGATGGCTTGGCACCCTGGGTAGAGGCAGGAGCTAGGCTTTGACCCACGTGCCTAAGTTTGGTTGTGAAGCACGCTAGATTCCTGGGAGCATAGCAATAGAACGAGGGGGGACAGTTCTAGGCTGAAAGAGGGGAGAAATGTCTCCCAGTGAGGGTGGGGAGGCCCTGGCCCAGGTTGCCCAGAGCAGCCGTGGCTGCCCCATCCCTGAAGGTGTTCCAGGCCAGGTTGGATGGGGCTTGGAGCCCCTGATCCAGTGAGAGGGGTCCCTGCCCATGGCAGGGGTGGGACTGGGTGGGTGGGCTTTGAGGTCCCTTCCAACCCAATGATTCTATGATTCAGGCAGAGTTTTAGCTTGTCAGTTTGAGCCGTGTTAGACACAACGTTAAGGAGGAGCTCGAGGCTGGTTCTGTGGTCAGATCGAGCTGTGAAGTCTTATGCGTTTAGGCATAAGGAGCCTAAACTTTTCTGTTTTCATCCAAGTTTCCGTGGATGTGCAGCCGACTTCATAGAAATCGATAAAAACCTCCGCTGAAAGATTCCAGCGTGCAAGAGCTGGATGTGAGGAGGGCTAAGCCCGGCCAGCCAAAGTGCTTCCCTTGGGAGTGCAAAGTTCTAAGCATCTCCTTTCCCCAGTTAAGAAGTACATCAGGAGTTGAGGCTGGGTATAAGCTGCCGCTGCTGCCTCTGAAGCGGAGGTGGGCTGCTGAGGCAGCTTGGGTGTAAGCAGCATGCCTGAAAAGTTTCCTTTCTTCTGGAAGCATCATCTCTCCAACTTGCGGCAGAATCCGCATCACTAAACCCCCTCCCTGTCAGATAAAATTATAGCTCGGGAGGAAATTTTGTGTTCTTGCTTACCAGCAAGTAGTGACGTGTGTGAGGCTCAGCGGCGCGTGGGCTCCTGGCAGGGGGGAAGCGGTTCTGGTGGCTCAGCGGTGTGGCTGCCTCGCCAGGCTTCCGTCCGCATCCCAGCTCCGGAGGCAACTGCTCTGGACGCGCTGCCCGATTTAGCGCGAGGCCGGACTGCATCTGGCACTGCTAAAGGAAAATAGAAGGGCATAATTTGCTAAAAAGATTGGATGTGGGAGTGCAGGGAGCAAAACGTCCTTGGCATTGCAAGAATTTTTGGACAAGTCAGTTCCTTTTGGAAGAGGAGAAATGGGTTGTCAACGATAGTGGGGATGATGCCGCGTGCTCCCTGTTTTATGTCCAAGGAAAATGGGATCTTCAGTGTGGCTTTCTGAGGGTTTCTCTGTCTCCTTTCGCTTCTGCATTCATGTGGCGTTTTGAGGCTGAAGGAGAGGTCAGGGACACTTTACAGGAAAAGGCAGGCGCTGCTGCTACCTCAAGCGTCCTAAAATCCCGGGATAAATGGCTCAGCAATACGGCTAATTCGGCTGTGGGATGTAGGTGAAAATGAAATGTCATCCTTGGTCAAGACAACTGTTACTGTGTTTTCTGTAATTGAGGCTTTCTGAACCCATATAGCACAGAACAGATTGACATATCAGGAACAAAAATGTTTTGGATTTGTTTTGGATTTTTTTAAGATGCCTTCGGCTCAGTGTTGGGAGCCGTAATGTGGGGCAGCAGGAATGAACTGCTGCGGTCGGGGTTCAGGGGGGCAAGCAGGACTGCCGAGTACACTGACCGTCTGAAGGGGTACTTAACTGTTGGAGCTGAGGCATAAATAAATGAGGCTGGTTTTGATTAAATAGCAGGAGAGCTTCTGCACTAGTGTTTGCTGCGACATTTCCAACTGCAGTTCCCAGGAGCAGCTTGGATCAGCCATGGTGTGGCCAGCAGGAGCGGGGAAGGGATAGTCCCTCTGGAATCAGCGCTGGTGAGGCAGCACCTCGAATCCTGGGCTCAGTGTTGGGCTCCTCACTGCAGGAAAAACACTGAGAAAGAAGCTGGAGCGTGTCCGGAGAAGAGAACGGAGCTGAGGAAGGGGCTGGAAAACGGGTTACAGGGAGCAGCTGAGGAACACAGGGCTGTTTAGTCTGGAGGAGAGGAGGCCGAGGGGAGACCTCATGGGTCTCTGCAGCTCCCAGAAAGGAGTTTGTGGGGAGGTGGGTGCTGGTCTGTTCTCCCCAGAAACAAGTAACAGGATGAGAGGAAATGGTTGTGCCAAGGAGGTTTAGATTCATATTAGTGAAAATTTCTTTACTGACAGAGTGGTGAGACCCTGGCAAAGGCCACCCAGGACAGTGAAGGAGCCTCGGTCCCTGGAGGGGTTCAAAACACTTGTGTCTGTGGCACTGGGGACATGGTTTAGCAGGCACGGCGGCGCTGGGCTGACGGTTGCACCGGGTGAGCTGAGAGGGCTTTTCCAACCTCTGTGATTGTAGGATTCTGTATGGGTTTGGGCTTAGGAAGGCTGCTTAGTGTTGTTCAGTCCCGGAGCTTGTGCCTGTCCTAGGGATTGTGTGACCGAGCCTGCGGTTAACTGCCTTCCCATAGGCTGAGCTGCCTCAGCGCATGGAATTCTGACAAAATGTGCCGGTATTTCCATAGCATGAGACAACCAGCAGCCTGCATTTATCCTGATTGCTTTTCCTTCTGGATGCCTGCCTGCCTTTCGTGTGAGACCATTTCCTGCTGTCTTAGGGTGGCTGGGCTGGATGTGGGCAGTAGTGATCGGAAAGGTAGCAGGGGCAAATGTGGAGCGGCTCATTTAGAGTGGTTGATGAGAGCAAATTGTTGTGTGTCTGTTGTTACAGCTTTTGCCTGCTTCTGAGAAGAGACCCCCCGTGTCTGGGGAGGGGACGGCACGGATTAAGTAATACCAAAGCACAATACATTTGAAACTCATTCTCTGCTTCCCTGGCCCTGGAAGATCTCGGCTGGGCGCTCAGCAGTTCTGCTGTGACTCGCTTTGTTATCCACCAAGCTCAGTGTCTGGGGCAGACGGGGTGTTGTGAATTCCTGCTTGGAGTTCTGTCAGCCTAGGATGTTTTATTTAGAGAGCTGCTTCATCCTGCTTCCCCGTCCCTTGTTGTCAAACCCTCATCCCCTCTGCTGCTTTACCCTTTGTGCTAAAACGCAAACGATTTCTTGGTTTATTTATTCCATACCCTTTTCCAGTTACCGATTCCCATGTTTCTATACTGCTGTCTCCTCCCAAACAAAGAGTTGCTGCAGAAGCTGCAAGTGAAGTGCTGCCCTTGGTGATGGGGATCCTCCTGGTACATGCTCCCTCTCTGGATAGAGCTTTCCTTGGCACGCTCCGGGATCTCCAGGCACCCGGGAGTGCTCTCCATAATGAGCCTTTGGGTCTTGTCTGGCCGTGATGCATTGCAACAGAGAGGCTGATGTGCATGGTGACACGAGGATGGAGGCTTTAGGAATTCAGGGTTCTATGTCAGCGGGGTGGGAAGGAATCTCCTTTTCCATTCTCGTTCTATGTGAACTGAATGGCCGGAGCTTTGGGGTCTGTGGAAACCTCTGGTTTGCTTTTCATGGAAGTATTAGGAGTTGGTTTTCCCTGTCGTCTAGTTGTGACGGAGCAAGAGCAAAACCTCGCGTGGGCAAATTAGGAAGCAGTGCGCTTGTGTTTAGCGTGTGCTGTTTCTCTTGGGCTTCCACACGTGGGAAGACAGCGATACCGGTCTCTCTTGCTCTTCTGCTGTTGTGTTACCCTGTGTCAGCACGGTGGCGGCGGCCGTGCCCCAACACAATGCTCAGGTGGCTTAAGCTGTATTTTTCCCTGCTGCATTCCCCTGGTGGTTATAAAGAGGATATATTCCTGCAGAGAAAAACTGAGCTCTTTGCGTAGTCACTTTTAACACGTGGGGTTTTTTTGTTGTTTTGAGGATGGGCGGTTTTTTGGCTGCTGTTTCTTCCGCGCTGGTTTGCCCTTGGCCGGGCACCAAGTGGAGGTGGCTGGAGGGGTGGGTGGTGAAGGGAACTCCCTGAGCCGCACAAGCATCTTGCTCCCACTGGCAGGCAATTATTTTATTGACGATTTGAATCTGGTATCCTTGCTTAGGGGGAAATGCAAAGGGCTGGGTGCGTGGAAGTTCCGTAACAGAAAATGCGTGAGCCAGACGTTTCCTGTGTCTGGCTCTCAGTCGCGTTTAGTACCTGACTGCAGGAACGTTGTGCTGCTGTCTGCGTGGATGGATGTGGCCTGGTCAGCTGTGTCTTCCCATGATCCCTGTTAGTCCAGGCAGGTGCTCTTTTCTGTGGATTAGAACACGGGATTCCTGAGGATGCTGCTCCTTCGTAGCTTGGGAGGCTTAAAGTTGGATCGGGACCGTATAAACCACTAACCAGCCAGGCTTGTGGAATCTGCTCCATACCCATGGATGCACCTGCAAAGATGATGTTACCCGCCCAAAAGAATTCACAGAACTCCTGTTCAGGTCCAAGCTGAGACTTATGGAGCGGTTTGGCAGTTTGGTCACAAGCTTGGCAAAGAACGTGGTTCTTCCTGAAGGAAACAACAATTAGAATCATAGAATCACCAGGTTGGAAAAGACCTCTTGGATCATCAAATCCAACCATTCCTATCAACCACTAAACCAAACCATGTCCCAGAGCACCTTGTCTATCCATCTTTTAAATACCTCCAGGGAAGGTGACTGCCCCCCTCCCTGGGCAGCCTCTGCCAGTGCCCGATGACCCTTTCTGTGAAAAATTTATTTCTGATGTCCAGCCTGACCCTCCCCTGACGGAGCTTCAGGCCATTCCCCCTTGTCCTGTCCTCTGTCACTTGGGAGAAGAGCCCAGCTCCCTCCTCTCCACAACCTCCTTTCAGGCAGTTGTAGAGAGTAATAAGGTCTCCCCTCAGCCTCCTCTTCTCCAGGATAAACAACCCCAGCTCTCTCAGCCACTCCTTGTCAGACCTTCTCCAGCCCCTCACCAGCTTCGTTGCTCTTCTCTGGACACACTCCAGAGCCTCAACATCCTTCTTGTGGTGAGGGGCCCAGAACTGAACACAGTACTTGAGGTGAGGTCTCACCAGTGCCGAGTCCAGAGGGAGAATCCCCTCCCTGGACCTGCTGGTCACACCGTTTCTGATCCAAGCCAAGATGCCATTGGCCTTCTTGGCCCCCTGGGCACACTGCTGGCTCATGTTCAGTCGCTGCCAACCAACACCCCCAGGTCCTTCTCCTCCGTGCAGCTTTCCAGCCAGACTTCTCCCAGTCTGTAGCACTGCACAGGGTTGTTGTGCCCCAAGTGCAGGACCCGGCATTTGGCCTTGTTCAACCTCATGCCATTGGTCTCGGCCCAGCGGTCCATCCTGTTCAGATCCCTTTGGAGCCTCCCTACCCTCCAGCAGATCCAGACTTCCAGCCAGCTTAGTGTCATCTGCAAACTTGCTGAGGGTGCACTCAATGCCTTCATCCAGGTCATTGATAGAGACATTGAACAGGGTTGGACCCAGTACTGAGCCCTGGGGAACCCCACTTGTGACTGGGCTCCAGCTGGAGGTAACTCCATTGACCACCACTCTTTGTTGTGTTCTTCAGAGTACGCTGCGTTTCTGCAGAGCTGTTGGCATTCAGGGGTGTAGAAACGAGTGATGGTGTCAGTTAACTTTCTGTTGACGGCTGCAGTGTGGTGTGGTGGGGAAATGGGATGTGGAATCCAGGTTCTTAGAGTGCTTCTGTGACAGCGTACCTATGCCGGCATCGTCCCGAGGATGAGCCACCACCCTTATGTGTTCAAACATGCAGATTAAATATTTAATGAGCCGGCAGAGCCCTTACTCTTCACTAACAAAAAGTGTGGCCCTGTAGAGAAGCGGTGAAAAATAAGCCAAGTTGTTTATCTGATGAAATGAGAATCGGTTAATATTTGTAGTGAAAATTCTGCTGTCTGGGTTTCACATCTTTCTGCTTCTTTTCATTGGAATTCAAGGCTAAGTTTTCCCATTCTGACAGAAACCTTTTCTCAGCTCCCACACTCAGACATGCACAAATACTGGCTGATTCGACACTTTTTTTGCAAATATGTGCTTTTCCATGTCAGGTTTCTGACATGTCAGGGGTTCATGTGCCACCCGGGCTCCCTGCCATCCTTGAAAATTCAGATGTCTGAACTTCTTCCTAGGTCAGTCCATGTTTTCCAAACAAAATAATGGGTCAGAAAGTGGTTTATATGGAAGGAGTAAAAGTTATTATCCTTATTTCTTGTCTAATGAGTGAACGCAAAGGTCTTTGTGCTGTGAAACCGGGAGAAAACAATGTAGGGAGTTTGTGGAAACTGAGGAATCGTATCAGTCTCCAGCTGAAGTGTTTGTGTATTTTAAAAACTGAATTCCTAAACAAACCCAGGTACTGGAAAATGGTAGCTAAGACAACGTAGAACCAGCCAGGCCTGCAGGAAGTACACTTTCCTAAACACCAGCAGCTCGGTTTGAGGAATCCACGGTAACTCCTCAACACGCTGTACTGGCTTGGAGAAGACAGGGGTCTGTCCCCACCTCCTTCCTGCCTTCCTGTGGGTGGTGTGACATTTTGTGTCTCATGGAAGTGGGTGTTAGAGAAAGAACATGGGTTTTCCTGGTAAATAAAGGGTATCTGTAATTCCTGTGACAGCTTCATGGCTGGTCAGAATAAAGGAGGTTTCTGTTTGGCTGGGCTGCTCTCCTTGATACGTGACTGTCCGGATTCTGGGGAAGAAAATATGATAGGGAAGGGATTCGGAGCATTCCTGGTTGTCTGACTGGCTTAACAGAAAGGTGGGAAGGCAGGAGAGCGGAGAATCATTTAGCTGTATAGAACAAGTAGTCAAAGAAGCTGTTGCTTTTGCATCCCAGTTTTTTCTCTGCCTGGAGAAGAGAAGGCTCTGGGGAGACCTTTAAAGCAGCTTCCCCTACTGAAAGGGGCTCCAGGAAAGCTGGGGAGGGACTTTCTACAAGGACATGGAGTGATAGGACGAGGGGGAACGGCTTTAGACTGGAAGGAGGAAGATTTAGAGTGGACATCAGGAAGAAGCGTTTTCCTGTGAGGGAGGCCCTGGCCCAGGGTGCCCAGAGCAGCCGTGGCTGCCCCATCCCTGGAGGGGTTCCAGGCCAGGTTGGATGGGGCTTGGAGCCCCTGATCCAATGGGAGGGGTCCATACCCATGGCAGGAGGTGGAAATGGATGATCTTTGAGATCCCTTCCCACCCACACCATTCATGAGTCTATAAATACCCTTTTAAAATGTGAAAATATGGGAGCAGGGAGAGCGTTTACTGTTAATCCTGTGCTGATATATGACTATGCCCGCTCCTTTCTTTTTTCCTTCTCTTTCCACAAGTTCTCAAGGAAATAATTAATTCCCTTTTCCTTTTGCAGTGGCAGTCGCTCTTCCAAAACCTTCAAACCAAAGAAGAATATTCCAGAGGGGTCTCACCAGTACCAGCTGCTAAAACATGCCGAAGCCACGCTCGGAAGCGGTAATCTCCGGATGGCCGTTATGCTTCCAGAGGGTGAAGACTTAAATGAATGGGTTGCAGTTAACAGTAAGTAAAACTAACCTTGTTTTTGTTCATCAGGGGGTGCTGAATGCGGGCAGATACTTGTTGGGGGCTGTCTGCGCCCCCTTTTTGCATGCAGCGGGCTCCTCTGCACCACTCTGTGTGGGTGGGAGAGGGGAATGTCCTGTCAGTCAGAGCTGATGGATGCAGAGCATCGCGCTGAGACAAAACCACTTTGGTCTCCTTGTTCCTGTTAACAAAATAATTCTTATTCAGAGTGGTTGAAGTCGGAGCCCTCATCACAAACAAGCGCTGAAGGGGAAATGTCGCTGCTGTTTTTAGAAAGGAGCCTGTCGGTGCCATCTTAATATGTTTCATCGAGCTCTTTTTCAGCCGGGGTTGTTACCCGGCAGTATCGACTCTACGTGCTAAGCATAAAACCTCAGTTTAGTTAAGTGTGAGGGCCAGGTCTAAAAGAGGATGATAAAGACTACAGTCACACATATGGCCCGGCCTTCCTTCTGCCTGTGAGAAAGCCAGAGATCGATCTGTGCGATTCTCCTATAGTTAATTCTTTCCTTTTGTTCCTCCTGAGTTGTGAGCCTTGCTCTGCAAAGACTGATGTCATTATTTTAGCTTCCTCTAACGCTGTTTGTCCTTTCATGCTAGGTCAGGCCAAACAATGATGCCCAAATTAGTGTTTTCTGATTGCTTCACCACGTTTCCTCCTCCTCCCTCTCCTTGCTGCTTGAACTTGCTGCCTGCCTTCTGCTCCTAAAAAATGGATTGACCCAAGTGCTGTCACGCTCCGTAGCCCGTGCAGAGTTTCAGCTGCCACAGGCTCTGTGTCCTTTCTGGGTATTTCCTCATCCTTGGTGTGATTGAACAGGGCTAATATTGTGTACTTCAGCGCAGTATAAATTACACTCCAGATAAATATCTTCTGATTGTGTATGTGGTTCTCCCTGCGAGAACCACAGGTTTGCTTTTGGGAAGCGAAACTGTCCTACTGACTTCAGCCTTCCAGTTCTTCCTGGGCCACGCAGCAGTCTGGTGTTTGACTTCCCACCACATCCAGGGAATGTCGAAAGCGCTGACACCATTCTTTATAGAAGTTCATTCATGCTGTGTTGCAAAACCGTCTAGAGAAAGAGCCAGCCCGTTTTTATGAGTAAGCATTACTAAAGAGGCTTCATCTGCTGCTGGCATCCTTCCCTTTTGGTGGTTCCTCCACTCCACATCTCTCCTGTGTGGCGGCGGTGTTTTTCCACTCCCAAATGACTGAGCTGCTAAATTAGCCGGGTGGCAAAAGGCAGCGAAGCACTCTTTTGTGTGCAGCAGCACTCTGTGATGACGTGGTCCTCTCCCATGCCTCCTGCAGCAACGTGGGGCTTTAATATTTGACTTTGATTTTAGCCTAGAAGCACTTAACTGCTTCGGTGCTCCTTTCATCTGCAGCATCTCTCTGCCACACCTTGCACCGGTTACGATAGCCCCCGTGATTGATTGAGGTATCCAATAAGGAAATAAATCTATGACTTCATGTCATTAGTTTTGCCCTTGGCCTTAGCGAGAGCACAGGAACAAATTGCTTTGCTCTTCTCCCCTTTGCTCAGTTCTCAGCCCTCATGAGGACACGTGGTAATGGGTCCATGGAATCATGGAGTGGTTTGGGTCGGAAGGGACCTCAAAGTCCATCCATTTCTACTCCATGCCATGGGCAGGGACACCTCCCGCTGGCTCAGGGGCTCCAAGCCCCATCCAACCTGGCCTGGAACCCCTCCAGGGATGGGGCAGCCACGGCTGCTCTGGACAACCTGGGCCAGGGCCTCCCCACCCTCACAGCAAAACATTTCTTCCTGATGTCCACTCTAAATCTTCCTCCTTCCAATCTAAAGCCATTCCCCCTCGTCCTGTCACTCCAGGCCCTTGTGAAATGTCCCTCCCCAGCTTTCCTGGAGCCCCTTTCAGCACTGGAAGCTGCTCTAAGGTCTCCATGGAGCCTTCTCTTCTCCAGACTGAGGAGCCCCAGCTGTCTCAGCCTGTCCTCCTAGCAGAGGTGCTCCAGCCCTCAGATCATCTCCGTGGCCTCCTCTGGACCCATTCCAACAGCTCCATATCCTTCTTATATTGAGGACTCCAGAACTGCACACAGTGCTCCAGGTGGGGTCTCAGAAGAGCGGAGCAGAGGGGGATAATCTCCTCCCTCAACCTGCTGGCCGCGCTGCTTTGGATGCAGCCCAGCTGGCTTGCATGGAGGTTTTTCAAATGCATTTTCGAAATAAAAAGAGGTGAGGTGTGTGCAGTCAGTTTGGTTTGAGATCTCCTTGATTTGAAACGACTAAAAGCAATTACAGAAGTGCGTCTTGCCTCTGTCTTTAGAAGAGAACACCAGCCAGCGTGCACTTTGAGTAGAATAGCACTTGGAAACAAATGAACTTTGCCCTCAAAGCTTAAGAATAATGAGTAACAAGAGGAAATGAAAACATGCAGAGACCCTGTACTGCTTTACAGGTGTTGGAAGGACCAGGTTGGATGGGGCTTTGAGCTGCCTGCTCCGGTGGGAGGTGTCCCTGCCCATAGCAGGGGGTGGAACTGGGTGGGCTTTGAGGTCCCTTCCAACCCAAACCGTTCTGTGGTTCAATTAAATGTTCTTTGAAGAGGTCGGCTTTTGGAACACAAAGCCTGGAGGAGTCACCATCATCTCATGAGTCACAGCACTCTCCAGTTGGAAAGTTTGCCCTGAAAATATTTGGTTTATTGCAGACTGGCCAGTAAAATTTGGGATTCGAAGAAAATGCACCAAACTGGGAAAAGGAAATGACTTGGCTTTCCCTTTCCCTTTTCTTCCTTCAAGTGAAGATTTTGGTGTAGTGAACGATTATATAGTTATTGCCAGAGGCGGTTCTGGAAGTTGGTGGTTGCGTTCTGCATCTCCTTCATAATAAGTCCTAAAAAGCAGTACCAATGCAGTTGTTTCACAAAAAGGCGTTGCAGGGCCCTCGCGAGCAGCGTGCGCTTTGCAGCTCAGGCCGGAGGATGCTCGCGTTGCCGTTGCACTGCGGAGTGTTAATTGACGGTTTCGATGCTTTACAGCCGTCGACTTCTTCAACCAGATCAATATGCTGTACGGAACCATCACGGACTTCTGCACGGAGGAGAGCTGCCCCGTGATGTCTGCGGGCCCCAAGTAAGAGCGCTTTTACACATCACTGAGAGCGGGCAGGGTTTGAGGTGATTTTGCGTTTGAAAACTTGAGAGTAGCTCAGTTGAGCGCCCAGGACAAGGTAACCGCTGTGCGGGAAGGGGTGGCTTCTGTTTCCTAGGAAGGGGAGAAGAATTAAACCTTTATTAAGGGAGCGGAGCACAGAAAGGTGTTTTTTTTGGGGTGCGTGTGGGTTTTTTCTTAAGCCTGGGAAGTAAACTGATGATCAAATCTGTGTTTTCCCTTTATTTTCTGGGATGTTAATGAGGGTTTGTTCTGCTGTGAGCTGAAGCAGAATCAGTTTTCTTACTTTTCAGCTGAGCCTCGTCTAAGTAACTTTATTTCCTGAGAGTTAACTGCATGTTTTTCAAACGGTGTTTCTCTCTAGAAGTGATAACTTCGATCTTAAATTAAGATTTGAGGGTGTTATATGCAAACATTACTTAGGGCTTAGTAGAACCTTTCTTTTAGGACTTGGAGTAGGTGTTGTAGCAGTGAACTTGGCTGCAGTTTCAGTAGTCTGGGTAAGGATCCCATACCCTCTCCCTCAGTTAAGCGTCGCTTCTTCAATTCTCTCTTATCCTTTCGTACAGACATCCATCCAGCATTTCTTGCTCTCCGGCTGCTTAGTGTCTTCCAAACAGGAAAATACTACACAAGTGGTGAGGGAAGGCACCGATTCCTTCCCAATTACTGTACAATCTTATATAAACCACAAACAATCCTCTCCTCGGCTTCCTCCTCCTCTGTAACAGCTCTGTGTGAAGGCAGCGGCTGCCAGCCCGCGGGGTCAGGAGCTGAGGCCACGCGCAGCGGTGCTGCTGGCAGGGCCGGAGCTCAGCGAGGCAGGAGCAGCCCGGTGGACCAAGAAAAGCTTTGGTGCTCGGTTCTTAAGCTAAAAATGCCCAAAGTAGTGTGGGCAGGCAGACCCTCGGGGGTGAAAATACAAAGGGAACGAAAGTTTACCACGGTGCGAAAGAACTTGAGGATAAGCTTGTGCAATCACATCGCCCATTGTCTGCTCTGTGCCTTGGCAGGCAGAACGCGCTCTTATTTATTAAATAAGAGCATGAAAATATTTCTTTGCTTTTTTTGTTTGTCTGCCGAGAAGCAGTTATTTGGGGGTGGAGGTTAATTATTAAAGGCTTAGATGTCTGGTTGCCAGGCCAACGGTTTATTTCTCTCCAAAGAGACCGATAACCATTGACAGAAATATATATTGCGCTCAAATAGTTGTGAAGCAAGGTAGAAGGAAGATGCTGGAGGCTACGAGATGCATTCTGCTGAGGTTTGAGTTAGGTGATGGCTGCTTCAGCTCTGGGGGTGGCCAAGGCCAGGTTGGATGGGGCTCGGAGCGCCTGGTCCAGTGGGAGGTGTCCCTGCCCGTGGCAGGGGGTGGGACTGGGTGGGCTTTGGGGTCCCTCCAGCCCACACCACTCCATGATTCTGTGATTTTGTCCCTAGGTTTGTAGAGCATCCCAAAAGGCATTGCTGAGCCCCTGTCTCCTGTTACTCTTTGACAAGGTCACAGCATTGTTTTGAGCCAAGCTGCGTATTTTCTAGTGTGAGCGGCACAGTTGGGGTTCCTGTTTATGGATGGCAAATCCCTCAAGCGTGTTGATCTGAGAGAATTCCACCAGAGCCGTTAGAGACTCTCAGCTTTCCCCTGTGTTTGCCAAAGTGATCGGTGTGTTTCTGCTCCAGCCTTCACACATTGCTCTGCCCTTAAAGACCTCCTCTAAATGGTAAAGGTTGCTAAAAACCACATTTTCACTACAGAAGCTGCCCAGCACGGTAGGGGCGATTTTTTTCTACCCAGAGCTGTCGGTGTTTGCTCACAAGATGCAATGTGGGTTTCCGCTTTGTTTCCCACAGCAGTGGGAATCATTCCAATATCTGGGAGGTTCGTGTGTGTTTGGTTTTCTTTTTTTTCTTCAAGAAGTTGGGCTAGGATTCTTGATTTGTTGTCAGGAATGTGTTTAATTGTGTAGGAAGAGTTCATTTTCCCCTCCCCTGCGCTCCCAGGCCTTTTGGCAGCCTAGAAACAACCGTGAACGTTATCCCCACTGTGTGGAACAACCATTCCGACAGTTCCATACGCTTCTTATATTGGAGATTCCTGAACTGGACACAGGATTCCAGGTGGTGTCTCAGCAGAGTGGAGCAGAGGAGGAGGATCACCTCTCTTGACCTGCTGGTCACGCTTCTTTTGATGTAGACCAGGATAGTGTTGGCCTTCTCGGCTGCAAGGATGGTTGTAGCCCAGACGTTACAATGTGCTACTGCTGTGCTAAGAAATAACACCCTTCCTCCCTGAGAAGCAGAGACATTAACCTCTAGGAACATCTCTTTTAAAAAGAACCGAGATGAAACTTGGTGAAGCGGGTAAGTTTCTTGTCCAAGTGTGTCCGAGCTGACACCACCATCCTTGTTTGTTTGGTTTAAATGTTATGTTTTCAAAAGCAGAGCATTGCAGCGAGTCTGAATCATCATCCTTGGGTTTCTCTGGGAGGATTTTGAAGCTGCAAAGCTCAACAGTCCTTTTGCTTCTGTCTTGGCAGCAGGGCTGGCCGCATGGATGGCCCTTCCTGTAGCTAACCGACCTCTGAATCCGTTAATCCTTGGAGATCTCTGACAAGAGCCAGTGTAGTTCCATCTTCGGAAATGCAAAATGCAATAGGAATATTTTCAAATGTAAAGAAATTCCATACATTTTAGGGGTCTAATGTGTCTGGCTGGAAGCTACTGAGTGTCGCCGCTGACCGTGCGGTTCTTCTCTGCCGGTGGAGGACAAGAGAAGCCCATCGCTAGGGCTGGTTGGGTGGAATTCCACATCAAAAATCAGATGCCTTCACTGATTTGAGCGCCGGAGCTCAGCTTTGACTTGTGTGAAGACGGGGTGCAGAGCAGCTGCAGACCACTCGGGAGCATTCGGACCTCAGCTTGAAGGAAGGGCTGTGGGAGGGTGTGGGATCGCAGGGAGCGGAGCAGGAAGAGCAGCCTTCCAGGCCTCGGTGTGAATGATTTGCTTGTGTTAAGAACTGTCTTCTTGTTGTCTCAACGCAGATACGAGTACCACTGGGCAGACGGGACAAACATCAAGAAACCCATTAAGTGCTCGGCACCAAAGTACATTGATTACCTGATGACTTGGGTCCAGGATCAGCTGGATGATGAAACGCTATTTCCTTCTAAAATAGGTAAAGTAAAGACATAAAGTAGAACACCGGGTTACAGTTGTGCAGGAACATTCAAGTCTCACGGCATTAAAAGGTCTCCTGAATGACTGGTGAGCAGGGCAATTATAACAGGTTAAATTATTTATGTATAATAGAAAGGCGTTGTATCTCTTAAGATAAAATTGATGTGGTAGTACATGAACTCTGATCCATGTGTTAATACTCCTCATAAACATCTCCATCACAACTCTAAATGCAGAAAGTACCGTTTTATTTAATATCTGAATGTGTTGATCAAATCCAATGTTTTTTCACTTGAACAGAAGGTTCAAATGAACTCAAAACCTGGTAACCAGTAATTGGGACAAACGGGCAGCTTTCTGGTGCAGGAAAGGTCTTTGGTCCTCGTGAGGAACTGCTCTTAGGCCTTGCCTCCGAAAAAGCCGAAGCGCATCTTTGGTCTTAAGTTAATGATTTTATTTGCAAGTGCAGATGAAAAATGTACATCTTTAAGAGGTTTCTTTCAGAAAAGCAGGAGGAAAATAATGAGCAACCACCAATTGGGAAATGATACTGAGAAGAAGACCTTGCTCCTTGAGGCAGACAGGGCTGCTCTAAAGCTCCTACCTGGCAGCCTTTCCGTACACCACTACGCATAGGCTTACGATCCATTGTGGAAAAAGGGAGGGAGATCTCTTATTTGCTTCTGTTTCAGGAATAGTATCTGAAGCATTTGACACATTTTCAGTCAGCCTCTTGGGAGAAACAGGGCTGCCTGTCAGGATCACCCGGCGTTTGTCTTTACTGATGGATACACAGAGAGGGATGGGTAGTTTGGAAAGGAGAGCCAAAGCCCGAATCGTCCCTCCTCTGTAGATGCAAGCATGGTTTCTTCACGCGCAGTGGCATTAGACCTTATAGTGACCTTCCAGTACCTGAAGGGGCTACAAGAAAGCTGTGGAGGGGCTGTTCACAAAGGCCTGTGGTGACAGGACAGAAACAATGGGTACAAACTGGAGAGGGGCAGATTTAGACTGGACATAAGGAGGAAATTCTTCACCATGAGAGTGGTGAGGCCCTGGAACAGGTTGCGCGGGGAAGTGGTGGCTGCCCCATCCCTGGAGGTGTTCAAGGCCAGGTTGGATGGGGCTTGGAGCCCCTGAGCCAGTGGGAGGGGTCCCTGCCCATGGCGGAGAGGTTGGAATTAGATGATCTTTAAGGTCCCTTCCAACCCAAACCATTCTGTGATTCATGTCAGTGTTTCAAAGCAGAGTTCAGAGCTGGGGTTGGAGTCCACTGCTAATGATACTGAGATAGTGACAGTCAATATTAGAGATGCGTTTGAAACAGCGTCAGGGCCTGATCTTTCTGTAAGTGCAGCCTGCGCTTCGCTGAAGGCTTCTCTTTGAATAGAATGTGGTTTTGAAAGGTAGCAATTCGGAAAGGGACTTAAAGGCTGCAGCGGGTAACGAACTCAGTCTGGATTTGCCATGCGATGCAGCAGCCACTGAAGGAGATGTGATGTGTGTTTACACAGAGAAAACTCACGCAGGAGCGTGGAGACGATGTTGCTCTGTTTCTCAAGTGTTGGGGAGATCGCGGCTGGCCTTCAGCATCCAGCTCGGGCCTCTGGCCTTCTGACAGGGCTTCAGCAACTGGGAAAACTGCAGCAGAACTGGGAAAACTGCTACGTGATGAGGAGCTGAACAGGTTTAGTCTTTTTAGATGGTCGATACCTATCTTTTCGTAGCCTGTGGATGTATCGGCTAAAGAGATTATTGCTCCCAGTATCCAGGTGCTGTTTGCTAACCAGTTTAATAAAACTTGCGGCAAAGAGCTTGTTTCCGACTTCACTTCTGCCAAGGGAAGTGTAAACCTCAATGGTCGATCCCAAGGGTGGTTTCAGTTACCTGCACAGGGTATCTGCTGTCCCTCAGAGCACCCTTTGGAGTCGCCCAGAGCCACTGGTGGGACTCGGAGCCTGCAGGAGACATCCCCATTCCTGCACTGGCAGCCGGAGGCCAGGCAGCTACCACGCAGGCGCCTGTAAGTGTGTTCGACACCTCTGTTTGAGCATCTGAATCCCACCAGATGGGAAGAAGATCTTTGCTCAGAGAATGCTCTTCGGGGAGCTGTGCTGAGGCACAACAAGCTGTGGTAGCTGGAAGCTAGGAGGGTGCAGCCTAGAAATGGAGTCAGGTTTGTCTTGGAAAAGGTCATGAGGCACTGGAATATTGCAAGGAGGGAACCTGCCCCTCTGTTCTTTCAAGGAGCTTGTGGTTATCCTTCAGCTGAGGTACACAGTGTGATTTACAGAGGGAAATCGTAGAATCGTTTGATTGGAGAAGACCTTTGAGACTGAGTCCAGCCATCCTTGTCCACTACTAAACCACATCACTGAGCACTGCATCTGCCGGTCTCTTAAACCCCTGCAGGGATGGGGACTCCACCCCCTCCCTGGGCAGCCTCTGCCAGTGCCCGAGAACCCTTTCAGCGAAGGAATTTTCCCTGATATCCGATCTAACCCTGCCCTGGTGCAACTTTAAGTGTTTCTTCTCCTCCTGTCACTTGGGAGAATGAAGAAAGAAAAGGGGTAAAAGGGAGAGATGGCAGAAAAGGGGACTGGGGGAGGAGAAAGCCCTTCTTCTGCAAGAGCTGGGCCTGGGTAATGAGAGCTTTCCAAACGCATCAGCAGGGCATGTACGCTTGAAAACAGCCCATCTGCTTTCTTATTCCTAGGTGTGCCATTCCCAAAGAATTTCATGTCAGTGGCAAAGACAATTCTAAAGCGTCTCTTCCGAGTTTATGCCCACATTTATCACCAGCACTTTGACCCAGTGATCCAGCTCCAGGAGGAGGCGCACCTTAACACTTCTTTCAAGCACTTTATATTCTTCGTTCAGGTGAGTGCGGCGGGAGCGTTACTCTTACAGGTATGTTCCAGAAAAAATAGCGGATCAAAGTAACGCCTCTGCGGTTCTTAGCAGCTGGTGTGTTCGTAGGAGAGCCCACACCTCCAGGCCCCTAGGATAGTGTTGTGCTCCACTTGGATGTGTATTTACTGCTGGAAGCGTGCAAGGGATGGAAAGGTTTTTGGCAAAGTATATCTTTGGTACAAAATTGAATCCCCAAAAGTGTTCCTTGTGGGATGATTCAATAGAACAGCAATCCCTAACAAAAGTAGGAAGGAGGACGGCATCTGAAACCAGATAGAAAAGTGTGTTTGCTTCAAAGCTACATCATCCCCCCCTTTGTAAAATATAGCATCTTATGCGCTCTTCCTTTAAGCGAAGGAAGAAGCTTTAGGCCATTGAACTCTGCTCTTCAGCGAACGGGTCCGGTGCCGAAATGCTGAGGTTGCTCAGCCTGGGCTCTGAGACCCTGCTGCCCATGAGACCCTCTCTGAATAAGGCTTCTCCCCTGAGCTGCGTGTGTAAAATTCCATGTCTGTCTCTCTCCCCGACCTTGTTACAGGAATTCAACCTTATTGATAGAAGAGAACTCGCACCGCTTCAGGAGCTGATTGAAAAACTCACCTCAAAGGACAGATAAAAGGAAGAGGATTTCTCAGAGTCACTTGTTTCTTTACGCGAGCGTGTGGTATTTGTTTTTTGTTCATTTGTTTTTTTTAAAAAACAAAACAAACCCCCCTGTGCTGTTGCTTAATGACAGCCAAGATCGACTTTCTGTGCTTTCGTTAGGGGAAATCTTTTATCTGTTAGTGACACGTGGTAAATAGCTCTTTTTTTTTCTTTCTCCTAATTGTCGTTACTCATTGTGGAATTGTAGGAGGTGCTGAGTGTTCATAAAGGAACCGTGCTGGGATAGGGGATTGCCTCTGCTGGTGGATGGGTTCTTGTGCTGTGTCAGTGGTTGCCCATTCTCACAAAGTCCCTAGAAGACTTGCGTACGTTCTCTAAGTGCCTTGGCAGACTCACTTCTGCAAAGCACACGCGATACTGAACATTGCTGGAAACGGAGACTACCAACTAACACCCAGGACACTTACCGATACTTGCTTTAGAGAAATATATATATATATATATATGCTTACACTAAAAACAAAGCCATAACTTACTGAAATCAGTGATCTCCAGCTTTTAATACAAATATTTGTCTTATTTTTTTAGAGATTAATATAGAATTTTTCCAAACTAGATATTTCTTACGGAGAAAAGCGCCGGTGAGGTCCTGGTGGCTAAATGGAAACGGTGAAGGTGGTGTCGATACAAAAGAACCAGTGCTCGGCGAGTACTTCCCTGTCTGCTGCCATTGGTGTTGGCTTTTCGTAGTTGCTTTTATGTTTTTAACAGGGAAGCATCCACCTGGGCCAGCCGCTTTTCCTGAGTTTCCGAGCGTTTGCCAAATGAACGGTTCGTTTGCACAAATACGATTAGGAAAAAGTTTCAGTTACGGAAACGCTCTGGGGCAATACTACGGAAAATCTGGTGAAATGGCGTTTGTAGATGATGAATGAAAAGCCTGGCTCTGCGGAGGAGCTCTGGTGGCCAGTGTTTTCTGTGGTTGGAAATGTTACCTTGGAGGGAATATAATTCCACGGACCGCTTGGGATTTATGTTAGCGTGATGGTGTTTTTCTCCCCCATTTCCAGTTGCAGCCTGTCCCCAGGGAACCACAACTGCTGCCTGGTGTTTCAGGTTCCAAGGAATCCGCGCTAGGCTCCGCAGTGTGCTATCTCGTGATATCCCTAGTTGCCAAATACAGCACGCTGGGTGGTTAATGCCGGGCTTCGCTAGAACCGTGACTCCCCAAAACCACTGGGTTTAGACCTGAAAGAGATGACCGGTGTGCGCCAGACTGACTCCTCAGCTCTGGGATTTACGGACAAGGCCAAGTTTAGCACGCCACAGAATAGTTGAGCTTATGCTTTATGGGCCTCAGCTTGACTGAAAACGCTGAGTAAAGCGGCAAACGCTGTGCAGCAGCGTGAGAAATGTGTGAGCGGCCATCGGTGTAGGCAGCCGTTCCGCATCTGAGCACAGTAACGAACATACCCTCGTTTGAGAGATGAGAATCGCTGCTGCTGTGGTAAAACGCAGTGTTTCAGAGCACCTGAAGGTTATTTTGAGAACTGTGTGATCTTCGATGGAGTTAAATTTGTGTTCTTGTTTCACGGCTGCTTATGTAGAAACGGAAGCGTGGCACGTTGTGTAGTGAAGAGCAGTCACACGGGGGTGTTTGTGCTGAATTCAGGCCTGGCTGCACAAGTATTAGACAGAGGCTGGTGCACAACACCTGCGCTTTGGCATTGGGAATTAAGCATTTTTTGGAATTTGGCATTTGGAATTAAGACAGGCCTTGGTTTCATTCGAAGCTTCATCACGGCTCAAGAAAACAGAATGTGTTTGGCTCTGTTGCAAATCAATGCCATCGCCAATCTGCTCGAGGGACAAGTGGAATTTTCAGTTATTCTTATTTTTCTTACCATCGAGTGTTGGGATGGGGTTGCAGCTCCTTCAGTGCCCGTGGAGCCAAGCTGGTGATGCAGAAAGCTTTCCCGCAGATGTTTTAACAAACTCCTTGTTTAAAAAAATTGGAGTGAGGTCTTATCCCTCCTCAGCCAGTAGAGATCTGGACCGTTCTATATGCGTACACACGAGGGAGGAAAAGAGGAGAGATGCTCTGTGTCTGTTACCTCCTCGGGGAGATGGCAGCTGGAAAAGAGGTGCGTGAGACAGAAGAAACTGAGAAGTGAACACAAACACGAAGCACGAGTGCAATTCCCTTTCCTTTGGCCGTCGCCTGTGGCCGCAGTGTTCACCCCAGGGCTTTGGCCAGTCCGGCTGCTCGCAGGATGTGCCCGGCCTGGGGAACACAGGATTTCCCCCCACGGTTCTGTCGGCAGAGTCAGTCAGTGCTGTGGGATCTCTGTGCTGCTGCCTGGAGTCAAGGCTGATAAGAAAGAAGGGTGGAATATTCCATGTGTTGGACCAGGCAAGCGCCCCATCCTGTTGAGCAGTTCGGAAGTGGCGTTCCTTCAGTGCACACCATCCTTTCGTGTGTTGGTTGTTTGCTGTGCGAGCTGCGAATCCAGGGCTTCTGTGGCCTGTGAGCAGCATCCATGGTGTCTCTGCCACTGCGGGGTTGTTTTTAACGGAGCGGCCCACGGGACGTGCCCGCTTTGGGAGCAGCGGCGTGGCAGGGAGAGCTCTGCGGGCAGGGGCGGAGGGCTCTCCAAGTTTGAGATGGAATAACGCAGGAGACTTGTCTTTTCTGAGTCGTGGAAGCAGCCAGCATCCACCCGACTGCACAAAAGCAGCTGAACTCCCAAATGCGAACGGCACAATTCTAAACGGCCTCTGCGCACGCAGGAAACTGAATTTACGAGCGCAATCCTGCACGCGCGGCCTTTTGTGCGTGCTTCTATCTGAGCGGTGTTTAATGACGGACAGTTTCCAGCTCCAGAGGCGTGCGGAGCGCCGCAGGTGCAGTTTGATAGTCGGAATCTTGTAACCTTCGCAGTGAAAAGCGCTGTGCTGAGGTGAGCCGGTGCTGCTGAGGAGGCTGCGTGCGCGCGTTCGCGGTGCTCCTGAAGCTGACTGGGGAGGAGCCTTCAACTGGTGCTGGAGCCGAGTTATCCCATCGCAGCGAGAGACGAGAGGGCAAATGGCAGAGCCTGGGAGATCTCCTCTGTTAGAGGGAAAGCTCTTACGGTGGTTTGGTGTCAGGTACCAGCAAGAAAGTCAAAATAGAGAAATATTTAGAAGTGAGGATTTGCTTGGAGTGATACCGCTTCTCTTTGTTGGCAGAGGGGGGTTTTGTTTGGCTTTTTTTTTTTCACCAATTCTGGTAATTCAGAGGCCTCTGCTGCAGTTCAGCCAATCAGAGCAGAATGTATTACGTACAGAATCAGTCTTATCCGGATAGTGTATAGATTTTGTATTTAGTGTCTGGCACCAGAAAACACTTGACAGAATAGTTTCTAGGCATGTAATAAAAGCTCGGAGATCATGATTTGCCTGACAGCTGTAAGAACACGTTGTTTAATTATACAACACTTGAAAACAACAGCAGTGAAGATCTGTGTGCAGTGTTTGGGATTCAGTTATCCCACTGCTGTTTGTATTTGCAGCTTTGAATTGTTTTCGCTTCAAAATGATGTGGGACCAGGAGCTGATGTGTGTTTACACTCTGGAAGTAAGGGCACACGGAAATGCTAAACAGCAGTTGCCAGGTCCGACAAACGGAGCCTGGAGGGCGTGAATGTGTTTATAAACCAGTGCATTTGTTGAGGGGAAGGAGGGGAGCACCCTCTCACCTCAAGTCGAACCCAGAGAAACGAGCCCTGAACGAACCCTTCGCCACACTTGGCCCACGTGGTCGGATGCTGTCCTGTGCCATGAGCGCTGGAAGACAAAATCTTCCAGCTCTGTTGTTGCTGGGAGCAAACGGTGCTGGCGGGGTTAAACCATTCTGGGCCAAGGTCACAGGTCCCTAAATCCTGTGGTTTGTGGTGGGTTTCGGCGTATAAGACCAGTGATCTGGGTGGTAACTTCAGGAGGTCATCTACCTCGAGACAGGACGGGGCAAACCCTGCAGAGTTCAGCCACCACGGCCGAGGCCGACACCGGCTACGTAATGGTCGCAGAAATCCCCTTTCCAGTCTTTCAAATTCAAGTCAGGGATACAGGTTTAGCAGGCAAAGAGAAAATAGACCCGCCGCGTTCTGCTGTCGCCGGTAGCTGAATGGTAGACGAAGAGAGAAAACAGGTCTCAGGGGGCGGGTGGCCCCTCTGCAAGGATCCAGTTTCTTTTCCTGCTTACTATGCAATGTAGAGCTTTGAGGTTTCGCTTTTCCTTTACGATGTGGAGGAGCACTGTCCTTACTCGGTGTCTAGGGACTGACTGCTCTCCCAGTCGTCCCCCCGACACTCACTTAACAAGTAAGGATACCTTCTTGCTGCTATGACTTGACTTACCTTTCCGATTGTTCCTCTCTGTTTTGCCCCCTCCCCCCGCAGCCACCTTTTCTCTTAACTCACCAGACACATTTTTACTATAAATACATCCCTTTTGGGTGGTTGTTCTTTTTCTCGCTGCCCTCTCCCCCTTCCTGCCCGCCACGGTGCTGTAGTACTGTACATAAACCACCCTCTTCTTGCTGGACTATGGAAGAAGCCGCAGCGCAAACCCAGACTCCTTGCTTTTCTTTCACTCAGGGATTCCCTGTTCCACGGAATCCTGTTTCCTTCCCTGCTGGTATCAGTTGTCCTTGTCCCAGACTGCACTACTAAAGCCACTATCAGTTTTATGGCTGCCTGCCGTCTTTTCCTGGACGTCTCCTCTCCTAAGATGAGATAACGTTGGTTATTTGAAGTGTTAAACCTTATTTCCCCACTTTTCTAACCATTTCCTCTTGCCAGGTGAAGATCGCGGTCTCGGTAACGATCAAATGACGTTTTTCTTTGAAGAACCAATTCCCTAAACTGTTCGCAGAGTATTGTATTTTTAGGGGAAATGAATTAATTTTTATAGCCACTAAACGATGCTCATTATTTTTGTACGTTTGCAACTTCTGACATTTTTCAGAGCCGTGTCGCGGAGGGAACACTTATTTTCATGGCCCTTTTGCTCCGCGGGTTTGCTGTGTGGTTGTGTCGCTCAGTGCTTAGGAGCACATACCTCGGTGTGCGATGGGAGAGAGAGGAGAACGCAATAAAAGCGATTGAGGTTTCGATAAAAGGCTGTTTTTGAAGGTTAAAAAAAAAAAAAAGAGAGATATTACGAAAGCAACGCTAACTTTTCCTCCTTTAGAATCCTGAACTAGACGGGAGAAATGCGGTGTAAAGCATAAAAGGCAAGATGAGAACCCTTGCTGTAAGTTAACCGTGCCAATATCGCTTCAGTCCGCAGCCACCGATCGATGTTTTAGTCTCAAATGAGAGCAGCTTTTGATTAAACAAAAAACAAAGAGAAGATTGAATGTCTGAAAGTCTGCACCATGTTTATTTGAGAGTTGTAAATAATGTATACAGATTGTCGTACGTGACGGGACAGAATATTTAAATCCTATAGGGTTTTTTCAATACGAAACTGAAGGCTGTTTATAAGAGAAAATAAATAGCTATGTTTGACCACGATTGTCTTCTTTTCCTTCTACTCCTTTCGAAGTGATCTTCTACCCGTGGATAGATTTTTTTTCCCGCTGTGTCTTGTTCCCATCCAGTGGTTACACCATTGGATGCTGATGGTTGTGGTAGATTTTTTCCCCCATCCAATTGTGTGTTGTTCCCATCCAGTGGTTACACCGTCGGATGCTGATGGTTGTGGTGGCGGCACGGATGCGGTGACTGACACACCACAGCACCGAACCAACCCCACGGCCTTTCCCTTCCTTGCCTCACGGCCGGGATTTTCCCGGGGCAGAGGGGGGACGTTTCCCATAGCCGGGTCGGTATTGCACCAAGTGCATCCCAGCTCCCATCCTCAGGGAGTTTCCTTCCCGCCTTTCCTCTGGCTCTGAGGCCTTTTCTCCCGTTTCCCTGTCTTTGTCCCTTTTCACCCGGATTAGGGCTCTTCCCGCTCCTCCAGGAACCGAAGCCCCGGGGTGCGGTTCGGGGGGCGGTTTAGGCTTTTCCTTAGCCGAGGCGGCCTGGGCTGCCTGTGCAGGGGGGAGCTCCGCCGCCCCCCCCACTTTAAAGCCATTTCGGGGAGATATCTGACGTAAAGGGCCGAACTCCGGACACCTCCCCTCCTCTCGAGACCGTTTGGCACGCGGGGGGCGGGGCTTTAGCGAACACGTGACTTGGGCCGCGGCGGCGATATGCCTGAAGAGGAGGGCGTGGCTTAACAGCAACGTGGGGTGGAGAGGGGCGTGGCTTAACGGCAATGTGGGTTGGAGAGGGGCGTGGCTGGGGAGAGGCATTGGCGGAGATGTGACTTCAGTGAGGGAGCGGTTTATCCGGGGCGCGGCCTGACCGGGGGGAGTGCCCTGACGGTGACACGTGAGGGGGCGTGGCTTAAACAAAGAGGCGTGGTTAAAGCGGGGGCGTCACTGGACGATGATGTCACTTCAGTGGGGCGTGACTTAAGCAGAGGGTCGTGGCTTGGACAGGGGGTGTGGCTTGGTGATGAGGCTCGAGTGGAAAGGAGTGGGTTAAAAGGAAGGGCGTGGCTTAATTGAGGGGCGTGGTTTGGCGCCGAGGTAACTATCGGGCGTGGCTCAAGTGAAGGGGCGTGCCTTAAACGGGGGCGTGACTAGACAGTGCTGTGGCCGGGGGGCGTGGCTTGTCGGAGAGTTGGTTTCGCGGGAGGGGGCGTGGCTTGCCGGGGGGGCTGGCCCTGGGACGGGCTCCGCGCTTTGCCCCGGGCGAGCTCTTCCCGCTCTTTACCTCTTTTGTGGCCGGCGCCCCTCCCCACCCCGGCGCTGACCGTGACGTCAGCGCCCCGCGCGCGCGCCAAATTCGAAAGCTTCCGGCGCGTTCGTTGAGCGCGCGCCGCTCCCGCTCGCGACGCTCCCCCTCCCCCCCCCCCCGCCTCAGCGCGCGACGCTCCCGCTTGCGACGCTCCCCCCCGCCCCTCCCGCCTCAGCGCGCGCGCCCCTCCCCCTCGCGCCGCTCCCGCTCTCCGCCCGCCTCAGCGCGCGCCGCTCCCGCTCTCCGCCCGCCTCAGCGCGCGCCGCTCCCGCTCGCGCCGCTCCGGCTCGCGCCCCGCGCACGCGCCGTCGGCTCGCGCCCCCCTCCCCTGCCCCCTCCCCCCCGCCATGGCCACCCCGCCGAAGCGCGGCAGGTGCGAGGGGCGGATCAAGAAGGTCGCCGTGGAGGGAAACATAGGTGAGTGGGAGGGGGACACGGCTCACACCGTCTCCTCCCCCCTTTATTTGCCCTCTCTGTTCCCCCGTTTCCCATCCCGCTCCCTCCCATTCCGTCTATCTCCTCGTTTCCTTCTTTCCCCCACTCCCCCTCGTTTTTTTCCTGCCATTCCCCTCATTTCCTTCCGTGTTCTTTCCCCTTTCTTTCCATCCCCTTTTCCTCCCCCATTACCTCTGGTCCCTTTGTCCTCCCAATTCTCCCCCTTTCATTCTATTTCCATCATTCCCCTTGTTCCGTTCCCTCCATTCCCTCTCTCCCCCGACCCATCCTCTCCATCCCCCTTATCCCCTCTGTCATCCACCCATTCCCCTCGACGTCCCCCAAATTCCACTCCATCCCCCTCATCTATCCCCATTCCTCTCCTCAGCTCCCATTCATATGTCTATCCCCCCTTTTCCCCTTCTCTCCATCTCCACCCCCTTCCCCCCCATACCCTCTGTTCGCCCTCATTCCCCTTCCTGTTCCCTCCACCCCTAATTTATCTTATTCTTCTTTATCCCCCCCATTTCCCTTTCACCCCATTTCTCTCTTTCTCCTCTGTCCCCTATTCTCTTCGTCTCTCCTGGTGCCTGGATGCACCCACAAGGTTTTCCTCACTTTTTCCCTGTGAAAAAGGCTTTTTGTCCAGTCAGGAGATATAAGGTGGCTGGACAGGCTGTGTTGTGCCAGCAAATAACTTCAGAAACTGCCCTGACACTGTGAGGATTAATGGTGGAGAAATGACGAGATTTGGGAAGGAAAAAAACCCTCAGTTTTCTGCTACAGTTTTTAATGAATTCATGTTTCAGGATGCCCTGAAGCCCTGGGTGCTCCCCTCAGTGACCAGGAGGAGCCTGGTTAGCGGCTGTAACCAGCAGGCAGACTTATAGGCTGTTGACCAGTTACTTCTGAGGTGTTCAGAGGGATTTTGGCAAGAGGCTGGGCTTAAAATTGAGGGCAGGAGCTGCCAGGGGTTTAGTTTGCTTAGTGATGGGTGTTTGAGGGTCGATAGCAAACCGGTTGGCTTCTCTCATGTGTAAGCGTCTCTTTTTGAGATTTCCTGAGCTTTTCCTTCCATTGGAAGCAGATTAATGACTTCTTTGCTTTGAGAAGTGACCGGCTCTATCTATGTTTGTCATCATTGCTTGTTTTTTCCTTCCTAAAATAACCTGGGAAGGCTGAAACATCACTCCTGAACCTGGACCACCGAGTCGTAATTTTTTCAAGTTAAAAAATCTAACAGTTGGTGTTTTAATTGAAAATGTTGCTCTAGATTTTAGATAATTGCTCTGGGCTGAGACTTGTTATTACTTCTCTGCTTAAACTTGGTTGTTGTAGGTACAAAATAAAAAAGAAAAAAACCCTGTTGGCCACTTAATTGGCCTGTGGCACACGATGGTCTGCGATTCATGTGCGCCGTGGACTTGAAAGTACCCGAGTATGGGAGACCCACTTATGGGAAGTGAGACTGGAGTGGTGTAGTAGTGAAATAATGTCACTGTCAGTGTGTTTTGACCTTTTTTCTTCCTGAATGCTTTTTCTCCAGCTGCAGGGAAGTCAACGTTTGTGAATATTCTCAAACAAGCTGATGAGGAGTGGGAAGTTGTTCCCGAGCCTGTAGCTAGATGGTGCAACGTGCAGCAGAGCGCTGAGGAGGATTGTGAGGTACGGGCGGAAGAATGGAGGGGAAACTTTCTAAAGTAAATTAAAACCCCAAACCAGTCGTCTCTCCTTCAGATATCGGAAGATCAGTCGGTCTGATAGAGTTGGTATTTTCTAAACTATGTACGACAGCAACGCTTTTCCTGTTTCTTATATCGTTCTGGAATCCTCAACATGGGAAGCATATGGAGCTGTTGGAACGAGTCCAGAGGGGACTACAAAGATGATCCCATACACCTCCCATACGAGGACAGGCTGAGAGAGCTGAGATTGTTCAGCCTGGAGAGGAGAAGGCTCTGAGGAGACCTTATAGCGACCTTCCAGTACCTGAAGGGGCTACAAGAAACCTGTGGAGGGGCTGTTTACAAAGGCCTGTGGTGACAGGATGAGGGGCAATGGGGATCAGCTGGAGAGGGGCAGATTTAGACTGGGCATTAGGAGCAATTTCTTCACCGTGAGGGGGGGGAGGCCCTGGCCCAGGGTGCCCAGAGCAGCCGTGGCTGCCCCATCCCTGGAGGGGTTGCAGGCCAGGTTGGATGGGGCTTGGAGCCCCTGATCCAGTGGGAGGTGTCCCTGCCTGTGGCAGGGGGTGGAACTGGGTGGGCTTTCAAGTCCCTTCCAACCCAAACTACTCTATGATTCTATAATGTTTGAGTTCCCGTTTTCTTGTCTGCTCAGTGTTTTATAGAATTCTTGCTATTCAACCCCGGGATGCAAATGATAATAGCAGTAAAAGCTTGTTCTATTCCATGTATAAAAGCAAGGGATGGGAAAAAGTTACAGAGAAGTTGCTTGTAGCAACTGAGAACTGACCAGATGAGGGTGGAGGGGTTTTCCAGAGTTAGACTGCTTTTGTTTTCTTTTTTCTTTCTTCCTGATACTGAAATAAATCCAAACACCAGGCTCTAGTCCTTTGAAGAACTAAGCTGACAAGCCAGTTTAATAGACTTGAACTTCTAGATTCAGATTTTTTTGAACTTACCATGGTGGGTTGGCCCCAGCCGGCAGCTGAGGCCCCGCACAAATGCCAGCTCACGTCCAGTGGGGTGGAGAAGAGAATGGGAAGAAGGCAGGACAGTTCATGGGTTGATATCAAGATAGTTCAATAAGCCAAGGGAGGAGGGAAGAAAGGAGCCATGCCAAGGTGCTTGCTTACTTCTTGGAAGCACAGCAGTCTCCAACAGGTTTCTGAGCAGCTTTGGAAGGCAACCCCTCCCCTCCTCCTCCTTCCAGTATCTGGGCTGAGTGTGGGATAGCCGTTTGGGTGGTGGGGTCAGTTGTCCCCGCTCTGCCCCTTCCAGCCCACTTCCTGCGGGCAGAGTAGGAAAGCGAGAAAGCCGTGGTGTTGTGCAAGCGCTGTTTAGCAGTAGCCAAATATTGGTAGGTTATTAACCCACAGACACAAACCATGTCACTGTGTGGGCACTTGGGAAAGAAGTTAGCTGCATACCAGCCAATCCTGTAAGCTAAATTTCCAATCCGTCGTAATCATCTCTGGAATTGGACTTAGTAATCCCCTCTTTCGTCCTTTGGTGTTGGCTGGTTTGCAGAAATAGGATGTACTGTGTGACTCCTAAAACTGGTCAGGAAACACTTACGAAAAGGTTCCTGAAGACAAGGCTGTACCCCATGTGTGAGTTGTTTGTGCGTGTGTTTGCAGGGATCTTTGTGTGCATTGCCAAGAGCTTCTTGTGATCCCCTCACTCTTGGGTAATTCACGCAGCACCGGCAGCAGCACCTTTGAAACCGCACTGTACTGTGCACTGGCTCTGTTTCCAGTAAGGATATCGTACAGCCTCAGCTGTGGAGCCTTTGCCCGGCTTTCCCTTCTGCTTTCTGAGAAAAGTTATTGGCATTCAGGATTGGTCATTGATTTTTTAATCTAGCTTAATACCAAAAAGTAGGCTTCCACTTTTCTCTCTTTAATAAAGCTGGCGCTTTCATTGCCCCACAGTACCAGGAAAGTAAGCATGGTAAAAGATTTGGGAAGTTCATTTTTTCATGTGTGTGTGTTTGTAGAAAGAAGTGTCTTACTACTCTTGTTAGTCCTTAGGAAAGCTGCGTCTCGAATACTTCGGATGGCTTCGTACTGTGCATCTTAATGCAGTGGTTTACAAAGATAGTGGAATCTTTTTCCAGGGGGTAGTTTTGTATCTTTTATTTCTTACTGGTGAGACTGATAAATTAGGATCCTCTGACTTGTGCAATGTCACCACAGCTGCATCTTCTCTACTTAGTTATGGAGTGGGGGGCATATCCTGGATAGTGGAACCAGCACTGTGGGGATTGCTCTTGGGTGCCGCTTGGACAGTGCCGGAGCGTGGTGCCAGGCACGTGTGGTTTACTCTTGTGGGGAACTAGAGATGAGAGGGAATTTGGAATTCCAGGCTCTTAATTGCTGTTACCCAGGCATTGACCTCTGTCTCTAGATTTTTGACAATAAATTGCTATTTGCATTTGGTGTAAGTGTAGTGGAAAGATTGTGACAGAAGCAGCCATCCTTGGTAGGCAGTGTTTTCCAGTGTGCAGCTTTCCGTTCCCATGTGCTGCAGTGGCTGTCTCCAGGCGCTGGGTCTCCTTTGGAGGCTGTGGCAGACCTTTGCCCTGGCCTCTATTTCAAATTGCCGAGGTAAGATGGGAGCGTAATCATTTCTTGAGGTGCTGCGTCAGCAGCTGCTGCGGTAAGAGCTGTAATTAATAGATGGTGAAACAAAGCAAACCCAGCTTTACACTTTAAGCTCCCGCTTGGCAGAGTGAAAGAAAGGGGCACGGATTTTTCTATGAGGTTGGTGACTTTTTGCACTGATAGGATGATGTTCTTTAAAGCTTGTAAATAGTGAGCAAAGTGTTTTGGTGCTTGATCATTTTGACATTGTAGAGTGCAGAGAGTTGCTCAGTGTCATGGGAGGAGTAACATTACTGGCGTTTATGCCCTTCATTACAAATAGGGTTGAAAGGTAAATGATGCAATTGTAAATCTGAACAGCTTTAATGTAGTAGAGCAGTTCTGTTTCACCTTAATTGTCCACCTTCTCAGCTTAAAGGGCCGCTGTATTTGTTTAATACCAGGAGCTGACTACATCCCAGAAGAGTGGTGGAAATGTGCTTCGGATGATGTATGAGAAGCCAGAGAGGTGGTCGTTCACTTTCCAGACGTATGCCTGTCTCAGCAGGATCCGGGCTCAGCTCAAATCCCTGGATGGCAAACTCAAAGAGGCAGAGAACCCTGTGGTTTTCTTCGAGCGATCTGTCTACAGCGACAGGTATGCGGGGCTGAAGTCCTTGAAGCAAACATCAACGTTCTCTGGTGTAAAATGCATAAATCTATAAAATGCAGGGTGTGACTGAGTTTTGTGCCTCCTTTTGTTGTAATTTTGATGTTGGTGTATCACAATAACCCCAATAAGGGGTTTGTTATCTTTCTCTTGCTAGTGTTAATAGTGAAGTACGATTCCTGGCTTAGGGCTTATAGTTTTGTTGTCTAATTGTGTGGTTTCTCATTCTCTATGGGTAAGGTTTTCGTGATTTGTGCGTGTATGTTTCCCTTCAAAGAAAAGAGCAGTAAGCATCAAGAGGAGTCAAGAGCAATTTCTGTCGTTCTCACTTAGTCTTTTCTTCTGTTATGCTTCTTGAAACAGGTCTAGCTATTTCATACTGCCATACCCTGCATTTATGGGTTCAAAAGGTTAGACTTGAAAATGAAATCCCATCACATAGTCCTTAGGTGTTCACCACGTTCTAATGTATCGTAAATAAATGACTGCAGTGCACAGACCAGTGGTGGTTTGTGGATTGTTCCTGAACAGATACCTGAGCTGCAAATGTTACTGCTTTCCACGGGCACTGCTCTGGGCAGCCGCAGCGGGCACAATTCCAGTCCAGGCAGTTACTGGCTGCTCAATTCCAGTCCAAGCAGGCCTTGAAGAAATTATGGAATTATTGTCCTCAGCTTCTGTTCTGGTTACTGTGTAGCACTTCAGACAAACTAACTGATGACTGTGTTTGAGCCCAGTTTTGTTGACGTACCTGTTTTGTGTGCACAGGTATATCTTTGCAGCTAATTTATACGAGTCTGATTGCATGAATGAAACGGAATGGACTATCTACCAAGACTGGCACGACTGGATGAATAAGCAGTTTGGGCAGAGCCTAGCGCTGGACGGGATTATTTATCTCAGAGCCACTCCTGAGGTGAGGAATAAAAGTTTTTGACCCCGCAGAGAATGAAAGAAAATGTTCTTTGCCTTGCCTGTAAAATCTGATCTTTGCCTACGGTTCAGTAGTATTCTTTTTTCTAAAAAAAATGTAGAGTTTAACTCTGGTTCTACACATCTTTCTGGTAAAAGAGTATACTTGTAGTCAGCTCCAGCAGGGTCACAGTTGTGTGTCGTTATGTATCACTGTATCTCTGGTTTAGGGACTGCTTTGAATGTCTTGGGCAAGGAAACTGGATAAATTCTCCTTAAAATGCCGCCTTCTCAAAATCTTGAGCCACCCTTGTTTTTCTCTGTGCGAGTCCTGACGATTAGAGTTCAGTTCAGACTGTAGTATTCCCCTGAAAGCTTGTGCTATGAATAATTCTGTCTGGAAATACTTTAAAAAACAATGTGCTTTCATATGTAGCTTGTGTATTCTTAAATAAAATATGATGATAATGATTTTTTAATTATAAGAAAAGAATAGATGATGAGCAAACCAGAAAATGCCACTGGAACTGAAAAGCAAAAAAGGAAAATACAGAGCGCTGTGATAGTTATAACAGTTTGCAGTTTATGTCACAGTTCATTTGGAGCATGGCGTGCGTGAGGCCCTTTCACCTGGAGCCATGGAGCTAAGCCAGATGAACGCACCCGCTGTGGGCTTGATGCCACTGGTTTATGACACTGCTTTGATCTGTGGGTGCCTAATATGTTTTAAAAGGAGAGAACAACATCATGAATGTGTCTTTGGATTATGAAACTTTAATGAACAAGAGAAAACATAAGAGTTGAGAAGAGCTCTAATTGCAGTAATTAACTTACAGGTCACTTCCGTGCTTCCTTATTTCCAACTCTCATGCTTCCAGCTTTGTTATTGTTGTAAACAGCTGTTTATGTGACGAGCTGGAGGCTCTCCGAGGTTTTTTTTTTCCCTTTGCTCACTAGTGAGGGCTGCTTTTTTTGCTCTTTAAGTTAAGAACATACGTGTAAACTACAAAGTACAGCAGTTTTAAACAGTTTCAGTTGTCTTGTTGTTGAAGTTTTGGGTGTGTTGAGAGCAGGAACAAATGATTTACTGTCGGAAATCTGTAATGAGCTTTAGAAATGACTGTCCATAATGTCCAGTTTACTGGGGACTTTTCCTTATATTTGAGAAACGCTGTGATGCATTTTGTCGCGTTATTCTTTGATTCCCTGTGTAGTCTGTGGGCTCGGCCAGCGGAACATGGCACGATGTTTCTGTGCTCATAAGACAGGTTGCGATTTGAATGTGAATCTTTGGCAAAGAGTGCCATGCTGAACACAGGAAGGGTTGGCAAAAAAAGCTTGAGCAGACTTGACTTCCTCTATGGGTCTTCAAAAGCAACATATTTATTTCTTATTATCTTTTGTCTTTAGAAATGCTTAAATAGGATTTACTTGCGTGGAAGAGATGAAGAGCAAGAAATTCCCATTGAATATCTGGAGAAGCTTCACTACAAACATGAGAGCTGGCTTCAGCATAGGACTCTGCGGTAGGGCTTGCTTCATGGCTACTTAATGATGGGTCAGTCTCTGTAAGGATATTCCATAATGCTTTTTCCACCTGTGAAATAGCAGTTTTTCCTGTGGTATGTCAGGTTAAACCCCAGGAATATTTCTGTCTCTCCTTCCTTAGTAGTATTGGCTTTACAACATGTTAACTTGTGCTAGAATATCCAGTGTGCCTTGAGCTCCTTCACGTAGAGCTCCGAATACCAGAGGATTCAGACAAACTCATTCTAATACAGAGTTGGACTGAGCTTCAGGTGCCGGGAAACAGAATGTTCAAGAATCAGTACTATATCCTAAGAGCCACGCTGTAAATTCCAACTGCTCTATGTTCAAAGCTCGTGGCTGTAATTTGTACATGCAATTCTCTTTGTGGGATTCTTAATGAAAATGCTGACAGCAACTTGAATGATGTATCCTTTTTTTTTTCACCTAGTAATATTTTCTCCATTCCTCTTCCAATACAGAACGGATTTTGAGTATCTACAGGAGATACCTATCTTAACGCTAGATGTTAACGAAGACTTCAAAGGCAAAAAGGACAGATATGATCACATGACTGAAAAGGTAAAGTTTCACAAGCAGAACAAAATCATGTTTGGGGTTTATTGCCAGCATGTCACGATGAATTCAGGCCATCTCTCACATCTCAAAGTACAGCATTCAATGGATTCAGACTAGACACAGAACTTGTGTTTCTTTGTGGTATTTCCTACACAGATTTTCCATTTAAAAAAAACGGGGTGGGCAAAGGAAATATTCCAGGCTTATTTGAGAAGACTTCCACTACTAGCTTTGTTTGCAGATATAATTTCTGATTTAAGTGACCCTCAGCTGTTTGAAAGAACTGTTATTTGCTACATCCTGCTTCTGTTATTGTGCAGGTATCCTAAGAAATGTGATGGGGGTGGGAAAGGGTTAGGATGGCTATTGAGGAGAGGAAGGAATGCTACAAGGTCTGAGTTGGATGTCTGGGGAAAAGCCTTCCTTGCGTTAGGAGTGAAAGCGTTTCACCTACAGTGCTGGTAAATAAAATCTTTGGCGCCGGATACTGTGCCAATACGGTAAAGAACTGTCAAAATGGCAAATTGAAGGATGACTTAGCTGAATGTAGTCGAATTTCAATCCAAGCAGTGACCTGATGGCATGCTGTTGTGGGTTTTGCTGGTATTTCTAGCTAAACAAGAAAGAGAACGGGCCCTTCTCACTTCTGGTTAGTGCGTCACAGTGAAGGGCAGTGCCGCTAATGCAAGCAGGGATGCTTGACTTTAAAAATGTACTTCCCTGCTTAATCGTCTTTCAGTCCGTAATCATCCTTAAGTCATATTTAAGTAATGGAGTTACTTTCAGATAATCAAGTCTAATAGTCTGCTGCAATCCTGCTCATTTTTAGCGTTGTTTATTAAATTGGCACTATTATTGCGGTTTTTCCCTTCAGCTGGGTTTGTTAAAGTGCTGCTCAAAATCCTTCTCAAAAGCAGTGGTCTGGACATAGTTCAGGGAGTGTTCTTCAAGTGTAGCTTTCTGCTTTCTTTAGTAGGTAATGCAGAATAGAAATCAGAAGTACTTCTTAGTTTTATGTTTGGAATTTAGTTTTGAATGTATGGAAACAATATTGTGTGTGATACAAAAAGAATTGAAGTTAAGATTTCTGTTTGCATTAAGAAGATCTAATCCTTAGCACAAAAAGGTGCAATATATAATTTAAAGCAAGACCAGACTATCAGCCTTTTAACTGCTCAGGTGTTTCTTGTTTGAGCCCTGATGGGATTCAGCTGAGGATGGAGTAACTTTTCTTTGAGCAGTTGCCATGAGTCACAGACCTCAGCAATGGTATGCGCACATTTTTCCACTTTTGGAAATGAATTGTTTACCTCACACGCAAAGCAGCTTTGTCCTTTGATCTCAGTTCATCCAATGAGAAGGAGAACTGTTCACCCGATTAAACCCCGCCTTCATGGTATTTGCTCTTTTAAAGCTTGTTAATTGATGGAATGGCAGCTGTGGACTGAACGTGCTTCCCATCTGCACCATGAGATAAGGCCAAGCTCGGGCACCTAAACAAGGATTCTGGATGAGTTTACTCCTGAGTAGCTGTCAGGATGTCTGGGAAGAGCCTTGACCCTGTGTTGGCCTTAATTTTTGGTATTTCTGAAGCGTAGTCCCAGAATGGCTGCTCTCTTTGTGAGGCTGAGTACTTCAGCTGTTAGTGTAGGCTCCTGTCCGGTGGGGACCCAACTCCTGTGTGCTTCCCTCTCCCCTGTCACCACACCCTAGACCTGTCCTGAAACGATTCCTAGTGCCTAAGCAGTGATAAGGCTCATCATACAGTGTTGCTCTTGCTTTCTAAAGTCAAAGGTGACGTCCTCATGATATCTTTCAGGTCAGAGTATTGGCACAGTTGTGTTCCCTTCTTTATGTGACGAGATTTGACCTGTCTTTTTTTTTCCCCATCTCCGTGAGCCGTGAACTAGGAGAGGGAGGGTCACAGCTGGAGAATGTGATCCAATATCTGTTTCCATTTCACATCGATAATTTGGACAAAACATTTAGAGATGCGTTCTGTGTGTGAGCCTTTGCCAGAAGAACAAAACGGTGTTCTGTAGTGAGCTGTCAATTCCTTTCTGTATGGCTGCGTAGCGTGAATGGGCAGAGGGGAGAATGCTCCCAGTTCAGGCTGTATCACGGCCTTGAACCCGAGAGATGGGAGTTGTGCACCCGGGTCGTGTATTTATTTGGTCTTCTATCCACCGGGCTGTTGCATTTGAAAAAAGGTGGCCTGCCACTTCTTCCTACCCCAGGTCTTCAAAGGGAGGGAGCAATTACTTTTTTCCTTCTGGGGAGAGGCCGTGACAAAAAGGCATTGCATACCTGTACCAAAAAGTGCTTTCTCAGCACGTTATCTTCCTGCAGCCCTTAGTATTCCCCTGGATTTAGGCTGATGTCTTGAGTGACCACTCTTGTAAGTGCCGTGCCAGCCCGCTGCATGGCTGGCTGCTTGTTCTGGATCCGGTTGTCCTTAGCTGCGTGAATTATTTGAGGTGCTGGACTGCGTCTTGGTGCTCTGGGTAGGATCATGAATTTCCAGCTCTGAGTTCCAGATAACATTTTATGGGCTGGAGCCATTTGAGCCACTGTTCAGATACTGGAAATGGAGTCCAACTGAACTCTTACGGCATTGTTCTACAGTATCGGATTGTTCTCAAGTACTATGGTTTTGCCAAGTATTGTTTTATTATTTGCCAGCCTCAAATTCCAGGGAACGCATTGATGAGATGCATCAACATTAAATATGAAGAGTTTTCTGATAGTTGGGGTGTGACGTGGTGCTTTCCAAATGACAGATCTTTTGAGGGGTTCATCATCTTCCTCATGGTTAGGTTATACCTGCTTTCAAGAGAATTTCTTTGTGAGGTGGGGCTGTGATTTAGGATCACAGGAGGAATGAGCATCGTTCCAGTGCATCTCTCTGCACCTGCTAAGTTCCAGGTTTTTGGCTGAAAAAGTTCTCGGTGGACAAAAAATAGCATAGCTGAGCCTAAGATTGTTTTTCCCAGTTCCTGTTTCTGTGAGTTGGAGTAAGGCAGCGGAGAGGTCATTGTTATTGCTGGCTATTTCTGTTGATAAATACTGAGATTGACAATATTTGTTTCTTTTTGCAGGTGAAAGAATTTTTGAGCACCTTATAATCCTCTTTGAAGCACAGGCAGAGTCAAACTGTTCCAAACATCTGTGCGATCAAAGTCTGAAGTACAGCTTCTGCTTTTATAGGAGGCCTCCGGAGAGGCAGGACTCAATCCCGTTGATTTAATTGTGAGGAACAAACAAACCTTGTGAATAGGGAAGCTATTAAATAAATCCGTAGGTCTGTTCAGTATTATGTTAAGTAACACACGCAAATTCTGAAGATACTAGAACTCTTGAGAGTTGCCAAATATCGTGCCTGTTTCTAATCGGACCAATAAGTTCTTCTGGAGTATTTTATTGAAGTTTTTAATTTATTTTGTGTCCGGTAGCTATTTAATTTTCCAGAGGTGGTGTGTTTATAGTTCTCGAGTGTTTTTCTCGGTGGAATTGATTTGTAATGGATGTCTCATCGCTCTGAGGAAGAAAATGATGCTAACTGTTTTTGCTGGTGAGGATTTTTAATATAACGTGAAATTTTATATTGTAAGGTATAAAAAAATGTCGCCTGACAATTTTGAAAGATTAAATTCTTCACAGAATATGCTGAATTCAATCCAAAAATATGGCTGAAATGGTCTAGATAGCAAGTAAATTATTATATCTGTCTTGATTGTGCCCTGCAAAGTAGGATATTGAGAGGCTTTTCATTCTCTGGCATGTTTGAGTGTTGTTTTCCCCATTGTTTTTAAGCTGTTAATGAAGCAGAGCTGGTCTTGCTGTTGGTGAGCCCTCCTTTCCTGTACAAGAGTGCATTTGCTGGATGGGCACCGTAAAAGGAAGAAGATGGTTTTTGCGAATGGCCTCCATCTGTAAATGACGTGTGTCTAAACCTTTCCTTAATCAAATTTTGGATGTCAGAGGTGCTTCCTGCTTTTGTTCCAGCTTCTTTGTTAACTGGCCCTTCTGGGCGCTTATATGAGATGCTGCAGTACTGGAAGTAGGCTGTCCGTTCTCTTCTTGTGGTGAGACGGGGAGAGCTCTGCTCCAGTGCATCTCATTTTATTGACCGAGCTCCTTGTGTTTCAGGTACGATAGAAGGAAATGATGCAGGGCACATGCCTCGAGTACTGGGTTTTATCAACTGCTTTGTTTCTGCGCTTTTAAACATACCTGAATGACTGCAGAGTTGGCTTTTGAATGCAACATTTTATTGTATAGCATTTTATTCTCTACTGTGGTGCCTATTTCACCTGGTCATTTGAGATGAACTTTCTTGCTTTGCGGTTGGAATTGCGCTGGCGTTCTCTAACCTTTGGCTGAAAAATAAAAGTGGTTGGAAAGACTCTGAGCACTTAATAGTGTTGGCTCCCTTGTCTCTTAAAAAATGTGATGTTGTGAATTGGTGGTACGTAATACCAAGGTGAATTTAACGTTGTGTATTCTACAAGTTCTCTGAGATTTCTGAAACACTGTGACTGGCTTCTGATGTTTTCCGTGTACGGCTTGTGGATTAGAGACTGGATTGTATAAAATGTCTCATATATCACTTACCGATCAGTAGAAGTGGTTTGTGTAATATTTATGTTACAGTGGAATGTCCCAATAGTTTGGTAGCAAATCTTGTTTCTGACTCCCAGGTTGCCCAGTAAAAGGAAAGGTTTTAAGATCTTTGCTCCAGAAATGAAGTGGGGTGGAATGGATGATGATTCAATTCGGATTTACTTGAAACACATCGTAGAAGCCTTTAAAACATTCTTGGCAGTGGTCTGAGCAGTAACAACTTATTTGACTAACAGTGCAATTATTCCTAAGTTTCAGCTGTCAAACTTGTGAATTTAATTACAGGAATCGGAATGACAGTGCTCACTGCAAGGAGTAAACAAGCCCAGAGTTCTAATAAAGCCTCCTTTTTAAACCCATCACAGAGCACACAGGAATTCTGTGGCAGGCTATCTGCGTCCCGCTCCAGAAAGCTTCACAGAATCTCTGACTGCCAAGTTTGGGTCTGAAGGAGCAAAGTCCTGACCAATTATGAGAACATTTTTAATTGCTGTGGAGAAAAAACAGCCCCAAACCCAGAACACCCACCCGCCCCAGGCTTCGCAGGGCTCGGGCAGTAGCGGGGCAGAGGCACGTGAAGCTGCGGTTACCGTATGTAGGACAGGCGCAGCACAGAGGACTGGAGATGTCCTTAGACCGTTCTGCCCGTGCGCCTGCTCAGACTTCACAGCTCTGACTGTACCTCAGCCTTTGGAATTTGTCAGTATCCTTTTCTTTGCTTAAATCTATTCCTGGGCTACCACAAACCTGGATTGTTGTGTTAGTTTCTTGCCTGTTAGAGATACGGAAGGTTTCTGAATTGGTTCCTGCTGTTTGGTGATGACGTTTTCTCGATCTTTGTGTGCTGTGTTTCCCTGGAGTAAGAGAGACTTGGATGGAACTGGCTAGAAATCCTTGCTTGTTTTAATCAAGTGTCATCGCGATCGGAAAAATCGGTATGTGGGGTTTGTAACATCTTTTCCAGTTAGGATACAGATGAAAATACTTATCAGTAGCGTTTGATTGCTGTGCAAATACATGTGTGAGCAATGGACACAAAATTGCCTCATTTGGTTTTCAGTCCTCGTAGTTGTTTTCTGTACAGCGGATCTTAAGTTATCATAGTATAAATGCTTCTTAGAACAGCAACCAATTTTGTAAGTAGAACTTGATTTTCTATAATTTTGTGCCAGTAACTTATTTCTACTGTTTTCTGTTTTCTTAGGCAGACTTCATAATAATGGAACGGTATATAGAATGTGATTAGTATTGGGATTATTCTGTTCTTTTTCCACTAATTAAATACTCTAGGAACATGACACAGGAGCACTTCACCATTAACTCTTATGCAAAGACCAGGGATATATGTATGTAGTAATAACTCACTTGTATCTTAGGGGGAAACTCTGTAATTGCTGTTGCCAAGAGGTTTGAGGATGGATAGGTGTAGGTTGTTTCCCCAGCTCCCGTTTAAACTCACCAAGTAAATCACTCTTTACCTCAGTCTTTTCATCTTTGAGATACTGATACCTTCTATCCCTTCAGAGGGCCCTGGGGAGTTGAGAGTTAATGTCTGTGTGCTGTTCTATAGGTCTGAAGAGCTCTTAAATAATTGAGAATGAAGGCAGCCCTGGCTTTAGATGTTTCACTGGGGTGTTTTGATGCCCTTATGAATGGGGTCGCAGATTTGTGGCCAACAGAATTAATCTATTTGTTTCAAAAGATGTTAAAAGCTATCAGGTGCATCAGTTGTGTTGAAGCTAGTTCTCCAGCCACTGAAAACTTGTCACCATTTGTGAGGAAAGGGGCATTTTACAAATGTAATCTTGACCCAGAATCGGTGGCCAGCCCTGCGCTGCAGTGCGTGTGCTGCCGGAGCTGTGTGTGGGCTCTGCCACACGAGGTCATGGTGTCCTCAGCACTCGCTTGCTGAGCTCCCACACGAGAGTGTCCGTGTGTTAACAGTGAAGGGCTTGGAAACGGTACAGAAGGAAGAGGTCACTTCCTTGCTTTGCCACCAGAAAACCATTAAACTGATGAATAAATACTGGACTGAATACGATAGATCTTCATCTCCAGATGGAGGGCGATCTTCATCTCCAGATGGAGGGCGTAAAGTGAGCCTCTGCTCGTTTAAATGAAAGACTATAAAAGGCTGAGCTAATGGGAGGGCTTTGACACCAGGTATTCCGTGCAGCCACCAGCTGTTTCTGCTCTGAGAGTGAATATTAGCACATGGATAACGCTAATCCGGGGGTGTCTGAGCTATAACAGTCTTTTAGCGCTGAGCCTTCAGGCCTGAATGCATGCAGTGAGCAGTACGGATGCTGGGAAAATAAAGCCTTTATGAAATCTAGCTGAAGTCACACAAGTACTTTGTGCTGAATGTTAGTCTGAACTCAGTATGGCTTCTCTGAAACTCTGATTGGAATCCAGTAGTGATAAGAAGCATGGAATCCATACTGGGAATAAGTGGTGGAGTGCTTTATTTTACTTGGTGTTCAGTGTGGGTGTAAAATCAATATAATGCATAGAGCCTGGAAGTTTTCTGCTGTTCATGGGTCTATGTTTCAGTCTGTGGTTATTGATAGTATGACAGCAGCATAAATAAGACTGTAGTGGCTGCTGATGTACAATGTGGGCTGTTGCCCTCTTCTTGGATCCCTGCTGGCTGCCTTCCCCATGTTCTGGCAGAGTGCACGTTACACGTCTGTACCTTCAGAATATCAATGTGGTCTGGCTTGCACCAGAGATGCTTGCTGGCCAGTAGCACTGACCGACTCAGGAAAAGGCAATTGGTTCCTGAGACACTTGCAAAGAAGTTCTCGCTGCACTTCGTCCAGAGTATGTTCTCGTGCTTTCTCCAGGCTTTTCTGTCCTGCATTTTGTGCTTTTCTCTCCGACTTCCTTCTCAGCTGCTGCGACTTGTCATTTAATAACTACCAAAAGCATCGTGTGCTAAAAAAGCAAAGCAAGTTGTAACAGACTTGTTAAAGCCAGAAGTTCGCTGGTCTGCAGCCTGTTGGGGATGTAGTTTTGGCCTCTGCTCCAGTTCAGTATCTTAGGTTTTTCAGTCCTCTCTTGTGAGCAGTTCTGTGTTAGCCCACCCGGTTGCTGGGGCTCTTACTGACTTCTGGCTTCAACACTGCCTGTGGATGTGTGCTGATAGTGTGCTTTTTTCTTGATAATTGCATCCACATTTGCTTCCGCTGGTGTCTTAAAACGATTGTTGTTGCTCTCAAGTTTCTGCTACACCTTTGGCTTGGTCCTCCCTGGGGGCCGGCTCCTGGCCTTTACCCTGACCTGCTCGTCTGGGGACAGTGGCCGCGGGTCATCGCCTGGCTTGTTGCGACTGACTGCTGCTCGGTGTCAGCTGCCTGCGTCCTCTCCGTGCCGCGCCTCTGGAGGAGACTCACTGCTGCAGAAAGCAGGATTTGGCTTTTAGGTGTCCATTCCTAGTCCGCTCTGCTGTGTGTTTCATGAGGGTTCATGGCAATGGTCCACTGTAGCGGGGTAGGTGTTTTGTGTGCTTGTCAACAGTTTGTTTGCTGTCTCTGCTGTGTTGTCTAGGGGACAAGGTTCATGTCAAATGACTAAAATGTTGTTTCCGGTGGGGTTTCTGTCGACAGTCTGCCAACAGCTTGTTCAGATGCCGAAGTTCTTACAGCCTGCTTTAACTACAGCGCTTGGTGGAGTATGCTTTAAGTGTTCAGATTTCTGCACTGTAGCCTGTCTGTGTGTTGTGACACAGGAATATATCTCTGTTTTGTGGAACTGAGCAGTTTCATGTCTTGGAGAGTTAGCTGAGCTTACCGGAGGCTGGGAACCCTCCTTGTCTCAAGGGGTCTCTGTTTTCTGTGTGCCTCGTGCTATGACGTATCCGCTTACTGTCGGGTTTTGTAGTTCATGAGCACTCCTACTGTTCTTAAACATTCAACTGTGAACTAGATTGATCTCATGACTTTGGCTCCTCCCTGCTGAGGTTTACTCTGTCCCCTCTCAATGTAATTGCAGCTTGTGCACAGGATGAACCTTTTCCTCAGAGGACGACGTGATGCCTGTGGTCTTGTGGATGATTGTTCTGTAGCTTTGGGCTTCCCATCCTTTTCAGCGTGGTAGTACAGGCAGGGTTGATCTTTGGGGATGCCGAGGTACTGTGGCATGGTGCGCTCCAGAGATGATTTCTGGTTGTGTCTGCCAAGTCTCATGGCCATATCACACACTTCAACTTCAGCGATGCAGGTAGAATCTGGATCACATTTATAGTTATTTGGTTCACGTAAGTTAATCGCTTTTCATGAAGGGGCTCCAGGAAAGCTGGGGAGGGGCTCTTGATCAGGGAGAAGATGAGGAGGAGTAGTTTGAAGGTGAAAGAGGGACGATTGAGATGGAATCTCAGGGAGAAGTGTTTTCCTGTGAGGGTGGGGAGGCCCTGGCCCAGGTTGCCCAGAGCAGCCATGGCTGCCCTATCCCTGGAGGTGTTCAAGGCCGGGTTGGATGGGGCTTGGGCAGCCTGATGCAGTGGGAGGGGTCCCTGCCCATGACAGGGGGTGGGACTGGATGGGCTTTAAGGTGTCTTCTGGCCCAAACATTGCCTGATTCCATGATATCCCTTAATGATAGTCTAGGCATCAGTGGGGCTGATAGCATTTGTCCATGCCAGAGATGAGTCACTAACTCGGCCTGAACATTTCCTTTTCTCTCAAGGTTGTTGACCCATGATACACCTAAAGTGATAATGCATCTTAGCTTTATGTTTTATTGACAGTCTGCACTTGCCCATTGCTCTCAGCTGAAGACATCTCCAGCTTCTGCTTGCGCTTTTGGCTTTAAATACTGATGTTAGCTTTGCTTCTGGGATTGCCTTCACAATCCAGCTGGAATCATAGGTCAGAAAGCATTGCTGAGAATGTAGCGATGCTCTGCTTGCTGTGGAGCATGGACTGAAGGTCTCTGGATCTGCTAGGGTCCCTCTCTCTGCAGAACAATCCTTTTTAGTCACTTTTTGTCTGGAATCTTCTCTGGCTGCGTGTTTGTTGTGCTGTCTCTGAGGGGTTTTTGTTTGCCTGATCTTCTAGTTTGTTTGTCTCTAGCACTGGAATATAACTTGATTCTCCTGCCTCTGTCGTGCTGCTGCCCATGGGCTGAACCCTTTATGTTTTATTTCCGCACAGCAGCGTGTACACCGGATGGCGTTACCTGTACCACTCTTTCCTTTCCCTCTTGAGCTCATGCTCTCTGAGCCCGTGTATTTAGGCTAAAGCACTGGCCTTCAGTGTACAGAGCCTTGTCTTGGATAGGTCTGGTTGCTTTAGATCGTGGAAGGCAGTTCTGTAGGGGATTAGATCTGTCCTTCGAAGTTTCCTGCTGGCTGGAATAGTGCGTCCCTTGAATGAGCTTGGCTTTCCCTAGGAAATACGTAAAGTCTTGAAGTTAGATTGATACTACAGTTCTCCACCTCTTAATGTGAGTACTGATTTCCACTTTCGCTTCTTGATTTCAGGGCTTTTTTTGTTTGTTGATATGCTTTATTAATATAGACTCTGCTTAAGGGAGTACTGTGTTCACTGAACAGGGCGAGAAACTTGATTTATTTCAAGCATTGCTCCATGCAAAGTGTGTCCTTTCCCGCTTCCTGTTATCGGAGAGAGCAGAAGGCTTTATTGCTTCTATTTGCATCTCCTGTGGGCAGTTAGGTGTATGGATTTCTAGACAAGGAAGCCTAGCAGCTAATGTGACTAGCGAGGTTTCTCCCAACACCCTGCCTTTCTGCTCTCTTTCCCGGTCAGTTGTTGTGAATCCCGTTAACTTGCTGAGCTGCCCGAGTAATTTGTGTATCATATGCTGAATAAAGCATTAGGGCTCCGTGTAGGTGCAGTTGACCTTCCGTATTTACCAGAAGACCTTGGCTGCAGCGTAGCTTCCCGGGTGCGTGCACGCATGTGAAAATATTCCATGCTTTACATTCTGTGCATCTGCCCTGCAGGTTCTTCAGGGACACCACTGGTTTGGGAGCTGGCGTGACTCTCGCCTTTGTTTTTCCCTGCTGCCTCTGACCCATGTTTACAGTTGCAATATCACAGTCCTGGTTAAACAACAGCTGTTATGCCTCTGTGTAGTTTGGATTTAGGTTTTCGTTGTTTGGTTTTTTTTTGGTTTTTTTTTTGAGGGGACTGTGAGCTGTTTGTAAAATTAACTTTAATGTGGAATAATGACAAAAGTGTTAGTATTTGGAAGTCCTCGGTTCTAGTTGTGACTGTCGGTGACAGGTTGTGGTCTTGGATGGGTTGCTTTTCTGAGCATGACTCGTGGGTAGCACCTGCACTGCTGATAGCAAGGAGTGCCTTAAGGTTTGCTCTGTATTTTGAACCGTTTAACTGCTGTGTGAGTGGCTGGGGAGGATGGAAGGAGCTGGAGGGAAGTTCTTGGTTGCTGCTCTTTAAAGAGAGGGACTTGAGACAGGTGTTAATGACAGGAAATTTCATTATGAGCCTGAATGTAATTAATGCATAGAGGCACCTGAAATGAAAAGTAGGTGCAAACAGATAACGAATTAAGAGAGCGTACCTTTTTACATGAATAAGATGCAACGCTAGCCAGAGCCAGGATGAACTCTCTGGAAATGATGTTTGGTGCTGCAAAAAAAGACATCTGAGGAATGGAAAATGTGAAACTGCTTGCATGGGAGTTGTCAAATGGTATGGAAAAAGGGGGCTGCACTTACTCATATGATGTCTGCAAACTTTTGTCTGCGGCGGTAGAGACAGAGTATGTGTTTAAGACCCCTGGAAGATGAGAAACCGTTTCAAAAGGCAGCGCAGCCAGCCCTGGCAGCAAGGGGTTCAGGGAACAAACAAGTGACCAGGAGATGTTTGCTGCTGATACGTGGTTGATGATCATACCTGTCCCCTCGCAGCAAGGGGAAGCATTGCTATTAGTTGAAAAGTTTTGATGCAGCAGAAGCAGGGTGGGTTATACAGAGGCTGGTAACCGTTCGATAAGAGGAATGGAGTGTGAGGAAGCTGAGTGCAAGGAAGAGGCAAAAAAAAAGCTTTTAGTCTGTGGTATCAGCTATCTCTAAAGACAAACCAGAAAATAAGCCTGGCTCAGGCTGAGGTTCAGTAGGCTCACGTAAGAAACCTGCTAGGCTTAGAGTATTTTTCCATTAATCTGATTTTGTCCTGATGCATTGTGGATCTGGACTGTCTCCATGGTATTCAGCAAATCCTACGTACTCTCCAAGGTACAGCCTTAATTGTGCAAGGCCAGGTATTTCATGTATTGATTTCTAGTCCCAAATCTATATGCCTAGCGAGACAAGCTGTTTACTGATATTGCAGAGACTGACGAGTGGTCTGGGGACAATGCTGCTAGCATTGGATCCCACAAGCCGGAGAGGCAGGCAGATGTTGGAAAAGGAGGGGCTTATATGGTAGAGCCCATTCTCTTCTTGCTGATATGTCTTTTACAGATGTCTTCATCATTCATTATGAGGGAGCATGAGATGCCCTGGACTGAAGCTTTAACTGGTGGTGATTATTGAAGCTTCGCTTCAAAATAGTTTCATAGAAATCAGACCAAGAACCAGAGATTATGAGCAGAGATGGAGATGCTTTCTGTCCTGACAGGACATAGCTCTGCTGTCATCCAGGTGAGACAAAGGTACCATCAGGCTGGCTTTGAAGTAGGCTATGGCCAAATGGAATCTGTTAAGGTCTCTAGCATGCAGAAAGCTCCAAGAATCTTGGGAAGTAGGACTGGAGTGACTGACAGGCACGGGCTGGGGCTAGCGGGGCTCTGCTGTCAGCCGTGAAACAAACACTGACTATGGTTCAGCAGCAGTGCGCGGTCTGGACTTGGATTTCAGTAAACAGCAACGTTTAATCAACTTGCCCCTGCTTTTCACAGGATGAGATAAGAGAATCACCTCTGCAGGATGGTATTTTTTTCTCCTTCAGTGGCCAAAGTGAAGGTTTGTAGCTGCTTTGAGAGGTCTGTGATGGCTGGCAGGTTTGGAACTTGTGACCAGTTCTTAGTGCTGGTTCAGACCACTCTTACAGGCGTGATGTGCTTGCATGGAAGCAATGTAAGCTTCTGGACAGGAGGCTTGCTTTCTCTGTTAACTTTTGAAATCCTTTGGTCCTTGGCCTCAGGAGCCTGCAGCTTGGAGGTAGCGTTGCAGACAACTGCGACAGAGTGAGAAGTGGGTTGCCCGTTTCCTGCATGACCTTGGACATTGCAGACGGGAACAAAATCTATTCTGGACTTGAACTATAGCTTTGGACTGCGTTCCTCATTGAAATGCTTGAGCGAGGGGTGAGAATGGGCAGTGACCTGAATAGAACAGAAGGTCATCTCACATGGAGTGAATGAGTCGAACAGAGACCAGACCAAGTGGGTTTAGAGATGTTAGAAAGAAATTGATTGATGGAATTTTACTTCCAGGGTTGGAAGTAAAATGCTGAAAGGTCTGTTGAGCAGTGAGGGCTTTTGTTCTTGCTAGAGAAGAGAAGGGTAAAAATTGACCTGATTTTCTAAAGAAGACAACTGTAAAGTACCACTTGAAAACAAGCTTGAAGAGCTATTACAGCAGATCAAGTTAACATCCTGTACCTCATGGAAAGAAAACAGGGACAGAGGGCATTTTAAGGTAATCCTGGTACTGCTACAGCTAGAATGATCTATGCTGCTACCCTCTGCTACCTTGAGCAACTGCCAAAGCCTCAGCGCTTGGAGGGCAGGTGGGTGCCGACTTCTTGCCTTGCCAGTGACACTGGAAAACCTCTGTTCTGGCTCCTGCGTGCTCGACAATCGACGGAGGTGGCAGTGGAGAAAGAAAATAGAAGGGGAGCCTGAGTCCCTTGAGGAATTTTAATATGCTTGCTTTTCTCTCTCTCTGCTTCTGTAGAAGGCTTCTATGCCCTGGGCCACTCGCTGAGGGAAGTGTTTGGTGTTTCACTCCAGGTAGGTGGTGGCTGATAGGGCTAAGGAGACTTGACCAAAGTTGATCACGCTATGCTATGTCTGTTCCATGTCTAGATACTGGAGATGATAGGACAGAGCTGCCACTGAAGGGTAATGTGAGTAGGAAGAAGTAGTTTCAAGATGCTCCCCTGGTGGTAGTAGAATCAGGCCTTTACACCCCTGATCGTGTTAGTGAATAAGAGCTGCTTTGAAGGGGATCCACTGATATTTTTTCTCTGTTTATATATGTAGGCTGAGGAATAAAGAAGGCCATACGAATCAGGCAGGCTGTTTTGTCTTGTGTCTTCTGTTGGCACAGTGTTTTGGTTATGAAGATCATCCTGTCAGTGCAGGTTTTGCCTGGGAAGACTGAAGCTCTTGTAGCAAGAGCACATTTTCACCAGGAAAGGCTGTACTTGCCCCACAAGCCCTTTGCTGGCACAAAACGTGATGTAGCTGCATTGCCAGGTAGCTGCCAGCACAGACCTGGGCTCAGTGTAAAGGTCAGGGCAAGGCTATTGATCTCAGCCAGGTCTCGGTTAAGCACATGCTGTGAGAGAACGAGCATCTGGGGTTTTACCTGGCGTGCAGCACATTGTCCAAAAGGAACCCATCATCTTAGCGTGTGGGGTCATTGTTTTTTTTTTTTTAACGGCATCTCCCGTTTAGGAGAACATGCTGAGAAGGGACTTGAGTCAGTTTTGGTCCCAGGCGTGACTGTGTTGTTGAGTGCTTGATCTCTGTTTCATGCCATGAATTTGGTGGGGTGAGAGGGAAGGTGGTGGCTAATCTGGTGAAACACAGCTGGTGCCAAACCTCACTTTGAGACTGAAATATGCAGGTGGTCTCTGTAAATGTTAGAAATGAAAGGGGCTGGAGCAGTGGTATGCTCTGACACTGGTCTGATGTGAAGTACTCCTGCTGTGCTTTGGGTACGAGTCGTGTAAGATTTCACTATCTTTCCTTCTTGGGATTTTAATTCTGCTGGGTTTGAGAATAGGTGCATTCTGTTTTTATAAGTCACTGATGGGAGGTGGAGATGTGAGATACTTAGCATACAGCATGATTTCTTGCTGAGAGCATGGGTCTAAACTGCTCTTTTGTTGTCAAGTTGATTCCCTGCCCCAAGCGGCTTTTGCTCCAGCAGGAGTGACATCCCGAGGGGCAGAATTGGGCTGACTCTTACTGCTATTGAAAAAAACATTACTTTAGGAATGTAAAAACTGTCTTGCTTAGATACTAATCTGAAAAATATACTGCGAACATAAATAATCTGGAGCCAAATTGCCTTCGTTTCTGAAATACGTGTTGCTTTAGTATTGAGAGATCCATTTCACCTCGGAGGTCTCTGCTTGCCTCTGCTGAGGGGTGACTGGGTGGGGGTAGATGTTAATGAGAAAAGGGAAAGGGCTTTGTGCCTTCCTTGTAATTAATGCTTTTGATTGCAATTCACGTGGAGCGGGGAGTCTTTCTAGAGGCCAGTGAATATCTCCCTCCCAGCCCCACTTCTGATGCCTTCTCCTGTCCTAAGTGCTGTTACAAATTGCTGAGCACAGCAGTGGGCTCATTGCCCCTGGCGTTACGTTGCACAACCCCCGTCTCCAGTGATTTGCAGCAATGTTCTAATTAAATTGTTTATCGGTGTTCATCTGTTTGTTTGTGTAAAGCTGCATGCTGTGTGAGTTAGCTAGAAGTCTTCAGAGTGGCTGAAAGAACATGTTCAGAGGCAGCAGAGAGTCGTTAAAAGGTTATTTAAGAACTTAAAAGTAGCTTTGCTGAACCGTGGATTTCTTTTCATAGAACAGGCTCCATCCCTTGCAGTATTTCATCCTGATCACGCACAGGCTCAAGTGAACTGGTTTGTCACGCTTGTGGCACAGAATTTACCATTTGCACAGAATCGTTACCTGTTAAGCAGTTCAGACTGTCTTTGAACAGTCTGCAGATTTTATAATCTTTTTTCTCCATCCTCCTGAACCCTTCAGTGTTTTCTTAGTTTTTCACGACTGATTGGCTTTGCTTGACATCTTCATGGAATTTGGCCTTCTGGGATCAGAGGTGTATCTGAATATTTGATGGTCTGATGCGGGGACTCTGCTAAGAGTCTTTCTGAGTCCTTCCTTGCAAAAGATGTGTAGTTGGGACTTGGGTACCTCCTCATTAGCTCTCCCAGATGTTTGGGTACCAGCTGGAAAGTAACAAAAAGGGCTTCCTCCTTCCACTGGAGTCTCCTCAAGCTCGCCGAGTCATTTGAGGTTTGTTGGGCAGCTCATGTTTTTATATGGCTTATTGTTGGGTTTATTTTCCATAATGATTTGAGACAGCTGATGATTTTCTTTCCTCCCAGTCCAGGAACCATTGCTCACTCTTTCCCATCACTGAGGCAGCTGGTTGGAAATGGGCACAAATTTCACAACTTTTTGGAATCCAACCGTTTTGTTTCCCTGCCTAGAGCCCTCCAGTGCTCTCCTTATATTCATAGGAGGAAACGCAGCTTATATTAATACGTTTCATTTAATTTCTCTCTGACTCCACCTAACTTCCTACAGCCCAGGATCATACTTTACCGGGATTGCGTGTGACTGGGATTAATCCCGTGCCCCTTCGCCATCAGGGGTTGTCACCGAACTCACTTAGTGCCTCTCTGTGCAGACTCTTTCGCCACGTTCTTCATGGGCTCTAGAAGGTATTGGAGTGTTTATAGAAGAATGTGCCTGCAGCAGCTGCCCAGAGTTTGTAGCCAGTCAGCAATTCCAAACATGGGTTTTTGCTCTGTAACCACACACAACATCGTTACTACTTGGCAATTGTAACAGCTAATTATGGTTGGAGTTTGCTGCGTTGTGACTGTCTTTCCTGTAATCTCTTGGCATGTGGGCTCTAGGTTTTGGTTTTCTTATGTAGAAAGGGTCTCTGAACATTTTCTTTATGAAAGTCTGTCCACCCTGTGTCCATCCCGGATGAGTGAGAACCAGTTGGTCTCGTTGTAAGTGTCTGCCCTCTGTGCTGCCCCTCTCCTGCCGAGCCAGCAACCTGCGCTGACTTCCCTACAGCACCACCAACGCGTGTGGGTACCCTGAGAGGCAGGAATACCCCTCCCCACTCTGGTGAGAAAGAGGCTCTTACAGAGAGACGGTTTCACATCTAGGTTGGGAATGGAGGTCATCACGGCGCCAGCACAGCGGCAAAGCACAGCTGTGCACCAAAGCCGTTGCAACAGGAGAGGATTGAAGGAAAGTGTCATTCTGGGGCTGTTTACAGCTTTGGGGTTTACCAAACTGAGTTTGAGGTATCCTGAGATGAAAAGGAAAAAAGGAAAGCAAGCTCAGCTGTTTACCCCAAGCCACCTGAGTTGGAAGCCTCAAAAGAGCCCAACTTATTTCATGAACAGCAACTGTACCAGCTGTGGAGGGTGTCAGTTGTGCCTTGGGCCCTTTTCAACCATCCTGCATGCCTGTTTGGGCCATGAATGTCTTCCTTCACTTGCTATGTGCATGGATTATCAATCTCTGTAGCTGCATTGCTCCAAGCTAAGGAGACCGGATCTGCATGTTCCTGTTCGGTCAGTCCTAACCTAAGACATAAATCGCATTTATAAGTTTTTGAATGCCAGACTGTTCGCTGCTAGTCTCCGTGGTAGTGCTGCGGTGCGCTTGCTGTGCTTGTTCTCTGGTCAGCAGCAGTGGTGTGCACTGTCTTTGGCGCAAAGAGGGCAATCTGCAGTAACGGTTAAATGCTCACATACCTGGTTTTCCCCTGCTCTGTATGCTCTGAGGCTCCAAGCGCAGAACAGGAAACGGGGAAGAAGCCCTGGAGCCTGCCCAGCAGCGTGCCTTGGGCACTGCTTATAGCAGGCAGGAGTCAGGAAGCTCAGCTTTAGGAGGGGGAGCATAAGTAAGGCGGTGAGATTGGGAAGCTTGGCAGTAACTCCTAAGGCAGAAGATAGCTCTTGGGTTTGGTTGGTTTTTGTTCCATGGGGCTACTATGATGTCAGGTGTTGTCTCTTGCTTTTACTGCCTCCTTGCTTCAGTGAGTGGTTTGGGAATAGAATGGCTGATCTGATGCTTTAACGATGGCCAAGATAGTCTTGGTCTCCCTACCTGCTCTTGAAGTCGTAGCGGCACAAACCACCTGATTTCCTTATCTCCTTGGGAGTCATGTCTCCCTTCTCTATTTGCTAAGAAAGGGATGTGTGTGTGTGGTGTTTGCTGTATTAAGCCAGAATAGGTGGGAGCAGAAGCCCAGTGCTTGTGGTACAGTAACAATCAAGCTGCCTTCACCAAGCCCCACAGTCACTGTTCTTGACCACAAGAGGGAAAACCCTCCTTCTTCTCTGTGATAAGAAGCTGGTCTGTTGTCCTGATGTGAATCCACCTTCAGCAGGGTCCCAGGGCCTGCACAGCTCATTGAGATGATTTTAAAGCTGAAGCCTGGCTCAGCCAGGCTGCTGACTGTTTCACCTGGCAACTAACAGGCCTTCTTTTGCTGCAGTTTGGCCCTGGGCCTTTCAGAGGCCCCCGGACACGAGATAAATGATCTCTTTTATTTGACGTGGGCACCTGTACAGCTCCTGGCACGGCTGGCAGTATCTGAGCCTCTTGCAGCCCTTGACGTGTGCTGCTGGAAAGCTGAAAGGTGACTTCTTCCAGAAGTACAAAGAATGCATCAAAGGTAATGGAGGGAGTCCACAGTGCTGGCTGTGGTCTTTTCTTTCTGACCAACCCACAAGCAGTGGATACTTCAGCTACACACATGGTTTGATGTTCTGGTTGGGCACTTCCAGCTTGCAGTTATATGATGGGAAGAGATGAAAAACAGAAACTGAGTCTCTAGCGTCAAGGTAAATAGATCCTCCAGTGCCTTTGGGATTTGGCTGTGGGCTGAGCGAGTGTGCCCCGGGTTCCGTGCTGGTGGGAAAATGTCTTGCGGGAAGAGCTTCTATGGTCCTCTGAACCTGAAGGAAAGGGATTAGGCTCTGGGGTTGTTCCATGCCTGAGTAATGCCACAGAAGAAAAGGAGAAGTGGTCCCTGCCGAGTGTAAAGTGTAGAGTTAACAATGGACACTGTGTCCGTGCTACTGTTGCAAAAGGTTTTAGCTTGGAGACCTGTCAGCATTTAATTACAGTTGACTTTTAAAACACTCTTTCTGGTACTTAAAAGAACATTTTATTATTAAATCTGTGCTTACCTTCACAGACTCAGGAATTTTGAGGGTTTGAATGGATTGCAGAGGCAATTAAGCACCTAAATCCCTTTTGAGATGAAACCATGCCAGTTCTTTCTGTAACAAGGGTGCACAGTGTTTATTCCTGCTTTTTGTACAACTGTGTTTTTTCCTTTCTTTCTTTTTTTTTTTTTACTAAATAGTCTTTTACCTCAAGCTAACTGCTTTTCTTTGATTGCTGCAGCCTTGTGACTGTTGTCTTCTAATTAGAAGGCACCTGGGAGTAATCTAGTCTAATGGTGATCTTCCTTCAGCATGCTGTTACATCACCCGCAAAGACGGGAGAGATAACCCTTTGTCCTAGGTCAGTTACTGAGTGTAGAGCAGCGTGAGCAAGCAGGAATGACTTCCACACAAACAATGTCTCGGCTCACTAGGGAGAGGGCTGGATGACCTCAAAGGAAGCTTGTTGCTCGGAGAAAGCAGATGTCCCACTGATGGAGTCCAAGCTTTGGAACAAAAAAGGCCCAGAAACAGACTGGTTTGGCTTAAGCGTAGGTGGTCTCCTGAGGCCATTTAGTGAGGTAGAAACAGTGATGGCTCCACAAGTCACGCTGCTGTTTGAAATTCCTCTTCCTGCTGTGGCTTCAGGTAACAGCTATGGTGTCCTCTAATGCTAGGTGTAATCCAAACAGCTGATGAGTGACCAGAGCTTGGATACAGACCCCATAGATTTTTGTTCCAAGCTGCCAAGCAGCTGAATGGATGCTGAAACAGGACTCATCTCAAAGGGTAGTACTGCCCCACACTAAAAAAGGAACAGTTTCTTCCACTGTTCCACACTGAAAATTAGAGTGTTCCCCTCTGCCTGTCCTGAGATAAGGTGGTCAAGATTTTCTGTCATCTGAAGCACTCTGGGACCAGCAGATTGGGAACTCTATACCTGTGGTGCCTATTAGCTCTTAACCCATGTGGTCGCTAACAGATTTCAAACCAGCGGCCTTCAGTGATGAAGGGAGCAGCTTGGAAATGTCAGGAGCTGTCTGGTTTGCTGTTCTCCTCGCTCAGTTTCTAGTTGTTATCAACGTAAGTTTTAACGCAGGCTCAGGTTCTTTGTCGGTCAGCGCTGGGTTCTGTAAAGCTTGCAGCTATGGAATCATGCCATATGAGGGAGATGCCTGATGGTGAATGATTTGTTTTTCTTTTATGTAAACCACTATTAACGCATATTTTAATTATAGTCTTTTTTTTCCCCTACCTGTTTTGTTTACGTGCTATTTAATAACCACTCATATCGCTATGCAGCCCCACTGCTGGCTGCAGGTGACTTGCCAAGCATCTCATTACATTGCCCGATTATTCCTGATATAGTTCTCAAAGAACACGAAACACCACTGTCCCAGGCTCGTGTGCGGTTCTCTCTTCACCATGGCAGAGGACTTGGAATGGAATGATCCTTAGGTCCATTTTGACCCAAACCATTCTATCATTCTGTGGCTCCTAATGTTTCAGAAATGCCCATCATCTGTGGTTATCAGTGCTGTTGGAGTTTATCTCCTTTGGAAACCAACTCCCACTTTCTTGGGGAAATAGCCTGCGCGATTGAAGCTGAGTGAGTTGAAGTACTTTGGGATTTCAGAGAAAGCCGCCCAAAGTGGGTTCCCTTGGGAAAGGCGCTTGGGATTAATTCAGAGCTCTCCCAAGTGTCGGCCAAAGGAGGGGCCACTGGATGGTGCTGTTGTTTTGTGGCTGGCCAGCATAAAAACTAGTTTCTTCAGCGGGAAGATCTGTATGGTTACGAAATTCCACGAGAAAGCCAGTCTTTCTACAAGGGAAGGGTCTGAGAGTCCAGACTGACAAGCAGGGTGGTGATGTTGAATGATGTTATATCGTTTTATGAGACAGTTAAGCCTCCTGCTCAGAAAGGAAAAGTTAAAAGTAGCATGGCGAGTTGTGAGCATTTGATAGTCGGTGATCATAAAGGCTATAGAGTGGGGAGCAACCAAGTGAACACCACCACTGGTCGGGATAAAAAACCCAAGTCTGGAAGGTACTGTGCAAGGATTTAATCTAAACAGATGTCTCTGAGCTTTCACCAAGTTGTGAATTTTTATTTCTATTAAGCTGCTGACCTGAAAATCCAAAGCGCGCTGAAGAGTTAAAAAGGAAGGAGAAGTCAGAAGTTGTTTTAGGAAGAGACTTTATCCCAGAGGGCAGAGTGTGTCCGTGTGCCGTAGGAGAGAATCTGCAGGCTTTTCCAGAGGTAAGGAATAACTAGTCCATGCAGTAATAAGAGAAGGAAAGCTGCGTGAATGTCCAGTTTATGTGGTTACTGAGGTCAAACCAGCAGCCCTTCAGGGAACCGCAGCGCCAAGCTCTGCAGAAACTTGCAGAAGCTGACCTCGTTCCCATTGCCAGCCTGGCCATGTCATTCGATCTGCCTTTTACCTTGCATTTCAGACAGGGCGGTTGCTAGCTGCCTGCCGGGTTAGGAGTTAAAAGGTTCACGACATACCATGTATATTTAAGGTATGGAGTTCTTTCAGAGGAAGAGCTTAGGATTGGACTGCTTCCAAAATGCAGTTTTAATGAACTGTGTGTGACTTCAGAAAGGAACAATTTCTTCCTGTGTTTTGTCGCTGTTCTCCTAAAAACACGGTGTATCTGTGTGTGTATCTACGTACATGCATGTGCGTGTTTCATCACTGCTTTGTGCAGTGTCAGGACACGGACTGTGGTGACCTCTGATTGTAAAATCAAGTTGCAGAATCATTGGTTTAAGGACTGACTTGCCTCCTCTCTCTGTTTTTCTGTTTGTCTACCAGTTTGGGCTAACTGTTTGCAAATTCCTTGAACCCAAAAGTGTTTGGGAAAGCTGAGAAGATGGAGTGAAGTGTTTACTGCAGGAACTTGGGACTAGCTGGCTGCATGAGATGGAGTGCTTCAGATGCAGTTAGGCTTCCAGAGGGGTACTTGCTCAACAAGAGCTGTGAGGATGTAGCTGCGCTGTTTTGCCCCTGGCATTCAGGGAAGAGCTTACTGCCTTTTCAGCTCATACTCTTGGCATTCGCTGCAAATTCCTGTCTGAATATTTGTAGCTTTCCATGTTAAGGTCCATGCAAAGATGTAGGAAAGGTATTAGGAGCTAGTGATAGCCAGAGAGCTGATGATATAGCCGAAAGTGAATGCTGAGATGGTGCAGGGCGTCACTTTCTTCTTACTTTTTAGTGTGCTGTAAGCTGTTTTCCCTGCTTGGTAGTGTTTGGAAAAAACACAGCTTATTTCTGTACAAGAAAGCAATGCTGAGTGGTACAAACAGTGTTGTTTCATCAGCTAGTTTTGATTTCTCCGTTCTCGGTGAGGAACTTTGGCCATGCGTTCTTGTCACCGTGCCTTCTGTCACCTTGTGAATAAAGCTGGCGTGCCTAACAGCAAGAGAGAGCGCCTTAAAGTTGCTGTGGGAACAAGTTTGGAATATGGCATGTTCAGAGTGTCAGTGGGATAATAAAGATTGTGCTCAGCCAAGCAGAAATGCAGATTTCACTGTGGGGCAGGATCAGCTCTACAGCAATGAGCTCACTGTAGCTTCCAGTGATGGAATTTCAAGTTGTCTCACGTTTAGTGCATGGAAGATAACACCGGGAAAGTAAAGCTGCTTTCCTTGCCCGGCTGCTTTCCTTTCTCAGCCAGAGTGCGTCCGAAAAGTCACCATGGTCATAGGCCATGCGTTTCTGTCTCCCTGGGCTGGCAGCGAGGGCATCTGTAATGTTCAATAAGGCCTCCCAAAGCTGCTTGGGCTGCTGGTTAGAGGGAGCTGTGTGGGTGACGAGGTGCTGCTGGTAGAGGGGGCAGGAACTGGAAGAGGATGTGGGTCACATTTTTTTCAAATTCTTGGTCACGTATGGGTTAGGGCATGGTGCCACTGGAAAAGGAGATGGCGCTTCAGGTTTAGTCATGCCCTCTGCTTATTATAGTTGTGTTGTGGGATTCCAACAGCTTGCCAACTGCGAGCGCCTGTCATTAGATAGTCATCCCAGCAGCAGAGCCATCTGCCTCGTGGGTGGGAAGAGCCGCTGACCGCTGCCCGGAGGCTCCGGGTGGGGAGAACTGATGCACAGACAAGTGACACGCTAATCCTGAGTAGGGAGGGGGCAGTGATGCCAGCCGTGCAGGACAGGGACGGGGCAGGTGTTGGCAGACCTGGGGGCTCCCCAGAACAGGATTCCTCTACTTCTGCCGGTGCTGGCCCTGCTCTCTCACATCGGTAAACGCTTGGGCTGAGCCTGAATAGGAATAACACAGCTGAGAATCTAATTCTGCTGTGCCTAAGTGTGTGTGAGGGTCATCGGGGAGGTTAACGTGGGTGTTTCTGCAGTGTAAGCTGCATGCAGGAAAACTCTCCTGGGCAAATTCCTGCTTGCTTGCTGAATGCTGACTGCAAGAATAGCAAAGAGAGCCCGGGAGAGCTCTCCAGGGAGTGAGCAGCAGGATGGGCTTAGGAAGGACAAAGCACTATGCGGCAGCTTGCTTTTCAGCAGCCGGTATCTTCTAATATGAAATTACAGCCCAATTCTATACAGAGAATATAAAAAAAAGAGTAGTGAAAGTGGCTTTCAATGCGAATGGCTGACTTTGCGTTCTGTTTTTAGCTGGGCCTACTATTAACTTTGGATTTCCTCAGGTGATGAAGGCATCACAACTGCCTGTTTTTGAGAATCAGACTGGCATTTGAATACAAGCTCCAGTCTTTTTCTGTAAGCGTGATGCAGAGTGTTCTCACCAAACTGTGAGAAATTCCTTCTCACTGTGGTGTTTAATTTATGACCGGCTGCACTGAAGGATGGCCTCTTTCTGGTGTGCTATTTAGTGACTGTTTTAGTAGATGAACTCTCCAACTTAGCAACGTGAACTGTCTTTCTGGCATAATATTCTAAACCCCTATTAAAACAGAAAGAATTGTATCACTTAATGTGATCATTTTGATTTATTAACTAGAGGTAGGTGTTAACTCTTCCGGCTGGAAGCTGATAATGTTTATCATTAAATGGAGATGATGGCACATAGGTTTAGGAGGCTTGGAATCTAATAAATACACAGCCCATAAATATTTACGGCCCATTGCGTCGCGTTCAACCTTTAGCACATCCTTAAGCACTGTTAAGTTGAAAATAAATTAAAGCAGTTCTAGGAAAACAGCTTAAACAGATCTGGGAAATTCAGCACTTATGGAAAACGAGAATGAGATTTGAAGTCGATGCAAACCGTCCAGAGGGTACCTGTTCCTCTGTCTCTATGGTGACATTTTTTCATGTCCCAGAATCATGTTGGGAATACCTTTTCCTGCTTCCCAAGGCGAATTTGCCAAGCAGGTGGTAGATTCTTGAATAGAGGTTTCAAGTGGAGCATGGTTTATCAGGGAGTGATGCATTCCTGGTGAGTCTCTTTTAAATAAGCTGAAGGTTTGGAATGTAGTTGGTGTTTGTTCTCACATTGTAGAAAAACGAGTATCTAAAAGAACTTCCGAGCAGATGTGCAATGTCTTGTTGCCTTGGAAAATGTCTCTTAGGAGTTGTTTCGCTTTTTGAGAGTGAAGTCTTCTAATGGGAGGGACAATGCAGCCAACGTATCCTTCACACTGGCGGTGCATGTCTGTCCTTGAGGTTTTGTAGTGGAGAAGAAAATTCCTTTTGGTTTTGTGTATTTATCAGTTTGAAGGACAGAATGTGTTTGGGATGACTGTGAAGTGGAGAGGAAGGGGTTTCTATCATATTAAACCCAAGTTTTTCCAGGGCTTATGATCCCCCATCCATAGACCGTGGTGGTGTGGGTTTAGCTTGTAGTGCCAACAGTGGTGTTTTTGGATTCCTTATCTTTTGTCTCTTTCCTGCTAGTTGGCAGCTATTTCTGTGTTAGAAGTCATAACATGAAACACCTTAAGAGGGCTGGTCCCTACAACAATAAACAACAAAAAGGAAAAACTGAGTTCTTTCTCCAGTAGAAAATCAAAGCTAAGCTGAGCTTCCAAGCCATTTTGCAATGTCCTTGATAACAGGAATAACAATAGAGGTCACGAGAGCTTTGTCATCCTGAGACGTGACGTCGCTTGCTTAGCAAAGTGCAGCCTGCTGAGACTCAGATCAGGTACGTCTGATAACGGAGGTGGAACAGTTGTGTTTATTTCTGGGATTTGTCAGAGAACCTGTTTCTGTCCTTTCTCTTCTGTTAACAGTCAGGCATTTGTTTACATGGCCCAGAATTCCATGGCTTCTCCTGCAAAATGGAGCTGCTGTATCTGAACACTTAGTAGCTTTCCTTTCCCTTTCGTGTGCCAGTAGTATGAGGCCTGGATGGAAGGGGAATGGGATATTCCTGATCTAAGATTATACTGCTGCCAAAAGGGGCAGTTTCACCTTGATCCTTCTGGCGCGTTCCTGCCCCCTTGCCCATCATGCTGATGTGGGGGGGAGCAGAGGAAGCTGGGACTAAGCCTCAGAGTCCTTGTTACTTCACTTCCTGCCCGCAGCACAGTTTAGAGAGGTTATTTTTCTTGGTAGGTGACCAAATCTGGGGTCTGGTACAGCTTTGGATGAATTGCTTTTGAGGGTGTCTTGTTACCTTACAGTGAATTAAACCATAAATGTTGGTGCTTTAAGATATAATTTGGGGAGGATATTGCATGTTATGGAATATCACAGTGACGTGGAGGACATGGAAATGTGTCAAGCTCTTCACAAAAGGGTCAGCAGTATGGTTTTTGCCTTGCGTGCTAATGCATACTGAAAAAAACCCCAAAGAAATCAAGAATCTCATTGATACCTTACACTATGGATAAAGTGTGTGCTGAAAAAACTAAATGCTTAAGTGTGTGTCCATGACTGGGTGTTTTTTATGTTTGAGCACTTCTGTTATAAAGTATTGGCAGCTAATTTGGAAACTAATTGAGAGCGACACGGATTGGTTTGAAGTGCAGACAATGGATACAGAAGGCAGTGACCTATTTGGGCAAGTGAAATGAAGAAGCAGCAGGCAGTCTGACTACACCAGCACAACCTGTTATTGCAAACCTTCACTCCCCCTGTTGGACGTTACAAAATCGCTAACAATGTGTAAATTGGAAAAGGTCTTCAGTTTAGAAATCTGATTGCAGATTATTTGAGTTGTTTTTTGTTTTGCCTTTTTTGATTTTTGACTCATCTGGCTGTGCAACCAAAAATCTATAGCAGAGCTGGCTTTGTTACATCTGTCCTCAGGGGCTTGGACAATGCGGGACAGAAGGTCTGAGGGCAACAAAGCTCTTTTCTGTTTTGTTCTTTTTAGTCTCCTATGCTGCAGCTAGATCTTCACCATCGATTCATTAATTGGGAAAGGAATAGAGCAAGGAGAGATTTGATGCTCACTGATGAGAAGCTGCATCAAATGCTGTCTATCACTTCTTGTTCATTGTTAAATTGCCTTTTCTGGTGCTGTGTGTGCGATGACTGTTACGGTGTGATGAGTGGTTAAATAGGAACAACCTGCAACAAGAGTGATGGGTCGTGTATCCTTAAGGAGGAGGTTAAGCTCAGGAGAGCAGGACAGGCCAGCAGAATGGAATACCACGAGATAAAAGAAAGCTGGGGAGGGACTTTGTACAAAGGCATGTAGTGTTAGGGCTAGGGGGAACAGCTGTAAATTGGAGAGGGGAAGATTTAGACTAGACATTAGGGGGAAATTCTTAACTATGAGGGTGGTGAGGCCCTGGCCCAGGTTGCCCAGGGAAGTTGTGGCTGCTCCATCCTTGGAGGTGTTCAATGCCAGGTTGGATGGGGCTTGGGCAGCCTGAGGCAGTGGGAGGTGTCTCTGCCCATGGCAGAGGGGCTTGGGATTAGATGGTCTTGAAGATCTCTTCCAACTCCAACTATTCTATGATTCTATGATTCCGGATGCTTTTGTAGTTTTAGGCACTGCTCCAAAGGTCGGCTGTTGTTTTAATGCTTCCAAAAATGCTTGGTCACAAAATAAATGTGGGCACTAAACATTACTTCAGTGGTTATAGCTGCCTGACTGATTGGTAAAGAACATTGGAGTTGTTTCTCTTGCTGCTGGAACGCAGCCTATCCAGGGAGAGAGGCTGAAGCTTGGTCAGCAGCTGGGAGATCTGCGGCACTGTGGGACTTCACAGGAGGGATCGGTAAAGCTGCAGTGCAGTCCTCTGACTCCGGTTATGCCGTTGTACATGGGAAAAGATATAGGTAATAACTTTCCTTAAGGCCACGTGAGCTGTGTTCCATGTTATGTTCTGCCATGGCACCTTTGGCAGTAATAAAAGACACTTCTATTGGTGATCAAAACTGCCCTCGGAGAAATCTAGCTGCCTGAGGGGTAGGCTGGCTCATGGTTTGTCATGTTGGCTAATGACATGAAGTGTGATTAGAGTGACTCAAAGGGGAACCAGGATGCCACATCGTAAATCCTGCTTCTTGGTCTTGATTGATGTTTTGAGGGAGATCCTTCCTCAGCCTTAACTAAAACCTCCTCTTGTCAGTTGGCTGATAGCACAGGTGGGAAATGGATCTGCAGAAGGATGAAGCAGGTGAAAGAAGATCCTTTCAAAGAGCTGTCCAGACATGTTTTCCACTTCAGAAATGTCTGGTTAGATTTAGGTGAATTTATTGCATGTGCGAGAAGATATCTGTAGTCCTGGAGATTGCAGGACTATTGACCCATGCATGGGTTCACTGCTGGGGACTCACAGGACATCACCGTCCTCCTGTTGTAGAACACTGCAGTATGATCAAGTGACCGAGTTCGGTTTCCCCAGAAAGCAAGAATTGGCTTCCTTTGCCTTAAAAACCTGTTTTTTTATGACTCAGAGAAGCTCTTCTGAACCCCAGTCGAAAGGTTTTGGGTCTCCCTTTTACAAGTGTGTTTACACAAAGGAATGTGTTGAGCACATTTAGGTTTTGCTTTGTGTGGTTGCCATGTAGTGCTTTCTGTTCCAACTGCTTAGACTTGCAAACGGTATTGCATGAATGTCACAGATGAAATTCTGTGGGTTGCCATGCTTGTGACACATTCACGCTCCTTCCTGGTATTCAGTAAAACCAGTGGACTTGAAATAAATAATGTTCAACTGCTCTAATTTTAGCATAAAATTAAGATAACTCGACTAGCGTTATTGTTCCAAAGAGCGTAACATTGCCCAAGAAACCAGCAGGACTCCTAGATGTGTTCTGTTGGAGAATGTTCACACAGTGTCCTCCATAAACTGTTGTCTGTTGCTACGATACAATCACAGAAGATCAAATGGTGGATAAACATTGCACAACTCATCAAAGAGATCGGGTAACACATATAGGTAAGGGGTGGAAGTAACTGTGGCATTGGTAGGAACTTGGGGAGGGGTAGAGGTGTGAAGCTGGAGAACAGCGCTGGGGAGCAAGGCGGAGGCAGAGGAAGAACCTTGACGGTGCAGGGAAGGAGAGGATGACGCAGCATTAAAGCCATATAGGCAGAGAGGAATGGACATCCTAGTTAAAACAGTGGCAAAAGTTGCTGTAGGGATCTCCACACGTGGCACTTGTTTTGCTCCCATGCTATCTTAGAAGGATTTCTTCCTCTTCCCTCACAAAGGAGCCTGGAGAGCTTCCTTGGGAAACACTCCTACAAAATTTTCTCTATAAAATATTCCCCCTGTCGGAGATTCTTTTAACAACTGTGAATGCTTTTTTGTACTTCATCCTCTCTTGTTTAGTGCGATCCTTCTTCATTTTAAGAAGACGCCCACTCTTGGTGATGGCTGCTCTCAACAATGTGCAGTTGTCACTGTGTCGGAGCAGCCAGGTAACAACAGGGTTGTCACCATTTCCCAAATCACCCCAGACTCCTGAGAGTTGTTTGTTTCTTTCATGTATTTATGCAGATTTATTGTGTCCATTCTTGTCTTCCCTTAGCAGAAAGATCAAACAAAAGATAAAACGCTCACGCCTGCAGCAGCGCTCCCTCGTTGCCTAACTGCCTATTCTTCTTCTTCCGGACGCACCTTACTCCATCCCACACAGGGGAAAGTGCTTTGGTAAATAGATCAGCTTTGTGCTACATTCTCGGGGTCAACAGAGTCTGGCAGGTTGATAGAAGAGGGAGGAATATCCAGAAAGCTGCTAAATCAGTACTGAAAACATCTTGCCACTCAAACTAAAGTGAGAGGGAGTAATATAAACTCTTTGGTGAGTAAGAAAATGCTTTGGCAGGTTTGTCAGCCTGGGGCTTGTCTGAGTCAACGGAGGATTTCAAGGGATTTTGGGAGAAGTGAATCCCCCTTCTTACTTTACTGGGTGCTGACTCAGAGAGAATGCTCACCAAATTGACTTAAAGTGCACCGCTTTTCAGTAGAAGGAGGAGAAAGCTCCTGTTAGAAAGAACTGCAGAGACCATTGCGGAGCTCTTTTCTGGTAACCTTTTAATAATGCACAGCAGGACTGCAAGTAGCAGCGGACGAGTTCCTGGGCTTCGGAAAAAATGAAGCCTATTTTCTGAAGCTGGGCTGCTTCAGTCGGTGACACTTGTGTCATGTAATGTTCTACTGTGTTCTGGTGACAGTTCTATGAATGTGACAACTGGATGTCAGCTCAGCAAAGAAGCAGCCTGCTTATGTCTTTGCATCACAGAAAAATCCCCTTCTGATTTGAGTTTTGTTGGTTTTAGTTTATTACTCATGCTCAAGTGTAAGAAGAAATACTACCGAGCTAATTATAATTACTTAATGAGATCCTGCAGCAAATCCTGCAATCAATTTAGAGGATATGAAAAGCTACAATACCAGCAAGGATAGAGTGAAATCTTGTATGTGTAGCTGGAAGGGGAAGGGAAACCAAGATGGAAAAAAAGTAATACTTCGGGGTAGAATGCCCCAGGAATTTGATATGGGTGGGATTCAGGGAAGGAAGTCCCGGAGGTACCGCTCTGTTCAGCTCTTTCTGCATGATCGATTACGTGCCATGCTTAATAAAGGGGAGAATAACAATGCAAGAGATCTCTGTGCTCTGACCAGCTTCAATACTTCCATTTGTTCCCTGGTGAGGAGGACCTAATGGGCAAAATCGCTGACATGGGAAAACCAGGGAGCGCTGCAGCTCTGGTGATGCGTTCTTTTACATTGACTTGGAAAGGGAAGTCATCCCTTGCAGATGACTTTCATGGCTGCGCTCTCCTCCCGCGCTGCCCCTCTGTTTCCAATGCTCAGGCTCCATTAACAAATGCTTTGTACCCAATTCCCTGGGCAGTCCCATGGGCTCTTTCTGCTCTGAGCTTTGCAGCACGGCTATAAGAACTGGAAAGAGGGAAATGCTTGCAGGGAACTAGTAGGATCTGGGCTTCCTTTTATCCCACTTGAGTGCCAGTAGCTGGAAGAAGAGAACAAAGCATGGTACAAGCAGTGATCAGGTGGTTTGGTGGTGAAGGGGAGGTGGAAAAGGATGGGTGATGTTGGTGGAGAGGGGATATTGATTGATAGGCATTTAAATAGGGTTTGGGTGTGCTGTGATTGTTTAGCTTGAATGTAGATAGTTTCTCTGGTTCGAGTGGGTGATGCACACTCTCTGTGAGTTTGGTGCAGCTTTACAACTGAATTGCAGCAGAGTCTGTGAGGATGTGGTACTCAAACCATGGTGCCCTCCTGCAAGGCCAGGCCCAAAGAAGCACTGAAACAGACCTGTGAGTATTCTGTTGATGTTTGGGAACTTGGTGATGTAGCCATCGGAGCAGGAATTTCTGATGAACTTCCTAGTTGTGCAGGAGTGTGAACCGTTTCAAAGTGCCGGTCTGTGTCCTGAGTGTGAAATAGGTCTTAGAAAGCTGTTGTGTAAAAAAAGATCTCACAAAATTACCTGCTAAGCGGTGTCATTGCTGTACCGTTAGCAACAGGCGTGAGTGGTGTTATTTTGCGGGAGCAGGTTTTGGACACTGTTGTGATGTGGTTAGCTCCATCTCCTGTGTCTTTCCTGATTGTGATTCTCTCTGTCACCAAGTGCTTAAAAACATCATCTTGTAAGCACATAACTGGAGGGTTTGTTGTTGTTAAACTGCATTGCAGTCCCTGGTTTGCAATGCATCGGAGGAGTGAGCAGCAGAAGATAGATAGAGATCCCGGAGGAGCCATAGAAATTCCCAAGTGCTTTCAGGGGACAAAAGAATTTTTGCTTGGTGGTGTGGGCAGGGTTCTGACCAAAGGAAAATGAGGGGACCTGATTGTTTTGGAACAGTGGGGCTCTGTATATGTGATGCTTTATCCCTCCTTGTTTTAGTTCCTTTCATTTCCCTGTTGAGATGTAATTTGTCTAGAAGCTCTTCAAGGCAGGGGTTCTCCCACTAGCAGCCCAACAGGACTGTGAGCTCCTTGAGACCAATAAAGGTCAGTAACACATGTGCTGTCTGCCTGTACGGAGCCTTGAGTCGGTCCAGCTGATGTCTTTGAAACAGCGCCTTCCTCTTGCTCTGGAAAAAGCAAGCTCAAATGTTTTAAAAACCCAAGGTTTGATATTTTTAACTCGATGCATTAGATTTGTCAAGTTATTTTTATGTGCTGTCTACTGTAGCTTGTGTAAAACCTGCAGTGACAAAATATGCTGACAAATAAAATGCTTTTGGCTTTCAGCATTTCAAAGCTACTTCAAAAAAATAATCCTAAGTCTTTAATTTCATTTACTACTTGATGTCTTACACACTTCAAACATTCTAAAAACAAAGCAAGGAGGGGGGGAAAAAGGTAACAGGCCAATTCTTAACGGGTTCATTTTGAAAGCCGTGGGCTTGTTAAGCAATAGATTACTTTAAGTTCTCTAGGAAACAAACCTGCACCTTTAAGACTGCGCCCAACTTTCCATCCAGAATGGCTGCAGTGTGCGGCTGGCAAGGCTGTCCCTCCGCTGCAGGGTCTCTGTGCTTCTGTGTCTGTGTGTTTTCAGACCTTCCGAGAAGGAAGTTCTCCTTGCTTCTTGTATGCAGAAATCAAAGCATAGAGAAGTGAAAGAATTCTGACTAGGCTTTCTGGGCAAGTCAGCGGATGAGTGAAATCCTGGTCCCATTGGCAAAACAACTGGGGGGCAGGTTTCTGCACTTCTTAGCATTAGTCATGCAAATTTTTCCTTTCTTCTGTGCTTCTCAAAATACTCTAGAAAAGGAGTTGAGGATCTTTACCCTTGTTCTACAGGCAGGGAAACTCAGGCCACATGCACAGAAATGCCATTTCTCAGGCCATTCAGCAGGGCAGGGAATACATTGCACATTATTTCTGTTTCAGAGGAGAGTTCTGGGCACGAAGTGCCTCTGCCATCCCCTGCCACGCAGCAGCGGGATGAGCAGCTCGTCGGCGCGAGGCAGGGTTTGGGAGCGCTCCATGGCCGTGCTGGTAGCGTGCTGGCTGGGCTGAGAGTCGTTTTCCCCAGTGCCTCACGTCGCTCTGCCTGCGTGTCATCCGAGATGGTGCGAGCAGAGGGAAGCAAGGCGTGCAATGTAATACAAGAGCGCGTGCAGTGAGGACAACGTGTTTCTATAAATATAAGGTGCGGGCACCTGACCCTGACGGGAACCAGAGCAATCGCTATAGCCCACAAGAGATTCTGCTGTTTCTGGAGGGCTAGGATGAGCATCCTCTTCTGGCAAGCAGAAGCTGTAACTTACAGTGTAGATCATCTTCTCTCCATTTCCTTGAGTACCATTTTCCCCTCTGTTCCTCACCAGTATTAATTTTGGGGCTTTATATCCCTGCTTTCTCTCCTCCCAATTGCTTCCTTCACATCACTGCTGTGGTGGGACTCCAGGGGGCCTCTTGCCCATTTCTAACAGCCTAACTCTGCATCCTTCAAAGTCATTTGACATTACCTGCCTCTGATCCAGCAGGAATGGTGACAACCCCTCCTTAGAGCGCTTGACAAGCCTTCCCTGAATACTGACCAAAATCACATGAATAAAATATGTTCAGCAAGGGCCTGGTGCGAGTCCTCAGCCCTGGAGACGGGGTGTGTATAAACCAGTGATTTTATAGCATATAGATCTAATAGCGCATCTTAAAGATATTCTCAGTGCTGCCTCAGCAGTTCCAGCAAATGAAATCAGTTTTTTTTCATGTGTTTGGGACTGAACTGGATGTTTTTCAAGAGAATGTTCTGCTTCCTCATGTTTTGTGTGGGGATTTAGAGGGTGATACGGACACACAGTGAAAGCTAGTGGGTGGGGATGGAGTTGGCCAGAGCGCTGGTCTGATTCCAGCCTCTCATCACTGGGAGGGTGCAAACAGCTTCCTCCCCCCTTCCCAAAGAGCACCTTGGGGAAAGAAGCAGAGAGCTGGGCACAGTGTGGACCGGAGGCTGGCATTGCTTGGTTTTAGGGACTGGGAATGAGCCGCTCCCATCTCTAGTTTCCTGCATCTGCAGGATGGGAGTGCTGCACTGCTGATGCTGACAAGGAGTTGAAAGAGGCGATTCTCAAAGGGAGTAACCAAGAGCGAGGCTGAGGGCTACTCTTCCTGGCATCTGCCACTCCTAAGCACCATGGCTGAGCAGGGGGAGCCTCCTGTATCTCGGAGGAGGAGTGCCTGGTACCGCTCGCCCTCTCCCTGCTGCTAGGCAAGGGGGAGAAGCTGGCAGCAGTGTCTAAGGCAGAGCCGGTAACCTGCTATGGCAGCAGTTCTGCCTTGGCCCTCAAACACATCTTTTTGCGATTGACTGCCTCCTCCGCAGTGTGTACCTTCGCAGGTTTACACCAGTTTCCGAGCCCTTGGTGCGTGCCTGCCTCAGCAGGGGCCCATTTGGTACGTGCAGCTCTGCAAAGCGAGCTCTGGAGACGAGGAGTTGGCTTTCACTTAACCTTTGTATCTCCTTCTGCCATTTATCTTTAAAGGCCCATCTCAAGCGTTCAGTGTGCCCCGTTTCTTGTCTGAAAACCGTGCTAGCTGTGGGAGTCAGAAAGATCCACTTCGAATGCAGTTAAAACCAGCTTTGTTTGTTTTAAACGACCCCCCCACCTGGTATTAATTTCCATGGAGCTGAAGGATTTTAAATTCTCTTGATTTCTGTGATGGCTGCATGCTGAATTTGGAATATTCCCCCTTCCAAACAGAGTTTTAATACATCAGCAGTAAGTTCTTTCCAGTGTACCAAAATCCTTACAAACTGTTATGTCTTAAAGGGGAGAGAACTGCTGAATACTCTGCTCTCTTCTTCTTCTATGCTTTTTCATTCCTTGTCTGTTTTCTTATACATTTGAGTGCAACACATTTCAGTTCTTGATTAGGTGTCCTTGCACTGGCAGCAGCATCGCTTTGGCTCTGTTCCCAAGTACAAATTAATGTAAGGGTGCCACTCTGGCTTTCCAAAGGAAAAAAAAAAAATGGAATAACCTGACAGGCTGGTTGTCAGGCTGCGGTTACGTCTGCAGGTGCATCAGGCTTGGGCGCTATCAGATAACTTGGCAGTAATGACTTCACTGGGGCTGGGTATGAAAACACAGCCGTGTTTCTGTTTCGTAAGGCAGAATCCATTAGAGCTCCTGGAACCCGAGCTGGCTGTGGCAGAAGGAATGGCATGTGGGCAGTCATAAACTCCATCAAAGGTGAACATCGTATGTCCGCAGGGTGAGCTGGTGCTTTGTACTGTGTGGCTGTGGAGTTCTGTGGCAACACTTGCCCAAACCAAGCTCGGTGGGTTTTGGCACTGCAACTTGTGTTCCTCATTGATTGCTATGATGGTAAGCTTGGTAGTTTACTTGGAGAGCTTCAATTGGGAACACATCGCAGTGGCTTGGGAGAAACCTTCTCGGGGGAAGGGAATGCATGGCAAGAGCTGCGTTTAGGAATATGGTGCTTAGGGATGTGGTTTGGCAGTGGACAGGTGAGATTGGACTCGATCTTTAAGGTCTTTTCCAACCAAGTGATTCTATGATTAGACCTGAGATACCTGTAAGGACTCTGTTACACTTTGTCCATAAGCTGTGGAAGACAAGAAATACTGCTGGGAGGGCACAGCTATGCATCCGTGCTTGCAGGGGAACTGGAATGGCTCAGGGATCACGTGGCACTGCAGAAATGAGATGATAGAAGGACCGGGACTGTCTGCAAACAAGAAAACCAGCAAACGTGCCAGCATAACACAGAAAGAAAGTGGTCGGAACATGATAGGCTTGGAAGCAGACAGGGGCGCCTGTGAGGCTGAGAAGAAAAGCTGCTCTGTGTCAGGTACTGTGCAAACGACACTCAAAGCTGAAGAAGCAAAACCTGCCTTCTTGTTGGGTTCCGCTGCTGCTTAGGGGAGCTACACGTTAGGTAGCTTTGTAAATAAGAGGTCCTGTATCACAGCATGCAGACCTGCTGAATTTTCTCTTTCTGCAGCAACTATCCATCGGTTAACTTCTAGGGGCAAAGCTTTCTGTGCTGCATAGTTAATGTGCTGCTCTGGGGGAGGTTTCTGTTGCTTATTACCATTTTTTTAAATCAAAACCACCCTTAAAAGTTTAAAAACTTGTTTCTCCTGTTTCCCAAAAGCTGTAGAAAAAGGCAGCAAGAAACAGTGCTTGTTGTAAAGAGTTAATTACGGAAGGAAAATCCCTTCTGAGGCTTAGCTGAAGGCTAATTATGAGTTTCCATTGCCTGGAGGTACGTTGAGATGAGAGGAAAATGGCTAAGGGACTGGAGCAGGGCTAATGCTGGTTTTGTCCCTGCTGTGCTGCAGGTGACTAAGCCCATTCCTCTCCTTCTGTAAATCCCAGAGAGCAGCACCTGCTCTGTGTGCCCGGTCCACTTGGATGCTGAACACTTGGGAGCAGAGGCTGTCCCCAAGTCTTTGTGCAGCTCAGCAGGGTCACGGTCAAAGCAGGGTGCTGGCAAGTCCTGTGCGGTAATATCCAAATGCTGGAGTCGAAACTGTCGTTGCCCCAGCTACGCTCGCTCCAACGGCTTGGGGAAAGAAAAACAGAGGAAAAAAAGAAAAAGGTACTTCAGCTATAGATGATCTAAGCCGATAGAAGCTGGAAAGGAAGTGCTTTCCAGGAGACTTCTACTGTCCAAGATGGAGGGGAGAAGGGATTTCCTTGGGAACAGCATTCAAGTTCTGTATTTTATCATGTATGCATGCCTTGAAAAGGTGCTCTGTGTGCTCATCTGCCAACAGTACCTGCTGAGCAGGGCTGTGGTGGGTTTCGGTGGAACTGGCAGTAAGGTGCACTCTGTGCTCCGAGAGTGCTGGCTGTGGGCAGACAGTATATCGAGAAAACTTTACCTATCGTAGTGTCTGTGGTGCAGGTTTGTGAAGGCACGTCTCGCTTTTGAGCGAGTGGTCCCTCCTTGCTTTCGGGTACAGGGGCAGGACGAAGACAAGTAGAGATGCCATGAAGACTGAGCAAAGCAATGTAAGGGAGATGCACTGGGCAGTCCGTTGCTGAACCCAGAAGTTGCTGATGCACCTTCAGTGCTTATATGCATTGAAAACCTGAGGAATCTTTGTTCTCTGGCTTGGCCTTGGCTGCAGAGATTCTTCCTGCTTTTCTTCTCACATGGAAACACGCATGCTGAGATTCTGGACAGACAGCCGTGGATGGCAAATCTAGCATGGCCCTGCCTTCAGCGTGTGTGCCAATACTCCTAGGAGGCACCCTGCCACAGAGGGGTGGGCCAGGGGCAGGATGGCCGTGGTGGACCTCCAAGGCACTTCTTCCTCCTTCGGCAAGGGGACTAACAACTCTGCTCTCCTGGCTTTCCAGCCCACCTTGGCTTCGTTCCCTTCCTTCTTTTGTGGTGGCAAGTGTGATCTGGTCTTCATCTGGAGCTGGGCACTGCTCTTCCTTCTCAGCACAGCAGAATTTCTTATTGCTTCTGTTTCTTGGCAGCCTGAAGCCAACTAGGATTGTGTTCCATGTCTTCACACACCTGTGTGTGTGCTGCTGTAAGGTGGTGGGGTCCCGTGGCAGGAGCACAGGCAAGTGTAGTTGGCTCGTTGAGGGACCGTGTCTCCAGGAGAAGTAGCTGAGGTGAGTGGAGTTGAAGGGTCAGGTGCTTGGAGGAAGCCTCCCAGGGGCAGGAGAGCAGCCCAGGTCAGCTCTGCTCAGCCCCAAGACGGGCAGGCTGGACCACGGACAGATAGCTGACACGTATTAATTACAGCCTCACTAGGTGAAGGGCTCAGTTTACACCCAAGGCTTATGCAAAGCAAATTGTAGTAGTGGGATATTCCAATTTGTTCCGGACCCCATGCCCTTGCTGCCAGCAGCAGAAAGGTTAGGTTTGTATGGTTGTGTCCTTATTTTTGCTCTCACGCTGATGGTACCTGGCATTGCTGCTCTTGCTTGGTTTCAGTGGCTTTAACGGAGACACTCACACAGTTGGTTGGTCAACCGAAGCAAAATGTCATAGGGGGGAACTATTTTGATCCCTTTCACTGGGGGGGCAGAGGGGAGGGAAGAAGGGGGCCGTAGTAAATGTCATAACAGACAAGTTAAAAAGTGTTTCTCCGAGCTTGAACAATGTTCGCTGGGCTCTGCCTCTCGCTCTGAGCTGGAGCGAATGTGGAAGGTGAGCTACTGCGAACCAAGCTTTCTCCTCCTGCTGAAGGAACCCAATGGAGCAGCTGGATCTGTGGACAGACTGGAGGTAGGTATGGGCAGCCTTGTCTGGGGCTGGATGCCTAGAGGCAGAATCATCTAGGAAGGATGCAGTGACTTCCAGTCTGAAATCCTAATGCTTCCTTTTCCCTCTGTGGCAGACTTGTTTTTCAGAGTTTTTCCTGTTGATACAGGCCATGACTGGTATAAAACTTTCAGGTGGCATGTTTCTTGCACCAGGTTCCTAGTGTAATGCAGGAGAGCTTTCCAGTCAGTCTTAGGAACTGGAGAGTCCTCTGAAAGCAAGCTCTGGGGTTTTCTCAAGTGGTTGGAAAATCCTGTGCCTCGCAATGTGTTTGAAAGAATCCGAATGTCCAGTGGAAGCTTGTCCATTCTGCCTTGTGTTACTGACGCTGTGTGGGTGATTGTAGAGCAATCTCATGAAAATTCATCTCTTTTTATCCCGCGTATGATCTGTCTCGCCTGTGCTAGAACATAACAGTTACTTCTCGGATAACATCAGGCTTGCGGTTTGTTGTCAGCGGCAAATGCTCTTGCGGAGCCAACTTTTTGATCTGTTTAAATCATTAAGATAAGTGGCATAACATCTCCCTGGAACGTTGTGATGGCAAGATAAACTGTGTTTGGTGGTAGGAAAAGAAAGGTTGTGTGTCTGTCTTGCGCCTTTTGGAAACTGTTGAATGTTTCTAGGCCTTAATCTGCAGCCATAACTACCCAACTCCAGCCTGCAATTAGGAATTGGGAGCAGAGCCAGCCAGTGCTCTGGAGCTGGAACTGATATTCTGACCGTGGTGCAAAACAAAGCCAGGGAGCGGAGCAGCGAAGGGATTTGTTTTGTGATAACTGTGTGGACAAGAAACAATAAGAGACAGAGAAAAACTGGGGCCATGTATAATGGGCCCTGTGTTTCTCAGAGAAGACCTAGTTGGGAAGATGTGGAATAAATAAGTCTTTGAGTCATTCTCTTTTCCATATTCTAAAGCCTCCTAAACGTGTTGTCACAAACCATCTGCATGCTAAACACGTGCAATTTGATAAGGTGTGATAGATTGTGTTATAAGGGTGACAATAATAAGGGCATGTCTAAACACCCAGCAAAGATTTTCCTTCTCTGGTGGAAGTATTTACACATGAAAACAGAGTTTAGGTTGTATCAGCCGAAGCAGCGGGTGATGACACCAAAAGCAGAAGCCTCTAGTAAGGTGAACAACTTTGCAAATGTGAGTCAGTGAGGAGCGAGGCCACATAGGAACCATCAGATGTTTGGCTCTGGATTCAAGAAGGCACAGAAGCCGCTTGGGACCAGCAAACGCCTCCCGGGGGAGTGGAGGAACGAAGGTTCTGGGATCTTTTAAGCTGAGGAAGGGGAGATTGAGATGAGATCTCAGGCAGAAATGTTTTGCTGTGAGGGCGGGGAGGCCCTGGCCCAGGTTGCCCAGAGCAGCCGTGGCTGCCCCATCCCTGGAGGGGTTCCAGGCCAGGTTGGATGGGGCTTGGAGCCCCTGAGCCAGTGGGAGGGGTCCTACCCCGTGGCAGGGGTGGAACTGGGTGGGTTTCGAGATCCCTTCTAATCCAAACCATTCCACGATTCTCTGATTCCACATATTGCTTGTGCCACAGGACGCCCCCAAAGATGGGGATGCCAAGCTACGGGAGAGCTCTGGGTATCTTACCTGGCTGCTACAGCATCTGCTGTGAGATTGAGAGTTTCTGGGCAGCACCTGCCAGTTTTTGAGAAACCTTACCTACTCTTGGGGTCTTTTCCCTGCCACCAGCTGCATCCTGTGCCTGCTCCCATTCTCCAGCATGGATGCAGGGCAGGATGGGCTGGCAGCTGGCCAGGAAGCCCTGGTTGGGACTAAGCCTGCTCTTCCCCGTCGCCCTTGCTGTGAGACAACAACTTGCTCTGGGAGTGCTCCGGGCTGCAGCGCAGGTGAGAATGCAAGAAGTGTAGTGCTGGCTCACAGCCAATGGTATTTCTTCTTACTATTCTTCCTCCTTTTACTTTCTTTCCTCACCTCAAAGCATGGGAAAGTAAGAATTGCATTTTAACCTAGTTTCCAAAATCACTGTAGCATAGACTTGGGAGGAGGGGGGGGAACCACTTAAGACCGAAACCCAGCCATTAGCTCGTACCAGTGGGGCAGGAACATCGGCCGACTGTGAAGAATTATGCACTGACAGACTTGTCGAACAACTGTTATCCTGCGTGTTTTTATGAAAAAGAGTAATTGCAGCTAGCTTTTTTGATATTTGATCTGTGATATGCAAACCTTATACGACAGAGTTCAGGTTGACTTCAGATGAAGTACTCTAAGCATAGATGCTTGTTTAAAGTGCCTCGCTTTTCAGAACTTGGCTGGGGATTTCATGGCAGCCTTTCTTGTGGTTATTTCTGGCACCTCTGGCTGCCAGTTGGAACGCAGGGCTAAAGATACGTGTGGAAATGGAAAGGACTGGGTGTGAGCGCTTGTGTGGAGTAGGAGCCTTTTAATAGAAACAGGCTTGGTTTGAGATGGGGTTTTGAAATGCACGAAGACTTGGGGAGCAGATGTACGCATGAAATCCAAACCAATTTCCTCATTCCGGCTATTAATACGAGAGGGGGAAAAGGTCCTTTGAAGTGATTTCAAACAGCAATTCATGTCCCTTGGAATCTTCCCCATCAACTCAGTCAGAAGTCTTGTTGAGAGAAGGAAGTTGGAATTCAACCTCGCAGAGTCAGACAGGCAACAGAGTGGAAAGAAAAGAGCAGAAGACATTATCCTGAGTGAGGGGAATATAGTTTCCCCAGGTTTTTGCTGTATTACTGTCCTCACTGCCTCTGATGCCACCCTGGCATTCCTTGCCTTCCTGGTGAACCCACTGATGGGCTCACACCCTGCTGTTGTCTAAACTCTCATTTCTGTGTGCGTTCCCTTGGCTTTGGCCACCACTGGGCTGTCTGCAACATGCTTTGTCCATTGGGTTGTGTCAGGGAAGGCTTCCCAAAAGCACATGCTCCGGTGGAGGGTTTGGTTCTGCCTTTGTACACTTGACCCTCGCCCTTCTGGGATCTCACCATGATACACGTTGTGTTAATACATGTCAGGGGGGAGAAGAGTTGAGATGGTGCTTCTTCTAGGGCATAGGTGGCACCTGGAATGGTTGCATGGTAGGCCTAGGAATACCACTGGTGCTCGGACATGTCTGATGGTGTCTGTTGCACTAGAAAAACAAAGGGAGTTGGTGGCCTGCGCCGCGTTCTCCCACAAAAAGCAAGGCTGAAAACGGGAATCATGCCCTGGAAGGCACCTCTTTGCTGCCCTGCTGCAGATAACAGCTTCGTAATAAAGTGCTCTAGTCTTGAAGGAAGGTCTGGTCGATGCCTTGAGGATGGAATGTCCTCTCCTTTAGCGGGGCAGGATGGGTGCCTTGAGGTGGGACTGGAATATGGGGGGAAACGCAGGCAAAAAGTTCAGAGCTCTGAGAGATGGAGATATTCCTTGTATGTTTGTATTAATGAAATGATATGTAAGATTCTCCAAAGGCAATATTTTATTCTGGTGTTGTAAGCATAAAATGAAAGCTTGCCCTTTGACAGCACCACTGTTTTCTTAAAACGCTCCACCAGAACATGCTGTCCCTTCGTATCCATCAATACTGTCATGTCCAGGGTCCCGTACAGCACATGATCGGAATGTTGTCTCAAGACGGTCGTCTCCTGCTGCTAGACAAATGTTGAGGTGAAGCCTGAGCTTATTAGCTTTTAAGGCAGAAGGTATTGTTTCTGCACATTTTTACTTCTTACAGAGCCTTAATTTTTATTAGTCTTAAGCTTGAATTTATTTAGCTTACTGGAAGCCTGCAGAAGCTGAGGCCAACCGCACAGTTCATCTCTCGCTTCCACGTGGCAGCTTGGTCTCCTCAGCCATTCTTGCAGATCAGCGCTTGACACCAAAGCTCTGCTGCCTGCCCTTGCAGAGCACCAGGCCGTCCTTGCCCTTGAACTTCTCCTCAACAAATTGCCTCCTTTCCGTGGAGAGGAGGTAGGGGTTTGCTGTGATGTGGGCTGCTCGTGCAGCCTCCCTCCGGGGACTGCTGCTGGAGGTAACCGCGAGAGGTATTTAAATAGGTGGTTTCAGCAGCAGGTATTGTGGGGAGGGTTCTCCTCGGTGCAGTTCCTCTAAGCTCGCTGGCGTTGCCTTGTGCAGAGTGCACGGCTTGGCTGTTGCTGAACATGGGCAACCACAGTCAGAATCTTGGGCAGGGTTGGCCAGGGAAGGTTCTCATACCTAAATGTCTTCAGAGGGAGCACGTTGCCTTTGGCTGATTTTAGCTCAGGTTTCTTCTCCCTCCCTTTGTGGTGAATCCCTAAGATCTGGGGTTACACACACTGGGGTTACTCCTCATCTGCCTGAGCCTGCAGGAGCTGCTGCAGTGGAGGGCTGGGCTGAAAAGAGGGTTGGAAGAGCAGCCAGCTCCGGCAATGCTTTTTCCCTTCAAGCCTCACGGCTCCTGAGCAGCTTTCTCACAGGCAGCATCGTGTTCTGCTTCCCTTTTCCTCGATCCCGTGCTTCTTGAAACCCCGTCGTGATGGGACAAGGGTTCCCTCAGCAGTGCTGCTCGCTCAGGACATGCTGTGATGAGAGAGGGCAGCTGGTGGGAGGGGGTTTTGTCGGGATCTTCCCAACGCAACACTAGTCCCCTAGCACATGAGACCACTTGTAGGAACGTAGAGTCCTGCACCTTTGGAGGAGCAACCCCCTGCACCAGTACAGGTGAGGAGTTGACTGGTTGGAAAGTAGCTCTGTGGAGGAAGACCTGGGATTCCTGGTGGACAGCAAGCCAGCCATGAGCCAGCAATGTGCCCTTATGTCCAAGAAGGCCGATGGTGCTCCTGCCTTAGCACTGGGTGAGCTCCAGAGGGTCCTGCCAGCCCCACCATTCCAGGATCCCGCGGATGCTGGCTGTGACAGCAGCCAAGGTGTCAGGGCTGCTGGATGCACCCTTCGTGTGCCCAGGAGGGACAGGGCAAAGCCTCTGCTCCTAACAGCGACTGTCCTGTCGTGGTTGTGATCTCAGTGACAGAGAGGAGAAGGGTTTATGGGAGGTTGGTTTCTTTAGGTTTTGGCTGGGACAACATATTTATCCCCTTTCACTCAGACTCTGCTTTCTTCTTCTGTTTGCTCTCCAGCCTGTCCAAAAGTGGCACAGACCTTTTGGAGCTACATGTGTGCCTGAGGAACTGTAGTTTGCTATAAAATAGCCTGGTTTTGTTGGAATTACCAACCAAAAAACTTAAAAATCGTTAGGTTCTCAAAGGTTTACTTATAGAGCACAAATTTCTGGAGAAGTATAACCTGGTTCTAAATGTTTAAGTTACTTGCAAGACCCAGTTGCTCTGGTAGAGCCTTTTTCTCCGTATTAAAAGAGCGCCCCCCGGGGGAACACCAGGCAGTGCTCTCAAAGCTCATCCATGGGAACACTGTTACTCACCGGGAAGAAAGAGTCTGGGTGGTTACCATAGGAGAATGGTTAAAGGCAAAGAGCTGAGATGAACCGAAAAGATGAAGAAGAAATGTTTAGATGAATGTCTGTGGTTTAAATTGGCTAAGAAGGGGAAAACAGCGTTCCAAGAACAATAACCCCAGAAGTACTGGAAATCAATTAATGGTTAATTACTGCAGCCAAGCAATAGGGGTGCAGAAAGGAGAGCTGGGGGAGGGGCTCATGATCACGGAGTGCAGGGATAGGATGAGGGGGAACAGTTTTCAGCTGAAAGAGGGGAGATTGAGATGAGATCTTAGGGAGAAATGCTTTGCTGTGAGGGCGGGGAGGCCCTGGCCCAGGTTGCTCAGGGGAGCTGTGGCTGCCCCATCCCTGAAGGGGTTCCAGGCCAGGTTGGATGGGGCTTGGACCTACCAGGTCCAGTGGGAGGGGTCCCTCTCCATGACCGGGGTGGAACTGGATGGGCTTTGAGGTCCCTTCAGATGCAAACCATTCTGTGATCTCCCCAGACTTCACGATGTAGTTTCCTGTTGTGGTGGTTCAATAGCTTTTTCTGAAATCTCTGTCACAAGACGTCACCTGAGAGGGACACTCAGTGGTAGAAAGAGTTTAATTAAGCAGAGAAGGTGGTCGTTTATCGGTACAGCACCTGTATTACTGATGTGGCCGTCAGAATAAGAGGGAGCCACCCACATCTTGACTTCATGGTTGTTGAGGTGGCAAATATGTTTATCAAAGGCATTTCCTGTGGCTATTCAGGTTGTAGCTTATTCCATCACAGAAGTTTTGCTCTGTTTCATCTGATTCATCCATAAGCAAAGCCTTTCCGATCCTGTGGTGCAGTTGTGGGTGCATTTGCCTTGTGAAGAGAGCGCTCCCCAGCAGGAGGGACTTAACAGAGAAGTTGCTTTTCACTGTGCCATGCTGTGTGTTGGATTTCCTGCTGCTGCCATTTGGCATCTCCAGACTCCTGGGGAGGTGTCTACAACATTTCATTGTGATGGAGGCTGTCAGATCCAGGGCACCTTTCGAAGGTGACTGTAATGTCTCATCTTCGATGTTACCAACCAGAACGCTCAGATTTGAATCCCTTTGCTAAGCCTCAAGCTATCCTTTCTCTTGTGAGCAATTGCATTGAGAGGGAAGTTCTGTTTCAGAATTGCCTCTCCGTCTTCCACCTCTCAGGGTCTCAGTGCGGTTATGTGTCCAGCTGGGATTATTTTGCATCAGAAGATGTAGTCCCGAATCAGGAGGGTGACAGTCACCTGCCACTGAGGCTGCTCTTAGCCGCAGGGTATTCGGTGCCTGAGGCTGGTTGTTATCATTGTCAGAGAGGCAAGGAGTCAGTCTTAGAGGAGGAGAGGTTGTTTCCCTGATGTCCATTACCTCCTAACCCTGATGCTGTTCACCATATCGTCGTTGGAAGGTGCCTTCAGCCAGAGGGTGAGGAGGCTCATGGAGAGGCTTCTAGTTTTTGACAGTCAGTGCAAGTTTTGTCTGTGCTAATCATGACGGTGGACTTGAGAGTGGGCGAGAGCTCTCCATGTCCTTCCCATCAGCAATAAAATCCTAGGAGCATTCCCAAGCTGGTGCACAGTAAGAAGGATTTTGATAAAGATGATGGTTAATACTTTGTAAGGATTTGGTGCTCAGAAGATTCGGTCTGGACAGAGTACAGGTGGTGTACAAAAAGACTAGAGGGCATGTTGGCCCGTGCCTCGGGGCTTTCGTTTTTTTGTCACAGGATGCCAATAACTGAGGAATGAGGAAGAGAAACTCACCTAAATGAATGCTGGGAGAGGAACTGGGAAAAGAATAAATCCTCCTGACATAATTACAGCTCCTCTCGTTAGCAGCCCAGCCGTACGTCACACAGCAAAGGGCTTCCAGTTCTGTTCCCAGTTTCCATGTAGATGCTGCCAGCCTCGTGCTACAGGGGGTTGACTTGAGCCCTGTGAGTTCTCTTCTGTCCCGAGAGGTGCGAAAACCCTGTGTCCCTTGTGGTGTGCTTTCTGCAGGAACTCGCTGTGAAGCAGAGGAGGAGCAATGTGTTTGAAAGTACAGAAGTGCTTCAGCCGGCCGGGCTGCTCCGTTCTCTAGCCCTCTCCTCCTTTACTCATCCTAGAGGGAGTGCATATTTGCTGTTCCAGTGCCCCAGCAGTTGGAGGTGGCGGAAGCGTATTTCAGCATCCTATGCTCTGGTGGTTTTTGTGGGTGTATAAACAAACACGCTGTCTTTATTTTAACAAAGCCCTATGTTTTTGGCTTTCTGACTGAGGGCTGGTTTGGCTTTATGCCCTCTAACACAGTGCAGGACACAGCCTCGGGCGTATGAAACCCGTTCCCTTTGCTCGCCGCTCCTGAGGCCGGGGACTCGAGCTGGCTTGCAGAGACCTCACCTTGCTCGCTTCAAAGGGGCCACCACCGCCTGCCCTCTCCGGGGGTGGCAGCTGGGGATGCTCTAGTGGGGAGAAGCTGGGTTGCTGAGCTGATCTGGGGGTGCCTGTGCCTGGGAAAGGGGGGTGAGTCCAGCAGAGGGCCCCCGAGCAGCACCACAGCCCCGGGCTGGGTGGCACTGCCATCCCTGCTTTTGGTGGGCTCTGGTCAGGGTGCCCCGATGTTGGGGCTCTGAGTGGGCTGCGATCAGGGTGTCCCTGATGTTCTGGCTCTGGTCAGGTGCCCCGATGTTGGGGCTCTGAGTGGGCCGTGATCAGGGTGTCCCCGATGTTCTGGCTCTGGGCAGGGTGCCCCAATGTTGGGGCTCTGAGTGGGCCGTGATCAGGGTGTCCCTGATGTTCTGGCTCTGGGCAGGGTGCCCCAATGTTGGGGCTCTGAGTGGGCCGTGATCAGGGTGTCCCTGATGTTCTGGCTCTGGTCAGGGTGCCCCGATGTTGGGGCTCTGGGTGGGCTGCGATCAGGGTGTCCCTGATGTTCTGGCTCTGGGGGGGCTCCAGGCTGGGTCCTGGGCAGCTCAGGGGCTCCTGGCAGCCCTGCTGTTACCGTGTGTGATAAGTGTGAACGAGTTGCTCTTGCTGGAAAGGTAAATTTTGTCAAGAAATATAATTTTGTCAGGAAACACAGCCCTGGAGGGCAGTCAGGGAGAGACTGTTGAGGCTTACCTGTAGGTCTGTGTAAAGAATGAACTTGAGGTGCTTCCCAGACCGTTGGAACCCACCATTTGCTTTCACATATTCTTATCTCCAGGTGTTTACCTTCCAACCTTAACTAGAGATCTACTGGAAAGACTTTTGAGGTGAAGAGGCTGTGCTATAGGAGTGATCGGGAGGTACCAGCAGGACGTGACCCAGACTGTAAAACCCCCATAGTTCTCTTCTCCTTTCAACGTGAACAGAGAGCCTGCTGTGGCCTGTGTGGCTCTCAAAGTGAGCCAGGACTGCTCGCTGCTCTCAAGCAGATGTATAATTAATCATAAGCACATCAAGCACACATCACAAAAAAAGACAGCAACAGCTTTAGGGCTTCAGCGTTCGATTCTGCCTTGCCTCAGCTGAATGTTTTTCAGCACCTCCTGTTCCTGCCTCCTTTGAAAGATGAAAGCGTGAGCTGTGGCAGGGGAAGTCAGCTGGAATTTGGCAATTTGGGCCCTGCATGTGGTTCCGCAGCGCGTGGGCAGGCACTCAGGGGGCTGAATGAGGGCTCTGACCAAGTTGGAAAAGGCAGCTCCCTGGTGGATGTGGGTTTTGCAGTGAACTGAGGCAGGACTGGGGGGAAAAAAGCAGAACCTGCTCATCAAGTTCCACAAGGCAATAGGTTTTCTGACACTTTAATAACCGGCTATCAGGTAATGCTTGCTGAGATGTTGAGCTATGTCTGGATTTCTGGGAAAATGGATGGAAAGGCAGGACAAGTCCTGATTTTTGGCGAGTTGAACACAAGTAAGGAATACAAATATGAGAGCTACGGAGTTGTTTTTCATGGTTGCCCTTGGAAATGGGTGCTTTTGGATTCATTCAGCTGTAACACCAAGGAATGTAATGCAGGCATGGGTTCCATTGAGTCCAACAGCCAGAACAAGCCGAGTGCCAATACCTTAGAACCAAACAAAGAGCCTCAAGGCCCTTAGGAATAGCTACGATCAAGGGCTGAGTCCTGAAAGTATGGGTGACTGGTTTTGTTGATGCAGAGGGGATTACTCGCATGCACAAGTGTGCTCAGGGCTGAGCCTGCTTTTGTAAACGAGGACTTGGCGCTGGCCATTTGTCAACAAAGAAAGACACACAAAGCTCTTGGACGAGCACAACTGTGGTCCCTCTGCCTCTAGTTCTCACTGTTGAAATAGTTTTATCCTTGGCAACTTCCTGACTTAGGCTGTATTACTCCTGCCTGAATCCACTGCGAATATTTTATCGCTGGGTACCCTGCACAAAACCCGGGAAAGGCAGGAGCTGCCAGCTTCCATCTAGTTCAGCATCGTCCCTGACTGACAATGCTGTGGTCAGCATGAGCGTCTCTGAGCAGAACCAGAACGGCTGCGAGATATATTTATGGAATAACCTGCCCACAGGGAAAGTTTTACCCTCCCAGTTCCACTGAGCATGTGCGTTTGTGTTCTCTGATCTTCACCATCATAACTTGGGCTGTTCCCGTTATCCGTGTGCACGCAAACGCTGTCATTGACAGCGACACTTTATTTGACCTCACAGGAAAATTGTGTGCTGGATGAGAAGGCAGAACAATAATTTCAGCGTACGAGCAGACATTTAGTTGATGGTGGCGTCGTGTCCGCTGCCGTGGTTGGGGCAGCCTTGCCTTGCCTTGTTGGCGAGGGCGGTTGGCTTTAGCTAAGGCCGTGGGCACACCTTTCCGTCACAAAGTCGTTGTGCACAGGGCTGAAGCCAACTGACTTAAAGACGGGTTTAAACAGCCCGGCAAAGGCTTCCCAAACTGTTACCTTCAGAGAACTGCTTGGCCTCTGGACTTAAGGACTCCTGGAAATGGTTTTGGTAGGGTTTTAGGTCATTGAATGTAGTGATGGTGTATTAGAAGATGACTTAAAATCAAGCATCCTAAGGCCAAAGCATTTTTCAGGCAGGATATTGAATGCTTAGGTTTGAGATGGCAGTGTTAGAGGCGACAGTGAATTGTGAGGAAGTGGAATCGGTATGAGAGCTATTTAGATTTGTCACTAACATAGCGAGGGAGGAGCCAGCTGCTGAGGACCACCCAAGAGGGTCTTTCAGTGAGGGGTCTGAACACAAGGGGATCCTAAAGCCCCATCAGTTGTCTGAGTGGCAGGAAGCAACAGCCATCTTCTGTAATAGCTAGTGCATCTTTTCTTTAGGAGCTTCCCAGTCCGTTTGTAAAGAGAAGTGAAGCTGAAGGTACCAACTGACTTGGAATATCATTAGGGAGTTAAAGCATGAAGAGAGCAGTTCTTCGTTCCGAGCCGCTGCCTGCGCCTTTGCAAGGGGGGAAGATGTGTAGCTATTTGGGTGTGGACTCGAGTATACAAAGCTGCTCAAGTCAGTGCTTGGCTTTTGTGTGAATACAGGGGCTGTCAGAGTCCAAATGAAGCGTAGCTCCAGGTGATGGAGGTCATCGCTGTGCCATCGGGAAACCCCTGGTTGTTTCAGAAGAGGCACTTAGGGAATTTGATTTATTAAAGGGGGCAGAGGAGCCCCAGTCTTGACCAGGTCTTGTGCAGACCATACGCCTGAGATCTTTAGCAAGACATTAGGGAAGAGGTGAAGGGACAGAGGCTTAAAGACGATTCCCTGTTTTCAGGGGCTGGGGAAAGCGTGGGGGCAGCAGGGAGGGGGCAAGGAATTCAGCAGGGAGATCTCTCCTGCAGTGTGCTCGCTCTGGGCTGCAAGTGCTGTGGTTTCTGTTTGCTGCTGCTTTTTGCCTGTCCAACAGATTGCGTGTTATTCCCTAATACAGAATTTGGATGGGTGACAGCAGCGGAGCTTGCCTGGTAGCTGAAGATGAGCTGAAGAGACTGTTGCCACGTGGTAATCATAAACCTTGCTGAAGTAGAGGTTTTCCTCTGCAGAGAACATCAGCCTTCCTTGTTCCCCCGAGCATCCATGTCCTTTCCTGCTGGTGGATTCCCGTTCTGCCGTACTGGTTGGCTCTTTGCAGAACCCTGATGCTTAAAACTCCTGTATGGATCTTGTACCTTGGGCCAGGACGGTCAAGCTAAGGCACAAGAGCTGTAGCTCACCCAACGAGAGTTGGGATCCTGGAATGGTTTGGGTCGGAAGGGACCTCAGAGATTATATAGAATCATGGAATAGTTTGGGTTGGAAGGGACCTCAAAGATTGTATAGAATAATGGAACGCTTTAGGTTAGAAGGAATCTCGAAACCCACGCAGTGCCACCCGGTGCCACGGGCAGGGACCCCTCCCGCCGGACCGGGGGCTCCAAGCCCCGTCCAGGCTGGCCTGGGACACCCCCAGGGATGGTTAGTCGGTATCCTGACCCCCCTGGGATGCCTGCACGGGTGCTCTCTTCCCGCGCAGCTCCGGGAAGGACTCTTTGAGGGGCAGTCCGCGCCGTGCGGAGGGCGGGGGCCGGGCCAGGGCGTGTCGGTGCGGGGGGCGAAGGCGGAGCGCCCCCGGCCCCAGGCTGGCTCCCGCCCGCTCCGGCCGGGGCTCCCGGGCCGGGGCAGCCCCGCCGCCTCTCCCCGCCCCGGCGGCCGCAGAGGGGGGGCTGGGCCGGGCTGGCAGCGGGGCGAGGGGCCGGCCGAGCCCGCGGGCGGCTATAAAGGCGGCGGGGCAGGGCTCGCAGCCGCTCCCGCCGCTCCCGCCGCCCGTCTCTCGTCTCGCCGCTCGCCCCGCGCCACCGCCGAGCTGGAGGAGCGCCGCAGGTCCCAGTCCCGCAGGTGAGCGCCCCGGGCGGCTTCGGCCCGCGCTGCAGGGAGCCGTGCCCGCAGCGACCCGCTCTCCGCCCCGGTGCCCGCGCCGCCGCCTCCTCGGCTCCCGCTCGGCCCGGCGCGAACGCGGGAACGGGAATGTAATCACCCCGCTGTCCGCATGCCGTTGGGTTTGGTGGTCTGTTCTCCGACAGCGTTAGTGGGGAGCGGCTTTCCCCCTCGGTAGGAGCGCATCCCTTTAGCGCTCGGGATGCGCCGAGGCTGCTGCGGGGCGGGAGCGGCGCTGCGCTCCGCGGCGGCCTCGGACCGTCCCGCAGAGCCGCGTGCGGGGGAGCACCGGGCGGGACCCCACGGGCGGGACCCCAGCGCTGCCCTCGCCGCTCCGGCGCCCTCCGGGAGCGGCTCCCCGCAGCCTCCCTCCCGGCCGAGTTGGCCCCGCACGTTCCCCTCGGCGTCTGATCGTGGCTGCTGCGTAGAGGCTGCTCGCTGCTGCGCGGCTTTAACACGCGTGTTTTCTGTTCGGAAAACAAAAAGAAGGAACTTGGCTGGATTTAGCAAAATGTGCAGAGTTGCACAGCGTGAGCCTGAACGGAGTTTGCTGCTTGGTGGGTGCGGGGGTGATGCTCTGCGGGGATGTGCTGGGTTCTTATTGAGGTGGATAATCAGAAGGGAATTGTTTGTGCGTTAAGGACGAGGTACAGCGGCACCTCCGACCCCCGTCCCCCCCATCCCGAGCCCCGGCAACTGCTGAGTGGGAGACTTGGTGGTGTCCTGACAGCGTCCAGTCACCTGCGGGATGATTGAATGGGATTGCTTTCATCTGTGTGTCTGTGAGCAGATCTGTTCCAGTCTGCCCTCCCTTCTGCTGCCAGTCGGCGCTGGAGCAAGTGCTGAAGGGCTTCCCTAGGGAATGCTGTCACGCCAGAAGATGGTAGAGTTTGGTTTGCAAGGTTTTTCTTTCAGCTGGTGAGTTTAGTGCTCAGTAGCTCCAGTGCCTGTGGGTGTCAGAGGGACCCGAAGGGCTGATGCTGGTATTGCCTGCAGCGGGGCTCTCGCTCCATCAGACATAGATGCGGAGTAAATCCTGACTTCCAAATTTCCTAAAAAATACCTTGGGAAGGATTTGCTTGCAACTGATCCACCGCTCCTGCAGAGTGGGAATGTCATGTTTGGAACAGCAGTGCCTGGGCTTGCAGGAAGAGGCTCCTCTAAGCTACGTTTCCCAGACTGCAAGGAGCTGGCTACTGTGGAGGAATGACCAGTAGTTGAGGACGAGCCAGCAGCGAGGGGTGTTGCTGCTGCTGGGGTTAAGAGTGGGCATGGAAGGAATTATGGATTGGCTTTCTGCTGGAGGCAGGAGGGATGAAGTTCTCACTTCTGTGCACTCCTGGCAGCTCCCCGCCTGGTGCACGTCCCTTGAGCTCCCGGCAGGTTGTTCTGCAGCTCATAACTCTGCAGATTTTTCCTTTAAACTTTCATGTTATGACCTTAAATCCTGAAAGTCCTCAGCAGTCAGACTCTGAAACTCTCATACACTGGTGTTGTGTAGCGATATCCTCACAGTGGGTCTTTAGCTCTGTAGAGGAGCTTTCAGAATGCACTTTCCCAGCCCTGCTGTGGGTGCAAGGTAAACGCTTCGGTCACAGATGTCTTATGGCGATAGGGAAGGGTTGAATTTCTGCACAAAGTGCAGCTCAGAGACAAACATCCCTGTGAGAAGGGAGAAGCTGCCGCTCCTTTTGTTTCCTGATCTCACGACTTATCAGAGAGGGCGCCTTGCTCACGCGCTGGTCTTCGAGCTGGTTGTGTGTCTGGCTACTGGATGTGTAACTGCTCTGCCACCCTGAAGGCCCATAACAAATGCCAAGCTGAGAGGCGTTTGGGGCAAAGTTGTGAATGAGGAGTGCTGTGGGAGAGAGGAAAGGGAACCTGTGTTTATTTTTCTCCTGATATCTCTGCAAACAGCTCTTCTCTTAGCAGTTCTGAGCCAGAGCTGGAGGTGCCGGCCTGCCAGACGGAAGCAGTTGCGAGGGTGAGGTGCTGCCTTGGTGGGCCAAGATGGAATAACTGCTTCAGGAAGGTGGATATTCCTGTGGGTACGGAAAGTGATGGTTTTGCTCCTGGTGTGGATTTGGTAGTCTTCCAATCTTCTTTGTCTAATCTAATGTGTTAAGTTTTACATTCTTGCATTGTTCATGCCCCCATCAAACACAGCATAGCACAGCGTGTGTGCTGGAATCCCTCCTTAGGGGCTGGGAACACTGGAGGAGTTAAGGCTGGCTTTGAAGATGTCTTGTTGAAGGGGCACTCGCAGTGTTCTAACTCTGGTGCTGTGGCATCGGGCTGTGGCGTTGGTAGAAAATGACTTCATTGCCTTAGCGAGATAGCATCCTCGTCACGCTCCAGCGCCCTGCCTTTCACATGTTTTCTTTGCGCATTAGGTTCAGAATTTGAACTCTTGCTTTGAGCGAATTATAAAGGGTTCTGATAACTACTATCAGGTTCTCTCGGCCAAAGTCAATTAGCTGCTTCCGGCTCCAAACCCATTTAGAAGGCTCAAAAGGGAGTGCTCTCTGAAAATCCAGTAATAGCAGTTACGGTTGGTATTGATAAAGGAGCGCTGCTCTGGCATTGTGCTGCTTCTGGTGGAAGGAAAGCTTCTCTTTTGTGCTCCTTCTAAATAGCAGAACTCGAATGAGGAGGCAGAGCTCTCTCTCTCTTAACTGTAGTTCACTCTGTGGCTTGAAACGAAAATAAAATTCCAAGGTTGTGGTGAAGTCCTAGAGCCGCTCAAAGAAAAGCTTCTGCCCCCTTGCCCTTGAACTTTGAGTTGCCGTAGCATCTCATTTCTACTGAGTTTGCTCAGGGTTGTGTGCAGTCGGTGGCAGGAATACTTTTATTACTCTTGGACAGTGTCAGAGACAATTATGGCACCCGTAAGTGGGTGATAAACCAGTGCGTGGCATAAGTGAAAAGCTACGGAATTTGAAGAAGACGTTGTTAAAACCATACTGGAGCCTGCCAGGTGCTTGCCCTCGGGTAGGTCTCTACCGTGGTCTCTCCAGACCCCGAAGACTGACTGCTTAGTGGTGGCCTCAAGGAGCAGCTGTAGTCTTTCAGATCAAAGCTTGCGTGGAGGTTGAGGTCAAAGATATGACCTTGAAAATCAGTGCTTGATCTTCATTATTATGAAACTATCTCTCATGATAGAAGCCGTTGGTACAGGATGGCTTTTGGGGTCCTGGAGGGTGCGCACTGTCCGTCACGTCCGGCGTTTCTGAACCAAGTGGCTACGTGGTGACTGGCTGAGCCGGGCAGCCCTGTGGTGTCGTTTCTCTTCTTGTTTTCAGTGGCCCAGTTACATCTCTGGAGGGAGGGAGATGCCTTTGAATTCCTCTCCTGTGATCACTAGTTTTTCCCAGAAGGAACTCTTTAGTCCACAGGATTTTCAGAGGGGAGAGTTTGTGTGAGTTTTGTGGGAGAAACAGCAGGAAATCAGGGAAGCCAACATCTCGGTTCTTGGTACATGGTTCTGTTTGGTTTGGAACTGGGGGTTTCTGTCCAAATTTCGGGCTGCATAAATAACAGGAGAGCAGGACTCGGATTGTACAGTGGTCAGCTGTGAGCTGTGCTCTTTGAGTGTGGCCAACCTCTCGGAGCACACCTGAGAAGGTGGGAATTAGCCCTATTGCCAATAGATTTTCTCACCAGAAAAGTCAGGAAAGATTATCTGACATGACCAAAATTAGAGTCTGTAATAATCTGTTGCTCGACTGAACTTTCAGCCCCTCAGTTCCCAGCACGTGTGCTGCTCGCAGAGCTGATTCTGCTGCAAAAGTAAAGGACAGACTGAAGGGTAGGGTTTTCTTAATGCGTGTCTATTATTTACATGTATAAATGCGTGCAAAGAGAGGGAGGCTGTGGCTAATCCATGTGTTCACTACTCCTAAGGAAGTTCCTTAAAGGGGAATCTTCTGACTTGCAGCATTTCAAATCCTAGCTTTATTTTAGAGCTACGTTTATGGGGGATCGGGACATACGTCTATTTTGCTGCCATATAATATAAATTCTCAGTATTAAATCTGACTTGAAAAAAGCTTTACATGTCTTTCTGTAAGTACAGATCCATACAGTTTGCATCACTAGCGAGTCTTGAAAAACTGAACTTAGTGGGGGTGGGAATTGCTCACATGCCTTCTCCTGACACCGAGGACTGCTACAATCACTTTATTCTCTTATTAATGATAATTATAGAAATAGCTTCATTGGATTCTAATGTTACCATAATAAAGGAAAATATTCTGAAATACTCCGAAATGTAAAATGTTGGCTGGATGAATTATATAACTTTCCTTGCCTTTTCTTCTTGCAAGGTACTGTCCTAGTGAATGTTTTGTCTGGCTTTCAGGGAAGAAAAGCTTGGATCCAGCCAGAGACTATGAAACAAAGTGCATTGCTTTGTAACATGGAGCAGGTTTGTCTGTGTTGCTCCTTTGTAGACGTACTTGAGGACTGCTTTTCCAGCGTACTCAGTTATTATTTTCCTTCCTATGAGCTATGGATTTCTTTGCTACGTTTTTTTTTTTGAGCGTGGTTTTGAATTTTTGGGGTTTTTTTTGAGCTGTTTGAGCATTCCTATCGCTAAATGTGCGACTTGGCTATTTCCACAATCGGCCTGGCTATGGACACAAATAATCATGGGTGGAAAAGTGTGCTCTGGGGGCCATAGTGGGAGTAGCCCCTCTTTTTTTAACCTGGGGAAAAGGACTGTTCTCATCTGTGGAATTAATGAAACAGGCTGACGTTTTATTGTTCCCCAGCGGAGATTGAGTTTGACTTTCTTTTACAAGCTGTCACAATGAGCTGGAGTTAGGCCAGAAACCCAGGGGTTTGCAGGTGCGACAGGTTTTGGCTTTTTTCTCTTAAAAATGACTCCCGTGGCATAGTCTGTCTTCTTCTACTTCTGTTTTCTGAGCAAAACAGGCAAACTTATTGATTTCCATGACTGTGCGGGTGTGTATCCTCAGGTCAAAGATGATGACTGGAGTCTTGTGGGTCGAGTAATAGTCTGGATTAAAATGCTCATGTTATGTCTGGTTTGTGCAGTAGGTGCAGGGACAGAGCTTGCCGGTGGTTTTCAGTGCGACTCAGAGATAAAAGAATTTTCACCTTCAGTTTTATCTGAACTTAATTTTTATCATCTCTTTGCTGATCTGAGTCTCTAATTTCAACTTTTAACCTTGAACAGAAGGTTGCAAAATTAACGGCTTTTATTGTCTCTGTGACTGTATAACCCTTCAGACATTGCCAGCCTCAATCCATAAGCGTAGAGATCTTTCATCAAGGTTGCTCAATACGAGAAGACTGCATTGGCAAACGGCTGCTCAGAGCTCAAGGAAAAGCAGCGCTTGAAGATATTAAACCTGTTTTGTTTGCACAGGAATGGGATGAAAGCATACTTCTCAGACAGGAACCATACATGCAAGTTTTGCGTAGGTCTCCCGGTTGGCAAATTTGGTGATGGGGAAGTGGGTTTTGCCCAGATTGTTGTTAAATTTGAACAGTCTATCACTTCCAGGTTTGACAGTCCCTGCATTCAGCACAGCTGACTAACAGTAGCGCTCTTCAACAGCCCGGCCTGTGTCTTTCTAGGCAGAAACAATAATGGCAATGAAAAAATAGATGGGTACTTTGTTCTCTGCTGTCCCCACCGAAGCTCCATTCCAAAGCCTTAACGGCACAACAATACAGCCTGTAGTGCCCTGGGAGTAGTTCCACATTAATTGTTTAGCATCTCGTGATCTGTTAGGCTGGGGTTTGTGAGCAATAAACAAACTTGAGGAGCATTGTCCCTGGCGAAGCTTGAATGTGGTGCCCAACAGAAGCGGTGCCAGATGCCTTGCCGATAGGTGAGCTCAAAAAAGGCAGTGATGTGGATGGAGTTTCAGTGCAGTGTGCGTGTACTGATGCCTAGAGAAAACTGGGAAATCCAAAGCTGTGCCGTCGCAGTGCGACAGTGTGGTTTGTGTCGTTGGTGATGGTGTGGTGGTCTCCAGTTCTGAAACCAGTTTGTGAGGTCTTCATTTCTGCAGGGCTGCGTGCTTAGATCCCACCAAGCACTTGAGACTTCTGGCCCTGAGGCAATCCGTTTGATTGACCTTTAAGGCGAGGCTGAAGTGCTGGGCTGGACCGAGTCCTGTGTGAGTAACTCGTGGTATCAACAGGAGAAAAGCGTACTGAGATAGCACTGTGAGTGGAGAGAACTGATCGAATGGGGCCGGAGTGGGGTAGGAACAAAGTCTAGGTTGCAGCCCTGAGCTGCTCATGGGTGGGGTTGAAAATCGATGGAAGACCAGTGCAAAGTCTTGAACGTGGCTTTGATAGGGACTTGAGGAATGGAGTCAGAGAGGGGTGGTAGAATAGCACAGCTAGTTAGGACAGAGTAGAATATCTCAGTTGGAAGGAATATATACTAACAGGCTGCCCTGGGAGGTGGTCGAGACCCCTTCCCTGGAGGTGCTGAGGGGTATGGTTTAGGGAGCGTTAGGAATGGTTGGACTCGATAATCCAGCGGGTCCTTTCCAACCTGGTGATTCTATGAATCTGTGATTCTATATTGGTTGTTCAGCTGTCTGGATTGTGTTCTGTCACGGTTCACCTGTAGACTGCTCAGATGGCATCACTGGTTTTGTTGAGAAAACATCTTGAACAGACGGATGTTGTTAGCAGAGCATTGACTTTAAATGCTTTCCATTTCAGAGTGGGTCTGTCTGCGGTGTGCTACTGACACGTACATCACAGAGTGCGCTTGGAAAGAGAAGGTTCTTCTTGCTTAAGAGCTAGAAGTACTTCTGCAGGAGTGTGACACAGGCAGAGATTCCCCTAACTGTGTAAAAGCAGGGCAGAACAGAAGAAATACATCTGAATAAAACTGAGCTGAGCTTTGGGCGCTCAACAAAGGCTTAGGACACAGTGAAGTTCAGTAGGTGGCTTGCGTCACTCAAACGCGCAACTGAGAACACGTGGAAGTGACGGTCTGCGTGGGCTTTGGGGGAGAGGAGGGGTCGGTACTGCGCCAAGCTAACTTTGTCCCATGCAATGTCGCTATTTCGCTTGAAGCGCGGGTCTGTGAGTAGGCTTTGGTGTGTAAAGCCTAACAGCTCGGAGCTTCCCTGGCTCAAAGCCTTGCAGTTTGTGCAGGGAGCATCCGCACCTGTGAGACTGGCTTGCGGTTCCTGCAGAGCACCAGCTTGTGCGAGGAGCCTTACTGGCGTCCGGTGGCAAGAGGGAAAAGTTAGGTCTGCTGGGCTTGAATTTTCCACCTTAGCGGCACTCTGAAGCTCAGCCCGCGAGCCTGCTAGCATGGAAAGAATGTGAGCAAGTCTGGGCTTGAGCGTAGGCTCAGGCCCGTGCTCCGCTGACAGTGTAGGCGAGCCCAGGCCCCCTTCCTTGACTGCTGCGGGCACCAAACTGCAACCGTGATGCTCCGACTATTCACTAGCGTGGCCTATTCCAGTTTGCGGTGTAAGCTAAAGGAGTGGGCACCTAACTGGGATCACCCTGAGCTGGACGCTCCAAGCCTGTGAATAAAGCAGTGAAACAGCAGGAATTGCTGCAAAGAAAAACTTCCCGGTTTCGTAAGTTTTGTTTGGATCGCCCATCTCTTCCCTTTGCCAAAAATGCAATGTATAATTTTTGTTGAAAGGAAATGCAGTGCAAAACAACTCTGCGGAAACCTCGGCTGTATCTTAGTGTCACAGTCTTCTCCAGACGCTGAATAAAGAGAGATCGTGTCTCCTGCTTTTAAAATAATTACTCGAATTAAAGATCAAGCTGGAAGAGCCCGGAGCCAATGCAGTTCACTGAACATTAGATCTACAACTTAATTTATTAAAAAGCATTGCAAAACCAACTTAAGCTCATCATGCTCAAAATATATCTCCTGGCAAGTAACCTGAACGTCCTCTGAGCTCTCAGCTCAGGAGCAGTGTGGGAGGGCATGGAGGTCTCTGTGAACTCTCCAAGTTCTCTAATTGCTCTCCTACAAATGAAGCTCTCTTTCTTGAACCTGTTTTTGCCTCCTTCACTCTAAATGATTACTAGGACAGCGTTGCACTAAGCGTTGCTGGTACAATAATGCCTAGGGTTACAGACAGCTTGGTGCACTCCTGGGGAGGCGCAGCTCAGAGCTCCAGGTGGTTTTCACGAGAAGGTCAGCACGCTTCTAGATGTGACCCTTAATTTGAAATTTTCAATAACGTCTGTGAAGTCCTGAACTGTGGCATCAGCCCAGCTTTTCTGGCTCTGTTCCGGGATCAGTCATTCCACTTAGCAATAAAACAAAGCAAGATAATGGGCGCAGATAACCGGGATTGAAAATTACTGTACACTGTTTTCCATTTACCTTTAAACAGCCATGTTGCAATTAGATGCCGGGCATAAAGCTGCTCTTTGTTAACAGGTATCTCCAGGAAAGTTGTGATTACAAGGTTTATGAGCTGGGTTCAGCGCTAGGTGGTTGTATCCGGTATTTGAGAAAGTGCCGGCAGCTGATGGTTCAGCCAGAGTCACCGAGGGATCCCTGTTATCTCGTGCTCACTGACACCCTTATCGCCAAAGGGACAAAAGGCGCCTTCGTATCCAAACCCTGTGGAAAATTAGCTGGAGTTGGCTACCGTCGTACCCTCTCCTGGAATGGAGGTGTCTAGTTAGAGGTGGTAGGTGAAATTTGCTGGCACTATCTTGTGTGAGTACAGCACCCAGGAATCCCGGTGGGAAGGATTCCTGTTGAGTTGGGCATGAATCGGAGCAGCTCCGGAGAGGCCAGGCAGGGCGTGCTCAATGGGTGCTGACCACGCATGTTGCCTTACGTGGCCCTCTCCATCCCTAGGTGCTTCATGGCCGCACCTGATACACCCAACTGCATCATCTCTTCATTTCATCTTTTAGGTGTTGTTATTGTTTTCTATAATCAGTAGTTCAGTAAAACGCTTCCTTGGCTCTGCCAGCCTAAAAGGCAGTGTAAAAGTTGCTTTATTCAGGTGTATTTTTATGAACATATATAACCAAAGCAAACGTGCTGTTGTGAGCCTGTTATAGAAGGATGGGTTTCGGCCGTTTCTTCACAAAGAATGTCTGCCTCAGTTTTTTTTAAGCAGATTGGTGTGAAAAAGAGGATGGAAGCCCACAGCGAGAGATCAGCGTGAGCAAATAAGCCTGGTCCAATACGCTTGTGTGTCGTATCTTAGTGCGCAGCTCCTGGCCCACTACCATTGTAACTTGGCTCTCGTGGGCACTAATTCTCATGCTTTACTTAATCACCCTTCGTGCTGTTTTGTTGTGGGCTGTACTTCACACAGAGTGTGTTTGTGTTGATTGAGGCTCATGAAATGGCGCTTGAGTTTGTTGTTCATAAAGCAGGAGGAGGAACTCTTTACAGAGTGAAGGGAGAAGAGGAAAGAGAATGGGGAAGCTCTAAAATACTTTTTATAAGTCTTGCGCATGTTAAAGCGCTGTGGCTTGAAACCCTCATTGATAAAAGGCTGAGCCGCGCAGGAACCTGGAAGTTTCCTTTGTGACAAGAACATTTTAGGGTAGTCTGGGAAGTTCATGTTTCTAGACTAGTGCTCTTGTGTTACTGGAGTCAGGAGGGGCCAGCTGGTGATACGGGGAGAGGAAAGTGCTACAGGAGCCTGGGTAACACGAGGAGCCTTCCTTTGGTAAGGGAGATGCAGTGCTCTGCGTTTCCTAGGCAGTCTCTATCCAGAAGAATGATTGCTTTCGAAGTCCATTGCTGGAATGGATGAGGTTTTTCAGGTGTTGCCTGTAAGAAATACCTATGCTTAAAGCCCTGTTTTCTCTTCCAGAAATCTGGTTGGTCTTCCGGATGAGCTTGTTAGTCATTACGCTGGTTTTCAGGTTTTCTTGGAGGACCCTGGGCCTCCTGCAGCCGGGCTGCAGCCCAGCATCACTGGGCTCCTACCAGCTTTTCCCCGCAAGTTGCTCTTCCATGGCAATGGGTCACTAGAAAGGAGTTCAGCAGAAGGTCGCTGTGGGTGCTTTGTGGCAAGAAACTCCTTTTCAGCTCGAGGGTAATTGTTTTGCTCTCAGGCTCGGTTTAGGCTGGTAGGAGTAAATCTGTTTTGGGCTGCCCATAAGTGGATGTCATCTAGAGGACAGTCTTGTTAAAACCTGGGAGCTGCCTGCTCGGCAGTTCAGTTACGCTCCCTTGGCTGCGGCTGGAGGATGCAGTAAATCCTGCTTCAGGGCACTCGGAACCAAGCGAAGAACGTGACAGTCCCATGAAGCAAAAAGCCAGTCCAGTAGCACACTCATTCTGCTGGTAAAGCCAGTTTAACATTTCTAAACGGATTGGTTTTATGCAGGATCATGCGTTGTCTGCCTGCACCACTCTGCTTTTATGCTGCGTCATGTTCCTCTGGTTTAAGTTGGTGTCTGGGTGGTGAGAAGCCCGTATCGCTTTGTTTGCTGACTAACGCAGCAAAACCGCAATCATGTGCCCCTGCCTGGTCTGGGCCAGGCTCTCATTAATAGCTGATTGATAGTCTGCAGGTCCCAGTTTAAAGGTCACGGGCTTGGTCTGCTCTCCCCTGGCACCACATTTCCAAGTCAAAGTGGGACGTAGGCGTTGCTTTCGTCACTGGATCACCAGAGCACGTGGAAGGGCAAGGAGTGCCCAAAGGTGGTGCTTTGCTCCATGCACCGGTGACCTGCTCCCTCTTGCCCACCACAGGGAGTTTTATCAGGAAGGGTACACAATCTTCATTTGCTTTCTGTGCACGTGCTGTCGGGGAGTGCACGTGTGGATGAGCTCTTCCATAAGGTTAGTGGACGTGGTAGGGAGTTCACCCAGCTGGCGTGGGCTTCGTGATAGCTATTTTCTTTGATAATATTGGCAAAACCACGTACAGACCTGCTCCTCTCATCTCAAGATGTGAAATCTTTAGTAGTAGAAAAGTTTCCCTGCTTGTGGGCACAGGCCTGGTTAGGGATAGCCGGAGATCAGACACACGCGGTTCTGTCCCAACAGCCTGGTAGGGTAGGATAGACTAAACTACTTCAGTTGGAAGGGACGTACAGCGATCACCTCGTCCAGCTGCCTGGCCACTGCGGGGCTGGCTGACGGTCACAGCCTGTTACTAAGGGCACTGTCCAGAGGCCTCTGAAACACTGCCAGGCCTGGGGCATTGACCACATCTGGAAGCCTGTCCCAGTGTTTGTCCACCCTCTCTGTAAAGAAATACTGCCTGATGGCCATCCATAAAACCATGGAATCATTAAGGCTGGAAAAGCCTTCTCAGCTCATCCAGTCCATCTGTCAGCCCGCGCCTGCTAAACCACGTCCCCAAGTGCCACATCTAAACACTGTTTGAACCCCTCCAAGGATGGAGGTTCCATCACTGCCCTGGGCAGCCTCTGCCAGGGCTTCACCACTCTTTTGGTAAAGAAAACTTTCCTAATATCCAGTCTAACCCTCCCCTGGTGCAACTTGAGGACGTTTCCTCTCATCTTGTTACTTGGGAGACGATTCCAGCACCCACCTCACCACAACCTCCTTTCCCGGAGCTGCAGAGAGCCATGAGTTCTCCCGTCAGCCTCCTCGTCTCCAGGCTGAACCTCCCCGGCGCGTCTTTGAGCCGTGATCCCCACTCCCAGAAGCCCCAGAGACTGCTCTCCATGCACAGAGTTGCGAGCGTGCCATGGCTCTGCAGAGACGAGTTGTCACCTGCAGCCACGTTTCTGACTGATCCTCATGATGTCCTTCCTAAGGGTTCTGTGTGCTTTGGGTTCTGGGGCTTGTGCTGGCGTGAGCGGTGTTTTGCTGAGCACGTGGTGCTCTGCAGGGGCAGGACCGCTCCCCGGGCTCACGGTGCTCTGCGCTGGGACTGATTTTCTGTCCTTCTGACTGAGACTTAAATTGGTGGAAGTGCTGAAATTCTTTATTTGAGTTTATTCTCAGCTGACTTTAACTTGGTTTTTCATTTCTCTTCTGTCTGGAAATGTTTGTTCAGCTTCACTGAAGTTGGGCCTGTTTGTGGGTTTGTGTTTTGGGTTTTTTGGTTGTTGAGTGTTTGGTTTGGTTTGTTTCTCCCCCTACCCAGTGCCGCTGGTGAAGGCCAAAGGGCGTTTAGTTAGGAAATGGTCTGTTTGCATTTCTAGCTGTAGGGTCTGCGTTAGTTGGGATTGACTGTTATTAAATTAGCGCTTTATGCCTGCACGGGCCGATGCCAGTGACCTCCTTGAGAGGAGATGTGTCTCATGTCCCGCAAGGAACAGTCACCGTGAAGCCTTCCAGACGAGCAGTTGTCACTTGAGTGAGGATGAGGTGAGCTTGGGGCACTTGAGTGTCTGAGAGCCCACTGGTTCTTTTCTTGTCTGACCCTGTTGGAGAAGTTTTCTTCCCTCGGTCTGGATTATATGCATGTGCAGAGGTCTGGGTTGGGGGCCTTTGCCTCTTCTGCCTTTGTTTCACAGTGACATGCTCTGATCACCCCCACTTTGATGTGCTCTCAGATGTCATCGCGTCCCTTCTTACTTTTGAGTAGCATCTCACTGGTAGGAATTCCATCATCTTATGGTGACTCTCAGCGGGTAAATTTGCTGAGCCCGATTTTATTTGCCTTTTTTCCCTCCCCCTCAAGGCCTCTGCTGTTTAGAAATGAAATCAGCTGCATGATGTTCTCATGGTTCGCGGTCCTGCGCTTTCTGCAGGTCTCACTCTGTGGCTGGGCAGCCCGCGCTGTGGCTGCCTGAGGATCTGGGTGATAAGCACCCTTCCAGAAGCTCCTGCTCGTGTAACGCCGCTCTGTGCTGCTCCCTTGTGCCACATGGACGGTGTCTAAGGCTGCGTATTGAAGCAGATTACTGAAATCATCCATGTTAAAAATATCCTTTATGCTGGATTATAGTTTTGAAACCAGCGTGTCGCGAAACCGCTTATCACTTCAGAATGCCAAGATCTGGATCAGAAGCGCTGTGACTGCACTCTGTGAAGTGCTGAAAGTGCATTAGCTCCCTTGGCCGCTTCCGATGCGCCCAAACTGTTTGATGTAGCCGGGCTTTCTGCCCGTGCCGGCAGGGCTTTGTGCTGGGCCAGGCCTTCCCTCTCCCAGAAGGAAGCATCGGGGCAGCATACATTCCATACTGCTTGCTCAGGCGGGTGGTCCGGAGTGTTGTGATGCTTTAGAATGACTGCAGCATCTCCAAGATGCTTGGGAAGGCGATTGGGAGGAAAATGTGCAGCTCTAGGGGTTGTGTGTCGGAAAGCGTGAAGCCTGGAGGAGAGGGCGAAGCTCCAAACTGTAATTACAGCGGTAAAATTCAGCCGTGATCCGGTCTCACCCGTTTTGTGTTAGTGGGGGTATTTTGTGTGCTGGGGGTTATCGCTCTGGAGAAAAGACTCTCCCCCGGAGCAGTCCCATGGGAGGACGCGTGCAGCAGCTGTGGCTGGGATTGAGAGCGCGGGATTGTTTCCCTGGAGCAAACCAGGTCTGGGTGAGTGTGGCGCTGGGCGCTGCCCCACCTCGCACTGTACACACTGCCTCCTCCACTGCCGAGTGGGAAACAGAGTCCAGCTGATGATCTCGCACTTCAGGGAGCTTTTTCCCTTGGAAAGGCAGTCTGGCAAGGCTGAGAGGCCGCTTTCACACTCGTGTCTGTGGTTGGGAAGAGCTGTGTCAGGGCTCAGGCACCCACACCTGGATCCTCGAGGCTCCGTGTGGGCAATGTTCTTGAGCCTCTGTTAAAGTTGTGTGCTGAGCTGGTGTAAAAAGCTCGTGACATTGCAGGCAGCTCTTAGCCCGTGGTCCTATGACACAGCACACTCGGGCACCGAGTCCTCGGGAAGAGCTCTTATGCAAGACTCCAAGAGCAGCTACTTTATGAAACAAGATTGTTTTTCGATTGGCACGGGTTTAGTTGAAGAGCATGTGAAAATGCTGTCATCAATCAGCCCTCTGGAGCGGTTTGATCGCAGGTTTATTGAGTGCTAAATGGTCAATGTGCCATACGCTGCCTGATGAAGTGGGGCCAACACACGCTGTTGTCTTTTCATTTTAGCCCGCGCCTGAACTCCACTCTCCTACTGTCACTTCCCCGGTTTCAAACCACTCCTAAGAACTTGCCAACCCTTTTTCTCCCAAGAAAAATGTTTTGAAGCAGGCAGGGGATTTTAGGAGCTTTTTCCTGCCAAAACTGAACTCTGTTCTTTTTTTTCATTAGTACACAGAACTGAAAAAAAATGTAGGGACAGGCAACTGGATGTGTAACCACGGTCAAGGAGGAGGTTGCCCATAAGGCATAAAACTGTAACAAAAATACTGCAGGACACGACATTGTCATGATAATAAATGACAAAAAATAAAAAAAAATATCCTGCAGGCTGTTCTGAAATAGTGATTTTTAGGAAAAATTCACTCCTGCTTGTGGTTTAAAAACCTGACACTGTTCTGCCTCCAGAGGAGACCTTTGTGTGTGATTTGTATTTCATGCTCTGCAGAAAAGCTACAAAACTGCCTGGTTTATGTTAGCCCCAAACAGCGATATTCATAATATTTGCAGTCTGAAATAACTTCTCCCCCGTGGATTGGCTCATCTCGCGGAGCTCCTGCGTAAGTGTGATCTGGAATTCCTTTTGGAGTGTCTCTACCCTGTGCTGGCTCTGGCTACGGTAAATACAGCAGATGTACGGAAGGATGCTCGGCTGGGCAGGTTCACGCCTCCTGCTGGAGAGGGGCTTTAACCAAGACGCTGCAAATTGCAGATTCTGAGTGAGTGAAAGGTGGCCTCCTCCCTGCTGGTGCGTCTCCAGTTCCAGCTCCACGGTTTCCTTTAAGAGAAGAGGAGGAAGGCAAAGAAGCAGCTGACTTAATCAGTTTTTATAGAGTTGTGTCACTTTATGGTAAGCAATCCAAACATAATAAAACAATGGCTTAAACTGCTACACCTGCCCTGGGGTCCAGTGCCAGCATCCTCCCTGGTAGTTCCTTGGTTTCAGTCATGTTCCTTTCTTGCTCGTGCAGAAGGAATCTTGGCTTCATTCAGTCGCAAGTATTTTGCCCAGTAGTTCTTTCATTGTTGGAATGTATCGAAGATGAAGAGTTGTCCTGAGGTTGTCATAGCTATAAGTTGAAATCCAAATTATATAATGTCTCATTAGGACTAAACTCGCTTTTTGCAGTCTGAGTAGCGTGGCACAGTGTTACTGAATGTAATGGGCTGCATTTCTGGGGTGAAATCCATGTAACTGAGGCATTTCAAGCCAATAAAAGGCTTGAAGTTGAGGTTTGTGTTCTCCTTGGTGCTGCCTGGTGGATTGAAGGCACCCAGCAGCCTGGGATTGTGGTGTCCTTCAGCTCTTTGTAGCCGGCTGCCGAGAGCGCCGGGTCGGCTGGGAGAGGAAGCGAAACCTCCATGACTGATACTGAGGGGTGGACCTGTCTTTTCTCCAAACATCCCTTCATCCTTTCTCCCCAGCCCCTCTCACAGGCGTGCTTCGGTGTCGGGTAACAAAAGGCTTGTGTCACTGTCAGCCTGAGAGAGACCAGCGAGCGACAGCAAACCTCTGTGTTTTCATATGCCCTTTGAAAAGGTGTGTGATCCAGAATGTGTGGTTGGTATGAGGAACCTGCAAAGCGTTCTTACTTTTTGCTTCCCCCTTGTTTCCTCATAGTACGCGCACGGTTCGTCAGCAGCCGTGCTGCACGCATCGTGGTCCAGCACGTGCTGGCAGTCCAGTGGAACTGGAAAATAGGAGTTGGTACTGCAAAAGGCAGAGCACAGCCCGAAAGAGATGAGCAGTGGAGGCTCCTTTGAGGCTGTGAGTGATGCAGCCTTTCCCTATCCACCCTGCGTCGTCAGAAGAAAGGGGGCTTGAGCACGGTGCGTGCATTTACACCTCGTAGTCCTATAGCGTTTCGAGTTATCTCAGGGTTCGGGATTTAAAAATACCTTAGTGCAAGTTCTTTCTGCAGGAAGCAGAGGCTTCTGTCCTCCTCTGCCTCTGAGAGGAGGACAACCTTTTGCTGAGAAAGCATGTAAATAAAGGCTGTTTCAGAGCTGACGGGGAAAACACATCCAAGATAAATTTGGCAACGCGTTCTAAAAGTGCATCAACCAGAGTGTGCTGAGTAGAGCCAGAAACTCATTTTTCCGTGTGATAGAGCCCATATGCAAGTACGTGAGAAAAACAAAACACATCTAGCCCCTAAATAGGAATCGGATGTATTAGGGCTGTTTATTCAAGCGTTTGCGCCTGGGCTGTGAGACCATCATCTGGGACCAAGTCTCCTTCCTGATTTCCTGTTTATTTGGCCGTTGTCATTGCAGTATCCAAATGCTTCACAGGTTGCAGAGAAGAGAAGCAATATTATTTCTGTCTCTCCGCAGCTGGTTGGCAGAAGCAGCCCCATCAGCGTATTGGCTCGTTATCTTTGGGAGGATGTGCAGACGGACACACGCTTGGCATCTAACATGGGTGGCTTGGTGAAGGCACTGGTTCTCCCCACCGGGGAAGCCCTTGTTGGCTCTTCCCTGCACTACATAAACTAGCTGATGGTTGCCTTCTTCCACCTCTGGGCACCTGGATGATGGGTGTTGCTTGTCACAAAGTAGTTTTGGTGGTGGAGAACATGTCTGAGAGAGATCAAGGACTCAAGCAGCTTGTAGTTTCTCACTTAAGTGTTTTCTGTCCTGACTTGCTCAGATCCAGACCCTGAAAATAGAAAACCACTATTTTTTACTTCATTCTTTTTTAGGTTTCTTTCCAAAATCCTGCAGCAGGAGTAGAGGGGATGTAGGCCTGGATAAAAACTTACCTGAACATCCTGTGCTTTTTACCTTCTTACAAGGTAAACCACTCTTAAACCACAGCTCATTTCTGGCAGAGACTCTACAAAATTTCCACCCTTTCTTATTTCTATCCCATGTCATAGAATCGCTTTGTTGGAATAGACTTTGAGGTCATGGAGTCCAGCCATACCTGTCCACTGCTAAACCAGATCCTTGTTTGCGTCTCCTCCCTGAGACAGTGAAAATATCTCTGCTTGCTGCACTGCTTCACTGATAGGACTCCACCAGTTTTCCAAGTGAAGATATTCCTATTGTTTCATGCTATATAAATATATATGTGTATATATATATATTATGTTTAATTTTTGTAGGTCTCATTTTACATTATTTGAAAATTTCCAGTCTGAAATAGTTCCCGTGTGCAAATTCATAAAGGATGTTTTCTTGCTAGGTTTTGGCCTGAAGAAAGCTGGCAGTAATCTGAGAAGGGCAGAAAAGACCAAGTCAGGAGAGGTGGCTCTCGGGAGTCTAATCGCTGGACTCCTGCGGATTAGAGCCAGGGCGTCGTGCCAAGGCGACCGAGCTCTATTCCTGGCCCTTTAAACCCCCCAGCTCCTTCAGATCCGCTCTGCGTGCGGTTCGGGGAAAGCATCAGGCTTGCGATGTGTCGTAAGCAGTTTGCCAACCCTCTGCAGCCGGCGAGCGCGGCTGCTAAATGAGATAAAGTGATCCGAGGGAGGAGAGGGGCCATTCCTGGGAGGTGGGTAGGAGCGTGGGGTCCGGCACTGCTGCCTGCAGCCGGTGCTGCCCTGGATGCTCAGCAGCGCCGAGGGTGGGCAGGGTGATGCTGGGAGCACGCGCTGCTCCGCTGGGTCATTTGAGCAGACGTTCCACCCCGGGAAGTCTCAGCACTGTATTCCTTGCCGGCAGTAGAAATTGCTCCCTTCCTTCCTTTCTGTTCTTTTCTCCCTCTCCCCCGTGCCACGAGACTGCTGCTTCTCGGCTGCTGCTGCGCTCCTGGACTGATGCTGCCGTGCTGAGGGGCCGGAACGTGTTGGTGCGTGGGGAATGGAGGCAGATGCCGGGGCACGTGGTGTGTGAAACTGTAAGAACAGACTTTACCGAGTAATAAAGCGCGTGCGGTCTGTGTTTGGTCTGGAAATCCAGTCCCATCTGTTCCAGATGTTTTCAGCTGTGTTTATAGCAAGGAGCTACTGTGCTGCTTTGCCGGGGGGCGGGGGAATTAAGAAGAAACCAATACGGACTGTGCCTTCACAAACAGGCAAGAGCATCCATGACAAATGTTCCCTCTTGTTGCCTCAGAAAAGATGCGTAGATAATCTTGAATAATTTAATGAAGAGCTGGAGTTGTCGGGGAAGGCTCCTGTGTGTGTGCCTGAGCGCTGTCTTTATTGGCAAGAAGCACATCCGACTCCTTGGCGCGGGGCGACTGCTGTGGAACAGAACCTTTCCTGAGCCAGAGCAGCTTGGTCCACAAATCCGCCAGTGTTGGGGCCTCCCCTCTGTCAGGCAGCGTGGGGTGAAACGGCCGGGATGAAGGGAACCAAGCCTTTGGAGCTGGTGCTTGTTGCTGAGCACGGGGCTGTATTATTTGCCACCACCTATAATCCGTATGAAAAATGCATATTTCTGTGTGCCTAGGGTTTGAATTGGGCCTGCTTTGTGGCCGTCTTTTTTATCTGTAACATTTGCGAGTCCTTTACAGGAGCTGAGCTGCAGATGAAGAGCAAAGGATAAGGCCAAGGGTGTTAGCGAAGGTGCTTGGGGCAGAGGAAAGTAGGAAAGACGGGAGAACGGCTGCTGGGCTGCTGCTGTCGGAGAACGGCTGCTGGGCTGCTGCTGTCGGAAAATGAGGGCTCTGCTATGTTCTCTTTTAGCTGGTGGTTTGGTTCGGTTCAGGTAGGCATTGGCGTGCGGGGTAGGCATCCCAAGACGTTTGGATTTCTTGGAATTCATCTATTCGGATTTTATCCTCCTAGATTGGAATGTGTCCTTAAAAAACGCTATTGCTCCCACTGCACGTGGAGGATCCTGTGGGATCACAAGTGGAACGTGAGGAAGTTTTGACAGCTCTGTCTTTCTGTCCCCTCAGAAACGAAAGAAAAAGGTGCTGCTTTTTGATCGTTGCCCACATATGCCCGTTTCTTGCCAAACCAGGCTGCCAGCTTGGTCTCTGGTTGTATTCAGGGAGAAAGCTTCCCTAGTGACTGCCGGCAGCGAGCAGCGAATGTCTGCTTAACCCCTAAGCGCTAGGAAAGGGCGTTGGTTAACACAGCAAGCTTTTTTCTTTGTTATTTACCATTTTTGTCTTTGCTTGTTGAAAGCGGAACCCTTGGGAAGCGTGCGGGGTCTCAGCTTGTAGGTGAAACGCATTAGCATGAGTTCTGGGTAGCGTCAGGGCAGAGCATGTATGGCAGAGCCACGGAATTGGGAATCTCTTCTGTACAGGGAAGCGGATAAGAGGAGGGAGAGAAAAAGGGAGGGAAGAGAAAGCAACTCCTAACCCCAGTCCCCGAAGGAATGAATGAATGGGTGACACACATAATGACTGCTGCGATGGGCTGACTCGCTGTAGCTGGGTCTCTGGCTAATCCTCGGATGGCAGATTTCTGTCAGGCCAACATGTGACACAAAGCTGGCCTCTCGGAGACACGCGTGCTTCGCTGGTATTAAGAGGCTGGCGAAAGGCTGCGCTCCCACTGGGCATTCGGCCGTGCGCCTCTGTCTGCGTCCGGTGTGCGTGCTTGTGTGTCTGCCTGGCTCTGCTGCCCGGGGATGCCGGGAGCACTCTAAAACTGGAATTCCGCAAACTCCCGGCTGTTGCATAGACAGTCCCAAACTTGCCTTCTTTTTAGAGAAAAGGGGGGGAGAAAAAGGCACAAGAAACAGGAAAAGCTGTCAGCTGGCTGGCCAGGATTACCTTTCCCACACCTGCCACCACCGATGTCCTCTCAAGGTCAGGACTCGAGCTCTGCCAGGCCAGCTTAACCCAAACGCCGCTCGCAAGGAGCTCTATGAAGGAACAGCAGGCGCTGGACGGAGAGCAGGAGTGCCCGCAGGAACATGACCAACAGCTTGCAAGTTAACCTGCCCAGGACCTGGGCCGGTTCCAACACCTCGCTCCAGGAGAAGTCTGAGCATTCCTTTTTTCTTTTCTATTACTATAGGATGGAGGACGAGGCGGTACTGGATAGAGGGGCTTCCTTCCTTAAACATGTGTGTGACGAAGAAGAAGTGGAAGGTAAGAGACTGGGCACCGCTGGGGAGGAAGGGTGTGTTTGTGCGTGAGATCAGCACAGTCGGACAGAGGGGGAAAAGGGCGCCTTTGTTTGGCCGAGTAATTAATCCTAAAATTGACTGAAACGCTGGTAATCTTGATGGGGTGAAACTAACTTTTTGAAGAAATCCACTTCTGCAGTTGAGGGGGGAACGCTGGTTTGTGCTGCCAGCACACATCGCCCCTTCCCACAAAATTGGTTCTGGCAGAGTGGCTCTAAAATATTGGGGCTCTTTGTTTTTATTTCCCCCGTTACAATTTTGGCAGCGCTCGTGTGTCACCGCTGCGCCTGGAAGCACTGGGATACGGGGCAGGTGCTGCAGGTGGAGCAGGAGCTGGAAAATCTAGCAGGGTTTGGGCTGGCTGTTGGGGCTGGTCGTGAGGCAGCAAGAGCATGTCTGCCTGGGTTTTCCATTGAGCTTAGGAGAGGGTTTTTCCTTTGCGGAGGAACTTTTTAACAGAGCAAACAGTTTCTTCACTTTTTTAGGAACAGAGTAGAGTCCTTTGGGAGTGTTTTTGTTCTCTTTCTGACTAAAAGAGTTGTTAAATACCAGAAGTAAAAGGAATTTAAAAGGAATTTAAAGCAGTTCAGTTTCAGGTTGTTTTGGAAAATTATGAAGCTGATAGGAATGAATTCTTTGCAGCAGGTTCTCGTTTACTTGTGTTATGAGGATCGGCTGACAGCGTGCTTGATAAATGAGCGGGGGAGAGGGAGGAGAGGCCGATAGGGTACGTACGCTGCCTGGAAGGGAAAGCAGGCCAGCATTTCACCTCCCAGTGCTGTCCCTCCCCTCTTGGCTTAGGTATCTAATGTTATTCTGATTTCCAATTCTAATTGCTGCAAACAAATGCCGGTGGCTTTGGGGTTTCAAGTGTTTTGAAAGGAGTAGGTTTGTCACTGGGAATGGACGGGAAAGGATTGAGCATCTGAGAGAAAATAACCTCCAAAAAGATGGATTACAACCTTTCCAGCAAAGCAAGCCAGCCCTTTCCCTGAAAAAGCTGTGTTTTTTTTTCTCCCGTGTGCAGTAATCTGTGCTCGGTAGCTGTAAATCATTGCGTTGGGTGTAACGAGGCCGTTTGCTGTCGGCAGGATCGGCGTGGCGGGGGGCTGTGTTAGCCTGGTGCCTGTGGAACGCTTGGGACTTGGGCACAGCAGAAACATTTGAGAGGGGAGAGAAGGAGAACATTTCTTACTGTCTGAAGCGTTGCCCTGTGCTGTTGTGGTGCGTATCGCCCACATGCGATGCTCCAGAAATGTATTATAGTACAGGTTGTCATACAGGTGCTGCGAAGAAGGCTGGGGTTGGTGCTGTAGGGAATAGCTGTGGAGGTGGTGGGTTTATCACCGTATTTGCATGTAGATAACTGCATTGGATTTAGTTGGGCTAATGGACCGGTTACAGTTCATCTCGCTGAGGGAAGAGGAGGAGGTGAAGCAAGTATTTCTAATTGCACACGACAGGCCTCGCAGAGCTGTAGCTGCTTGTCTGAGCCTCCGGAGAGACCCGGAGCTGTGTAGCCGGCTAATTCCCTTCTGCGTGCGAAAGGCAGTGCCCTGCTTGTCGCCAGGCTTCTGCAGCTGACCCCGTAAATCAGCCGTGGTGCTGCCGTCCCCGGTGGGGCCACTGCCGCGGCTGCAGCAGCTGTTGGGGTCACCACGCCAGTGCGTGGTGGGGCTGGTGTTCGGCTGCTCAGCCACCTCACTCTGCTGGAGTGGCACAGCCTTGAATTCGTAGCGTATCCGGTGGATTTGGGGGATTGCCACGGTGCAAGTAATCGTTAAAGGCTTTGGCGTTTTGGAAAATGCCTCGGAGGGGCAGGTGGGTGTCCTCAGCTCGTGCGAACTCTGTGCAGATGTGTCTTGTGTGTACACACGTGTAATGTACGTGTGTGTGTAATGTGTGTCCACCCCGTGCTTATTGTCTGCGTGCATAGAACGAGCTGTAGGCTTGCAGAATGGTTGGGTGGGAAGAACCTCAAAGCCCACCCAGTCCCACCCTCTGCCATGGGCAGGGACGCCTCCCACTGGCTCAGGGGCTCCAAGCCCCATCCAACCTGGCCTGGAACCCCTCCAGGGATGGGGCAGCCACGGCTGCTCTGGGGAGCCTGGGCCAGGGCCTCCCCACCCTCACGGTGAAGAATTTCTTCCTTATATCCAATCTATATCCCCCTGTTCTCAGTTTAATATCCAGTAGAAAGGCTAAAACGTCAGGTTGAAGGCCCTCGGCTGACGCTTGGTGCAGATGCTTTCAAGTTTCTGCTGGATTTGTGCCCTGCAGGTGAGATGGTTTCAAGGAGGAGAGCATTTGTCCAGAGAGCTGAAGGCGTCACCTCTGACGCGCTCTCTGTTCCTCCAACAACTTTCATGGTAGAGTTTTAATGTATTTTTCTAAAAGGCTTGGAATATTTGCATCCTTGGTAGGAGAAGGCAACAGCAAGTGGAGTTGTTACCTCCAGATGCAATTTACTTTTCTGGTAGTTTGTATTTTTAGCCTGCTTTCATAACAGGAAATAACACACATACAAAATTGTTTGCCTTTCTTGCCACTTCTCTCTGTTCCTCTCCCAATAACTTTTTCCACCTAGCAGTCAATTTCCATCATATTTCTTGGGAAGGCTCCTTAAAGCTCCTCTGAATTTCACCACATTTTTAGGACACAACCAACTGAGCAGAGAGGGGAGACCGTATGCTTTTCCCTCTGTTAGGGAAAAGGGGATTGTAACCTCTATGAGAAGAGAGCTGACAGTGCAGTGTTAGGGCAGCGGGACCTGGGGATTCCCCGGCTGAAGGGATTTGCAGAGAAGAATGGGAAAACCCTCCTGTGGAGCATCATAACCTGCTTGGAAAGCAGGTCGCGTGGGAATCGGTTTAGGTTCAAACAGGTGAAGACAGGATTTTGGAGTCGTCACTTTAAACATCCCTCTGGCATGTTCTTTGCAAGAAGAGAACAACAGTGCGGTGTCGTTTATTCATGGCTGATGGCCCGGTGCTGTGTCCGTGAGATGGAGAGAACAACCCGGAATCACCACGGCACTCGTTAATTAGGTTGTGGAGTGGCGTGGGGGAGAGGGAAGGGCTTTGCTTGTTAAGGAGGAGTGAAAACGGGCATTTTTGGTCAGTAGGATGCTGGGACATGTTCAGCTTGGGGCAAGTGTCAGTTGCGCCCTTGCTGAGTGAATGTCATGTTCACAGAAACTGTGCGTACCTGACAAAAGAATGTCCCTCTGGCCCCTTCCAGAGGCGGTTGGTGCTTCTCCAAGATGCTCCTGGGCCGGAATGGGCTGGTGGTTTATCAGCAATATCAGCTCTTGGCATTCAATAGTGATGCCATGGAATGATTCCAAGGATGATTTCCATGTTTGTGGGGTCAGTGAAGGGGCTCCGTGGATTCGATCCGTACGGATTCACTCCAGAGAGCTGCTTTCCTGGCCAGCCCTGATCGTGCACATCAGCGCCCAGCAATGCAGCTTGGCAAGACCGGGGATCCTGGGTCCGGTTCAGAGCGGGGAAGGAAAGCCAGTGTGAAAAAGCAGCCTTGCTTGGGGGAAATCAGGAAGAGGCACTGCCCTAAGCCGGACCTCCTGTGCGGGAAGGCCGTTCCCTTAGAGCACTGCGCGTTCCTTTCCTTGAAGGTAATGACAAGTTGCAGCGGTGCCACCGTTGGAGGGCCGGGGTGGGTGACATAAACAGATTACTTCATAACCACTTTGGCAAGAGGGGAAAAGCAAAGCTCCACCTTATCCGTTGAGATAAGGGATTCTTGGCTCCTTAAGCGTGACTTCCCCCCGGGCCTGCTGCCGCCCGGACTTCACGGTGGGGAAGAGGATGCGTGGTTTCCAGTCTGACAGGCCGGCTGTTGGGAATTCTGACCGTGTGGCCAGGAGAAGGGACCGGCTCTGGTAGCGAGTGCTTTGTCCTGACTCTCAAAGGATCTACAAAGCAAAGGTTTCAAGAGTCTTTCTCGGATCCCACTGCTCTAAGAGTGAATTCAGGGAAAAACGCTCTTAGAGTGGCACTTTCTCCATGGATTCTGCTATCATTATGGGATTTACTAAACTAGGGATTTTGTCATGACTCTCCCTAATGGCTTTTTCCGTCGTAGCTGCTGGCTCCCCGCACTTCACTCCTCCCGGCTTTCCGCTCTCAACCCTGTTGTGTCACTGCGCTTTCCTGGTCGAAAGCTGTGTGAGACCATAAGCCTGAGATGATCACCTGATGGCTGCATCGATGGGGAGAGAGGCCGAAAGGGCCGAGATAACTGTGAAAATCTTTATCTCTATTAACAGCAGGCAGGAGGTAGCAGAAATGAGCTATTTTTGCCTATTTACTTTGTCTTCTTTTCCCTTTCTCATCCTCACCCTCAGATTTTGATCATGGACTGTGGGCAGACCTTCTCTGTTTTCAGAAATAACCGGACTTGTGTCATATCAGATAGAGTTTTTAATTGCTTCTGAAATAAATATGATTAAAAATTAATCAGATACAATTCCAGCACAGACTGTACTTCATTAATATTCTTTGATCCCTTTAATTTGTGTGCAGCAATAGGCTGGGCTGTATTTTGCTTTGGTACAACTGAGTCAGGTTTTGCTCGTGCGAAAGCAAAGTGATGAGGACTTGAGCACTGCCTTTTTTGCTCTTTGTCTGTGCGGCAGCTGGCACAGCTTGGGGATGGCGGGCACGGACTGGGACACAAACGCTGCCCCGCACAGCTCGTGAAACAATTGGATGGTTTGGATCTTCTCAGCTTTGAGGTATCAGGATGAAAGATTTCAGATGAGCTTTAATTCTCCACGGCGCTTTGCGGGATACTGAAACGTGCCGGTCGCTGCTTTGCCACGAACAACGAGGTTCAGTTCTGTGGCTTCACTGCAGACTTTTGATAACACTTCAAATCCCTATGGGAAATTTGGAAGCGGTTTGTGTGCGTGTATGCTAATTAAGTCAAAAATACAGATGCTGTGAAGTCTGTGAAATCTGAGTCATTCACAAAGGGGTTTGTTCAGGAGTTTTTGTCATTAAGATAGTGTCACTCCCAGTCATTCGATAGCTTGGTGTGAGTAAAGCTGTGATTGTGCTTCCCGTTGGCCTTTTCCAGCAGGTCTCTGTGTTCCCCATCGCTGCAGGAGTATCGCTCTGGTCATTACAGATGTCTCATCTGCTGTCAGGAATCAGCATTAGCTTTCATGTTGCTGGGGTTGTAAGAAGCGTAGAATCATGGAATTGCTGAGGTTGGAAAAGCCCTCTAAGTCCAGTCCCACCGTCCCCAAGTACCACCTATACATGTTTTTTGACCTCCTCCAGGGATGGGGACTCCACCGCTGCCCTGGGCAGCCTCTGCCAGGGCTTCTCCTCTCTGTCAGTAGAGAATTTTTTCCTAATATCCAATCTAACCCTGCTCTGGCACAACTGGAGGCCATTTGAGAAGGTGTTGACGCCTGCCTACGCCAAGCTCTGTGAGAAAAACCGCAGTCCCAGTTCAGATAATGATAAACTGACTATACACAAGGTAGTGATAAGTTGGCTGTGCAAGCAGGAGAAATGGTGAAAACCCAAGAGCAGCTGAGTCAATAGATGATGTGATTTGTCCATTGCAAAGCAAAGGTGGTGTTTTCTTCCGAGCGATGGTAAATTTTGCACTGATACGTGCTGTGAGCGTAAGGTACGTGGCGGTGGAGGGAGGTGTTTCCGTACCATTCTGACAGGGACTGGCTTCTCTCCATCTGTGATGGGTTTAGAAACAATCATCAGCTCTCAGAACTGGCAGTGAAACTAATTTACTGAGGCCATGCTCATTGGGAGGGTGGCCTCACATAGGCCCTTTGGTGGGAACAGCTTCTCCAAGTGGGTGTTTTCAGTTCCTGGGGCCATCCTGAATCCGAGAGAGAGCAGGCGCTTGGGCAGGACATGGTAGTCCAGTCCCAGGGCACGGGCCTCCCGTGTCTCAGCAGTGACTCTACAGAGGTCACTTTTTGAGCCCTCTCTTCTCTTGTTCTTTGGTTTCTGTCGACGCTGCCACGTGGCTGCGCGTGCAGGCTGCTGGTGCTGTTGTGCACCTGCTGGTTGCCTGCGAGTCTGCTCCTCTCCTGGGTCGTTTCAGTAAGGATTCAAATCTGGGCTTGTCGGACCTTCTCCCGGCCGCTGTGTGTCCCTTCCCCTGCCCAGCAGCTCTTGGTTAAGGTGCAGTAGCACTGAATGGGACAGTTCAGGATGGAGATGGAAAAGCTTTTGCAGCCTTTGCTCAGTCTTCAGAGGTGAGCCCCAGATGGGCTGGTGGCCCTTCCCAAGCTTTTCTGGGACATTTAATGTTAAAAGATAATACCAAATGTATTGGGAAAGCCCTGGTGCAGTTGTGTGATGCCTGTGTTTGCTCTCTTGGGCTGTATTTAGCAAACTCTGTCTTGGTTTTTCCCTGTTCACTGAACTGATGGATTTTTAAGAGACATCCTCTGTGCCGTAAATCCAGGCATAGGGAATCAGTGAAGGCAAATGACAGAACCCACTTGGTAAGCAGGGGAAGATACTGAGGCAGAAAGTGAAAGATAGCTGAGCCCCTGTGGGGGTTGGGTTCCTTTGAGCTTGGCAGCAGCCTTTGTGCAGCTGCGGATCACAGGAGGGTCCATCCCAAGCCTGGAGCTGAGCTTCATCTGGAAACTGATGCCAGGGCTGTTTCGACAGCCCGCAACAGTAAGTGTGGTCTCTGCACTGGTTCAGTCATTGTCCCGGCCTTTGTGAAGGTCTGTCCCTTCCTCGCCTTTGGGTGATACGGTTGGACTTGATGACCTCAGTGGTCTTCTCCAACCTTAATGGTTCTATGGTTCTGTAATACTGCTAATCTGATTGCACAGCACTGGGAGAACTTCCTTAGCAGTAAGAAGAGAGGCTGAGGAGGGACGTAGGAGACTCGAGTGCTTCCTTGAAGGAAGCGTTGTGGTGCTGGAGAGGTGTCCGGAGGCCTTGGTGCAAATGGTGCTCCCGGCAGTGAGCACCATGATGTTTGCATTCCTTTGTGGTGCCCTGCTGGCAGCAGCTCTGCCTTCCAGTAACCCTCTCTCTGTCCGCAGTCTGCCTTTCATAGAGTGCACCATGGCCTCTATGGGTTTAATTATAAATTATAATTATAAATTATAATTATAAATTCTAATTGCAGCCTTGGAGTCAGCATTTTCTTGCCACAGCGCTGGTTTTCTGTCTTGGGATGTGGTGCTGCAGAAATGGGCAGTTATGGGGACTTGCTCTGAGCTGGCTGGTGCTTTGCAAACCCAAGGAGGATGGTTTAGGTAGGTCTCCGCCTGGCATGTTGTGGTTCAATAGCTTGTGTTTCATAGAATCGTGGAATGGTTTGGGCCTGAAGGGACTCTAAAGCCCATCCAGTGCCACCCCCTGCCATGGGCAGGGACACCTCCCACGGGAAACAAACTTGTGTTTGTTGCTAACCTGTGCCCAGCTGTTGCCGTTTGCTCTTCAGGCTTTGGACGATGTGCTGCTGCAGGCAGTCATTGTCAGTGATGAGGAATTCAGGCTCTAAAGGGATCACAGTGTTTGCTGCAGAGTTTAGAGAGGAGATTTCGGTGGCATTCCTGTTGCTTGTGCACGAGCGGCCAACCTGTGGCACCTAGAGAGCAGTGGGAGGTTCTCTCTCTGAAAGAGAGGCACTGCTTAGATGCCTTGGCTGTTATATGACAGCTCTTACATCAGAGAGTGATCCAAGACCTTCCTGCGTCTATGAACTTGTGCGGAGTACAGCTCGGAATTCATTTAGTCAGCCTTGCTAATTAATGAGATGGAAACATGGAAAATGAGGCCAAGATTTTCAGCCAAGATGAGCCACTTTGGGTGGTCATGGGGGCATTTCAGAAGGGGACATGGTTTTTAAGGAACTGTGGTCAGTGCTTGAGGCAGATGCTGGAAAATCCAAAGGTACCCTGCTTCCAAACAGCTTGGTCTGAAACCTGAACAGTCCAGCACAGCTCTCCTCCTCTGCCCTGTTCCCCCAAGCCATGCATTTTCCAGGTCTTCCTTTTCTTCCATGGAATCCCAGCAGTGCTGGCCAGATTAGATCAGATCACAGAGGGACAGGTTGGGTGCTTCTGTAACCTCTCACGGCTTCAAAGAAGAGACAAAAGCAGCTTATGGGGTTGTGGGTAAGAGTCTCGCAATGGCTTATATAAAGCTCAGTGAGAATACCCCAAACACATGTTTATTGTTCTGTCTAAACAGTGCCCACCCATTAAATCATTGACAGCTTCCTTATATTTTCCTGTCACGGAGCTGTACTTGATAGCTGTCATCAGCATGTCTCTTCTGGGCTTCACATTCGGATCCTTGCCAAGCAGCCGCTGCCGTAGGTTTGGTGACTGGGTTTGTAGGATCTCCAAGAAGTCAAGTGAAGACCTCACTTCATTTGTTTGCACTTTCTTTTCCTTTTTCGATGTTCTTGCCTTCACTTTGTGCGAGCTCCATCTTTAAGAGCCATCCTGTTCTTGGGGGCACAGTGCTGCCTCACCTCCTAAACGTGCCCTGCTAGAACAGCCCCCGAATCTGGTCAAGAATTCAGCAGTTCAAGGCTGGGTCACTGATGGGGAGTGAGCCGAGAAGCTCAAGCTTTAGGTGGACGAGTAGGAAGACCCTCCTTGTGGCTAACTGTAGTGTTCTTATATGGGAGCCTTGTGAAGACACGGAGGTAACTTTACGTAAGGATTAAACTGGTCTTTGGAAGGTAGTGAAGTTGGTGAAGGACTGCATACCAAGATAGAAGTGCACTGATACAGATGCGTAAGGATCTTCGGGCAGGTTCCCTGCTCGATGAAGGAACTGCGTCTTCATTGCTTGTGCTGGGTCCTCTCTTGAGTGCTTTCATCTTAGCCTTGAATTTGGGGTTCTTGCGTCAGAGCTGGCAGAACTGAAGAGAGCTTGGTTGTTTCCAATTTCATCCCTTCCTAGTTCATCTGTCACATGCAGAATAGCTTGGGTTGTGTCTCTCCTAGAGCCTGTTTCTTTACTCGCATTTCTCTCATGGCAGCCATTCTCCTAATGGCATTTATTGAGTTCTGAAGGCCCTACTCAGCCCTGTGGTTGTCCTCTTACAAGTATTTGGTCCTATCACCTGGTGGATTCCCATTCACCCTTCTCCCTGGCCAGCTGCCATGTACCAGGGAAGAGTCCTGCAAATATCCAGGTCAGAAGAGGGCCGGAGAGAGCCATCTTGGTTCCCCTGGTGCCGATGGTTCCTTGGAGCGGGTGTCACGCAGGCTGGGCGTCCCATCCCACATGTGCCTGGATGTGTGCAGCCATAGCTGTCCCTGGGGCGGTGGAGTTGGTTGGGATGCAGGGCCGGCGCTGCTCCTCTGCTGCCGCCAGCACCTGGAACCCCTTGGAATTCAGGTAGAGCTAAGGGCACTCGGCACGTGATGCTGGGGCCTTTTGTTCTTATTTCTTGAGCTGATTTGAAACTAAGCAGGGCTTACTTTGGGACTTGCTTAGTGCTACTTTTAGTAGCTCCCCCTTAAAATGGATCATCCCTGTGATTTATTTGTCCTTCGGGGCCATCAGCTTTCTATGTCATTTATTTCCATGGCTTCCCAGAAGCCCAGAAGGATTGTTCTGCCCCAGGTTTGAAGAGCAGCCGCTGAAAGCTGTGCTATCCTTGCTGTAATCCCAGCGGCGCGTTGCCTAGTGCCACGTCTGCGTGCTTAGTGCTACGCTGACCCCTTCCTCCTCTTGGCCGCAGAGGTGCCGAGCTGTCTTCTCACCGTGCTCCTGGTGGGCTGCAGCTTGTGTGACGTGGGAGCTGCGGTAGGCGCAGATCCTGCCTGCCGGGCATCGCTGGGGAGCAGGTTCTCGTAAAGGTAGCGAGTCGTTAGTGGGAGGAGTGAAAGCCACACGCTCCTGGGATGTGCGCAGAGCCACATCGAGAGGTAAAGCTTCCCACCCTTGGGAATGGTCCACTTCAGTTCCATCCAGGCGTAAGGCTGATAGCTGGGCTCTGGAGGAGGACAGAGGGGGGCACACCTTTACCCGCCTGTGTCGCACTGGAGGTCAGCCATGCCCCGGAGCTATAAATGGTGGGGGCCAAGCCCTTCGTTTGGGCAGCCTGAAATTGTAGAATCATTGGGGCTGGAAAAGCCCTCTCAGCTCATCCAGTCCAACCGTCAGCCCAGTCCCATTGCGCCTGCTAAACCATGTCCTGAAGTGCCAGGGCTACACGTGTTTTGAACCCTCCAGGGATGGAGACTCTCCCACTGCCCTGGGCAGCCTCTGCCAGGGCTTCAGCACTCTGTCAGTAAAGAAGTTTTACCTGCTATCCAGTCTAACCCTGCCCTGGTGCAACTTGAGGCTATTTCTTCTCTTCCTGTCAGTTGTTCCTTGGGAGGAAAGCTCAGCACCCACCTCACCACAACCTCCTTTCTGGGAGCTGCAGAGAGCCGTGAGGTGTCCCCTCAGCCTCCTCTTCTCCAGGCTAAACAGTACCTGTCCCGGTCCCGGCGAGCCGGGGTGCATTCGGCTGCCCAAAGCAGGAGGTGTGCGTGGCCAGAGCTTGCGGAGAAGAGGTTGGCTCTGGAGATGTGAGTGTAACCACATGAGCCTGTCTGAGCCTGATCGGGTTTCATGTAACTCTCCTAGTTCTGAAAGTAAAAACAAGGGCCGGGTGAAAACTGCTGATACTCGGCTCGTTTTCGTTGCTTTATTAATTTTTAATGTTAGGTTTGGATCTTGTTTCTTTCTAAGGTGCCAGTCTGAGATTCTTTATGGGCTGGTCTCACCACGCTCTAAGTCTCAACAACCCCAGTCATGTGGAAAGGATTCCTTCCCAGATATTATGCACTGGGCAGCTTTATCCTTTGATCCTGTAACTTCTGGCTCCTTTCTCCAAATGGATCAGTTTTGGTTTTGCCGAGCACGAGCCATTCCGTTGTCACCATTTTCTTCAAAGAGTTAGTGCTTAGCAGTGGAGATGCTCGAAAGTAGAGGGGTCTCTCTCTGCTTGGGTGTTTGGCTGTAGATAACCGGGATGAAAAAAGGATTTCAGTCTCACACAGTGTCAGGCGTGAAGTTTGCACGTGATCACGTGCTGACGTTGTGGAAAGCTGCGGACTCAGCTGGGTGTCCAGCTGAATGCAGAGGCCTGAGGCACAAAAGCTATCTCTGTGCTTGGATAATCAAGTCACACCTCCTGATTTACCTTTTTTTCCTTCCTGCTAGGCTGTGATCTCAGTTTGTATTTCCTGTAACGCAGGTTTTCAGGTCATACCTCACATTTGGATTGCTACCATGGCCGCTGGTAGCGTATTACGTGTATGTGTTGAAATACAGGGTGCAGAAGGGAAGACTTGTTGCAGGATGAAGCTCCCCTGAGCCACCTAAATTTAGCTTTCATGAGACACCTGAGCTGTACAAGTCTCCACTGGTGCATCAGGTCTATTCTGTGTGATCCTTCTCGGAGGAACTGGTTTCCTCCCAAGGAAGCAGTAGGAAGTGATAAAGTTCTTTAAGGCAGATGTGGTTCCAGAATTAGTTTGGGAAACAACACCTGAACTATGAATTTCCCTCTATATAGATGTTTTTGTCCTTTGACATCTGGATTATAGCATGGATTGATCCACGTGTTTCAAACAGCACAGGTGTCTTGTGCTCCACAGGCCTGGAGATGTCCGGTTTGGGGCCGGCAGAATTGCGTACAGCAGGATCCGTGCCCTGCTCCCAGCGTGCTTCTGCTGCAGGTGGATCTCAAGGTCTCCTCACCGTGTATGTTTAACCAGAAGCTCAGCTTACGATGCCAGGCTCATCCTGGGTCTGTCGCATGGACAGGGCACCGCTCGGTGCCTGCGTTGCCTGGACGCCTCTTGGTCTCCAAACAACTCCCGTGCTTTCTTCCAGTGGCAGAAAGGTATTCTTATGGGCAGAAAGGTCGGGGTTGATTCCGGCCTTGTGTCACGGTGACTGCACAAACACTGACACAGAGTTATGGGTATGGAGGTGTAGGAACCTGGGATGTTGGAAGGAAGTTCCCGACTTCTCCTGCTGAGAAACCCTTGTGAAGCTTTCTGCAAACCTCGGTGGGTGGTGGGAAGCAGAAAATGAAAGGAGGCCAAGATTGCAGAGGTAGAAGGTGGTCAGGCTATGCTAGCACGAATTTGCCTACGTAAACACAAATAAGGAACTAATGGGCAGCTGGAACTTTACCAGCTCAGGGAGTTCAAGCCTGAAGGTTTCTTACTCACCGGGGCAGGGTGCCTGGCACTGCTGGGGTCAGCGATGCGCTGCTGACCAGCCAGAGTTTCATTCCCAGGACGTCAACAAGACCATGCCTGGCTGAAATGAAGGCCAGAGATGATCAGATATTGCAGGCAGGGAGGGAACGCTGTGTTTTAGAGAACTGCAGTAATTCAGGAGTGGTTTTGCCCAGTAGAACTGACTCAGGGAGTCTCCTCTGCCCAAGCTCTAAATCTGGATTCTGAATCACGAGCTGCTGTTCTTTAATAGCGTTTAATAAAGCAAAAGATGTGGTTTCAACCAAATCTTTTTCTGGGGGGAAACTAGCTCATCATCTCTGATGATGACTACTTGTAGCTTTGTTAATAATCAGATGAAACGGTTTCGCTCTGGGTTTGGTGCACGGTAAGGTTCTTCCTCAGGCAGAAGAAGCCGCCTTTGAAAGCCTTGGCTGCGGCAGGTGTTGGCTCAAGGAAGCCCTGACCCACCGCTGGCCTTCCCAACGGACAAAGTGCCGCTTTGACCTGCAGGTCTTGCTGTGCACCTCACTCATGGCATCTCAGCGTTGTGAAACACACACCTCTGGTCAACCCAAACAGCTCTAAAACTTAATGAGGTGCACCCAGAGGCCGATCGTTTCCTAGGGGGAGCGAGGAGGACGATGGGAGCAGCCCCTGGAAGAGAGGCAAGGTGCAGCCATGCGGGACCTGGAGTGCCAGGGGAAGTTCCAGACTGGGCTCTGTCCTTCCCAACCTCCCCTGAGCTGTGGGGTAATGGCACAGTTCTTGTGTCGCATTAAATGGATCGGTGTTACCATTTGTAGTCAATGGTTCTCATGGGAAAGGCTCTGTGACCCCGGTGAGAAGGAAACGACTCAGAGACCCGGGGCATTGAGAGGACGTGTCAATTGTTTCCTTCCAGGCGCTTTGGGAAGGGAGCCTAGAAGTTTATCTCAGCATTCGTAACAATATAAACAGATGCCAAGCACTTCAAGTACGCAGCGAAGGAAAATGTCTCGCTTGGCCTCCCCGAACAGATAGGAGGGGACGAAAAGTGCCGTTAAGTAAGTTTCTCCTTTGCAGACCAGGGGAAAGCAGCTAAGTCATGTAGACGTTTGCCTGCATGTATAGATTCATAGAATAGTTTGGCTTGGGAGGGACCTTAAAGCCCATCTAGTTCCAAGCCCCTGCCATGGGCAGGGACACCTCCCACTGGATCAGGCGGCCCAGCTTTGCTTTGCGTTACCAAAATCTGTGCTGTGCACATGTGGTGAATAGATTAAAGACATTGTCCCGTTCCGTTGGCTGCATATTGAAGTATTAAGATCCAGGCTTGCTACGATGCGTCTCTGTTATCAAGCTGACCACAGAATTAAAGTGGTTCAAAGGAGGGAGCTATTTCATACAGATACTGGCATCACCCCATCCTTTGGCACCTGCCTTTTGGATGTGCTCTTGGCTGTAAGAATCCCTCAGGAACAGTTATCCCTGTGCTGTCTGTCCCAGACCCCCCCCAATTCCTGCTCAGATAAGATATCCCCTTCTCTGTCCTTTTGCAGCGTTTATGCCGTCTGCTGTGTTAAAGCTGATGTTTCCAGTTGCTGGAATAGCTTTCCTGCTTCCCATTGGTGCACTAGAGCTAAATTGCCGCTCCTGGGCTTGGTCTGGAAGGTCTCGCTGCAGACGTCTCCGGTGTTGGCATCGTGGCTCTGCCCGTCCCCTTGCTGACAGGGTCCAGCGTGGGCATGTGGGGCCAGACGCAGCAGGCATGGTCCTTTCTCTTATCATAGAACCATGGAATGGTTTGGATTGGAAGGGACCCCAAAGCCCATTCAGTGCCACCCCTGCCATGGGCAGGGACCCCTCCCACTGGCTCAGGGGCTCCAAGCCCCATCCAACCTGGCCTGGAACCCCTCCAGGGATGGGGCAGCCACGGCTGCTCTGGGCAACCTGGGCCAGGGCCTCAGAGTAAAACATTTCTTCCTAATATGTAATCCAAATCTTCTCTCTTTCACTTAAAACCGCTCCCCCCATCCGCTTCCTGATCAAGCGCCCGCCCCCCTCCGCCCCCCCAGCTTTCCTGTAGGCTCTTCTGTCCCTGCTGCTCTTCCTGAGTCTGGACCTTGCTCAGCTCGATTTCTATTTCTTCTTGTGTCCTGCTCCCTGAGGCACCAAGTATAATCTATTATATAATGTAATTATAATAGACCGTATTGGTGGCTGGCAGTGTACTGGGCAGCGCCTGGCGCCTGCCAGCACCAACAGCCGTGCGTGCGGTGATGAGCTTGTCATGTCGCAGCCTCCACAGCACTCACTGAACGTCACTGTGGCTTTACCCTGAGAGATTTTTCCTACCCCTTTGTATCTGTTAGTTTATATCTTACTAACACTATATATTTGTATATTTCTTTTATTTATTCAGTATGTCCTTCTGCGTGGTTACCACTAGTACGTGAGCTCCAATGTGCTGTGGCCCTCGTGGCAGCAGAACGATGCTGTGAGCCGTTGGGGCCGTCCCAGGCACCGTCGCACCATCGCGGCTGTGAGTGGGGCAGGAATGTCTTTATAAGCCTCTGCTTTCTATTCCCATTTCCACATAACGAATGAGTTTGGGGCCGAACTGTCTTGTGCTTAGCCCCAGATTTTTTCAAGTGATTGTGTTGGAGAACAATTTATTTTTCCTTTCATTCTGTGGGACTTTGAGAATTAAGAAGCTTTTTTTCTCACTGAAAAGTCAGTTTGTTCAGAAATTGGGTATTTTGTGCCTACATTTGTGGTTATTCAGTCTCAAAGATTGGGTTTGTCATCACAAGGAATTAGAGATGCGTGTGTCGCAGTGAAGTGAACGGGTGGCTGCAGGCTCCAGCTTTACTGTTGTGCTGGCATTTCCAGAGCAGCTTCCCGTGTTTTGCAAATAGGAGCTTGACCTGGAACCTGGAATGCTTATTCCTGAGCTAAAGGGAGCTGGGCTGCTGCAGAAGGGAGGTGGCTGCAGCTTGGACTGGAGGGGTGCTGCTGAGCTCGGGCTTCCGATGCGGTCACCGTTGTCTTCTTGGGTGCCCACCCGCTTGCCAGAAGTTCCCGTGGGTTCAGCAGGGATGTGACTCTGCGATGTGGGGTGCATTTCGATGGCTTTCGTGGCTCCTGAGCCAGAATGGGGGCAAATCCTGCTGCCGTCATGGAGGCTGGGATCAGAACGCTGCTGTTCAAGGGCTCTCCCGTCTCACTCACCGACTGAACTGTGGTGGGACGGGGCTGCAGAATGGAGCAGCTCTCCGAAAGCTGTGCCCTCTGCCTTTCCTTGACTATGTCATCTGGTATCTTCACACGAGGTTTTAATAGCCATGCGTTCATGCAAAGTGTAAGCAAGGGCTAAGAATAGATGGCTGAGAGGTGACGGAGAGGGGCAGCCCTGCAGAAACGCTCTGCTGGGAGCAGAGGACAGTGTCCATGGATAAATACCTGCGTTCTCAGGGGTGTTTGTGGCTCATTCATTCAGAAAAATGCACTGCAGTCAGTAACAGGATGTGTGTGTTCATCTGGAGCTCTGCTTGGCTGTGCCGGGATGTGAGAGAGGAACCTGCTTTAGTCAGAAAGATAGAATACAGCTGCTTTTAAAGCTTAGAGTAAGCAGTTTGGATTATCTGGGTGGAAAAAAAGACCTGTAAATGCTTTCTGTGAGCACAAGGAATATTTATCCCAAGCTGGTAGAAGTTCAGAAAGCCCTGACAAGAAAATATTTTTATCAAGCTCATCAAACAGATGTAACAATGGCAACTCTACTTAGGTGCTTTAGTTTGAAATGAAAGCCTGCATGAAAAGGAAAAGGCGTACTCTGTGTTTACAGTCAGCACATGAAACTTGGCACTTACTCTTTTATTACTTTATGGTGGAAAGTGTCAAGCACTCTGCGGTTCACAGCAACTCCTGCTGGCCCTGCCTCGTCCTCTGCGTTACGGTAATGCCCAAATGGTACTTTGGCACTTGTTATACGGTGGCGTGTCGAGTCAAGCAACGTAAACCCCCTTGATCTGAGCTGTTCAGCTCAGCGGGGTCAGTTTGCACATGATAGGTGCTCGGTCCCGCCAGCGGGGTTGCTAAAACACGTGGAAAAATCCACGTAGAATGGTTTTGAAGAGCTCTGTATTCCATATTGCATAGTGGGTATAGTGACCTTCTGCGGGTTTTAATTTATCTTTGAATGAGTCACAAGGACAGAATGATTAGCAGAGAGTCTCAGGAATGATTGTGCCAAAAATATTTTTCCAAACTGTAGCTAAAGAGCTCCCAGCTCGTGTCTGGAGATGAGGAACATAGCGTTAAGTAATGTTCAGGCAGCAAAGAAAGGTCCTTCCGTTGCCTCTTTGGATGGAAGGCAGCACGAACCAGTGATAGGCAAACTATCCCCAGGCAGAGTTAACGTTGCCGTGCTTGTGTTCCCCAGGGCATCACACTATTTACATCGGGGTCCACGTGCCGAAGAGCTACAGGAGGAGGAGGCGTCACAGAAGAAGACCTGGGCACAAAGAAAAGAAAGAGAAGGAGAAAATCTCTGAGAACTACTCGGACAAATCAGACGTAGAAAACGCTGACGAAACAAGCAGCAGCATCCTTAAACCGCTCAGTAAGTACTGGTTTCAAATGTCCCTCGCTACAATGGTCTGTTGTCTAGCGATCTGCTCCTGACCTGATCACAGAGGAGGGAACTGGATCCACTAAAATCATCTCGTGTTGCAGGATCAGAGTGCTTTTAATCGGCTGGAAAAGGCAGAAGCTGGAGCAGGCATTTCGTCTCTCTGTATCACTGGGGTTTGCTCCCGTGCTAATACCAGCCAGGAACAGGCCAAATCCTACAATGCAGTTTGACACTGTGTGGAGAGAGATAGCAAGGAAACACAAGGGCTGGGTAGATGCGTAGACGGTTGTGTTGCAGCTTCTGCCCTGGCTCTGGGGATGTGCACCCTCTCTAGAACCCAAGCGCCCATGGTTTCAGCCGGAAACAGCTGCAAAGGAGCAGGTGGGTAAAAAGCACAGAGGCCACCGCTATAACCTGTAAGAAACATACCCGCTTGGGATTTGGCTTCATTAAATCCATAACTTGTGGTGCTAACAAGTCTTTTCCCTTCAGTAATTAACCAGTTGTAAGTTTTGCAAACAAAAAGAAGAATAAAATGTACCATTACTGTATGTTTGAGTATCTGTAGGGGTTGATAATCTGAATTTTGATAAGCAGATGAGGTCTGGTTTGGCTGCCCTGTGCTGAAATTGTTTATCAGAGGAGAGAGGTCTTTATCTGGTGTCATCCCTGGGCGGCTCTTTGATAACAGAGCTCATCTTGCTGTCTTCTCTGTCGGCCACAAGCTTGTCCTGCGGTTTGGATGCTGTCTGCTTAAATGTAGAAGAGGGAGAGAGATGGCTCCTTGCGAAATGGTAGCGCTACAAGGTTTGAGTGCGGGAGAAGAGCTCAGAATATAATAGAGCTCAGATTATGGAGGCTAATACCAAATGGCTGGAGTTTCATTAAATAAGTTATTTATAAGGGGAAAATGCTTCCTGTGCAAGCGAGAGGAGCAAACGAGGGTCGTACATATTTCTTCAAAGAAATATGTGAAGTTTTGATTTTGCAGTGATGTTGCTGGATCGGTGCTGTGTATCGGGACAGTAATGTGGGATCAGGTCAGTTGTGTCTTCAGCCCAGGGGGTGTTACTCTTGGTGGTGCTGACGCTTTGGAGGGTGGCAGCTGGAGAGCAAGGTGGGTCACAGAGTCTGGTTGCTCTTTGTAGCTGTAGCTCCCTAGTTGTCCCAAGGAATTTGTTGTCAATGCTCAGAAACCAGGAGTAGGATTTACACCGAAAGACTTCATTACCTGTCATCAAGAACTCCAGCTGTTTAATTTTTACATTTACAGCTTGGGGTTTTTGCCATGCAAGTGACCAGATCTGTAGAAATCCCTTTCTGGCTTCTGGATGTATCGCCATCCTAGAGGAACCACTTCCACAGACTGATTGTGGCAGCGGTTGAAAACCTATTTCTTCCGTCTGGTTTTGCTTTGCTGCCTTTCATTTTGTGCATCGTTTCTGGTTTGTGTGATGTGAGGAAGGGCTAACGGCATTTTTGCCTCTCTTGTCTCTGCAGGTGAGTGTGTTCTTGCTGCTCTTTGCCAGCGTGTAAAAACGTGCAGTCTTTTCCTCTCTCAGAGAGTTCTTCTGTAGACGCTTCCACTGTGGCCTCCTTGCACTGTGTGTTTCTGTACTGGGAACCGTTCAGTTCTGCACGGTATTGCAGGCGCCCCGTGCAGTCGCATTAACCCTGCATTGTCTGGAGCTTTTCCCGTACTGTTGCCTGTCTCACGTATCCGGATACCTTACCAGGGCCCTGCAGGGACTTGCTCTTTGCCGCTGGTGGCCGGCTCCCTTTACAAGCTGACGCAGTTAATTTCGAGCGCTGTAAGGGATAGCAGGAGGTCAGGTTACCGCCTTCAATTTCCAAACATTGAATTACATCTTGCCTCATCTCCCAGGTTTTTTTCCCTTCTGAAACTCTCGTTTGCATAGATGACCTGAATTATTTGTGTCCTGCTCTTCTTTTGCTTGCTGCTTCTGTGGTTCTGTTCCTTTCTTCTCTGGTTCTGTGTATGTAGGCTTCCTGCAGAGATTTCTGCTGTCCCGCTTTTGGCATCCTCCTTCATTTATAAATGTCTTTTTATTTCCATTTTGGTTTCTCTCTTTTAGGTGGCTGCTGATGTGAGGCAGTTGTTGGATGTGCAGCTGTGAATGGCTCTCACTGGAGCTTTGGTAGAGGCTTTGTGAGGGTCTGAGGGGGTGATGTGCACTACGGACCCGGCTGCCGTGTTCCCTTCTAGTTGTGGCAGGTGATTGCAAGAGGAGACCAGTTCTCTTGCGAGCCAAGTATGCATCACCAGCATAGTCTGATCATCATTACAGGCAGTCATGGCAAGAAATCTCAGTTATAACCCCGGTTTTTGATCTTCATCTGTTAATTGTAAATGAGTTAGGGGTGCACAGCTCAAATTCAGTTTCTAAAGAGCGCTGAGAATATTGGAAACAAAGCACTGGGGAATTCTGAGCAGCAGGTTTAGTGGAGTTGGGAGAAAGCTGAAATGAAATATCTTACAGAAATGCATAAGAAGCTGAGGTATGTGTTAGGACTGAGCCCTGTGGTTCAGGGGGTAGGACAGCGCGGGGGCGTTTGCTGTGCAGCAGGGGTGTCAGGCAGCCAGCGGGGAAGTGGCTGCGTTGTACCAGGAGGGAGGGAGGCTTGGAGTTGCTTTTCTTCTTTGAAAGGGGGAAAAATAGCAGAAACTGAGCAAGAAGTGAAATGCAGAGCGTGGAGACAAGTTGAGAGTTGAGCGTTAGTCAGACATGGTCATTTCCAGGGATGGCTGGATGTGGAGGGGCTGCACCTGTCCGAGCGGGGCCGGCTCTGCGGGGGCTTTGCGGGGTCTGCGTGTGGGCACACAGTGTTCCCGTGCCGTCAGAGGAGGAGAAGGGCTGGACACGAAAGAAGGAGGAAATCCTGAGCCCGCTGTGCCCTCTTACGTAGCTCAGCGCTTTTCTTGTGCGGGGACCCGAGAATAGAAGAGCGCGGGTGTTGCTGTTCCCGGGATTAAGGTCTGTGGTAATGACCTTTGCGTAACAGCGCTTTGCCGGTGGCTGGTGTAACTGGGGGCTGCCCTTAGCGCTAAAAAGGGATGGGATTCACACCCACTCCAGAGACTGAGGCTGGGGGGATACTGGGCTGTGAGGGTAATGTGTAGGGCGCTGCCTTCAGACGGGCTGCAGAGGTGATGGGTGTCTGCAAGGTTAATGAGATCCTAAAGGGAAAGTGCTGTTTATGCCATTAATGAGGAGTGAAGGGATGGAACTGGATGGCATCAGTCTTTTCCTTAGAACTGGAAGATTTTGGATTCCTGTATTCTGGTTTGTCAACCATGCTTGGAAACAAGCAAACCCCAATTTTACATGGAGAAAACCCAAACACCTTGAAGAAGGGTGCAGCACATTGCAGTCTGTGAAACTGAGAGTTTGCACAGCTCCTTCTCCTCCTTGGTTTTCACAGTTATTATCTTGGCCAACTGTAGACACCGTCAGTTCAGCTTGTATGGAATCCGTAGTCCATTTCATCTTTTAAGTATAAGGACAAGCCTATAAAATTTGATTTGCAAGTTATTTAATTACATAGTTCATAGATTCATGGAATCCTGGAATGGTTTGGGTGGGAAGGGACCTCGGAGCCCATCCAGTCCCACCCCCTGCCATGGGCAGGGACCCCTCCTACTGGCTCAGGGGCTCCAAGCCCCATCCAGCCTGGCCTGGAACCCCTCCAGGGATGGGTGCTTGATAAAATAGTTTCTAGATGTTCAAGAAATGACTCAATTATCTCTGTCATACCGAGAGCTTTGTATTGAGTAGCAAGCTTAAGCCAGCTTTGATTCTATACATAGTTTCTGTTTCTTTATGTGTCCCTGAGGACGGTGAAGCCTAAACCCAGGTTCCTCACCTGGAGATGATTTCTCAGCTGTTTTAGTGAAAACTGCACTGTCAGATTTTGTCCAGATCTGGATTTGACTCACCACGTCCAGTTTCTTTTCCCACAACAAAGGAACCTGATGGGACGTGTCTGTGGATACGGGTCCAGAAGAGCAAACCTCCCCTAGAAACAGTTTGTTCAAGGATGAAGCTGGTCTAGCGGCGCTTCTGTGCTTGGGAATTGGTGCCGTTAGGGAATGTCAATCCTTTGTTTTTTTTAATCTGTGTCCAGTTCAGTCCAAGAAGCCAAATTCTGGTAGTTTATGAGCAGCCGCCAGCTCTCCCACCTGGAGAGAGTCAGGGAAGCTGAACATGTACAGATACGTTCTATCCGTGGTGAATGAGTGCTTGGGAAAGATGCCTCTTTCAGAAATCCAGACAGGGACATTCCCTGATACGCTTACGAGGAGGCTGGCAGGCGACGTTCCCTCTGCAGAGCCCTTTCAGGGTATTCCAGGCCTGCAGGGCTGTCTCTGCGCTCCAAGGGAAACTTGTAGTTGGCAGCCGTGTTCCCAGGCAGGACTGCTGACACTGCCGCGAGCGGGAATGCCGCTTCGGCACTGGTGAGACCGCACCTCGAATACTGTGTTCAGTTCTGGACCCCTCACCACAAGAAGGATGTTGAGGCTCTGGAGTGTGTCCAGAGAAGAGCAACGAAGCTGATGAGGGGCTGGAGAACAAGGGTTACGAGGAGCGGCTGAGGGAGCTGGGGTTGTTTAGCCTGGAGAAGAGGAGGCTGAGGGGAGACCCTATTGCTCTCTACAACTGCCTGAAAGGAGGTTGTGGAGAGGAGGGAGCTGGGCTCTTCTCCCCAGTGACAGGGGACAGGACTAGAGGGAATGGCCCGAAGCTCCACCAGGGGAGGTTCAGGTTGGATATCAGAAATAAATTCTTCACAGAAAGAGTCATCGGGCACTGGAACAGCTGCCCAGGGAGGGGGTCGAGTCGCCTTCCCTGGAGGTGTTTAAGGAACGGGTGGATGAAGTGCTGAGGGACATGGTTTAGGGAGTGTTAGGAATGGTTGGACTCGATGATCCAGTGGGTCCTTTCCAACCTGGTGATTCTGTGAATCTGTGATTCTGTGATTCCTTCCACTGCGGGCTGGTACCGCTCGCCTTCCAGACGAGGGGGACCGGCACCTTGTTTCTAAAAGCACCTCCTTTAGCCAGCCTCAACTGGGTTTCCTCTTGGAATGAGTGTGAAGGAAATGCTTTTTAGCGGTGATTATTCTGTACTGCCCAGGAATCATAGAATGGTTTGGGCTGGAAGGGACATAAAAGATCATATGGTTCCAACCCCCCACCCCTGCTGGCGCACAAAAACTCCCCCCAAAATATATATATTATTGCATTTCTAGTAAGTAGGCTTTAAATACTCCCTTCTTGGCTGCCTAAAACACACGAGTTGGAAAACAGATGATGGTTTATGCTGCCAGAACACTGCAGAAAGGGAAGGAGACTACACTGGGAGGCGATGAGTCAAGTGGGCTTTCAGAGGGAAGGTTTCGGGATTTTCCTAGTGTTGATGGCTGGAATGCTAATCAGTTGGTCTGTGATTAACCCTGGTTAATGCACTTGTGGGTTGAAGGAAAGACCCAGCTGGCTGGACGCAAGGGTTGATCGTGGAGAGCCCTGGGAGGTGGGGAGCGGTGGCAGGCCTGGTTCCCCCTCCGCGGCATGGCTGGTTGCTTATCGCAGCGTCGAGCGGGAGGGATGGTTTGCTGTCCCTTACAAGGGAGGAAGAAGGAAGGCAGCCACAATTTTCTTCTTCAGGACAGGCTGTGATCTGAATCCATTTCCCTCTTCCTCATTCTTTACGAAAGACATGGGGAGATTTTCCCATGAGGAAATGCATCTCTACTTGATCTGGGAAGGGGGTTCTTCTCCTTGTCTGGTTAGCTTGGCTCACCTCCCTGGCTCAAACCCAACCGAGTCCTGTTTCTGGGAAAGCCCTGTCACAGCAGGCAGCGGGGAGAGATGCCTGTGCTTGGGCAGAACGTGCTTGGGTTGTCCTTGGCCTGGCCCAGCTCCGTGCCCGTTGGACACAGCACCTGCAGAATGGTATGTGTTAGTGAACCACAAATCTCTATTTTGAAACTCCAGTGGTGCGTTTAGAACAGAAGTGCTTGGAATATGGGGCACATATGCAGCAGATGTGAGCAACAACCCTGTCAGAAGAAAGAGAAGTAGAACGGTGTGTGATTTTTTGACAGAATGGAAATTCATCTTTGGCTGATCTAAGCATGGCCTTTGGTTTCTGGAAGGAGAGGAACTGTCTGTGTGCATTCGTGACTCTGAATTCAGTAGCCGGGGTAAAAGTCGTTTTATAGGCAAAGGCAGCTCCAAGCAAATGGAGAGCAAGAAGCCCAAAATGTAAACTATCGGTCCACCACAGTCCAGTGAAAGGATGCTGACTCCTCTGCTCTGTAGGGTTTCACGGAGCTGTCGATGCAGCTGCTGGGTGTGAGGAGGCTGTGAGCCTTCGTCCAGTGTGTGGGAAGGAGGCAGTAGGCAAGCGGATTGCAGCATCTTGTGCGCTTAGGGTCTTTCTCCTCAGAAATACGGAGTCTCGTTGGCTGCCTGACTTTGGCCTCTTTCCACTAAAAGAGGGAGAAGTGGTTGTGAGCTGAGGTCATCTTTCATCGTACGCTGCTCGTTGCAGCTCTTCCGCACCTGGTCACGTGCGGCTCAGCTCACCAAAGGTTTGCTTTGCCTGTGGAAGAGTGTAATTCTCATCCTGTTTGCAGGACACAAACCCAGAAACGGGGAAGAGAGGTTGAAAATCTGGATCTGTCTGTTGGAGTGGTTTCTTGAGGAACCGTAGCAAGAGGCAAGGGATTATAGGTCATCCCAGCAAAGGCTTGTGAAGGTTTGCGGTTTGCTCAGAGGAATTCCTTTTCCACCCACCAGCAGGAGTTCTTGAAGGTTTTAGTGAAAGCCACCTCTCTTGAGCCCTCAGATGTGGATTAGGAGGAGCGTTCGCTGAAAGAGAAAGCATTTGCAGCAGAGTCATTTCATGAAGGCAGTGCTGGAGCCTTGTGCCGTCGCTCAGGATGGAGTGCTGCTCTCCCGGAGCAGGTGAGGTTGGATCTAGGTGGATCCAGACCAGACAACTGTGTCCCTCTGTAATTGCCGAGTGTCATCCTTCCCTGTGGGTCAATACACACCTTCTAACGAGTCTAACTTAGCCTGCAGCCTCCTCTCTCATGTAAGTTCTGTCATCCCGGGGCTGGCAATGCTGGAGCTTCGAGGAATCCTGCTTGCTCTGAGTTTTAGGCACGTGTGCTGAGACTTTGCTGCTGAATACCTGCATGGAAGTAGTGCTCGGGAGGATGTTTGACATGAAAAGAGAGCTGGAATTGTCTCTATCAGATTGTCTGAACGTGACAGATCCTGCAGCATCTGTTGGCACTGTTTCCTTTTCTGCAAACCGGTCAATCGGTACTTGATTTATCGAGAAGCCCAGCGACAGAGAAGGTGTTGTGGTGAGCAGTCCTGTAGCGTGAATTCACACACTGATTTGTTGAAATGGAGGCTTTTCCATGCATCATCCAAGGACAACAGTTTGTGTTGCTTCTGGGTGATGCTTCACATTTATTGAGAGTCATCCTGTTCCGATGCACGTCCGCCCCTTTGCTCA